>NC_052307.1:67581697-68309197 GCF_016432855.1 Salvelinus namaycush
CAATAATTCTTCTTCTGTAATTGGGGTATCTACAGGATTCTGATAGTCTTTGACTGCTAATTCAAGGATTTGTAATTTTTTTTGTATATCTTTTTGTTCTGGGCTCTTTGTTATATTGCTGTAGAGGTTTGCAAAGTGATTTCTCCACATATCCCCATTTTGGATAGCCAATTCCTCATGATGAGGTTTGTTTAATTTATTCCAATTCTCCCAGAAGTGGTTTGATTCTATGGATTCCTCAATTCCAACCAGCTGAATTCTAATGTGCTGTTCCTTTTTTGTTCTTAGGGTGCGTTTGTATTGCTTCAGTGTTTCCCCATATTGAAGGCGTATATTTTTGTTGTCTGGTTCTCTGTGTTTTTGATTAGATATATTTCTCAATGACTTTCTTAGATTTTTGCAATCATTATCAAACCATTTTTCATTATCTGTTATTTTTGGTTTGCTCTTATGCTTCTTTAGATTAGCCAAGGAGGCTAATTTGTCAAATATAAAGTTTATGTTCCTAACGGCCAAATTTACACCTTCATTGCTGAAGGAGAATGTTAAGGCTAAAAAGTTGTCCAGGAGAGATTGTATTTTTTGGCTACTAATTGCTTTTTGGTAGATGTCTGTACTGTTTGCACTCCATCTATAGGCTTGTTTAGTACCATGTAATTTATTGGGCCGTGATGCTTCATGGTTGGGTTCTGCTCTTCTCAGATACACTGTGATTTTACTGTGGTCTGAGAGAGGTGTTAGTGGGCTGACTGTGAAGGCTCTGAGAGACTCTGGGTTTAGGTCGGTGAGGAAGTAGTCTACAGTGCTGCTGCCAAGGGATGAGCTGTAGGTGTACCTACCAAAAGAGTCTCCTCTCAGCCTGCCATTGACTATGTACAGACCCAGTGTTCGACAGAGCCTCAGGAGCTGTACTCCGTTTTTGTTTTTCACTTTGTCATAGTTGTTTCTGTGGGGGTATGTGGGGAGGGAAAGGTTATTGCTTCCTGGTAGGTGTTTATCCCCATGACTGTTAACTTTTTATGGCTGCAGGGGCAGTATTGAGTAGCTCTGTTTAAGGTGCCCATTTCAAACGGCCTCGTACTCAATTCTTGCTCGTACAATATGCATATTATTGTTATTATTGGATAGAAAACACTCTCTAGTTTCTATAGCCGTTTGAATTATGTCTCTGAGTGGAACAGAACTCATTCTACAGCACTTTTCCTGATATGGAGTGAGATTTCAGAAATGTTGGCCTCTGGTCCCAGGTCAGTTTTAAAGTCCCTGTAAATCCTATGAGGATACAAACACTGCCCACGCCTTCCTCTAGATGTCAGTAAGAGGTGACAATTTGAATGGAGTCGATTGCGCAATCAGGGCCTGTATAAAAGGCCAAAGACCGGATGTACCGTTCTTTTCCTGCTGCGCCTGACGCACGATGGACGTTGGACCTGCTCTCTTTCCAAGCTTGGGTTTAGCCAGTAATATATCGCCGGTCATGTTTTTACTCGTTATAGGTGTTAAAAACATCATAAGGTAGTTAATTTAAACCGTTTTATAGCAATTTATATCCGTTTAGTGCGATTTTGAGGCAATTCTTAGTGATGCACTTTGAAGCGCCGGGGACGTTTCCAGTACCGGTCGAACGTTAGTGGGCATTTCGACGGACAAGAGGACATCTTTCGACCAAAAGAAGATTAGACCCAAGAAAGGATACATTGCCCAAGATTCTGATGGAAGATCACCTCATAGTAAGAAATATTTAAGATGATAAATCGTTGTTCTGTCGAAAAATGTTAAACGCATATTCCGCCATTTTCTTTGGTATAGCTTCGCTTGGCGAACCCTGTATTGCACAGTAAGGATAATTTTAGAAATGTAATTCAGCGATTGCATTAAGAACTAATTTGTCTTTCGATAGCTGTCCAACTTATATTTTTTTAGTCAAGTTTATGAATAGTTAATCATGAGACAAGATCACTGTCAAATATGGCGCCCGACATTTTCAGGCTAGTTTTGCTAGTATTGTCATTGTATAACCACGGTTTTTTGTGGCTAAATATGCACATTTTCGAACAAACTCTATATGTATGTTGTAATATGATGTTACAGGAGTGTCATCGGAAGAATTCTGAGAAGGTTAGTGAAAAAATTAATATATTTTGGCGATGATTACGTTATCGCTCTCTTTGGCTTGAATCAATGCTCTGGTAACGTTTGCACATGTGGTATGCTAATATAACGATTTATTGTGTTTTCGCTGTAAAACACTTAGAACATCTGAAATATTGTCTGAATTCACAAGATCTGTGTCTTTCCATTGCTGTGAGCTGTGTATTTTTAAGAAATGTTTTATGATTAGTAATTAGGTAATACACGTTGCTCTCTGTATTTATTCTAGTCGAGTTGTGATGGTGGGTGCAATTGTAAACTATGATTTATACCTGAAATATGCACATTTTTCTAACAAAACCTATCCTATACAATAAATATGTTATCAGACTGTCATCTGATGAGGTTTTTTCTTGGTTAGTGGCTATCAATATCTTTATTTGGCCGAATTGGTGATAGCACCTGATGGAGTAAGAAACTGATGGAGTTAGAAAAGTGGTGTCTTTTGCTAACGTGGTTAGCTAATAGATTTACATATTTTGTCTTCCCTGTAAAACATTTTAAAAATCTGAAATGGTGGCTTTATTCACAAGATCTGTATCTTTCATTTGGTGTCTTGGACTTGTGATTTAATGATATTTAGATGCTACTATTTAATTGTGACGCTATGCTAGCGATGCTAATCAGTGTGGGGGGGGTGGGGGGATGTTGTCATAGGTGTACCGACCTCGGGCTTGCAGCCATAAGAGGTTAACCTGTTTGGGCTGCAGGGGCAGTATTGAGTAGCCAGATAAAAGGTGCCCATTTCAGACGGCCTCGTACTCAATTCTTGCTCGTACAATATGCATATTATTATTACTATTGGATAGAAAACACTCTCTAGTTTCTAAAACCGTTTGAATTATATCTGTGAGTCAAACAGAACTCATTTGGCACAAACTTCCTGACCAGGAAGTGGAAAGTCTGAAATCGAGGCTCTGTTCTACTTCCTGCCTATAAATGGGCATGATACGTATTAGTATACATGCACTTCATAGACCTTCCCCTGGATGTCAAGAGGTGGTGAGAGAAGAAATTTAGTGTTTATCTTGGTCTGAAGTGGAATACAAGCTCTTTGTATGACGTGTCCCCCATTTCCTGTTTTTTTGGAGAGCGCGAGGAGGTACCTGGATTTGCCTTCTGTTTAGCTGCCGTTATAGGCGACTACTATCTCCGGCTCTGATTTTATTTGATACATGTGACCATATCATCGTAAAGTATGTTTTTTCAATATAGTTTAATCAGATTATTGAATTTTTTTCGGGAGTTTTGCCGTGTTCCGTTCTCTGACTTTGTTGACGATGGAGAGATTCGCGCCACTTGGCTAGTGCGCTTGCTAATTCAAGAGGGAAAATGGACGTTCTAAATCCAAACAACGATTGTTCTTGACAAAGGACCCCTTGTCCAACATTCTGATGGAAGATCAGCAAAAGTAAGAAAAATGTTATGATGCTATTTCATATATCTGTCGTACATGTGAACTAGTCGTCGGCGCCCAAGTTTTGGGTACTCTAGCTATACCGAAGCTGGATGTCGTAATGAAGTTATTTTTTAGAATTCTAACACGCGATTTCATTAAGAACTAATGGATCTATCATTTCCTATACAACATGTATTTTTTAGTTATGTTTATGAATAGCTATTTGGTCAGAATATGTGTGTCAGAAAAAGTGTCAGAAAAATATCCGGACGTTGTGGGAAATAGTAGCTACGTTAGCACATTGTATAACCACTGATTTCAGCTCTAAATATGCACATTTTCGAACAAAACATAAGTGTATGTATAACCTGATGTTATCTTCTTATGGCAGCAAGCCCGACGTCGGTACACTTATGACAACAGCCAGCTCAAGTGCAGGGCGCGAAATTCAAAATATATATATTTTTTTATATTTAACTTTCACACATTAACAAGTCCAATACAGCATATGAAAGGTACACATCTTGTGAATCCAGCCAACATGTCCGATTTTTAAAATGTTTTACAGTGAAGACACAATATGTAAATCTATTAGCTAACCACGTTAGCAAAAGACACCACTTTTTTTACTCCAACAGTTTTTTACTCCATCAGTAGCTATCACAAATTCGACCAAATAAAGATATAAATAGCCACTAACCAAGAAACAACTTCATCAGATGACAGTCTGATAACATATTTATTGTATAGCATATGTTTTGTTAGAAAAATTTGCATATTTCAGGTATAAATCATAGTTTACATTGCAGCTACAATCAGAAATTGCACCTAAAGCAGCCATAAAACTTACAGACACCAACGTCAAATACCTAATTACTCATCATAAAACATTTCTGAAAAATACATAGTGTACAGCAATTGAAAGACAGGCATCTTGTGATTCCAGCCAATATTTCCGATTTATTAAGTGTTTTACAGCGAAAACACAATATAGCGTTATATTAGCTTAGCACAATAGCAAACATAACAACAGCATTGATTCAAGGCAAAAATAGCGATAACGTAGAAACCACCAAAATATATTAATTTTTTCACTAACCTTCTCAGAATTCTTCAGATGACAGTCCTGTAACATCATATTACACAATGCATATAGAGTTTGTTCGAAAATGTGCATATTTAGCGGCACAAATCGTGCTTATACAATGAAAATAGTGTCCAAATACTCAAGCAATCTGTCCGGCGCCATCTTGGAAAGGCCCCTATTCTTATCGAAAACTATTCATAAACTTGACTAAAAAAATACAGGTTGGACAGCAATTGAAAGACAAATTAGTTCTTAATGCAATCGCTGAATTACATTTTTAAAATTAACTTTACTGCGCAATGCAGGGTGCGATAAAGCAAGGCTACACTGCAAGTAATGGCGTCTTATGCATTTTACTTTTTCCAACAGAACAATGAATTATCAGCATAAATAGTTCTTACTTTTTGATGAACTCCCATCAGAATCTTGGGAAAGGTGTCCTTTGTCCAAAATAATCGTTGCTAGGTTGGAGAACGTCGTCTTCAACGTTGCAATTAGCAGTAAACAATAGCCATGTGGGCCAGAGATACCCAACTTCCTACAACGTCACGAAAATAAATACCCGAAAATCGCAATATACTGACATAAACTGATATAATTCGGTTTAAAATAACAACATTACGATGTCTTTAACACCTATATCGAATAAAAACAGAGCCGGATATATCTAGGAGCTAAAACAGGACCTTCTAACATGACATGCCAAGACCCTCCCTGTGTCAGAGCGAAGAGTGGAAAGATGGGACACTTCGATTCCAAGCAATTTATAACCTTTGGGAACTACGTAGAAACTCCATTTCAAGTCTCCCTATTCGCTGACACCCAGGGGAAGGCGTATGCAGTGCATCTCAACCAATAGAGGACAGGCAAATCAATACACAGGTCTCAGAACAGCCAGCAAAATTCTGCATTCTGACATACACATAGGAAAATTGCTCTAAGTCCAGTTCTGTTTCACCCACAGATATAATTCAAACGGTTTTAGAAACTAGAGAGTGTTTTCTATCCAATAGTAATAATAATATGCATATTGTACGAGCAAGAATTGAGTACGAGGCCTTTTTGAAATGGGCACCTTTTATCTGGCTACTCAATACTGCCCCTTGAGCCCAAACAGGCTAGGCTATGCTCGTCAGCTTTTTTGATGGGGGGGATCCCGGATCCGGGTTTGTGACTCGTTAGAGGCTAAGAAGAAGTTGACAGGTGCTCGCTTTGTCCCTAGTTGTAAGAGTAATTGCCATGTAAATACATCTACAGTACTTCACGTATTGTGATTTCACCATTACAGAAATGCATGGCTAACCCGTAATCCACTTGAGTTTGAGCTGCAATATAAACAATTGTATATGTAGTTGTCGTTAAACGTGAAGATTGTTATTTTATAAAATCAATTCTCTGTAATTATTATTACATGATTAAACAAATCATGTACATTTAATTAACTAGGAAGTCGGGGCACCACGGAAAATCCTTAATTTTTTTATTAGTCTTCTATTAATGAATTATTCTTTACCTCAAGTCAGTCTCATCTGAACATCGTAAATTGTTGGTTATCTCCATGAACCCAGCCTTAACTATAAATCATCCATACACCATTTGGCTTAATAATATATTTACTAATTAACTAAATAATCAAAGAAATTCATAAACAAACAGTAGATATTGGTTACTAACAATGATTAGGAAGATTCCCTAGTGGGCTAAACCAATATAATGGCTTGGTGGACAAAGGGAACGGGGTGTGGACAGAGAAAGAGCGGGAAAGACAAAATCGATTCATTACACAGTCTATAATTATATACATTGAAATGCTAATCATTCACACATGAACGGCCGTTCATTCGGGAATAATTGTAAGTACATATTTATGGTGCATGTCATTGTTGTCTTCTCTGTTGGAATCCGGTCCGTCTGCTGGAGAGTTCATCCGAGTCTCTCTCTCTCTTTCTGTTTCCCTGAAAATCAAAGTATTTCATGGTTAGGATGGATACTTCAGAGTACCATTCCGAAATGTTCTCATAATATAGATGTTTCGGCGGTTGTCGGTATTCTCGTCCTCGGTTTACGTCATTTCTAGCTGCAGACTAGTTTCGTATCTAAGATTTGCTCTTATTCTTTCGGAATCGATAGTCTCAGAGTTTAAACATTTCCAGTCGTGTAGCCGATGCTCCACGTGATATAGTTTTCTAGTTTTGGTACTCAACTATCCGCAATCACAGCTCCCGCTGTGGGTTTGCATAGTCTTGGTACTCAAACCTGTGCCACCTCAGCTTACACCGAAGTATGGGTAGTCTTAACTATTCGCAATCACAGCTCACGCTGTGGGTTTGCTTAGTCTTGGTACTCAAACCTGTGCCACTTCAGCTTACACCAAGGTATGCGTGGTCTGAAGAGGATTTCCTCAGGAGGGGCTTTTATTCGTAACAATAGAAAAGGCGGTTCCATGAGCCAGATCATGCCTGTGGTCATGGGGCGTGGCCGGGGACTAGTTAAACTTTACAGGGAATACAACCCTGTCGAAATGAAAGGTTAACATCACATTACATAATTTCACAAATAGTTTCATCTTTACTCATTCATTTTATCTTCTTCTGGCTGCAAGCCCGAGGCCGCCCACAATATGACAACAGCCACTTCAAGTGCAGGGCGCGAAATACAAAATATATTTTTTAGAAATATTTAACTTTCACACATTAACAAGTCCAATACAGCAAATGAAAGGTACACATCTTGTGAATCCAGCCAACATGTCCGATTTTTTAAATGTTTTACAGCGAAAACAGCACGTATATTTATGTTAGCTCACCACCAAATACAAAAAAGGACAGACATTTTTCACAGCACAGGTAGCATGCACAAAGCCAACCTAACTAACCAAGAACCAACCAAACTAACCAACAAACAACTTCATCAGATGACAGTCTTATAACATGTTATTCAATAAATCTATGTTTTGTTCGAAAAATGTGCATATTTCAGGTATAAATCATAGTTTACATTGCAGCTACAATCAGAAATTGCACCTAAAGCAGACAGAATAATTACAGACACCAACGCCAAATACCTAAATACTCATCATAAAACATTTCTGAAAAATACATAGTGTACAGCAAATGAAAGACAGGCATCTTGTGATTCCAGCCAATATTTCCGATTTATTAAGTGTTTTACAGCGAAAACACAATATAGCGTTATATTAGCTTACCACAATAGCCAGAAACACAAGCCATTTCCCAGCAGCAAAAGTTAGCGATCGTAACAAACCAGTAAATGATATATAATTTTTGACTAACCTTGATAAGGTTCATCAGATGACAGTCCTATAACATCAGGTTATACATACACTTATGTTTTGTTCGAAAATGTGCATATTTAGAGCTGAAATCAGTGGTTATACATTGTGCTAACGTAGCTACTTTTTCCCACAACGTCCAGATTTTTTTCTGACACTTTTTCTGACACACATATTCTGACCAAATAGCTATTCATAAACATAACTAAAAAATACATGTTGTATAGGAAATGATAGATACACTAGTTCTTAATGCAATTGCCATGTTAGATTTCTAAAAATAACTTCATTACGACATCCAGCTTAGGTATGGCGAGAGAGTACCCAAAAGCTGGGCGCAAACGACTAGTTCACATGTTCGACAGATATATGAAATAGCATCATAAAATGGGTCCTACTTTTGCTGATCTTCCATCAGAATGTTGTACAAGGTGTCCTTTGTCAAGAACAATTGTTGTTTGGATTTAGAACGTCCTTTTTCCCTCTTGAATTAGCAAGCGCACTAGCCAAGTGGCGCGAAGCTCTCCTTTCTGAACAAAGGCACACAACGCAACACGCCTAACGTCCCGAATAAATTTCAAAAATCTAATAAAACTATATTGAAAAAACATACTTTACGATGATATTGTCACATGTATCAAATAAAATCAAAGCCGGAGATAGTAGTCGCCTATAACGAAAGCTTTTCAGAAGGCAATTCCAGGTCCAACCTCACGCCTTCCTGAAAACAGGAAATGGGTGACACGTCATTCCAAGAGGATTTATTCCAACTCAGACCAAGATAAACACTCCATTTCTTCTCTCACAGCCTCTTGACATCCAGGGGAAGGTGTATGATGTGCATGTATACTAATACGTATCATGCCCATTTATAGGCAGGACCTAGAAGAGAGCATCGATTTCAGATTTTCCACTTCCTGGTCAGGAAGTTTGTGCCAAATGAGTTCTGTTTTACTCACAGATATAATTCAAACGGTTTTAGAAACTAGAGAGTGTTTTCTATCCAATAGTAATAATAATATGCATATTGTACGAGCAAGAATTGAGTACGAGGCCGTTTGAAATGGGCACCTTTTATCTGGCTACTCAATACTGCCCCTGCAGCCCAAACAGGTTATACAAGAATTAGATGCAAACACCCTAATTGAGAAATGTACACATTCAGAGATATAGTTATGTGTGTTTCCTGTCCTTCGTGAGGACCTCAAATGAAACACACAGCCTTAAGGGACAACATAATTGTCCCTTAAGTGTCCACGGACCCTTTCCACATTCTCACAAGTGGACATTCATTTTCCCATTTTGGGGATTTAGGAGTTCGGCCACATGAAATCCTTTGTTCACTCTGTGATCTCTCTCTCTGCATGAAAAGGGGAAGAGAGTCTCCGCCAGGAATTTATGACCTGAGATAACAGAACCTGGGTGTAGGAAAGAGTGAGAGAGGGGCCACATCATGACATAGTGTACCATAATTATGTTCCCTTTCTCTGGTGTGTTGTCCTACATTATGCACACTCACCTCCATATGTATTTGGATAGTGAAGTAAAAAAATCATATTTGGCTTTATACTCCAGCATTTTGAATTGGAGATCAAATGTTTCATACAAGGTGACAGTACAGAATGTTACCTTTTATTTGACTATTTCTATACATACTGTATCTGTTTTACCGTTTAGAAATGAAAGCACTTTATGTATCAAGTCCCCCCATTTGAAGAAGTCATAAGTACTTGGACAAATTCACTTATAGTGTATTACAGTAGTCAAAAGTTTAGTATTTGGTCCCATATTCCTAGCAAGCAATGACTACATCAAGCTTGGGACTCTACAAATACATTGGATGTATTTGTAGTTTGTTTTGGTTCTGTTTTTATGAGGTATCAAGGTAAGACCCAAGTGCAGACTGTGTGAAGTAACAATGTTTATTGTAACCATGGGCAGGCAAATGACAGGTCAAGGCGGGCAGGGGTCGATAATCCAGCGTAGGAGCAAAGGTACAGGACGGCAGGCAAAATCAGGGTCAGGCAGAGTTCAGTAATCCAGAGGTGGAACAAAGGTACAGGACGGCGGGCATGCTCAGAGTCAACTAGAGTGGTCAGGCAGGCAGGTACAGAGTCAGGACAGGCAAGGGTCAAAAACTAGGAGGACGAGATAAAGAGAGGCTGGGAAAAGTC
This sequence comes from Salvelinus namaycush, assembly GCF_016432855.1. Classification (NCBI taxonomy): domain Eukaryota; kingdom Metazoa; phylum Chordata; class Actinopteri; order Salmoniformes; family Salmonidae; genus Salvelinus; species Salvelinus namaycush. The sequence goes on from NC_052307.1 coordinate 67,591,801, forward strand.
AGGAGCTGACAGGACAAACGCTGGTACGCTTGACAAACAAGACAAACTGGCACAGACAGACAGAAAACACAGGTATAAATACCCAGAGGATAAGTGGGGAAGATGGGCGACACCTGGAGGAGGTGGAGACAAGCACAAGGACAGGTGAAACAGATCAGGGCGTGGCAGTTTTGGGTTATGTTTTGCCAAATAGCAATTAAATAGTGAATGAGGACTGCAGTATTTTTATGTATCCTTAATTCTTCTTTATATGTGAGAAAATATGATTTCTGAACACTTCTAAATGACTCATAATGCAGTGATAAAGAAAAATAATGAATGAATCATGAATAATGATGAGTGAGAAGGTTGCAGAAGCTACAACAACAGCACCAATAACAGTGGAGGTTAGCATTTATGGGGGGTGTATGATCTTTGTGCCTTTGTAACTTTCTAACTCATCATTACTCACAATTCATTCATGATTATCCATAATCACGGTTGGGACGGCCACATGTCCAAACAAATAATGACTTAAGGAGGGGCTGAACTCACCCGTTGTTGCCCATTTTCTGCTGCTCATTAAGAAAAATTACATTTGCAACTTGGGGGTGTGGCTTGATGTGCGTGAGTGACAATATCGGTTCCTGGCAGTTGTTCCTTGTCTCTCTTTATCCACCATAGCAACAAGAAATCTGTAATACAGTGCCTTGCGAAAGTATTCACACCCATGGCATTTTTCCTATTTTGTTGCCTTACAACCTGGAATTAAAATAGATTTTTGGTGGGTTTGTGTCTTCCTGTGCTTGGCCCTCCTATGTTGAACATAATAAACGGCTCTCTATCCACCGGATGTGTACCAAACTCACTAAAAGTGGCAGTAATAAAGCCTCTTGAAAAAGCCAAACCTTGAGCCAGAAAATATAAAAAAACTATCGGCCTATATCGAATCTTCCATTCCTCTCTAAAATGTTAGAAAAAGTTGTTGCACAGCAAATCCCTGCCTTCCTGAAGACAAACAATGTATACGAAATGCTTCAGTCTAGTTTTAGACCCCATCATCACTGAGACTGCACTTGTGAAGGTGGTAAATGACCTTTTAATGGCGTCAGACCGAGACTATGCATCTGTCCTCGTGCTCCTAGACCTTAGTGCTGCTTTTGATACCATCGATCACCACATTCAATTTGGGGAGATTGGAAACCCAAATTGGTCTACATGGACAAGTTCTGGTCTGGTTTAGATCTTATCTGTCGGCAAGATATCAGTTTGTCTCTGTGAATGGTTTGTCCTCTGACAAATCAACTGTAAATTTCGGTGTTCCTCAAGGTTCCGTTTTAGGACCACTATTGTTTTCACTATATATTTTACCTCTTGTGGATGTCATTCGAAATCATAATGTTAACTTTCACTGCTATGCAGATGACACACAGCTGTACATTTCAATGAAACATGGTGAAGCCCCAAAATTACCCTCGCTAGAAGCCTGTGTTTCAGACATAAGGAAGTGGATGGCTGCAAACGTTCTACTTTTAAACTCGGACAAAACAGAGATGCTTGTTCTAGGTCCCAAGAAACAAAGAGATCTTCTGTTGAATCTGACAATGAATCTTGATGGTTGTACAGTCGTCTCAAATGAAACTGTGAAGGACCTCGGCGTTACTCTGGACCCTGATCTCTCTTCTGATGAACATATCAAGACTGTTTCAAGGACAGCTTTATTCCATCTACGTAACATTGCAAAAATTAGAAACTTTCTGTCCAAAAATGATGCTGAAAAATGAATCCATAGTGTTGTTACTTCTAGGTTAGATCACTGCAATGCTCTACTTTCCGGCTACCCGGATAAAGCACAAAATAAACTTCAGTTAGTGCTAAATATGGCTGCTAGAATCCTGACTAGAACCAAAAAATTTGATCATATTACTCCAGTGCTAGCCTCCCTACACTGGCTTCCTGTTAAGGCAAGGGCTGATTTCAAGCTTTTACTGCTAACCTACAAAGCATTACATGGGCTTGCTCCTACCTATCTTTCCGAATTGGTCCTGCCGTACATACCTACACGTACGCTACGGTCACAAGACGCAGGCCTCCTAATTGTTCCTAGAATATCTAAGCAAACAGCTGGAGGCTGGGCTTTCTCCTATAGAGCTCCATTTTTATGGAATGGTCTGCCTACCCATGTGAGAGACGCAGACTCGGTCTCAACCTTTAAGTCTTTACTGAAGACTCATCTCTTCAGTAGGTCATATGATTGAGTTTAGTCTGGCCCAGGAGTGTGAAGGTGAACGGAAAGGCTATGGAGCAACGAACCGCCCTTGCTGTCTCTGCCTGGCCGGTTCCCCTCTCTCCACTGGGATTCTCTGCCTCCAACCCTATTACAGGGGCTCAGTCACTGGCTTACTGGTGCTCTTCCATGCCGTCCCTAGGAGGGGTGCGTCACTTGAGTGGGTTGAGTCGCTGACGTGGTCTTCCTGTCTGGGTTGGTGCCCCCCCTTGGGTTGTGCCGTGGCGGAGATCTTTGTGGGCTATACTCGGCCTTATCTCAGGATGGTAAGTTGGTGGTTTAAGGTATCCCTCTAGTGGTGTGGGGGCTGTGCTTTGGCAAAGTGGGTGGGGTTATATCCTGCCTGTTTGGCCCTGTCCGGGGGTATCATCGGATGGGGCCACAGTGTCTCCTGACCCCTCCTGTCTCAGCCTCCAGTATTTATGCTGCAGTAGTTTATGTGTCGGGGGGCTAGGGTCAGTCTGTTATATCTGGAGTATTTCTCCTGTCTTATCCGGTGTCCTGTGTGAATTTAAATATGCTCTCTCTAATTCTCTCTTTCCCTCTTTCTTTCTTTCTCTCTCTCTCTCTCTCGGAGGACCTGAGCCCTAGGACCATGCCTCAGGACTACCTGGCATGATGACTCCTTGCTGTCCACCTGGCCGTGCTGCTGCTCCAGTTTCAACTGTTCTGCCTCCGGCTATGGAACCCTGACCTGTTCACCGGACGTGCTACCTGTCCCAGACCTGTTGTTTTCAACTCTCTAGAGACAGCAGGAGGGGTAGATATACTCTCAATGATCAGCTATGAAAAGCCAACTGACATTTACTCCTGAGGTGCTGACTTGTTGCACCTTCTACAACTACTGTGATTATTATTATTTGACCATGCTGGTCATTTATGAACATCTTGGCCATGTTCTGTTATAATCTCCACCCGGCACAGCCAGAAGAGGACTGGCCACCCCTCATAGCCTGGTTCCTCTCTAGGTTTCTTCCTAGGTTTTGGCCTTTCTAGGGAGTTTTTCCTAGCCACCGTGCTTCTACACCTGCATTGCTTGCTGTTTGGGGTTTTAGGCTGGGTTTCTGTACAGCACTTTGTGTAACGATAGTCATTTTCTTCCTCCTCCTCGGACGAGGAGAGGCGAGAAGGATCGGACCAATACGCAGAGTGGTTAGTTTCCATAGTGATTTAATATACAACAAAACAATATGCGATACAAAATAACAAAAATACCACCGTGACAGTCCCGTGTGGCACAACTACTGACACGGAAAACAAACACCCACAAAACACACGTGAAACCCCGGCTGCCTAAGTATGATTCTCAATCAGGGACAACGATTGACAGCTGCCTCTGATTGAGAATCATACCAGGCCGAACACACAAAATCCCAACATAAAAATCACACATCGACAACCCACCCAACTCACGCCCTGACCATACTAAATAAATACAAAAACAAGGGAAAACAGGTCAGGAACGTGACAGAACCCCCCCTTAAGGTGCGAACTCCGGGCGCACCACCTAAAACTCTAGGGGAGGGTCTGGGTGGGCGTCTGTCCGCGGTGGCGGCTCTGGCGCGGGACGTGGACCCCACTTAAACAATGTTTTTTCCCGCCTCCTTAATCGCCCCCGTGGCCTCCTAACCACAACCACCCTCCATATCAACCCCACTGAACCAAGGGGTAGCACCGGACTGAGGGGCAGATCCTGGCTGGCGGGCAGTTCTGGCAGATCCTGGCTGGCGGGCGGCTCTGGCAGAACCTGGCTGGCGGGCGGCTCTGGCAGATCCTGGCTGGCGGGCGGCTCTGGCAGATCCTGGCTGGCGGGCGGCTCTGGCAGATCCTGGCTGGCGGGCGACTCTGGCAGATCCTGGCTGGCGGGCGGCTCTGGCAGATCCTGGCTGGCGGGCGGCTCTGGCAGATCCTGGCTGGCTGGCGTCTCTGGCAGGTCCTGGCTGGCTGGCTCTGGCAGGTCCTGGCTGCCAGACTCTGGCTGGTCATGGCTGGCTGACGGCTCTGGCTGCTCCTGTCTGGCTGACGGCTCTGGCTGCTCCTGTCTGGCGGACGGCTCTGGCTGCTCCTGTCTGGCGGTCGGCTCTGGCTGCTCCTGTCTGGCGGACGGCTCTGGCTGCTCCTGTCTGGCGGACGGCTCTGGCTGCTCCTGTCTGGCGGACGGCTCTGGCTGCTCCTGTCTGGCGGACGGCTCTGGCTGCTCCTGTCTGGCGGACGGCTCTGGCTGCTCCTGTCTGGCGGACGGCTCTGGCTGCTCCGGACAGACGGGCGGCTCTGACCGCTCGCGACAGACGGGCTGCTCTGACGGCTTGGAACAGACGGGCAGCTCTGACGGCTCGGGACAGACGGGCAGCTCTGACGGCTCGGGACAGACGGGCAGCTCTGACGGCTCGGGACAGACGGGCAGCTCTGACGGCTCGGGACAGACGGGCGGCTCAGATGACGCTGGGCAGGCAGGCAGCTCAGACAGCGCTGGGCAGGCAGGCAGCTCAGACAGCGCTGGGCAGGCAGGCAGCTCAGACAGCGCTGGGCAGGCAGGCAGCTCAGACAGTGCTGGGCAGGCAGGCAGCTCAGACAGCGCTGGGCAGGCAGGCAGTTCAGACAGCGCTGGGCAGGCAGGTACACCTGTAGGGAGGAGACGGAGACACAGCCTGGTGCGGGGGGCTGCCATCGGAGGACTGGTACGTGGAGGTGGCACCGGATATACCGGACCGTGAAGGAGTACACGAGCTCTTGAGCACCGAGCCTGCCCAACCTTACCTGGTTTAATGATCCCCGTAGCCCTGCCAGTGCGGCGAGGTGGAATAGCCCACACTGGGCTATGCTGGCGAACCGGGGACACCATTTGTAAGGCTGGTGCCATGTACGCCGGCCCGAGGAGACGCACTGGAGACCAGATGCGTTGGGCCGGCTTCATGACACCCGGCTCGATGCCCAACCTAGCCCTACCAGTGCGGCGAGGTGGAATAGCCCGCACTGGGCTAAGCACGCGTACTGGGGACACCGTGCGCTTCACCGCATAACACGGTGTCTGACCAGTACGACGCCCTCTCACTCCACGGTAAGCACGGGGAGTTGGCTCAGGTGTCCTACCCGGCTTTGCCGCACTCCGCGTGTACCTCCCCCCAAGACATTTTTGGGTCTGACTCTCGGGCTCCCAACCGCGTCGCCGCGCTGCCTCTTCATACCAGCGCCTCTCTGCCTTCGCTGCCTCCAACTCCGCCTTGGGACGGCGATATTCCCCTGGCTGAACCCAGGGTCCCTTGCCGTCCAGGATCTCCTCCCAAGTCCAGGAGTCCTGTGTCTGTTTCTGCTGCTGCTGTCGCTGCCCTTTTCCACTCTGCTTGGTCCTTTGTTGGTGGGTGTTTCTGTAACGATAGTTTATGTCGTCCACCTCCTCGGACGACGAGAGGCGAGAAGGATCGGACCAATATGCAGAGTGGTTAGTTTCCATGGTAATTTAATAACACGAAAACAATATGCGATACAAAATAACAAAATGAAACTACCGTTACAGTCCCGTGTGGCGAAACACTAACAAGGAACACAAACACCCACAAAACACACGTGAAACCCCGGCTGCCTAAGTATGATTCTCAATCAGGGACAACGATTGACAGCTGCCTCTGATTGAGAATCATACCAGGCCGAACACACAAAATCCCAACATAAAAATCACACATCGACAACCCACCCAACTCACGCCCTGACCATACTAAATAAATACAAAAACAAGGGAAAACAGGTCAGGAACGTGACACTTTGATATATCAGCCGATGTAAGAAGGGCTATATAAAAAAAAAAATTTGATTTACACAACATGCCTACCACTTTGAATATGCAAAATACTTTTACTGTGAAACAAGCAAGAAATAAGACAAAAAACAGAAAACTCGAGCGTGCATAACTATTCACACCCCCAAAGTCAATACTTTGTAGAGCCACCTTTAGCAGCAATTACAGCTGCAAGTCTCTTGGGATATGTCTCTATACGCTTGGCACATCTAGCTACAGGGATTTTTACCAATTCTTTAAGGCAAAACTGCTCCAGCTCCTTCAAGTTGGATGGGTTCCTGCTGGTGTACAGCAATCTTTAAGTCATACCACAGATTCTCAATTGGCTTGTAGTCAAGGATTTGACTAGGCCATTCCAAGACATTTAAATGTTTCTCCTTAAACCACTTGAGTGTTGCTTTAGCAGTATGCTGAGGGTCATTGTCCTGCTGGAAGGTGAACCTCCGTCCCAGTCTCAAATCTCTGGAAGACTGAAACAGGTTTCCCTCAAGAATTTCCCTGAATTTAGCACCATCCATCATTCCTTCAATTGTGACCAGTTTCCCAGTCCCTGCCGATGAAAAACATCCCCATAGCATGATGCTGTGACAATACAGAGGCGGATGCAAGATGCAAGCAACGATGGTTTAATGAATACAGTTTACAGCAGCAACAGGACAGACAGACTGTACTCAGACGGAATCCGACCCAGGGACTAGGGCGCATATACCGATGATAGCGTGCTGAGAAATCCAGGGGAATGTGTCCGGATGGGTAGGAAGGAGCACAGAAGATAATCCACACAAGGGCGGCGAGAAAAAGAGCCCAGACACACGACACAACCTCAGGGAAGTAACAATGATCTGACAACAAGAAACACTGGTTACAGAACATATAAAGGGAAGATAAGTGATTCCAGCTGGCGCAGACAATCAGGCCGAGATTGGGAACCACGCCCACACAAACACGGGAGAGAGAGAGAGAGAGAGAGAGAGAGAGAGAGAAAAAGAGAAAGAGAAAGAGAAAGAGAGAGAGAGAGGGAGGCAGTGGATTCATGAACCGTGACAATACCCCCCCCCCTAGGAACGCCTCTTGGCGTTCCCAGGCGAATTTACCTGTCGATTGAAATCATCGATAAGGGAGTGATCCAGAATGTCCCTAGCAGGTACCCAACTTCTCTCCTCCGGACCGTAACCCTCCCAGTCCACCAGGTACTGGATTCCGCGTCCCCTCCTTCTAGAGTCCAAAATACAATTGACAGAAAAGGTGGGTTCCCCATCAACAAGTCGTGGCGGCGGGGGAACCGGGACCGGCGGGTTAATGCGTGCCTGAAACACAGGTTTTATTTTAGACACATGAAAGGTAGGATGAATTCTCCTATACGCCGGAGGAAGCTTGAGCCGGACCGCCACCGGACTAATGATCCTGGTGACTTTGAACGGGCCGATAAATTTGGGGGCAAGCTTGTTCGAAACGGATCGGAGTGGAATGTTCTTAGTAGAAAGCCACACTCCTTGGCCAACGACGTATACCGGAGGCTTCGACCGGCGGCGATCGGCCTTAGCCTTGGTGCGCGCCCCCACCCGGAGAAGAGTCTCACGGGCTCTGCTCCATGCGTGACGGCACCTCTGGATGAAAGCGTGAGCGGAGGGAACAGTGACCTCGGACTCCGTACTGGGAAAGATAGGTGGCTGGTAACCTAAACTACACTCAAACGGAGAGAGACCCGTGGCTGCCACTGGCAACGAATTGTGAGCGTACTCAACCATAGAGAGTTGTTGACTCCAGGAAGAGGGATTCTTAGAAACCAAACATCGCAACACTCTCTCCAAATCTTGGTTGGCCCTCTCCGTTTGACCGTTGCTCTGGGGATGAAACCCTGAAGACAGACTGACACTCGCTCCCAGTAACCTACAAAACTCTTGCCAAAACTTGGACACAAATTGGGGCCCCCTGTCAGAAACTACGTCCATCGGCAGGCCATGTAAGCGAAAGACGTGATCCACGACAGTTACCGCTGTCTCCTTGGCAGATGGTAATTTAGGCAAGGGAATAAAATGAGCCGCCTTCGAGAACCGGTCCACCACGGTCAAAACAACCGTCTTGCCCTGGGAGGGCGGGAGGGCGGTAACAAAATCTAGCGCGATGTGGGACCAGGGTCTCGAAGGGACCGACAGCGGTTGGAGTAACCCATCTGGAGGTCGATTAGAAGTCTTCCCAGTGGCACAAACCGAGCAAGCCAAGACAAAACTGTGAATGTCACGAGCCATCAGTGGCCACCAAAAGCGTTGCTTAACCAAAAAGCTAGTGCGGCTGACTCCTGGATGACACGCTACGTTGGAGCAATGCCCCCACCGAATAACATCGGACCGACACCCCTCCGGCACAAACAACCGATTAGGCGGGCAACCGGGCGGAGGCTTTACCCCTTCTAAGGCCGTTTTGACCCTCGATTCAACCTCCCATGTGAGTGTGGAGACCACTAGGGTCCCGGGTAGGATGCACTCGGGAGTGGATGGGCGTTCGGAATGGTCAAAAATGCGAGAAAGGGAATCGGGTTTGACATTCTTGGAACCCGGGCGATACGAGAGAGAAAAATCAAAACGTCCGAAAAAGAGTGCCCACCGCGCCTGCCTGGAGTTGAGTCGCTTGGCGGTTCTGATATATTCCAAATTTTTGTGATCGGTCCAAACTATAAAAGGTACCCCCGAACCCTCTAACCAATGGCGCCACTCCTCCAGTGCTAACTTCACTGCCAACAACTCTCTGTTGCCAATGTCGTAGTTGCGTTCCGCAGGTGATAACCGATGGGACAGGAACGCGCAAGGGTGCATCTTGTCGTCAGAAGAGGAACGTTGGGAAAGTACCGCACCTACCCCCACCTCTGAAGCGTCCACCTCCACCACGAACTGACGCGAGGGATCGGGAGCTATGAGGATGGGGGCCGAAACAAAGCGGCTCTTGAGTTTGGCGAATGCAGCCTCGGCTGTATCGGACCACCTGAACGTCACTCTGGGGGAGGTTAAGGCGGTAAGAGAAGCGACTATCTGGCTAAAGTTGCGAACGAAACGCCGGTAGAAATTTGCGAATCCCAGAAACCTCTGTAGGGCCTTACGGGAATCTGGGCTTGGCCAATCCACCACAGCCTTAACCTTGTCAGGATCCATGTGAATACCTTCAGTCGAGACGATGTAACCTAGGAATGGAACGGATTGTGCATGAAAAATGCATTTCTCCGCCTTGACAAAAAGTCCATTCTCCAACAACCTCTGAAGCACTCGTCTGACGTGCTGAACGTGTTCCTGGAGAGAAGAAGAAAAAATCAGTATGTCATCCAGGTAAACATATATGAACTGATCAATCATATCTCTCAGCACGTCATTGACGAGTGCCTGGAAAACCGCTGGGGAGTTGGATAGCCCAAAAGGCATGACCAAATATTCGAAGTGCCCTCTGGGGGTGTTAAACGCGGTCTTCCATTCATCCCCCCTCCTTATGCGAACCAAATGATATGCATTACGTAAATCCAACTTAGTGAACACGGATGCTCCCTGTAACCTTTCAAAGGCTGAGGACATCAACGGTAAGGGATAGGTATTCTTCACTGTGATGTTATTCAACCCACGGTAATCAATGCAAGGACGCAGAGATCCGTCCTTCTTCCCCACAAAGAAGAACCCCGCCCCCGCTGGAGAAGAGGAAGGACGAATGAATCCAGAGGCCAGAGAATCAGAGATGTATCTCTCCATAGCCTCCCTCTCAGGAACAGAGAGTGAATATAACTTGCCTTTAGGCGGAGACTCACCTGGCAATAATTCTATTGCACAGTCATAGGGACGATGCGGAGGAAGAGAAGCAGCACGGGACTTGCTGAACACCTCCTTCAGGTCGAGGTATTCAACGGGCACGTTAGACAAATCCACTGCCTCCTCTAGAAACACAGAATCAGACACAGATGAACAAGCAGACACTAAACAGGACTCAAGACACTTGTTACTCCACATGGATATAGAGTTATGACCCCAGTCAACTCTGGGGTTGTGTTGGGTGAGCCAAGGGTGGCCGAGAACTAATGGTGCAAGGGGTGAGTCCATGAGTAGAAATGATAGTGTCTCAGTGTGATTGCCAGAAGTGATGAGTGTGATAGGTTCAGTGGTGTGAGAAATGTTGGGGAGTTCTTGACCATTGAGAGCGTTGACGGATATCTTGTGCGTGAGTGAGGTGATAGGAATCTGGAGTTTGTGAGCGAGCTTGAAGTCCATAAAATTACCCTCTGCTCCTGAGTCCAGTAAGGCTTGGGTGTCGTGCGTGTGGGTGGCCCATCTTAGTCTTACCGGGAGGAGAGTAGATGATGAGGTCTTCTCTGTGGTGACACCACCCGATAGTAGCCTCATACTTACTACCGGGCCTGATCTTTTACCGGGCAGGAGTGGATAAAGTGGCCCGCTCTACCACAGTAGAGACAGAGTCCTTGGGATCTCCGCCTCTCCCTCTCTTCCCGGGAGAGGCGAGCTCTCCCCAGCTGCATGGGTTCGTGAGCGGAGGCTGAACTGGCCGTGTTCCCGCCGCTGGCATGCCAGCCCTCCGTGTCGTTATACGGTCTGTTAGGGCATGCTCGGCGGCCAATACGACTCAGACGAGCGTCGACCCTCAAGGCTAGTTCCACTAGTCCATTTAAACTCCTGGGAAGGTCCAGAACATAAATCTCCTTCTGGATCCGGTCCTCCAGCCCATGCAGGAACATGTCCCACTGCGCCTCCTCGTTCCACTGACACTCTGCGGCCAGAGTGCGGAATTGGATGGAGTATTCCGATACTGAACGGTCTCCTTGGCGAAGGTCAGCGAGTAGTCTGGCCGCCTCCCTACCCGCCACGGCCCGATCGAAGACCCTTCTCATCTCCTCGGAGAGTGTCTGGAAAGAGGTGCAGCATGGGTCCTGGTTCGCCCACACCGCCGTTCCCCAAAGAGCCGCTTTGCCTGATAGCAGTGTGAGTACGAATGCTACCTTAGACTGTTCACGGTTGAAGGTCCGTGGCTGCAACGAGAAATGCATGGAACATCTCGTAAGAAAAGCTCTGCAATAGTCAGGATCACCTGAATAACCCTCTGGTGTCGGTAGCCGTGGCTCTAGCTGGGAATTCGGCTCTGGCGGGGCGGGTTGAACTGCCGGTGTAGGTGGCGCAGCGAGACCCCTCAGATGTTGTAATTGTTGGGTCAGCTGGGATACCTGCGTCGCAAGGGCTTGTACTGCCCGACCTGTGCTGGAGATGTTCTCCTCTTGTTGATCCATTCTCGTGATACTGCGGGAAATGAATTCGGTCAGACTCGTTGAACTCGCTGCATCCATGGTCGGGTCAGATCATTCTGTGACAATACAGAGGCGGATGCAAGATGCAAGCAACGATGGTTTAATGAATACAGTTTACAGCAGCAACAGGACAGACAGACTGTACTCAGACGGAATCCGACCCAGGGACTAGGGCGCATATACCGATGATAGCGTGCTGAGAAATCCAGGGGAATGTGTCCGGATGGGTAGGAAGGAGCACAGAAGATAATCCACACAAGGGCGGCGAGAAAAAGAGCCCAGACACACGACACAACCTCAGGGAAGTAACAATGATCTGACAACAAGAAACACTGGTTACAGAACATATAAAGGGAAGATAAGTGATTCCAGCTGGCGCAGACAATCAGGCCGAGATTGGGAACCACACCCACACAAACACGGGAGAGAGAGAGAGAGAGAGAGAGAGAGAGAGAGAGAGAAAAAGAGAAAGAGAAAGAGAAAGAGAAAGAGAGAGGGAGGCAGTGGATTCATGAACCGTGACAGATGCTGCCACCACCATGCTTCACTGTGGGGATGGTGTTCTCGGGGTGATGAGAGGTGTTGGGTTTGTGCCAGACATAGAGTTTTCCTTGATGGCCAAAAAGCTACATTTTAGTCTCATCTGACCAGAGTACCTTCTTCCATATGTTTGGGGAGTCTCCCACATGCCTTTTGGCGAACACCAAATGTGTTTGCTTATTTTTTTCTTTAACAATGTCATTTTTATGGCCACTCTTCCGCAAAGCCCAGCTCTGTGGAGTGTAAGGCTTAAAGAGGTCCTAGATACTCCAATCTCCGCTCTGGAGCTTTGCAGCTCCTTCAGGGTTATCTTTGGTCTCTTTCTTGCCTCTCTGATTAATGCCTTCCTTGCCTGGTCTGTGAGTTTTGGTGGGCGTCCATCTCTTGGCAGGTTTATTATGGTGCCATATTCTTTCCATTTTTTAATAATGGATTTAATGGTGCTCCGTGGGATGTTCAAAGTTTCTGATATTTTTTTATAACCAAACCCTGTTCTCTTCTTCTCCACAACTTTGTCCCTGACCTGTTTTGAGAGCTCCTTGGTTTTCATGGTGCCGCTTGCTTGGTGGTGCCCTTTGCTGAGTGGTGTTGCAGACTCTGGGGCCTTTCAGAACAGATGTATATATATACGGATCATGTGACAGATCATGTGAAACTTAGATTTCACACAGGTGGACTTTATTTAATTCATTATGTGACTTATGAAGTTAATTGGTTGCACCAGATCTTATTTAGGGTCTTCATAGCAAAGGGGCTGAATACATATGCACGCACCACTTTTTTATTTTTTAAATTTCACTTCACCAATTTGAACTATTTTGTATATGTCCATTACATGAAATCCAAATAAAAATCAATTTAAATTACAGGTGTTAATGCAACAAAATAGGATATTTACGCCAAGGGGGCAAATACTTTTGCAAGGCACTGTAAATGTTGACGTTTTACTGAAGAGGCCTTAGTTTTGCAATTTTACATCTAGCTAAGGTGTTTTGTGATTGAAAGAGCAGTATTTCTGAAGTTATGAAAAAGTGCATGAAAAGTAGTCAGTGCATACATTATCAAGTCAGCTGCTGCTGCGCTTAGCTGAACCAATTGCTTAGAAATAGTGTGTAGACTTCTGAGAACAAGTCTACAACATCAGATTCAACAAGCTGTCAAATTATCATAAATATAGGATAATAAAGGACGCTGTTTGTCAGTGCCCAAAATCACAAGAGCTAGGCAAGAACAGGCAAGTTATGTTAGCTAAATCATTTTATCAAGTCACTGTTGAGTGGCTACATGCTTCGGTGCTTTGCTTGTGCTGGAGTAGAGCGATAGTGTTTCGTTTTTAAAACTTTATCACTATCTATTACTGGAGTGTGCGTCTCTCTGGCAGTGTTTCTTAGCGAATCAGGCTACAAAACAGGTCACGGCGAGACACAAGTTGCTCGCGAATGGGTTGAAAAATGTTGAACAGTGACAAGTGGTAGTTGTACATTGTCTTAATTCAAATTGAACTCAAAACAGTATCAGACTCGAGTGATTGCTATATCAAACACATCAGTAAGTGGCCACTCGATACAGGGCTTAGGGGTCAAGTGTTCTTTCAACATAACATTGGTGATGTGTTGTCTCATGTAAACAAATCCGAGGTGCTGATTAATAGGCAGGTCTGTCTCACTGTCTAGGTTGATTCTGCTGCTACAATTGGATAGAGTGCAATCAGCACAGCTATTTCTCCGTACATGACAATTCTCCCTAGGCGTTACCATCCCGTGTTAGTGGTAATGTGGTCATGACTGGGCATGATTGAAATCAAAACCCAACCCTCAAATATCCAAGGATGTAGGAGCGTCAGAGTTTCGCTAAATCTCGCAAATCACAATTTTGGAAGACACTTACTTTATGACAAAAATGATGCTATTTACACTTTGTAGTACATTTTGAAAGCTCCTAGTTCCCAGTGGAGAATTAACCTTGAATGACCATCCAAGTCGTCATTGTACGCTGTGATACATTTGATTACTACACCATTTCTATCAGCTAGGTAGCTAGTCAAACATGTTTTAAGCGAGCAAAAACAAGAATCAGCCTTTAGTTTAAACCTTCACCCCCCACTCTCTGCCCCTCCCTCTTTTGCTTCTCCCTGGCTCTCGTGTGTGTGTGTGTGTGTGTGTGTGTGTGTGTGTGTGTGTGTGTGTGTGTGTGTGTGTGTGTGTGTGTGTGTGTGTGTGTGTGTGTGTGTGTGTGTGTGTGTGTGTGTGTGTGTGTGTGTGTGTGTGTGTGTGTGTGTGTGTGTGTGTGTCTGGCAAATGCAGTTCAAAGATGACAGAACTATTCCTTCTCCTTACCAGAGTTTTGTTAGGCTGTGATGCACTTCACTTTATTGCTGAGTGAAAACTGTAATAGCTAGCTAGTGATATTATTGTCATACCAGTGGCCTAACTGTTAAACACCCTTTTAGTAGTCATGGTAGGACAGGGGTGTCAAAGTCAAATGGACGGAGGGCCAAATAAAAAATTTAGCTACAAGCCGAGGGCCGGACTGTTCGAATGTTCATTGAAAAATTTTTAAATGACGCATATAGTCTAGTGAACCTAATTGAACCTACTGAAAACCTAACAAATATATTCCAATATGATCAGATAAATAAAGCAATATTTTCTTATGGCTCTGTCAGTAATCTTTAATTTTCAACAGACACAAAAGACAAATTTCCTTTATATAAAAATCCCCATAACATGAACATTAAATGAAAGAAACCGGTATTCAAGGCACCATCAGTAGCCTATATTTTCTATTTTAGCAAAAGTGGGCTAAATTTACTTCAAAGAAAAAAACAATAATAGCAATTTTCTATCATCCACTCAACTGAAATATTTTTAAAATATAATTGGATTGAAATACAATAAAATAAAGTGCAAAAATCTATTAATCAAAAACAACACTTTGTTTAAGGAGAAGTAACATGCAGTGAAAACAAATATTAAACTTTAACTTTTAAACTTGAACTGAGTAAAAACTCTAAATATGTGATTGCACAGTAATGTTCACTTGTTTGAGGTTGAGGGTGATACTTGGTGGTGTCCCATCTTTTCCACAAGTTCATCAATGTTCGGGGTAAGGCTCTGAGCTGAGGAAATCCTCAGAATTGAGTGGAGGTGTTCAGCAGTAAGTCGACTTCTGTGTGATGTTTTGTTCAGGTTCATCAAAGAAAACAGTTGTTCACACAGGTATGTGCTGCCAAACATAGACAACGTTTGAGCAGCCTGGATGCGCAGCTGGGGCATTGTGTCGGGGAGGAAACGGGCGAACTCCGCAGCACCCACTGCCGCATATTTTGCCCTCAGTGCATCATTGCATTGGAGGTCAATCAACTCCATTTGGAGGTTTGGTGGTGAGCTTTCCACGTCAACAGCAAATGGGTTACCGAGCAGTTCCAACCTGCTTTTTTGTGCTTCAAAGTCAGCAAATCGGCGTCGAAAGTCAGCGGCAAGCATACCTATTTTATCAGCCAACTGTGCGCTCGGGAACGCACTGGTAGAGAGCTTCTCTTTCATGGTCTGGCAGCTGGGAAAGTGGCTCAAATTTTCTTTCCGCATCTGCGTCTCCCACAGAGTCAGTTTGGTTTTAAATGCCTTCACTGTACTGTACATATCAGAGATGACATGATCCCGACCCTGCAGCTGCAAGTTCATTGCATTCAGATGACTCGTAATGTCACACAGAAAAGCCATTTCACACAGAAACATTTCGTCTCGGAGTTGTGTTGTGTCTTTCCCTTTGCTGTCCAAGAACAGACAAATCTCCTCACGAAGCTCGAAACATCTTTGAAGCACCTTTCCCTGGCTTAGCCATCGCACCTCTGTGTGATAAGGCAAATCACCATGCTCCGTTTCTAACTCCGTCAGAAATGCCTTGAACTGGCGGTGATTCAAACCTTTGGCTCTGATAAAGTTAACTGTGCGCGTGATGATGCTCATTACATGCTCCATTTTCAAGGCTTTACCGCACAACGCTTCCTGGTGTATGATACAATGATAAGCTGTCAGCTCACCTGTCGCGTTTTCCTCTTGCATCTTTTCCCGTATCTTCGCCACCAGTCCGCTCCTGTGTCCACACATCGCAGGTGCTCCGTCGGTTGTCAAACCCACGAGTTTTTCCCAAGGCAGCTCCATCTCATTTACACATCTTGACACCTCTTCATACAAATCATGCCCCGTAGTTGTGCCATGCATAGGACGTAAAGCCAAAAACTCCTCTGTCACGCTTAGGCTGGAGTCCACTCCGCGGATGAAAATTGACAACTGGGCAATGTCAGAAATGTCGGTGCTCTCATCCACAGCCAAGGAATATGCAATGAAATCTTTTCCCTTTTTCACAAGCTGCTCTTTTAGATTGATGGACAACTGGTCTACTCTCTCGGCAATGGTGTTTCTGCTCAGACTCACATTTAAAAAGAGTTGCCTTTTTTCTGGGCAAACTTCGTCACAAACTTTAATCATGCAGTTTTTGATGAAATCCCCCTCCGTAAATGGCCGGGCTGATTTAGCGATCTCTTCTGCCAAAATAAAACTGGCCTTGACAGCAGCCTGGCCTTGTGATTTGGCTTTTTTGAACAGAGCCTGTCGAGATTTGAGGCCTCGTTTTAATTCCTCTGCCTTTTGTAGCCTTTGTTCCATGTCCATATTCTTGTTTTTGTCCGCGTGTTTCGTTTCATAATGTCGTCTCAGATTATACTCTTTCAGTACCGCCACACTTTCTCCACACAGAAGACACACAGGTTTTCCAGCTACCTCCGTGAACATATACTCCGACTCCCACCTTGTTTGAAACCCCCGGTTCTCAGTGTCCACCTTCCGTTTTGCCATTTTTGATGGGTATCTGAAAGTTAATTTTACTGTGATGCTGACGACTGCTGTGCCAATAAATATTGAAATGAAGCAGCCTACTGCTCGGTGCGTCACCGTTGCATTGTGGGAAATGTAGTATTGGTGCGTGTAAAAGATCTGCGGGCTGCCGGCTTGCTGCGGTCTGCGGGCCGGTTCTAATAATAAATCAAGATCATCCCAGGGGCCGTAAAAAACCTTCTCGCGGGCCGGATGTGGCCCGCGGGCCTTGACTCTGACATATGTGTGGTAGGATAATATCAACAGAACAGTTTTTACAATATGTTGCCATACCAAGGTTCATTGGAGCTTTTTGCTTTTTTCCCACAGATCAACATGTGTTGTTCTGCTGTTACACAAGGTGTGTCATGTAACAGCTGGGGTTTTGCATAGCTGATGTTAAAACATAAAATACATTTTAGGAGTTGATATTCCAAAACACTATATATGCGATTCCCAATGTCGAACTAAATACAACATACCAACACGTCCCCTCAACCGTCAGTCTAGCTGTTGCAAACTACCGCAATGTCAGTGCTGTCAAAATGATGACATTAACTGATCAAAACTATTACTTCTAAAACTAGAACATAGACTCTTAACATTAGACATGAATTACGAAAATAACGTCTGAGGTTTACACTGGCTTACAAGATCTTCTACGTTTTGTTGTATGAGATAATATCAGTCACTTAACATGACCAGTATGAAGCTTTTATGTGCATTAATAGTTTTTTTTGGTTACATACTGTAAATGCTTTGATGAATATTTATTTTTTAATTCTGAAGATTTTCTCATAAAACAAAACATATAAGATCTCCTAAACCTGTGTCTACCACAGACCATATTTTCGACACTTATCCAAAACCCCTACAAAAAAGCTATTCATTTCCCCATAGGATTTTTCCAAATAACCATGGCAGTTACTGCCTACAAAACTAAGCAATTACTATTTCTCTCAATAGTAGTGTTGTATTAACTGTTCTGTGTGTGTATGAACCAGTGATGATTCGCTCACCCGTTACGATATGTCAGCTGACAAGGAGATGAGCCAAGCCACCCCGCCTCGCTACCTCCGAGACTGTCTGGAGGGTAAGATACAGTATATAGGTCTCTCCATGGGTGGGAGATGGACATTTAAGCTTATCAACAAATCAAATCAAATTTATTTATATAGCCCTTCTTACATCAGCTAATATCTCAAAGTGCTGTACAGAAACCCAGCCTAAAACACTCTCTTAATTTGACTGACTTGTTGAATGATTGATCCATTCATCCTTCTAACCCTCCATCTCTCCCCAGCCTTCCTTTCCTCTGAGGACCCAGTGAGGTGAAGCTCAGTCTGAGAGCTGTTGAGGCACTGGTTAGGAAGAACACTTCTACAGCCAGAGAAGTGAGAGGTCACACATGGTTTAGGGTAAATATCTATATCCCCTTAGTGGTTCATCACGTAAGCAAAAGGGAATGTGTTTCATCACCGATATTCATGTAATTTCACATTTGTTCTCTGTTATTATGAAAGTAATTTGTGTAGAATGTACTTTTCCCCACTCTTTACATTGCTTATACATATTCAGTGGCCTGATTGCATCCAGACTATGTCAAATTCGAACACAATGCCGATCTTGGCGGATCTGAACCTAATGCGAGCACAATGTGACTTTCTTGCATCCAGACCTAATGCAGCTTGGAGTGATCGGATGGCAGAAGTCATAGTAGGTGTAACCGAGGCCATAGATGCGCCATATCCATTACTTTGAGTGTTTTATATAAAATACAGTTGAAGTCGAAAGTTTACATACACCTCAGCCAAATACATTTAAACTCAGTTTTTCATAATTCCTGACATTTAATTCCTGTAAAAATTCCCTGTCTTAGGTCAGTTAGGATCACCACATTATTTTTAGAATGTGAAATGTCAGAATAATAGTAGAGAGAATGATTTATTTCAGCTTTTATTTATTTCATCACATTCCCAGTGGGTCAGAAGTTTACATACACTCAATTAGTATTTGGTAGAATTGCCTTTAAATTGTTTAACTTGGGTCAAACGTTTTAAGTAGCCTTCCACAAGCTTCCCACAATAAGTTGGGTGAATTTTGGCCCATTCCTCCTGACAGAGCTGGTGTAACTGAGTAAGGTTTGTAGGCTTCCTTGCTCGCACACAGTCTCAACGTCAACAGTGAAGAGGCGACTGGCCTTCTAGGCAGAGTTGCAAAGAAAAAGCCATATCTCAGACTGGCCAATAAAAAGAAAAGATTAAGACGGCCAAAAGAACACAGAGAGAGTTGCCGGAGTTGCCTCTTCACTGTTGACATTGAGACTGGTGTTTTGCGGTTACTATTTAATGAAGCTGCCAGTTGAGGGCTTGTGAGGCGTTTCTCAAACTAGACCCTCTAATGTACTTGTCCTCTTGCTCAGTTGTGCACCAAGGCCTCCCACTCCTCTTTCTATTCTGGTTAGAGCCAGTTTGCGCTGTTTTGTGAAGGGAGTAGTACACAGCGTTGTACGATAACTTCAGTTCCTTGGCAATTTCTCACATGGAATAGCCTACATTTCTCAGAACAAGAATAGACTGACGAGTTTCAGAAGAAAGGTCTTTGTTTCTGGCCATTTTGAGCCTGTAATCGAAACCACAAATGCTAATGCTCCAGATACTCAACTAGTCTAAAGAAGGTCAGTTTTATTGCTTCTTTAATCAGAACAATAGTTTTCAGCTGTGCTAAAATAATTGCAAAAGGGTTTTCTAATGATCAATTAGCCTTTAAAAAAATGATCAACTTGGATTAGCTAACACAACGTGCCATTGGAACACAGGAGTGATGGTTGCTGATAATGGGCCTCTGTACGTCTATGTAGATATTCCATAAGAAATCTGCCATTTCCAGCTACAATAGTCATTTACAACATTAACAATGTCTATCTACACTGTATTTCTGATCAATTTTATGTTATTTTAATGGACAAGAAATGTGCTTCCTTTCAAAAACAAGGACATTTCTAAGTGACCTCAAACTTTTGAATGGTAGTGTATATTATAATATCGTATTTGTATCTCAAAATCATTGTAACGTGGTTACCCTTAAAAATCGAAAGGAAAATTATTCAAATCTTCATGACAAAATTCAACCAGAGAGCGCCCTTAGATCATGGGAAAAGGTCTTACTTGACCGTTGCACTTCAATCATTCCCACGGTGAATGGCTACTCTATGAAACCACACACTATTGTAGAGACTTTGATATTACCAGCCCCAATTGATATGGTGAAAACAATGTGTGGGGACAGGCAGAGGCACAAACTCATATCAATCCCTTTGTCAGATAACACTGATAAACAAAGAATATATGCTTTTGCTAGCAATCAAGAGGAAACTGACTGAATGACTCAAAAACTCACCAGTTTATGCTCTCCAAATGGACGTTAGTTGTGAGGGCTGCGATGCCTATGCATTGACTTTTTTTCACTATACATGTCGGAGGATGCTATTCACGAGGACATACTGTTCTGTCTCATGATTCCCAAGCATGAAATGACACATGGGATGTGCTGCATGGCTATATTGACGAAAAACAGATTCCATGGGATTGAATGGTGGGCTTTTGTACAGATGGAGTCCCATCTGTGGCGGGACGGTGGGCAGGCCTCTGTACTATATAGTAGTTATGAATATATCTCCCTATGCCATATGGATGCATTGTATAATACACCGAGAGCAACTGGCGGCAAACGAGCTGGGCACAGAACTCTGAGATATACTGCAGCAGTTAACTTTGATTGTAAACTACATCAAACCACATCCACTGCGCTCACGCCTGTTCGCAAAACTATGTGGAGATATGGGATCAGAGCATGACAGAGGGAGTGTTGGAAAGATTTTTTTGCATTAAGAGAGGAACTGTTGTCACTCACAATGGATGTAAAAAATATATATAATAATGTGTCTCCTTGCCAATGTAACAGACATATTTGGGAAACTGAACACACTGAACGCAAGCATGCTGGGGAAATACAAAAACATTATACAGATGAGTGATCAGTGGATTAAGAGGAAATCATTATTTTGGGAGTGAAAGTCTTTCAAAAGTGAACCATGCCCCATTCCCTTGGCTGTGCATGTTTCTAACAGAACACCACATCAATAAGTGTCCCACACAAGTGATGAATGGTCACCTCCAACACTTGGAAGAGAACTTTGGGAACTACTTCCCAATCCGTTTTGACTGTGATCCTGTCTCAGTTGACATGCCGGTAAGTGAAATCGAACAGCTGATCGAGCTGTCATGTGACCGAATGCTGCAGACAACGCATTCACAGGTCACTATGGAGGAGATTTGGTACCCTTCGCCAGCTCATATCTGTGTGAAGCTGCATTCAGTGCTCTAGTCTGCATTAAAACCAAATATCGATCCAGGTTGGATGTGACAGCAGAGATGAGGTGCTTTGAGACTATCTCATTAGCGGTGGTGAGATAAGAGACGTTATGTAAGACTAATTTGCAATTGACTGTCATAGCCCCACATTAGAAGAATGTGATGGTGAGTCAGAAATACTGTTAGAATGTTTTTAAATTGACTGCCATAGCCCCAAATAAAAAGGCAAACATTGGCTCGTAATTACAGATTTTTTTTCACATGGTTGGGGTCCTGAGAATTTTCAGATATCAGAATGGGGCCAAAAAAGTTTGGGAACCCATGCTTTAGTGGTTGCTTCACGCGCTCTCATTCGCACTATCCTGCCTAGTCAGTGAGTCAGATGAATGAAAGAGCCAACTAAAGAGAGAAGCACCAGATAAACAAATTATCTTCATGGTGAGCGAGTTATAAAGTTGTGAAGTGTAATGAAATTATTGTTGTTATTTTTTTAGGACATTTTAATAGTTTAATTAATTTAAGTGAGTTAGCATAGAAGCTAAGGTCAGCTAACGTTAGCTGCAGTCAAGCTAGCCTGTGGTAGTCATGGTGACATAGGACTCCAATGACACAGAGTGTGTAAACAAAGGGAAACATTGTATCTAGCTGTGGTTAGGGATACGTTGAGAATGACATGATGAAAATGTATGCGATAAGATGATAATTAATACCTTTTCACAAATTTAGAAATGTATACGAGTAGCCTAGTCAGTTAAATGAGACAGTAATAGTAATTAGCTGATAGGCCTACCTGCTCTCAGTCATGCAAATGTAATATGTGCATTCATCTCTGCTCTCTCTCTTTACTCTCGTGACTCCAATACTCTGGTCCATGCTTGTGGCAGCAGCCTGTGCTGAATAATAAAATTAATAATCATGAAGTCCATGGCAGGGTCCATGAATAATTTGATTATCTTCACATGAGGAGACATATGAGGTAAACATCAATGTGGCTGGGGGAGAAAAAGTCGCTGCTATGAATACCTGAAAGGCCAGTTAATGAACTTTGTGGCGGGAAAGCCGGGGAGAAGGGGGGCTCCATGGGGACAGAGCTACATTTTACCTGATCAGCATGACAGTTTCATTTGCATGACATTAACCTGTTATGACTAGGGCCAGGAGTACTTCCTCGTCAGGTCACAGGTCAGGAAAAAGTTTACAGTAAAGGTCATGATGGCCCAATCCTCATAGTCATCAGTACATTGCAATCCACGAGGCAGAAGATGCAGTGTTCGTTAACTGGTGACTTTTCTCTTGTTGACTACAGGACTGTGCCAGGTGGTCTGGTCACAGTGGGAGAGGGACACTCTTCATGAAGAGAACACTATGGCATCCTGCTGCGGGGACCGTGACTCTGTGACAAATGATGACTCTATCTTTATAGGAGATAAGGAAGCTATTGCTATAACATACACACACAGATGCACACACAAACATACAAATGCACACACACGCACAAAAAGTACACACACACACACAAACAAGGATACATCCATGATCAATTGTTTATCCACACTATGTGCCACGGCCTTCATGCCGGCAATCATTTAATCATTTTCTATTTTCATCGGTGGTAATAGAAAATAAAACACACACACACCTCCCCTCCACCTACATCTCCCTGTGAGGGTTTTAATTAAGATTTCACACACAGACAAGTCTCCCACCATTCACAGCCGAACTGCTCCTTGAGCCTCATTGAGTCAGATAGGCCTCCCTCCCACAAAGATAGCAGATAAATTGCATCTCTGAAAGGTGATTAGACACCGCTACGGTCCATGCCAAGACGCAACATGCTGGTAGGGGTGTATCCCTACTTCAGCTCATTGTCTCACTGAGCACAGCTAATCGGCACAAAAAGATAGAGACTTTTACCTCTGAGACTAAAATCATCCACACACACACACACACACACACACACACACACACACACACACACACACACACACACACACACACACACACACACACACACACACACACACACACACACACACACACACACACACACACACACACACACACACACACACACACACACACACACACAATATTCTCAGCACTAATATCAAAGTCTCAGAGAAAACAAGGCAATAATTATATTAGACTGAAGGGGTTGAGAGTGAGGGAATCTAGTATCATTTCCATCAGAACAAATGAGTGTAGTTACATACGGTCAGGGTTAGGGTTCCCAAGCACTTCACAACACTAAGGGAAATTCACCTCACCTAATGTACAAAGAGAGGGACACAAGTAAACACCCACAAGAGCTGAGGAATTGAGTGACTCCATTGAGACACACCCTGCCACCAATAGTGATGGATTAAACCAATCATTATTGTCCCCAGTTCTTGACAGGCAGAAGGGTACAGTGACGGCCTCTCTTTTCTTTAATAATCTGGGATGTCACATTAAGAATGACAGAGGGGATACAGGGCTGAGATGGAGAGGAACAATAACCGTTATACTGCCGCCTTTCTCCTCAGATGTGTTAGAGGAGACCTGACGACCCCAACAAAACCACATTAATAAAATGTGACCAGAGGGTCGGCTCAACAACACACAGTGCAACCCCTTCCACGGAAGTCTATGACAGTACTACTATTTCAGCACACTGGACCAGAAGAACTAGCAGAACCGGAGGCAGACATTAATTATAGTCGCGCCGGTCGGTACATTGTATTGTAGTCAATTTCATTCTGAAGTTATCAGCGGTCACGGAGAGACAGATAAACATCTTCATTCTATGTTTAGCGGAGATCTTCTGTGTATAAAGTGACGCGGAATGTCAAAAAGCATCTGACGACCCAGTTAGCTGTTCTACGAGTGGTCTGAGGCAGTCGGCAAATGAGTGTTTTCAAGTGCAGCTTTATTAACGATGGTTTTGGGAAACAGCTCTGAGATTTAACGATGGTTCTAACAATGAACTTAGCCTTAAGATGCTTTTGGGAATCCAGGCCCTGGACAATAAATGATGTGAGGCAAAACACAACAAAAATGTTTTCATAATTTGAAGCGCAAATTACATTTTCGAAAGACACCTTTTGAATGTGGAAATTTGTGTAGTTTTGTATTATCTCCTTCCGGTGTAAAAACCATGGAAATGAAAAACCAAAAACGATGTTTTAAGTGAGAAGTAGGCATTGGTCTGAATCTGAAAAAGAGCTCCATGAGCACCATAGTACCTACTCCACCCATGCTCTAACAACGTTTTCCAGCACAAAGCGTTGACCTACTAAAGTAGCTATGATGATCTAATGTATATACAGTACATATACAGTATACCCCACAGGGATGCTGGCACATGTCGACCCCAATACTTCCCACAGCTGTGTCAAGTTGGCTGGATGTCCTTGGTGGACCATTGAGACACATGGGAAACTGTTGGGAGTGAAAAACCCAGCAGTGTTGACGTTCTTGACACAAACCGGTGCGCCTGGCACCTACTACCATACCCCGTTCACCCTCTGAATGGCACACATACACAATCCATGTCTCAATTGTCCCAAGGCTTAAAAATATGTATTTAACCTGTCTCCTCCCCTTTATCTACACTGATTGAAGTGGATTTAACAAGTGACATCAATAAGGGATCATAGCTTCCACCTAGAATCACTTGGTCAATCTATATCATGGAAAGAGCAGGTGATCATAATGTTTTGTACACTCAGTATATATATATATATATATATATATTATATATATATATATATATATATATATATATATATATATATATATATATATATATATATATATATATATATAAATATATATACACTGTATAATTAGGATGTATGTATGTTTAGATATAGGCCTATTGTAAATGTGAATTATTGTAGCGTCACCATCTTTTTTGCAAAACAATATACAAATACACACAACTTTAAGATACATACTCATTTGACAGAGGTAATGAACTGCACATTGAGCAGCACATCAATTGATGAAATAGGACCATGTTTGCAAGAGCTTAAGTCAATCAGGAATGGAGACAAGCTCTATAGACCTCTATATATGAGTGACTGTGTCCAACACACGCTGGGCATCTACTGAACAAAAAAATATATAATCTCAATTACATGTATTGCTAAATAAAAAAGTTTAAGGAAATACAGGCAGGCACCACATTACTACAAGACAAAACAACTTGCTCAGCATGTAAAGGTGTAAAAGAAAAGCTTGTTTTTATGTAATAAAAAAGCTTGAAAAGGTAGTGGAATGGGATTAGTGTAGTGTGTAAATAATCCAATTCTTTATAACTTGTATGGGGTACAAATCATATTATTGTGGGAGAACCTCCTCTAAGAGTATGAATTAGGCTGTTTGAGAAGGTTTGAATCTTAATCAACCTGCATAAACATTGTTTGAAGTACGATAGACCAATATAGCTACTGTAGTAGGTCAAAGCTGTGTGCTGGAAAACCTTGGTAAAATATTTCCGCCCGCTCATGGACGTCCTACATTGGCTGCAAGAATGTTAAGGTAAAATCTTTTGATACAATCACAGCTTTTATTGCATTGTCAAAATAGTATCAAACAACAGAAAAAATAAACATTTGTTTATGGTTTCTGAATTCAGAAAAAGTTACATTGTCTGATATCAAAGGAGGCAGCCAGACGGTGACATAAGTAAAAACAAATGACTCCCGGATAAAATAAAGGTTAAATAAAATAAATACAACTTTGAGTGAATGAATGATCAGATCTGACTACTGAGTCTAAAGGTGTCCACATACAGTACATAGGCTCGGTTTGCTTCCATCAGAACTCAGTTAGGCGAAATAAACATCTGTGCTCGCATACTCCCTAAAGACCTTCGCTTGAAAAAACAGAAAAAAGCAGCAATATTACTGTTGTTTATCCCTCTTGAGCCACTGTAGCAACAACATACCCAGTAACACTTCCTCAATATAAGCCAAATTAATCTAAGATAAATCAAGAAATCTGTAATACATTTTTTTTGGGCCTTAGTCGCCCAATTTTACATCTAACTAAGATGTTTAGTGCAGTATTTTTCAAGTGAAGAAATGTGCATGAAAACTAATCGTCTCTTGTTGAATGACAACAAACACTTAATTGAAGAATCCCGTCCATAGTTCCCACCCCTACTAGGAGTAGTACTGTTGACCAATCACTGATGAAGGGGCGTAGGACTTCGGCTACCGAAGTCGTAATATGCACAAACTGTTTTGATTGGGAAGTATACAGTAAGCTTTATGGTATTGCCATGCAAGAACATGAGCTGTTGTGACTAAGTGAAGGAGTCAAAAGCAACAGTGCACACATACTCCTGCCTATTTACACCAATGGTCAACAACAACTCTTGTATCATACATGAAACCTTGTCATACTACTTCACTGCTTTGCCAATATGTATTACAACAACAACGCACTCTCTGTATTTCAATGTTTTACTAAAGAATGACAGATTATTAGCACACCGTGTGGTAATTATTACATTCAACTCAGCACATTAAGAAAATGGTGTAATTAAGATTCTTGTCTCTACTGTGTCAATGGGAAGAATAGCAGGAGGTAAGGGATCAAGAGGAGAATAGTACAGGGTGTAGAAAAACATACCTTGAAGTGGAACTGACAGCGTTTTAACTACTTTGCAGATATAAAACACACACTCATAATATCAGTCAAAAATATGTAATTCCCAGTTTATGCTTCAAAACCAACTTTATAAGAGGTTTTAAAAACAGGTTCTATTTGATTAAATTCCATGACTTACAGTAAAGCATTGTTGGCAGAATAGATGGATGCAGCTCAATGCATGATTAATATAATTCACCAATATATTTCTTGGTAGTCCAAAAAATATTGCTATCAGGTTGTAAATCACAGTTGGCATGGTACATTGATTGCTGCCTCCACCCATTCGGGAGGCACTGTTTCAGTTTTAATGACTAAATATTTTGAACAAAAACAGACGACTGTCACTAAGTTACTAAGGCTGGGAATGTCAATACAATCAAAGGGCAATGATCACAAGTCAGTTATAGGGTGACTAATAGGCTAGCGCACGTGTCAAACACAATGCCTGCGGGCCGAATAAGACACACAGCAAGTATAAATGAGTCAAGAGTTGAATCATCTACTTAATAAAATTACAGCCTGATGCGCTTATATCGGTGAATTCAATTTCCCTTGCACTTCTTTCATGTGTCCTGTTTACAGCATGCAGTGTAGGGAAAGTGTACAGACACATCCCACAGTCCTAGCTAGACTACTAAAATGTTGCAGTCTGGCTTCAGTTTTTAAAGCTTGACAATGAATAACCAAAAAACTAAACCTGCAACAAAACACCATGCCAAGGAGAAACATGTGGGCCTATTATAGTAACATTTGAGCAGTAGCCTAGGCTGGCTACTCAACTACAATACATTTTGAGTGCACCATACAGCAATGCTGCATTCAACCGGACGGGTGATCCATGCAGTGCAAAACCATTAAAAACATGTTACTAGTTTAAATGTTACAAACACCTATAAGCTACGTTTTTGTTATTTGGAGTTAATAAATACTTTTTGATTAGGGTCACAGCATATTATGCACATTTGCAAGCATAGCAGCAAAAGCTGGACAAATACTTTGTATCTCTTTTCTTAGAATGTTTTGGCCTGTGAATTTGTTACGTTTTTTCAATATGGCCCGTGCGCTGATTGAGTTTGACACCCCTGGACAAACGTATATATTTATGTAGCTAGGTATTTATTTCGCAAGCTAAAAACACAGAGCCTAACGTTAGGCTGTGAGGATGTCATGTCATTGGAGGAGTGGGTAAGTGACCAACTTTTCCCCCCCATAGCGTTTTTCTGTGACTACAGCTAAAGATTCATGTGTCATTTGGTTAGCTAGAAAGAAATGTGAATCGCTTTGCTAGCTAGCTAGCTATGCTGAACTTGAATGACTGTTATTCACAGTTAGCATATCTCTTAGTTGTCAATTAAATGTATTTGGCATTGGTCAAAAGAGCGTGCAGGCAAGTTCCCATTCAGTTCTCAAAACTTGGGTTGGGACAAGCATGCATTGGCAGGCAAGCTGCAGAAGGACAAGCAGGCTATTATTCTCCATCGTTTATCAGTCCAATTATGACGACCAACCAGGGTATAACTAATGTTCCCTCGTTAGATTTTTATCTCATATTGCTCTGGCTAGTATTAGTTGTTGATCTTGTTGTTGTTGATGATGTGTATAAGCAACCGAGGGAGCGATAGCATACCTTTTCATGGTTGTTTGATCAACAGGACTAGGAAGTTACCAAATGTAAGAGGACTTCCATGGTATATTCATATATGCAGAAATCCTTTCAGGTGTATTTTATGGCTTTTGGCGAATTCGTTCTAATGATCTGAAGTCGCGCTGTTACTACTGCCTGTAAACACACAGTTTAGTTCAAAGTGAATGATGGCAGGCCCATGTGGCAAATGGCTTATTTGCATATAGGCCTACTGTAGCTCTGATTGGCTATGGCGCACCAGTCTGCAAAGACTCCAAACATTCTATGAATTTATGAAAACATGAAAATGACCATATCTAAGTGCTCACTTGTCAGAAATTTTTTAATAAATGTGTCATATTCTTCCTGGGGGAGTATATGAACAGATATTAATAAGATTTAATGTTGCTAAAATGCTGTCAGTTCCACTTGAAGGATATTCTTGCATTATATAACCTATAAATGGCTTTAAGGTGTAGGCTACTAAAGCACAGTGCACAGCAGTGAATGATGATATCCCCTTAGATCCACCCCTCCTTCCCAGAGTACCATTAACACATGGGACACTATACTCATTTTACATCATTATAAAGTACCAAGACAAAAGGTACACTTAGAAATGATAGCTATGAGTAATCATTCCACAACTGCTGGGCTTTGCACTCAAACAGTTATTCCTCCAAATATGCCCCCCAGCTCCAGCCCCACTCAAAGGCCACCGAGCATCTAGCCTAGATGTCAGTCTGTTTCGGCTTTAGCCAAAATGTTCTGGTGCTGTCAAATATGACAACAACAAGATGTCTAACACAGAAACAGAGACTAGGCCAGAATACCAAGCATCCACCTGCCATTTATAGCCAATCAGAGGGAGAGAGACAACTCAATCAACCAATCACCTCTACAATGTTCTGGTGAGCTAATGGAATGCATTGTTCTGATTGCAGAGAAAGGCGGCTAGAGAGGGAATTTGAAATTATATCATTGACAAAACATATAAATAGTTGTCTCCCATTCAGATAAGGGACATATGATCTAATCAAAGGAAATCACTGGAAGATGAACACTAGCATCATTGTAAATCACTTGTGTTCTAGTCAATACTTAAAAACATCTCCCAATGGAAAGGAGTTGTACATTAAATGCTTCCTGTGCCTCAGGTATTAGGCTAATCCCTTGAACTAGAAGCTACTGTACATGCATCATCATTATTGGCTAAACCCAGACCATATTCCAGTTGTCATGCAGTCATTCTTTTTCAGAGATAATTGATTAACGAGGACGGCAAGCCAATCAGAATGTTCGCCCTCCGGCTCTGCAAATGACCACTTGATCTTGCGTCATGTGTTCTCAATTTTACTCACAGACGATTGAGCCTAGGATTATTTGATCACCCATTTCAACCAATCTACAAGTAAAAAACATCCTGATCTTTACATAGAGATATGCTAACTGTGGATAACATTCATTCAAGTTCAGCATAGCTATCTAGCTAGCAAAGCGATTCACATTTCTTGCTAGCTAACCAAATGACACATGAATCTTTAGCTGTAGTCACAGAAAAACGCTATGGGGGGGAAAAGTTGGTCACTTACCCACTCCTCCAATGACATGACATCCTCACAGCCTAACGTTAGGCTCTGTGTTTTTAGCTTGCGAAATAAATACCTAGCTACGTAAATACATACGTTAGTCCAGGGGTGTCAAACTCAATCAGCGCACGGGCCATGTTGAAAAAACTTAACAAATTCACAGGCCAAAAAAATTCTAAAAAAAGAGATACAAAGTATTTGTCCAGCTTTTGCTGCTATGCTTGCAAATGTGCATAATATGCTGTGACCCTAATCAAAAAGTATTTATTAACTCCAAATAACAAAAACGTAGCTTATAGGTTGTTGTAACATTTAAACTATTAACATGTTTTTAATGGTTTTGCACTGCATGGATCACCCGTCCGGTTGAATGCAGCATTGCTGTATGGTGCACTCAAAATGTATTGTAGTTGAGTAGCCAGCCTAGGCTACTGCTCAAATGTTACTATAATAGGCCCACATGTTTCTCCTTGGCATGGTGTTTTGTTGCAGGTTTAGTTTTTTGGTTATTCATTGTCAAAGTTGAAGTTGTTCTATTTATCAAGACTTGGTCTGTTACAGTCAATCACGGACACACGTGGGAGGAATACTGAATGAGACAAAGAGACTGAGACCAAGAGACTGATGAAGCGGCAAGGTTGTCTGGTCATTTAAGTGCTTGTCACCTTGTTAAACAGATCTTCACTGTGGGGTTGTTATAAACCAGAAGTGGAGAAGGCAGGAGAGGATCAATCTTTTTCCTCTACAGATAATGTCAAAATGACACCAAGCCTATGGCGTAGGTTTCTCTCCTCCCTGCTGTACAGTACAATGGAAATGTCTATTCCTGGATTGAGAAGGAAAGGACCAGATGGACTGATTGGATTGAAATATTTTTTAAATGATTGCTGAGTGAGTGACTGAGTGTGTCAGTGCATGTGAGTGTCACCAGGCATAGCCGCAGGAAGTAGGGGTGCTGAGGGTGCTGAAGCACCCCCTGAAAAATCTGAATAAAAAAATAGATACAGTACCAGTCAAAAGTTTGGATGCACTTAAGGTACTCATTCAAGGGGGTTTCTTTATTTTTACAAATTTCTATATTGTAGAATAATAGTGAAGACATCACAACTATGAAATAACACATATGGAATCATGTAGTAACCAAAAAAGGGTTAAACAAATCAAAATATATATATATTTTTTAGATTCTTCAAAGTAGCCACCCTTTGCCTTGTTGACAGCTTAGCACACTCTTGGCATTCTCTCAACCAGCTTCACCTGTAATGCTTTTCCAACAGTCTTGAAGGAGTTCCCACATATAAGGAGCATTTGTTGTCTGCTTTTCCTTCACTCTGCGGTCCAACTCATCCCAAACCATCTCAATTGGGTTGAGGTTGGTTGATTGTGGAGGCTAGGTCTTCTGGTGCAGCACTCCATCACTCTCCTTCTTGGTCAAATAGCCGTTACACAGCAAGGAGCTGTGTGTTGGGTCATTGTCCTGTTGAAAAACAAATGATAGTCCCACTAAGCAGCTAATGTTGAGATGTGTCTGTTACTTGAACTCTGTGAAGCATTTATTTTGGCTGCAATTTCTGAGGCTGATAACTCTAATGAATTTATCCTCTGCAGCAGAGGTAACTCTGGGTCTTCCTTTCCTGTGGCGGTCCTCATGAGAGCCAGTTTCATCATAGCGCTTGATGGTTTTTGCGACTGCACTTGAAGAAACTTTCAAAGATCTTTTCTCAAATATAGGGCTAAATAGGGCTATCTTTGTATACCACCCCTACCTTGTCACAACACAACTGATTGGCTCAAATGCATTAATTAATCAAGAAAGAAAGAAATTCCACAAATTAACACCTTCATTGAAATGCATTCCAGGTGACTACCTCATGAAGCTGGTTGAGAGAATGCCAAGTATGTGCAAAGCTGTCATCAAGGCAAAGGTTGGCTACTTTGAAGAATCTCAAATAAATTATTATTTTTTTAACACTTTTTTGGTTACTACATGATTCCATGTGTTATTTCATAGTTTTGATGTCTTCACTATTATTCTACAATGTCGAAAATAGTAAAAATAGAGAGAAACTCCTGAATGAGTAGGTGTTTCCAAACTTTTGACTGGTACTGTATATTTAAAAAGATATATTTTTCACAAAAGTAGTGCACTGGGCCTTTACTAGTCCTGTATTTAGCGAACTGATATAGTTCTCTGTAGTGCCAACAAAAAATATATAATTATCCCCCCCGTCGGCGAAAAAAATCGCAACACCCCCAACCCCAAACTATTCCCGTGATTATGTCACCCGGGATGTGTGCCCATTCGTGAGAGGAAAAACGGTGGATATTTTGCCGTATGAACAATACAGGAGGTTGATTGGAGTGGACTCATGTTGATAATTTGATTTTCATTTCAGATTATAGTTCCATAATGGGCTCAACAGGAAGGCTACTCCTTGAATTTCTTCATATTTTCTATTTTTTAGACTTTTACTTTAGCAAACTTCCATCTGAAAAATAATGTATTAACTGGTACAGTAGTATTCAATCTTCCACTCTTTAAACGTAGCCCCAATAATTTGTTTAATCAGTCAATTTTACACACACACACACATACAGTATATGCATCCATAAATCTCCAAAACATGGGTATGCTTTGCTGCTAGTTCAAGGTCATAATGTTACAACTGCTATGGAAGTGTTCTTCTCTCTCCCAGCTCATACTCCCCAGCTCCCTTCACAGCGCAGACACCTGATGGATTCTGCTGAATAATTTAAGGTGAATGTAATTACTTTAAACAAACCCACGGGGGTTAGCGTTCAACTCATTAATGAGTTTCTAGGCATGCATTACAAAGCTATTTATCAACTCAGGGAAACATGACCTGGCAGCGCAACTTTGTTACTGTCACCTCCTCCACTGCACAGAGATGAATGATATACAATATTTTTCTCTCCCTGTTGAGAGAGACAGCTAGAGCGAGAGAGAGAGAGAGAGAGAGAGAGAGAGAGAGAGAGAGAGAGAGAGAGAGAGAGAGAGAGAGAGAGAGAGAGAGACAATGTTAAATGCTTGATGTGTTTCAAAAGATATTGGCAGAGAATGGTTAACAACTCAGCTTTTTTAGCACCAAATGAATCAGTCGAAGCGAGGTAACTACTGTATTAATTAATGAATGCATTGAATTTGTTCATGAATTCTTTAGTAGGAATTTTGCTCAATCTCGTTTATTCAGCTATCAGTTCCTCCCACTGTGGAGATCGATCACTGTGGAGTGTGAGATCTACAAAGTGGAATTAGAGTTATAGTGGAAAGTTCTATTTGTGTGGTGTGTAGCAGAGGTCACCATGATTCTGAGTGTTGAGTGGGGGGAAAACAAAGTGAATCTGCAAAGAAGCCGAGGCAGAGTGGGTAATAGTATATGCATAAGATGACGGATCAAGGGCCCGGTTATACTATAACAAAGCATTCATTCTCAGTCAGAACACCCTTACAAAAGCAGAGGGCAAGAATGTGCCAAGGAAATAATCACCAACCAAGACCTACAGAAGATTAATAAATCATGGCGTCCCTCGCAGCGCTTCTCAGAGCCAGGTTACGTAAACACGAGCAGGGGGGCAAGGTCTCCTAAACCGGGGTTCTAATCATCAGAGGAGATATTTTAGAATATTATAGACAAGGACTGTTCCTGGACGGTTCCTGGAGCCTAACCTATCGTCCAAAGCCTCACACTTTGATAGCCTGTGTTGTTTGGGGAATTGTTGGGTTTCATCTTTCTACACTGTAATTTTTTTTTTATAGCTTTAACTAATTATTATTAAGTAACTGGTTCCACAGCCTTTTTTAGTTTACTCAACTTTTTGGTACAAGTGCTACCTGAACTAAAAAAAACTATATTAGCCCAAACTTAAATTCAGTCAATTTAAAATGATGTGTTTGCTCAACTTGTCTCATATGTCCATTCAACTATAAATTACTATTTGGGCATCTTAAATAAAAAAGCCTGTGGACCTGGTCACACACACAGTGCTTTTAACATACAATATTGTGCATGTTCATTTATACAGTCATTATTGTTCAACATTTCCTCACCTGGGATTTGAACTCACAACCTCTTGGATCACAGTATTTTGATCTTCCAACTATGACCACCATGTCTGTGTCAATTATAATTTAATCTGACTATTTTCTCATCATTGATTTGATTTAGTTATTTCAGCAATGTTAGCTTAATCTGTATTGTTGTCTAATGTTGGTGGGGCATATTACTCTGCTTTAATGTTACTCCTTAATCACTATGATAAATTCAATAGTTTTTCTTGAGTGTACTCTGTGCAAGCCAGCTGCACCAACGTGTTGGAGGAAACACCGTTCAACTGGCGACCTGCAGGCACCTGGCCCACCACAAGGGCATGATCTTCCAAGTGATCTTTGGCCCCCCTGGCCAAACCCTCCCCTAACCTGGACGACGCTGGGCCAATTGTGCGCAGTCCTATGGGACTCCCGGCCACAGCCGGATGTGGCACAGCCCGGGATTGAACCTGGGTCTGTAGTAACGCCTCTAGCACTGAGCTGCAGTGCCTTAGACCGCTGCACCACTCGGGAGGCTCCCTCTTGAGTGTACTTTTAACAGAGCTGAAATTTATTTGAAAGGAAAAGTGTAGCAAAACAGGTGAAATCAGTTATTGACACAGACATGGTGGCATATCAGGAAGATTGGAATGCCTTGAACTAAGAGGTTTTGAGTTCAAATCCCAGGTGAGGCAATGTTGAATATTAGGTACTGTATGAATTAACATGCACCATGTAGTCATGTATGTCAAAGTGTCAAATATGTAAGTTGAAAACATTGTACTTTTATGTTAAAAGCACTGTCTAAGTAACTAGTTCCACAGCCTTTTTTGGGGTAAAATGCCCAAATAATGATTTCTAGTTAAATGAACATACTGTATAAGACAATTTGAGCAAATACATTCTAAATTGACTGAATATTGGAGATAAGTTTGGTCCAGCTAAAAATGTTAAGTTCAGGTAACACTGAAAAGTTGAGTAAACTAAAAAAGGCTGTGGAACCAGTTACTTAATAATAATTACTTTAAACAACTAGATTTTTTTTACAGTGGATTCTCTGAGAGATTATTGCATGGAATTGAATGGTCAAGGTTCATACCAGGACAGATCCAATGCAGGACTGAATCTTACAAAAATGTTTGGTTCGTTGAAATGATTTATTGAACCTGAGTGCAGTGTAGGAGCACAAAAAAACAGCATCAAATCTGCATAAAGTAATTCATCATATTCGATTACTGAACTCAAAACAAAGTTCCCACACAATCTAGGTATGAAGCTTTCCTATCCAAAAAGTCTGAAGGAGTTTTAGCTTTCTCTGTTTCTCATTCGTCAGTCAGTGCACAGAGAGTTGTAATCTTCCACAGACAGATTAGAGCAAAGCGGAGCTGCACAAAAGCCAACTGATTTGGAAGGTTTGATTAATTCTCTGATCAGAGATAAACCAATCACTGGCATTTTCCAGCTCTCTACCATGCACTTTCCCTTTTTTTTGTCTTCTCTTCCTATTCACACTAAATCACAGCCATACAAGTCATTTTTTCAACCTCCAAACTGGTAGAACCAAACTCAGTCTTACAAACAGAAACTGTACCTTAAAGGGATGAACCTCTTGGCATAAGCCTGAAGAGAGAGGAATGACTGAGCGATGGACACATTCACCATGATACCAATTAAGGAGCACTGAGACTGGTCAGCAGCCAGCATAGCGTGTAAAATATAGTGGAAGGAGAGAGAGAGAGAGAGGAGGAGGTAAAAAATTGAGATTAAAAGGAAAATAGGAAATAAGATGGTATGAGAAGTTAAATGAAAAGCATGGTGGTGGCACATTTGTGTCATTTGGTATTGATTATGCTATTGATTATGAGTTAGAATAATTCACGCTGTACAGTACATGTGGTCTGTTCATTGTCCTAGAAAACTTGACCACAGATCAGCTATAGACCCCCCCCCCCCCCCTCACACACACACACACACTTATGCCCATGTCCAAATGTCTCAGGCCTTTCCCTTTAGAAATAATGCGGACTTCAGGTCACCTTAATTTCAAAGCTTTTGTCTTCAAAGGCACTTCTCCAGCAGCACTCGAGGTGTGCAACAGTGTGAGAAATTACAAGGCCTCAATTAGTTTCTCCCTCTTTTTCTCTGAACTGTGACACCCTGAAAGAATCAATAACCTCTCAGTTATGGGGTTGAGAGGTGTAATGAGATGCATGAGAACGTTCTCTCTAAAGGCCCACACTCAGACACAGATTAAAACTTAAACCTAATCAACCTAGGAATCTTCTGTGTGAGATTTTTTTAAGGGTTTCTGAATGTTATTGAAATGAGTCTTCTGAGGGTTGTGTGAAGGTTGTGTAGACACTGTTTCTGTGGTCTAAAGGTCTCTGATCCGTATATGTAAAGGAAACAAACTGTAATACATTATAAAGGCTGTATCAATTATATTTTTTACAACCACACTTTAACACATCAACTCAATCATCACACACTCCAAAGACCCTGGTACACCTCCTTCATTGTGTACCAATGCAAACAAAGCGTAAAGCACATGAAGCCTAGCTTGATTGTTGACAGGCTTGAAATATGCAGTACATTATAGGAGCACTGCCATTAGAGTCAGAAATGTGATCGCAATCTATGACTACTGTAAGTGGGTGAGCGATGGGGCTGATCCTGATTGAAAGGGCAGCACTAAAAGCCTCCAATCACTAACTATCAATCAGAGAGAGATCTGACCACAGTGCGTGTCCACTCCAGTTACACAGAGGGGGGCTTAATGATCAGCTAACCGCAGAGGAAAAAACCCCAGCATTAAAAACCCCAGCATAAAAAACACCAGCATAAATAACACCAGTGTCACAGTATAACTTTAGACCGTCCCCTCGCCCCGACCCGGGCGCGAACCAGGGACCCTCTGCACACATCAACAACTGACACCCACGAAGCGTCGTTACCCATCGCTCCACAAAAGCCGCGGCCCTTGCAGAGCAAGGGGCAACACTACATCTAGGTTTCAGAGCAAGTGACGTAACTGATTGAAACGCTACTAGCGCGTACCCGCTAACTAGCTAGCCATTTCACATCCGTTACACTCACCCCCCTTTCAACCTCCTCCTTTTCCGCAGCAACCAGTGATCCGGGTCAACAGCATCAATGTAACAGTATAACTTTAGACCGTCCCCTCGCCCCGACCCGGGCGCGAACCAGGGACCCTCTGCACACATCAACAACTGACACCCACGAAGCGTCGTTACCCATCGCTCCACAAAAGCCACGGCCCTTGCAGAGCAAGGGGCAACACTACATCTAGGTTTCAGAGCAAGTGACGTAACTGATTGAAACGCTACTAGCGCGTACCCGCTAACTAGCTAGCCATTTCACATCCGTTACACTCACCCCCTTTTCAACCTCCTCCTTTTCCGCAGCAACCAGTGATCTGGGTCACGGCACCAATGTAACAGTATAACTTTAGACCGTCCCCTCGCCCCGACCCGGGCGCGAACCAGGGACCCTCTGCACACATCAACAACTGACACCCACGAAGCGTCGTTACCCATCGCTCGACAAAAGCCGCGGCCCTTGCAGGGCAAGGGGCAACACTACATCTAGGTTTCAGAGCAAGTGACGTAACTGATTGAAATGCTACTAGCGCGTACCCGCTAACTAGCTAGCCATTTCACATCCGTTACACTAGCATAAAAAACACCAGCATAAAAAAACACCAGCATAAAAAACACCAGCATAAAAAACCCCAGCATAAATAACCCCAGCATAAAAAACACCAGCATAAAAAACACCAGCATAAAAAACACCAGCATAAAAAACCCCAGCATAAATAACCCCAGCATAAATAACCCCAGCATAAAAAACACCAGCATAAAAAACACCAGCATAAAAAACCCCAGCATAAATAACCCCAGCATAAAAAACACCAGCATAAAAAACACCAGCATAAAAAACACCAGCATAAAAACCCCAGCATAAAAAACACCAGCATAAAAAACACCAGCATAAAAAACACCAGCATAAAAAACACCAGCATAAAAAACACCAGCATAAAAAACACCAGCATAAAAACACCAGCATAAAAACACCAGCATAAAAAACACCAGCATAAAAAACACCAGCATAAAAAAACCCAGCATAAAAACCCCAGCATAAAAAACACCAGCATAAAAAACACCAGCATAAAAAACCCCAGCATAAAAACACCAGCATAAAAACCCCAGCATAAAAAACACCAGCATAAATAACACCAGCATAAATAACATCATATTTATTTATTATTTTATTTCACATTTTCAAACAGTCCATTTAGTAAGGCCCGCGTGCATAGAGACACATACCAGCTCTACTGGTAGTACTGCTAATACCAGTAGTACTACACCTGCACCTGTCGACGACACAAGTTGTTCTGCTTCCACGAGCACATCCAATGCTAGCATCAGTAATTCTACATATGTTGTTAGCCCAGCTAGGATGGACACTGACAGTTGTCAATCTGATGCAGCCGAAGAGCTACTGCCCCCTTACCCGGGAAAGCACGAACAACAGACAGGGACGTTGGACCATCGAAGAGGCACAAATATGATGAGAGCTACATTGATTTGGGGTTCACTTATATTAGGAGTAGTGTCTCTCCTCAGCCAAAGTGTATTATATGTGCAAAAGTACTATCTCACAACTCAATGAAACCTTCAGTCTTCAAATGAAATCAAAGTTTATTTGTCACGTGCGCCGAATACAACAGGTACCTTACAGTGAAATGCTTACTTACAGGCTCTAACCAATGGTGCGGGGGAAAAAAGGTATGTGTGTGTGTATGTGTGTGTGTGTAGGTAAGTAAAGAAATAAAACAGTAAAAAGGCATTTGAAAAAAGAGTAGCAAGGCTATATACAGACACCTGTTAGTCAGGCCTATTGAGGTACTATGTACATGTAGGTATCGTTAAAGTGACTATGCATATGAACAGAGAGTATCAGAAGCGTAAAAAGAGGGGTTGGCGGGTGGTGGGACACAATGCAGATAGCCCGGTTAGCCAATGTGCGGGAGCACTGGTTGGTCGGGCCAATTTAGGTAGTATGTACATGAATGTATAGTTAAAGTGACTATGCATATAAGATAAACAGAGAGTAGCAGCAGCGTAAAAGAGGGGTCAGGGGAGGGCACAATGCAAATAGTCCGGGTAACCATTTGGTTACCTGTTCAGGAGTCTTATGGCTTGGGGGTAAAAACTGTTGAGAAGCCTTTTTGTCCTAGACTTGGCACTCCGGTACCGCTTGCCTTGCGGTAGTAGAGAGAACAGTCTATGACTGGGGTGGCTGGGGTCTTTGACAATTTTTAGGGCCTTCCTCTGACACCGCCTGGTGTAGAGGTCCTGGATGGCAGGCAGCTTTGCCGCAGTGATGTACTGGGCCGTACGCACTACCCTCTGAAGTGCCTTGCGGTCGGAGGCCGAGCAATTGCCGTACCAGGCAGTGATGCAACCGGTCAGGATGCTCTCAATGTTGCAGCTGTAGAAACGTTTGAGGATCTCAGGACCCATGCCAAATCTTTTTAGTTTCCTGAGGGGGAATAGGCTTTGTCGTGCCCTCTTCACGACTGTCTTGGTGGGTTTGGACCAATCTAGTTTGTTGTTGATGTGGACCAAGGAATTTGAAGCTCTCAACCTGCTCCACTACAGCCCCGTCGATGAGAATGGGGACGTGCTCGGTGCTCCTTTTCCTGTAGTCCACAATCATCTCCTTAGTCTTGGTTACGTTGAGGGAGAGGTTGTTATTCTGGCACCACCCGGCCAGGTCTCTGACCTCCTCCCTATAGGCTTTCCCGTCGTTGTCGGTGATCAGGCCTACCCCTGTTGTGTCGTCAGCAAACTTAATGATGGTGTTGGAGTTGTGCCTGGCCATGCAGTCGTGGTGAGAAAGGGAGTACAGGAGGGGACTGAGCACGCACCCCTGGGGAGCTCCAGTGTCGAGGATCAGCGTGGCAGATGTGTTGCTACCTACCCTCACCACCTGGGGGCGGCCTGTCAGGAAGTCCAGGATCCAGTTGCAGAGGGTGTTTAGTCCCAGGATCCTTAGCTTGGTGATGAGCTTTGAGGGTACTATGGTGTTGAACGCTGAGCTGTAGTCAATGAACAGCATTCTCACATAGGTGTTCCTTTTGTACAGGTGGGAAAGTGCAGTGTGGAGTGCAATAGAGATTGCATCATCTGTGGATCTGTTTGGGCGGTATGCAAATTGGAGTGGTTCTAGGGTTTCTGGGATAATGGTGTTGATGTGAGCCATTACCAGCCTTTTAAAGCACTTCGTGGCTATGGACGTGAGTGCTACGGGTCTGTAGTCATTTAGGCACTACTTCAGGTGAGCAAAATCTAGAGACTTCCTTAGATTTCGTGCACTAGCTGTTGTTTACAAATATGCACAGACCGCTCCCCCCTCGTCTTACCGGAGTGTGCTGTTCTATCCTGCTGGTGCAGCATGTATCCAGCTAGCTGAATATCCATGTTGTCATTCAGCCACGATTCCGTGAAGCATAGGATATTACAGTTTTCGATGTCCCGTTGGTAGGATATTCGTGATCTTACCTCGTCTAGTTTATTGTCCAATGATTGCACATTGGCGAGTAATATTGACGGTAACGGCAGTCTTGCGCAGACATTTAAAAACAAAACATGCCAATTTGAAAAATAAGCCACGAAACGAGAATTAAGACGAATTTCGAGTAGTAAGACATGTATAAAAGAAAAAGTTACCATTAACAAGAAGGGGCTATAAGCGTCTTATATGGTGAGCTACCGAGTGGCTAGGACAGGCAAGCCCCATACTATTGTGGAGGACTTAATTCTTCCTGCTGCCGCAGATATGGCTGGGACAATGCTTGGGGAAAAGCCCAAAAAACTATACAGACAATGCCTTCATCAAAGAACACTGTTTCACGACGCATCAGTGACATGGCAGGAGATGTTTAGAAACAATTACTGCTTTGCATACAAGCCAGTGAATTCTATGCATTACAGCTGTATGAGTCAACAGACGTGGCGGGCCTGGCACAGCTCCTGGTATATGTCCGATACGTTTACAGGGGTTCAATTAAGGAAGACATCCTCTTCTGCAAACCACTGGAAACCAGGACAACAGGAGAGGATATTTCTTAAGTACTGGACAGCTTTGTGACATCAAATGGACTTTGGTGGTCAAGACAGGGAGACATAGTGGAGTGGTAATGCCCGTGCAAGCAGTTGCTCCCGACGCCACTTGGGCACACTGCAGCATCCACCGAGAGGCTCTTGCTGCCAAGGGAATGCCTGACAGCTTGAAAGACGTTTTGGACACTACAGTGAAAATGGTTCACTTTATTAAAGCAAGGCCCCTGAACTGTTGTGTATTTTCTGCACTATGCAATGATATGGGCAGCGACCATGTAACGCTTTTACAACAAGGGGCAAAGTATTAACATGTTTGTTGAATTGAGAGATGAGCTTAAAGTTCTCTTTAATGTCCATAATTTTCACTTGTCTAACTGCTTGCATGATGACGAGTTTCTCACACAACAGGCCTATCTGGGTGATATTATTTCTCGCCTGAATGATCTGAATCGAGGACTACAGGGACTCTCCGCAACTATATTCAATGTCTGCATTAACAAGGACAACACACAGGTCTTTCCATCATTGTATGATTTTTTTGTGTGCAAATTAACTCAAGCTTATGGACAATGTCAAATGTGATATAGCAAAGCACCTGAGTGAGTTGGGTGCGCAATTATGCAGGTACTTTCCCGAAACAGATGACACAAACAACTGAATTTGTTATCCCTTTCATGCTCTGCCTCCTGTCCACTTATCGATATCCGAACAAGAGAGCCTCATCGAAATTGCAACAAGCGGTTCTATAAAAATGAAATTGAATCAGAAGCCACTGCCCGATTTGTGGATTGGGCTGTGCTCAGAGTATCCTGTCTTTGCAAATCGCGCTGTTACGACACTGATAACCTTTGTAACCACGTACCTATGTGAGAGTGGATTATTGGGCCCTCACTAGAATGAAAACTAAATACAGGCACAGACTGTGTGTGGAAAATGATTTAAGACTGAGACTCTCTCCAATACAACGCAACATTGCAGAGTTATGTGCGTCCTTTCAAGCACACCCTTCTCATTAAGCTGTGGTGAGTTATTCACAATTTTCGATAAACAAATAAGGTTTTATATGTAAGATGGTTCAATAAAGAGCAAAATTATAGATTGTTATTATATTATTATTTGTGCCCCGGTCCTATAAGAGCTCTTTGTCACTTCCCACAAGTTGGGTTGGGGACAAAGAAATCCCACTTATTCTTATGTTTAATACATTTATTGTATAGTGTGTGTGTGGCAGGCTTACAATGATGGCAAAAAAACTACATTTGAGAGTGCGCTGACCCTGGTGCTAGAGGGGGTACGCAGCTGGAGGTTGAATGTTTGAAGAGGTACAGGACTATAAAAGTTTGGGAACCACTGGTGTAGAGAATCATTGTACAATTTAAACCGCTGTTAAATATCTTTTCAATAACCAAAATTATCGTATTTTCAGCTGTTTGAAGCTGGTGTACGAAACCGAAAGACTCAAAAACAAGAATAG
Organism: Salvelinus namaycush; assembly: GCF_016432855.1. Lineage (NCBI taxonomy): Eukaryota > Metazoa > Chordata > Actinopteri > Salmoniformes > Salmonidae > Salvelinus > Salvelinus namaycush. Next base: position 67,634,460 of record NC_052307.1, read on the forward strand.
AAAATAGCACATAGAATGGATCTACCACTTATCAGACTTGCTTTCAATGAGAATGACATATCTATAACTCACATGTCTATGTGCAGTTGGTCGGGTCGCCCACAGTGCTACATAGTGCACCTTTAAACTTCTGTTACACACACACAGTTTACGGCCAAACCTCTCAGGACCTAAAACGCATCCCTCCCAAATGCCACCACTGCCACCATCTTGCCCTCAAATTCCATCCCTCAGATATTGCTCTTAGGTTTTGGAGGGGGAGGGAGTCGGTCGTTGCATGTCTTTGTGGCTCAGCGTATCGTAAGATGTGGTAAATGTGGCATATTTTGATTATCTCACACACCTGGTTTTCATCTGTTTCACATCAAATGGGTGAGGGTATATTACAAAAACTTACAAAGAAAGGATTCCATATATATTTCAATTAAGGTGAACATTTTATTGAAGTTTGGAAAGGCTGGTAAAGAGCATTAATAGTCAAGTTTGTTTAAAAAGAACCATGAAAGAAGCCAGCCCAAACTATTCAAAAACTTTAAGGAAATGAACGCCCCAAAAAGTTTGATTAGACTTTTTCTATACAAAAGACGAGTCATACATTTAGAAAGCACTGGACAAAGGGCCTTTAGATACCTGGATGGATACAATAGACATCCAGAGCGCAGTATAGTACATGCAACTCTGTAGTAGGGTAATTACATGTCCTATTGAACGTTTGGAAAGTAGATAGAAAAATGTGTGAGCTTGTAGATAGGGGTAAACCACCGGTCTACAAAGCTAAAGCTTCAAGGTTTGTGCACACTTTGGAGATAAACTCAGCAAAAAAAGAAACGTCCTCTCATTGTCAACTGTGTGTATTTTCAGCAAACTTAACATGTGTAATTATTTGTATCAACATAACAAGATTCAACAATTGAGACATAAACTGAACAAGTTCCACAAACATGTGACTAACAGAAATGGAATAATGTGTCCCTGAACCAAGGACGGGGGGGTCAAAATCAAAATTAACAGTCAGTATCTGGTGTGGCCACCAGTAAGTACTGCAGTGCATCTCCTCCTCATGACCTGCACCAGATATGCCAGATCTTGCTGTGAGATGTTACCCCATTCTTCCACCAAGGCACCTGCAAGTTCCCGGACATTTCTGAGGGGAATGGCCCTAGCCCTCACCCTTAGATCCAACTGGTCCCAGACGTGCTCAATGGGATTGAGATCCGGGCTCATCGCTGGCCATGGCAGAACACTGACATTCCTGTCTTGCAGGAAATCACGCACAGAACGAGCAGTATGGCTGGTGGCATTGTCATGCTGGAGGGTCATGTCAGGATGAGCCTGCAGGAAGGGTACCACATGAGGGAGGAGGATGTTTTCCCTGTAACGCACAGCGTTGAGATTGCCTGCAATGACAACAAGCTCAGTCCGATGATGCGACACACCACCCCAGACCGTGACGGACCCTCCACCTCCAAATTGATCCCGCTCCAGAGTACAGGTCTTGGTGTACCGCTCATTTCTTCGGGGATAAACGCGAATCCGACCATCACCCCTGGTGAGACAAAACCCGCGACTCGTCAGAGAAGAGCACTTTTTGCCAGTCCTGTCTGGTCCAGAGACAGTAGGTTTGTGCCCATAGGAGACGTTGTTGCCGGTGATGTCTGGTGAGGACCTGCCTTACAACAGGCCTACAAGCCCTCAGTCCAGCCTCTCGCAGCCTATTGCGGACAGTCTGAACACTGATGGAGGGATTGTGCGTTCCTGGTGTAACTCGGGCAGTTGTTGTTGCCATCCTGTACCTGTCCCGCAGGTGGGATGTTCGAATGCACTGATCCTGTACAGGTGTTGCCACTGCGAGGATGATCAGCTGTCCATCCTGTCTCCCTGTAGCGCTGTCTTAGGCGTCTCACAGTACGGACATTGCAATTTATTGCCCTGGCCACATCTGCAGTTCTCATGCCTCCTTGCAACATGCCTAATGCACCTTCACGCAGATGAGCAGGGACCCTGGGCATCTTTCTTTTTGATATTTTTCTGAGTCAGTAGAAAGTCCTCTTTAGTGTCCTAAGTTTTCATAACTGTGACCTTAATTGCCTACCGTCTGTAAGCTGTTAGTGTCTTAACGACCGTTCCACAGGAGCATGTTCATTAATTGTTTATGGTTCATTGAACAAACATGGGAAACAGTGTTTAAACCCTTTACAATGAAGATCTGTGAAGTTATTTGGATTTTTATGAATTATCTTTGAAAAACAGGGTCCTGAAAAAGGGACGTTTCTTTTTTTGTTGAGTTTATTACGTTTTGTTTTCGCTTCGACAAACTGTACAAGGACAGGGGGTGCTGTTTTCACTTTTGGGGAAAATCGTATCCAATTTAAACGGCCTCGTACTCAATTCTTGCTCGTACAATATGCATATTATTATTAATATTGGATAGAAAACACTCTCTAGTTTCTAAAACCGTTCTAATTATTTCTCTAAGTGAAACAGAACTCTTTTTACAGCCCATTTCCTATCCGGAAGTGAGATTTCCAAAAGCGAGGTCTCTCTTCAAGAGCTTGTCTATAAAAGGGCATGTCACTTATGACTGTAGACACACGTCATACACCTTCCCCTGGGTGTCATGCGGAAGTGAGAGCAGAAATGACTTGATTATCTCGTTCTGGGATTGAATACAACCTCTTGGAGTGAGAGGACCGCCATTATTTTTTTTTGGAAGGCGCGAAGTTGGACCTGGAATCGCATACTGGAAAACCGTCGTTATAGGTGAATATGATCTCCGGCTTCGATTTTATTTGATACATGTCACAATATCATCCTAAAGTATGTTTTTTCAATATAGTTTAATTATATTATTGAAATTTATTCGGGACTTTAGACGTGATGCATTGGAGGAATTTGTTCAAGAAGGAGAGGTTAGCGCCGCACGGCCAGTGTGCTTGCTAATTCAAGAGGGAAATAGTTCGTTCTGGATCCAAACAAAGACGGTTCTGAACAAAGGACCCCTTGTACAACATTCTGATGGAAGATCAACAAAGATAAGGACCCAATTTGGGATGCTAGTTCATATATCTGTCGAACTGTGCTATCGCTACCGTTTGCCTTGAATCAATGCTGTTGTGTGATAGCTATTGTAGTTAGCTAATATAACGATATATTGTGTTTTCGCTGTAAAACACTTCAAAAATCGGAAATATTGGCTGTATTCACAAGTTCTTTGTCTTTCATTTGCTATCCACCATATATTTCTCTGAAATGTTTTATGATGAGTAATTAGGTAGTTGACGTTGGTGTCTGTATTTACTCTGGCTACTCCCGTGCTATTTCTGACTGTAGCTGTAGCTATAGCTATGATGGTAGCAGTAATGTAAAACTGATTTATAGCTCAAATATGCACATTTTTTGAACAAAACATAGATTTATTGTGTAACATGTTATAGGACTGTCATCTGAGGGAGTTGTTTCTAGGTTAGTTAGGTTGGTTCTAGGTTAGTTAGGTTGGCTTTGTGCATGCTACCTGCATGCTACCGGTGCTGTGAAAAATGTCTGTCCTCTTTTGTATTTGGTGGTGAGCTAACATAAATATACGTGGTGTTTTTGCTGTAATACATTTAAAAAATCGGACATGTTCACTGGATTCACAAGATGTGTATCTTTCATTTGCTGTATTGGACTTGTTAATGTGTGAAAGTTAAATATTTCTCAAAAATATTTTTTGAATTTCGTGCTCTGCCTTTTCAGTGGAATGTGGGAGGAGTTCCGCTAGCGGAACGCCAGTCCCAAACAGGTTTTAAATCATATTCATATACACACATGCACACACACAAGCCTCCTCAAAAGTTATTCATAAATCTCAACCCCTCTGTCCACTCCATAAATATATTTATCTGATAGGCCCGGCTAAGGAAGGTATAGATTGCAACACAAACTCTTTTTCCATTTGTCCATGCCCATATTCAGCAGCTTTGTTAATATCTCTTTAAGATCTTAATTTATATCACTAACAATGTCTCTTGGGGCTATGGACCTCCTATATGACCTGTCAGAAAGCTGTCAATCAAATCTCTGGCAGGAGCGAGGCAAAGCCCACACGCTGTTATCACCAATCAGGTCAGTGGAGGTGCTGCCACCACTGGAGATTGGAACACTGAGAAGTGGGCGTGGCTGCTGATAGGAGAGTTGGTGTCTCTCCCCGTTCTAAGATGATTGGATGGAAGAGGTGTGAGTCAGAGGATCCACTTCATAGTGAAATATGGCCATCTCTGACCCCATTAAGGAGATTGCTACAGAGAAACGTCTGTTAGAAAAAAATTACTCATCCCAGATAAAGAGAGCGAGATGAGATGTGGGCGTAATGACCCAATGCCATAAATTGGGTTGTGTGTGTGTGTGTGTGTGTATGTGTGTGTGTGTCCACCATTAGAAAAATGAAAATCACAACCATCGATCATTTACTGCATCTTTCACTCCATTCTCGGTCCCTCTCACTCGCATGTTCTTGAATCAATAAACAAATAATGTTGTTCCCTATCAACTACCAGGTCTAGCTACAATGTCTTCTGAAGGTATTCACACCCCTTGACTTATTCCACATTTTGTTGTGTTACAGCCTGAATTCAAAATTATTTTTTTTAAATCTCACACAATACCCCATAATGACTAAGTGAAAACATATTTTTAGAAATGTTTGGAAATGTATTGAAAATTAAATACAATAATATCTTCTTTAAATAAGTATTCACACCACTGAGTCAATGCGTGTTAGAATTACCTTTGGCAGCAATTACAGCTGTGAGTCTTTCTGGGTATGTCTCTAAAAGTGTACACCTGGATTGTACAATATTTGCATTCTTTTTAACATTCTTCAAACTCTGTCAAGTTTGTTGTTGGTCATTGCTAGACAGCCATTTTCAAGTCTTGCCATAGATTTCTAAGTCAAACTAGGCCACTCAAGAACATTCAATGTCGTCTTGGTAAGCAACTCCAGCGTATATTTGGCATTGTGTTAAGTTATTTTAGGTTATTTGTCTCCCAGTGTCTGTTGGAAAGAAGACTGAATCAGATTTTCCTCTAGGATTTTGTCTGTGCTCAGATCTATTCCATTTATTTTTATCCTAAAAAATCTCCCTAGCCCTTGCCAATGACAAACATACCCATAACATGATGCAGCCACCACCATGCTTGGAAATATGAAAGTGGTACTCAGTGATGTGTTGTGTTCGATTAGCCCCAAACATAACACTTTATGTTCAGGACATGAAGTTCAAAAAAATTGGCAAATGTTTTGCTTTTTTTGTCTGCCTTATTGTAAACAGGATGAACGGTTTGGAGAAAGAAAAAAATCTGTACAGGCTTCTTTCTTTTCCCTCTGTAATTTAGGGTAGTATTGTGGAGTAACTATTTATTTATTTTAATTTAACAATTATTTTACCAGGTAAGTTGACTGAGAACACATTCTCATTTACAGCAACGACCTGGGGAAAAGTTTAAGGGGGAGGGGCCAATTGTAAATTCGGGATGATTAAGTGACCATGATGGTATGAGGGCCAGATTGGGAATTTATCCAGGACACCGCGGTTAATACCCCTACTCTTACAATAAGTGCCATGAGATCTTTAGTGACCACAGAGAGCCAGGACACCCGTTTAACGTCCCATCCGAAAGACGGCAAGTTACATAGGGCAATGTCCTCCAATCACTGCCCTGAGGTATTGGTATATTGTTTTAGACCAGTGGAAAGAGTGCCTCTTACTGGCCCTCCAACACCACTTCCAGCAGCATCAGGGATCCCATCTAGGGAACAACTAGGACCAACCATGCGTAGCTTCAGAAGCAAGCCAGCAGTGGGATGTAGGGTGGTATGCTGCTTGCCAATGTTGTTGATCCATCCTCAGTTCTCCTTTCACAGCCATTAAACTCTGTAACTGTTTTAAAGTCACCATTGGCCTCGTGGTGAAATCCCTGAGTGGTTTCCTTCCTCTCCGGCAACTAAGTTAGGTAGGACCCCTGTATCTTTGTAGTGACTGGGTGTATTGATACACCCTCCAAAGAGTAATTAATAACTTCCCCATGCTCAAAGGAATATTATATGTCAGATTCTTTTTTAACCTATCTACCAATAGGTGCCCTTCTTTCCGAGGCATTGGAAAACCTCCCTGGTCTTTGTGGTTGAATCTGGGTTTGAAATGCACTGCTCAACTGAGAGACCTTACAGATAATTGTATGTCTGGGGTGCAGAGATGAGGTAGTCATTAAAACCATGTTAGACACTATTATTGCCCACAGAGTGAGTCCATGCAACTTATTATGTGAATTGCTATGCACATTTTTACTCTTGAACTTATTTAGGCTTGCCATAACAAAGGGGTTGAATATGTATTGACTCAAGAAATCTCAGCTTTTAATTTTTTTATTCATTTTTACATTACAGGGTCTTTTATGTAGGCTAGTGACACAATCTCAATTTAATACATTTTAAATTCAGGCTGTTACACAACAACATGTGGAAAAAGTCAAGGGGTGTCAATACTTACTGAAGGCAGTCCCAGGTACATGTGGAGATCAATAGCCTACATCATCATGTGTGAGTGTCTGAGGAATCCAGTCAAGCAGTGTCCTTGGCTCTTATCAGGGACAATCTTTCATTAAATATTTTTCCTTAAAGATTACTTTTTGCAAGGGCACTGGCCCTCTGATACCATCCACTATTTAAGTAGGACTAAAGGGCATTGTTTTTCAGTGCACTGTCATGTTAAAACATGCACACATACAAATGCATACACACACACACACATCTTGTCACGATACCAGAATTTTGACTTTGATACCGATATTAGGTTTAGTATCATGACACTCTATACCATCACGATACTCAATACCAGAACGATACCATCTAGTCACAGAATGGCACCTGATCTAGACAAATAAACTCAGCCACTGCTCTGCTCAATCGTTGGGCATTTTTTGAGTTCAATATGTTTTTACATTTGACATTTAATGTCAAATTTTTCAGAGACAGCCATGTATGCATTTAATACATTTTTACCAATCTATCTATATGACAACTTAATGGTAATCGTTTATTTGAATGGTAAATCTCTATTGATTAACCATTGAGCTTGTTTTCACTTATTTCATGTGGCTACAGATGACAAACAATCTGTTTCCCTTCCATTTTGACTTTATTTATTTTACTGATCAACAACATTTGCGTAGAAGTAGCAATCTCTTATTTTCTAAAAGTACACACTGTCTCTTTAAGACCCAGTATTTACATCATTGATGAGGAGGCACATGCCCACACAGTTGAGTTCGGTGAGAAAGAGAGAGACATGACAGACAAAAGGGAAAAGTATCTTTGGACTTGAGGGAGAGACAATTAAATAAATTAATAAAGTTTTTGGTGACAATCAGCTTGAAATCAGCATATTTTCCGTAATGGTTTGCATATTAACACAAACCAAGTACTAGGGTAGTGAATTGATGCTAGCTTTTAATTTTAAAGTGTTCTAGCCTGTTTGGACATTGTTTTGCGAACACTAATTAACAGTTTCAAAATGTCTACATGCCGTGTTTTATGATTCAAGAGTGTTAACTTCTGTGCAGCATGAGTGGAGAGCTAACAATGTTGCAGTGCAGGCTCCCAGTGTTCTACCTATGTATAAGTGGAGCAGGCAAGAGGCATGCATGGTGCGCTCGCGCTATAAAGGGGCTGCGCTGATAGACAGACTTGATCATCTCAATCATAACACAACGTGAGACACATTTGACAGAAGTACTGAAAGTTTTAAAAAATCTGGTACCAAACTGTTTTTTTAATGTTCTAGTATCAGAAAAGTACCAAAGTTTTGGGATAACATGCAAAACTATCACACACACACAGTCTACAGTCTGAATAGTATTTATATGGCTCTCTATTTTTGTCATGAGACTGGTCTGGAAATTACAACATTAAGATCGGCCCTTGTATTGACAAAATAAACAGAGGCGGAGAGAGAGACAACGCAATGTAAAGCATTTTAACAAGCAGGAAATGCACAGACAAACAGGACCCTGGCCACAGGTTGCTGTAAAAAGCCTTATTACAGCCCAGTAAGTAATGAACCCACATACCTTTGCCATTTCAACGATGGGAAAGGAGTCATTTTTAATAAGTGAGGAATTAGGCCAGTGCAAGAGCATGGCCTACGGCTAAGGAGATGTGTAAATCTGAATCCAATGTAAAACCAATTGTGACTTTTTTTTCTCATCGCTTGTTCGGTTTAAATTTTCCTTCCCTCATTTATTATTTCTCACCAAGTCTTGATGGAGAAAGAATTAGGTCCCTGGTGACTGTTGCTAAGGAAGAGATAGCTATAGCTGAGGAACATCTCTCACTGAGCCAAGTCAACTCTCTGCTCTTTCTCTGCTCTTTCTCTCCCTCACTCCGTCTGTCACTCTCACTTTCTCTCACAGTTGTGGATGTGAGTGTGCTGCATAGTAATTGCAGGCATTATTATTTCTTATTATCAGTTCAGACACTCATGGCTACCAGTTGCAATGCCGTCTCATTTCTGCTGACTGATAATGAATAGAAACAGAGACGTTGGTATTAATTGAAATATTCACCTGGCATTATCTCGCCAGAGCTGCACTAGGCTCATTTTATACCCATCACTTAATGAGCATGTTCAACAGGGGATTGATTTAGCACAAATAATACTTTATCTTTATCAGTGATAGCACAGAGGAACTATGCCTACACATGGGAGCTTCCTAGCAAGTAGGACTGGTCGCAAAGTTTCATCTAATGTTTTTTGACTGAGAAAATGTCAGTTCTTGTCAGAGGAAACTTGAATGTTGCGAGCATTCTGTGCAACTTGAAGCACACATTCACTGTGAACACATGCTGTACCCACTTTAAGTTACAGTTTTATATAGTGGCCAATAGACTATTGTGGCTATTTGAGCATAATGTAAGCCTCTCAGAGTGGCCTATCAACAAAACCAACAGAGGAAATTACATAACATTTTCCAATGTAAATAGCTATGGACTTCTACAATAGCCTACAATAGCCTATACCAGGAACTTTGATAGGTGTGGGGGCCACAGAAAATCTGAACTCATCATCAGGGGCCACAGCCCACTTCTTGACAGAGACAATTTTATGCAAATTTGCCATGGGGCGCAGAGAAAATGTTTCAGTTGCAAAGCAAGTTTGCGGCAAAACTTTGTTGTATTGTGTTATATGATGCAAGAAACCACTCTCCAAAATAAAATGCATTATTACAATTGTTACCATACAACAAATCAGACAAAAATGTATGCTACCCTCTGCCTATTGTCTTATTTACATATGCAATCCAGTCTCAAAATACAGCACCGCTTATTAATCACAAAAAAAGCACTTTACCTGACTTGCTTTTCAAAGATAGATATGTAAAAGTTTTGTGCTCTTCCAGGAAGCCTTCACTCCCCCATTGCTGACCACGTTGATATTGTGGACATGGATTGGTTTTAAGAAAACTGACATTGAACAGGAAAACGCAATTTGCAAGTTGTGCAAGCAGTCTCTAGTTGCAAAAGGAGGAAACACAAGAAACCTGTTATTTTTCTTCTTCCATGGTATAATGGCGTTCACACAAATTGCATGTGCATTCCGCCATCCTCCGTACATCTAGCTAGTGTACTTGAGAAAAATAAATAAATAGTCCATTGCGGAAAAAGGTGGACACACACACACACACAAACAAATTCCACTCCCAGTTCAATCAAGATTATATCCCTACACAGGCTCAGGGGCCTGGGAGGGGGGAACAACTTCATTCAGTATTCCCTGCAATATTTAAACTGTTTTCAAAACTTAAAAACTTTCAAGCCGCATATACCATTTTTTCCAGTTTCTTTGGACTTCTTGTTAGTTTGGACTGAACAATTAATCACATGTGGAATAAACACCACAAGCTGCACCTTCTTTACGATCATCATATCAGTTTCTCTCAACTGTTAACCTGATGAGGACAGAGGGCGCTGTTTTCACTTTGGGGGAAAAACGTGCCCAATTTAAACGGCCTCGTACTCAATTATTGCTCGTACAATATGCATATTATTATTACTATTGGATAGAAAACACTCTCTAGTTTCTAAAACCGTTTAAATTATATCTGTGAGTAAAACAGAACTCATTTGGCACAAACTTCCTGACCAGGAAGTGGAAAATCTGAAATCGATGCTCTCTTCTGGGTCCTGCCTATAAATGGGAATGATACCTATTAGTATACATGCACGTCATACACCTTCCCCTGGATGTCAAGATGCACTGAGAGAAGAAGTGTTTATCTTGAGTGTTTATCTTGGTCTGAGATGGAATACGTCCTCTTGGAATGACGTGTCACCCATTTCCTGTTTTCAGGAAGGCGCGAGGTTGGACCTGGATTTGCCTTCTGAATAGCTTTCGTTATAGGCGACTAATATCTCCGGCTTTGATTTTATTTGATACATGTGACAATATCATCGTAAAGTATGTTTTTTCAATATAGTTTTATTAGATTTTTGAAATTTATTCGGGATGTTAGGCGTGTTGCGTTGTGTGCCTTTGTTCAGAAAGGAGAGCTTCGCGCCACTTGGCTAGTGCGCTTGCTAATTCAAGAGGGAAAATGGACGTTCTAAATCCAAACAACGATTGTTCTTGACAAAGGACACCTTGTACAACATTCTGATGGAAGATCAGCAAAAGTAGGACCCATTTTATGATGTTATTTCATATATCTGTCGAACTGTGTACTATTAGTTTTGCGCCCAGGTTTTGGGCACTCGGTCGACATAACGTAAGCCTTATGTGGTAATGAAGTTATTTTTAGAATTCTAACACGGCGATTGCATTAAGAACTAGTGTATCTATCATTTCCTATACAACATGTATTTTTTAGTTATGTTTATGAATAGCTGGACGTTGTGGGGAAAAGTAGCTACGTTAGCACAATGTATAACCACTGATTTCAGCTCTAAATATGCACATTTTCGAACAAAACATAAGTGTATGTATAACCTGATGTTATAGGACTGTCATCTGATGAACCTTATCAAGGTTAGTCAAAAATTATATATCTTTTGCTTGTTTGTTACGATCGTTAACCTTTTGCTACTGGGAAATGGCATGTGTTTCTGGCTATTGTGGTAAGCTAATATAACGCTATATTGTGTTTTCGCTGTAAAACACTTAAGAAATCGGAAATATTTGCTGGATTCACAAGATGCTTGTCTTTCATTTGCTGTACACTATGTATTTTTCAGAAATGTTTTATGATGAGTATTTAGGTATTTGACGTTGGTGTCTGTAATTATTCTGGCTGCTTTCGGTGCAATTTCTGATTGTAGCTGCAATGTAAACTATGATTTATACCTGAAATATGCACATTTTTCGAACAAACATAGATTTATTGAATAACATGTTATAAGACTGTCATCTGATGAAGTTGTTTGTTGGTTAGTTTGGTTGGTTCTTGGTTAGTTAGGTTGGCTTTGTGCATGCTACCTGTGCTGTGAAAAATGTCTGTCCTTTTTTGTATTTGGTGGTGAGCTAACATAAATATACGTGCTGTTTTCGCTGTAAAACATTTTAAAAATCGGACATGTTGGCTGGATTCACAAGATGTGTACCTTTCATTTGCTGTATTGGACTTGTTAATGTGTGAAAGTTAAATATTTCTAAAAAATATATTTTGAATTTCGCGCTCTGCCTTTTCAGTGGAATGTGGGAGGAGTTCCGCTGGCGGAACGCCTGAGCAGTAAAGGTTAAATGACATTCTGAGTCTCCACAGGCTGCAGGGCATCAACCACCATATCTTCAGCTCCACTCTCTCCATCTATCATTTCACACTCCTACCTGTAGGAGACCTGCTGTACAGCCCTGAGCCTTGCCACTTCAAACTCCTTTACACTTACAAGGCAGTCCCCACCACAATTGCAACACCGTCGTCCTTCTACACGTCATTCTTCAGTACTCCGTACGCCTGCACACACTCGAAACATCGCCAAATCCTTTACAAGATTTACTGTACACTGCAATGATTTTTCCCAGCGCATGCTTCACCATCTTCGACACCTCAAATGCATCTCCCAGATAAGCATCCTTAATCAACAAATGCATCCCAACAAGAAACAAATAATTATCCAACATACACGGAGATCTATCCTCCACTCCAGTGGTTCCAAAACTTTTTATAGTCCCGTACCCCTTCAAACATTCAACCTCCAGCTGCATAGCCCCTCTAGCACCAGGGTCAGCGCACTCTCAAATGTTGTTTTTTTGCCATCATTGTAAGCCTGCCACACACACACTATATGATAAATGTATTAAACATAAGAATCAGTGTGAGTTTGTTCGTGGAAAGTGACAAAGAGCTCTTATAGGACTGGGGCACAAATAATAATATAATAATAATCTATAATTTTGCTCTTTATTTAACCATCTTACATATAAAACTGTTTTTGTTCATCGGAAATTGTGAACAACTCACCACAGGTTAATGAGAAGGGTTTGCTTGAAAGGATGCACATAACTCTACAAAGTTGGGTTGTATTGGAAAGAGTCTCAGTGTTAAATCATTTTCCACACACAGTCTGTGCCTGTATTTAGTTTTCATTCTAGTGAGGGCCGAGAATCCACTCTCACATATGTACGTGGTTGGAAAGTGCATCAGTGTCTTAACAGTGCGATTTGCCAAGGAAGATACTCTGATCTCAGCCCAACTCAGAAATCTGGCAGTGGCATCTTGATTAAAATCAATTTTCACAGAACCGCTTGTTGCAATTTCAATGAGGCTCTCTTGTTCAGATATCGATAAGTGGACTGGAGACAGGGCATCAAAGGTATAACAAATCCAGTTGTTTGTGTCATCCGTTTTCGGGAAAGTACCTGCGTATTTGCACACCCAACTCACTCAGATGCTTCGCTATATCACATTTGACATTGTCCATAAGCTTGAGTTCATTTGCACACAAAAAAATCATACAATGATGGAAAGACCTGTGTGTTGTCCTGTTAATGCAGACAGAGAAGAGCTCCAACTTCTTAATATAGCCTAAATTTTGTCCCGAGCATTGAATATAGTTGCGGAGATTCCCTGTAATCCTCGATTCAGATCATTCAGGAGAGAAAAAACATCACCCAGATAGGCCAGTCATGTGAGAAACTTGTCATCATGCAAGTGGTCAGACAAGTGAAATTGATGGCCAGTAAAGAAAACGTTAAACACGTCTCTCAATTCAACAAACATGTCAATACTTTGCCCCTTGATAACAAGCGCACTTCTGTATGTTGTAAAAGCGTCACATGGTCGCTGCACATATCATTGCATAGTGCAGAATATACACCAGAGTTCAGGGGCCTTGCTTTAACAAAGTTAACAATTTTCACTGTAGTGTCCAAAACGTCTTTCAAACAGTCAGGCATTCCCTTGGCAGCAAGAGCCTCTCGGTAGATGCTGCAGTGTACCCAAGTGGCATCGGGAGCAACTGCTTGCACGGGCATTACCACTCCACTATGTCTCCCTGTCTTGACCACCAAAGTCCATTTGATGTCACAAAGCTGTCCAGTACTTAAAAAATATCCTCTCCTGTTGTCCTGGTTTCCACTGGTTTGCAGAAGAGGATGTCTGCAAGCCCGAGGTCGGTACACCTATGACAACATCCCCCACCCCCCCCCCCCCACACTGATTAGCATCGCTAGCATAGCGTCACAATTAAATAGTAGCATCTAAATATCATTAAATCACAAGTCCAAGACACCAAATGAAAGATACAGATCTTGTGAATAAAGCCACCATTTCAGATTTTTAAAATGTTTTACAGGGAAGACAAAATATGTAAATCTATTAGCTAACCACGTTAGCAAAAGACACCATTTTTCTTTGTCCACCATTTTTTCTCTCCACCAGTAGCTATCACCAATTCGGCCAAATAAAGATATTGATAGCCACTAACCAAGAAAAAACCTCATCAGATGACAGTCTGATAACATATTTATTGTATAGGATAGGTTTTGTTAGAAAAATGTGCATATTTCAGGTATAAATCATAGTTTACAATTGCACCCACCATCACAACTCGACTAGAATAAATACACTGAGCAACGTGTATTACCTAATTACTAATCATAAAACATTTCTTAAAAATACACAGCTCACAGCAATGGAAAGACACAGATCTTGTGAATTCAGACAATATTTCAGATGTTCTAAGTGTTTTACAGCGAAAACACAATAAATCGTTATATTAGCATACCACATGTGCAAACGTTACCAGAGCATTGATTCTAGCCAAAGAGAGCGATAACGTAATCATCGCCAAAATATATTAATTTTTTCACTAACCTTCTCAGAATTCTTCCGATGACACTCCTGTAACATCATATTACAACATACATATAGAGTTTGTTCGAAAATGTGCATATTTAGCCACAAAAAAAACGTGGTTATACAATGACAAAACTAGCAAAACTAGCCTGAAAATGTCGGGCGCCATATTTGACAGTGATCTTGTCTCATGATTAACTATTCATAAACTTGACTAAAAAAATATAAGTTGGACAGCTATCGAAAGACAAATTAGTTCTTAATGCAATCGCTGAATTACATTTCTAAAATTATCCTTACTGTGCAATACAGGGTTCGCCAAGCGAAGCTATACCAAAGAAAATGGCGGAATATGCGTTTAAAATTTTTCGACAGAACAACGATTTATCATCTTAAATATTTCTTACTATGAGGTGATCTTCCATCAGAATCTTGGGCAATGTATCCTTTCTTGGGTCTAATCTTCTTTTGGTCGAAAGATGTCCTCTTGTCCGTCGAAATGCCCACTAACGTTCGACCGGTACTGGAAACGTGCCCAAAGCTTCAAAGTGCATCACTAAGAATTGCCTCAAAATCGCACTAAACGGATATAAATTGCTATAAAACGGTTTAAATTAACTACCTTATGATGTCTTTAACACCTATAACGAGTAAAAACATGACCGGCGAAATATTACTGGCTAAACCCAAGCTTGGAAAGAGAGCAGGTCCAACGTCCATCGTGCGTCAGGCGCAGCAGGAAAAGAACGGTACATCCGGTCTTTGGCTTTTTATACAGGCCCTGATTGCGCAATCGACTCCATTCAAATTGTCACCTCTTACTGACATCTAGAGGAAGGCGTGGGCAGTGTTTGTATCCTCATAGGATTTACAGGGACTTTAAAACTGACCTGGGACCAGAGGCCAACATTTCTGAAATCTCACTCCATATCAGGAAAAGTGCTGTAGAATGAGTTCTGTTCCACTCAGAGACATAATTCAAACGGCTATAGAAACTAGAGAGTGTTTTCTATCCAATAATAACAATAATATGCATATTGTACGAGCAAGAATTGAGTACGAGGCCGTTTGAAATGGGCACCTTAAACAGAGCTACTCAATACTGCCCCTGCAGCCATAAAAAGTTAATTGACCCCCATAAATGTAACAGACATATACCAGGAAATAACAACATAAAATGGGTCCTACTTTTGATGATCTTTCATCAGAATGTTGTACAAGGGGTCCTTTGTCGGGAACAATCGTTGTTTGGATTTAGAATGTCCTCTTCTCCAGTCAATTAGCACGGAAAGCTAGCAAAGTGGCGCTAAGCTCTCCTTCGTGAACAAACGCAGACAACGCAACACGCCTAACGTCCCGAATAAATTTCAATAATCTAATAAAACTATATTGAAAAAACATACTTTACGATGATATTGTCACATGTATCAAATAAAATCAAAGCCGGAGATATTAGTCGTCTATAACGACAGCTGTACAGAAGGCAAAACCAGGTCCCTTCACGCACTCTCCAGAAAACAGGAAACTGGTGACACGTCATACAAAGAGCATTTATTCGACCCCAGATCAAGTTATACACTCAATTTCTTCTCTCACTGCCTGTCGACATCTAGTGGAAGACATATGAAGTGCATGTATACTGATATATATCAAGGACATTTATAGGCAGGCCCTAGAACAGAGCATCGATTTCAGATTTTCCACTTCCTGTCAGGAAGTTTGCTGCAAAATGAGTTCTGTTTTACTCACAGATATAATTCAAACGGTTTTAGAAACTAGAGAGTGTTTTCTATCCAATAGTAATAATAATATGCATATTGTACGAGCAAGAATTGAGTACGAGGCCGTTTGAAATGGGCACCTTTTATCCGGCTACTCAACACTGCCCCTGCAGCTCAAACAGGTTAATGCAACCGCATTGTCAGATTTCAAAAAAGCTTTACGGAGAAAGCAAACCGTGCAATATTCTGAGTACGGCGCTCAGAGACCAAAACAACCCAAACATATACCCGCCATGTTGCGGAATCAACAGAAGTCAGAAATTGCATTATAAATATTCACTTACCTTTGATGATCTTCATCAGAATGCACTCCCAGGAATCCCAATTCCACAATAAATGTTTTATTTGTTCGATATCGTCCATAATTTATGTCCAAATTCCTCCTTTTTGTTCGCGCGTTTATCCCAGTAATCCAAATGCTCAATGCGCGATCGCTTAGTTCAGACGAAAAGTCAAAAAAGTAATATTACAGTTCGTAGAAACATGTCAAACGAAGTATAGAATCAATCTTTAGGATGTTTTTATCATAAATCTTCAATAATGTTCCAACCTGAGAATTCCTTTGTCTTCAGAAATGCAATGGAACTCAAGCTAACTCTCACGTGAACGCGCCTGGTCAGCTCATGGCACTCTGGGAGAGACCTTACTCAATCCCCTCTCATTCGCCCCCACTTCACAGTAGAACCATCAAACAAGGTTCTAAAGACTGCTGACATCTAGTGGAAGCTTTGGGAAGTGCAATTTGACCCCATAGACACTGTATATTCGATAGGCAAAGAGTTGAAAAACTACAAACCTTCGATTTCTCTCAGGTTTTCGCCTGCCATATGAGTTCTGTTATACTCACAGACATCATTCAAACAGTTTTAGAAACGTCAGAGTGTTTTATATCCAAATCCACTAATAATATGCATATATTAGCAACTGGGACTGAGTAGCAGGGAGTTTACTCTGGGCACGCTTTTCATCCAAACGTGAAAATGCTGCCCGCTAGCCCAAACATGTTAATGAGTAAAGATGAAACTATTTGTGAAATGATATAATGTGATTATAAAGTTTTTAATGAAGGAAACTTCAATTCCCTTTGGAGTTTAACTAAGTCATAGGCCCGCCCCATGAGCACAGACATTGATCTGGCATCATGGGACAGCCCTTTTCTACTGTTCTGGATATAACCCCCACCTTGGGAATTTCCCTTTAGACCAGCTTACCTCGATTGCCACGAGAGGTTTGAGTAGAGACCATAAACCTGAGTATAAGCTAAGGTTGTAATGGTTGTTGAAACTCTGAGACTATCGATACCGACAGAATAATAGCAAATCTTTGATACTAATTTCTAGTCTACAGCTAGGAATTCTATACCATTTGAATGCGAGGACCGACAAACGCCGAAACATCTATTCTATAAGAACATTTCTGAATGGGACTCTGAACTATCCATTCTAACCACGGAAGAGAGAGAGAGGGCGAACAAACTTTCCAACAGAAAGATGGACAATTCCAACAGAGATCACAACGACACACTGAGCGTAAATATATATATTGATTGCATTTATTACCGAAGGAGTGAGCGTTCATGTGCAAAGGATTAGCATTTCAATTAATATAATAATCAAGTGTGTAGTGACTCATTTGCGTAATTCCCGCATTTCTCAGTCTACACCCACTTCCCTTTTGTCTACCAAGCCGTCATACCGGTTTCGCCCACTAGGGAACATCCCGTATCATTTCCTTGTAACCATATCTACTTTGTTTGTTTGTTTGTGCATTTCTGTGATTATTTAGTTAGTTAATAAATAAATGATTGAGACAATTGATGTATGGATGATTCATAGTGAAAACTGGATTCGTGCAGATAACCAACAATTTACGACGTTAGGAATGAGACTAACGTGAGGTAAGAATGATTCATTAATTAGAAGACTAATTGATCAGATATTAAAATATCTGAAAGTTATATTAGGAAAATTATAACTTTGTAATCTGAATATTTTCCTTAGTGCCCCGACTTCCTAGTTAATTACAGTTACATGATTAGTTTAATCACGTAATAATAATTACAGAGAATTGATTTGATAAAATAACAGTCTTCAGTTTAATGATGCCAAAGACACGACAACACTGTGGCTGAGGAAAGTCACTGCTCCCACTACGTAAGTGAACCCCAAATCAATGTAGTTCTCATCATATTTGCGCCTCTTCGATGGTCCAACGTCCCTGTCTGTTGTTCGGTGCTTTCCCGGGTAAGGGGGCAGTAGCTCTTCGGCTACATCAGATTCACAACTGTCAGTGTCCATCCTAGCAACAAATGTAGTATTTCTGATGCTAGCATTGGATGTGCTCATGGAAGCAGAACAACTTGTGTCGTCGACAGGTGCAGGTGTAGTACTGCTGGTAGTATCAGTACTACCAGTAGAGCTGGAATGTGTCTCCATGGACGCGGGCCTTACTTTTTTTTAACCATTTATCAATTTTCGAGCAAACGGAATGAGCAGCAGCTACGTTTGGCTACATACGGACCGTTAGTGGAGTTCCCGCGAGAGAGTAACGGTTAATGTGAATGGATGTTAACTATTTGACTAGGCTTCCTGTATTTGACATTGTGTTGTTATTTCGCTGAACAGTAGACTGTTTAATTTTATTTTTGGCAGTGAAACGAGGCTACTCAGGCGAGAAATAAACCTCACCCAAGTTTATAGCCCCGTTGTAAAATATAAATGGACTGTTTGAAAATGTGAAGAAAAAAACCCAGTTTGGGAATACCTGCTCCACTCCAACTCTAGATAATTTCCTTTTTGTTCTATTCTTTGACACTACTGTTGTCCATTCATCTTCACCAACTTTGCTCAACGCACTGTTCGATTCTACCCCAGCATCCATCCACATCTGCCATATTCTTGAAGCCAAGAAACCTCTTCAGCCACTACCCGGATGAATACAGGGATAGTTTGAAGATGTGCACTCCAGCATTCCCTGGTTCTAGGTCTTAAACTACCACAGGCTAACTCATTTTCTAGTGGGAAATACGACAAGAAAGTTAAAGATGGAGGGATTAAATTAAATTAAATTAAATTACTGTTCACATCACCAAAGACATGGTTCCCGTTGTCACGCCCTGGCCTAACCAAAATAGAGAATAAAAGTCTCTATGGCCAGGGCGTGACAACGGGAACCATGTCTTTGGTGATGTGACTAGGGTGGGCATTCTAGTTTCTTTATTTCTATGTTTTCTATTTCTTTGTATTTGGCCGGGTGTGGTTCTCAGAGGCAGCTGTCTATCGTTGTCTCTGATTGAGAATCATACTTAGGTAGCCTTTTCCCACCTGTGTTTGTGGGTAGTTGTTTTCTGTATAGTTTTAGTTACCTTACAGAACTGTTCGTTTTTTCTCTTTGTTATTTTTGTTCTAGTGTTCAGATTTAAATAAATATCATGAACACGTACCACGCTGTGCTTTGGTCCACTCCTTCTTCATCAGACGAGCGTTACACCCGTTCAGACGGTGGAGAAGGAGGGATTAAGAAACATGGTACAACTTTGGATCCCAGGTATGCCTATCTGAAAATAGTTTAGCAAAACAGCACCGCATAAAATGTAGTGAAAAGATGGATAGGCAGATCTAAACATGGCACACTTTTCCAACACAACTGACTAATGGCCAAGCCGTACATCAGAAACTTACATTAGCCTGACTGTGCACTTTATAACCGACAATATGTTTGCAGATGGCTTATTTCCCCAACGACCATACAGGGATTTTTTATTTTTTTATTTAACTAGTCAGTTAAATTCTTATTTGCAATGACAGCCTACATCGGCCAAACCCGGACAACACTGAGCCAATTGTGCGCCGCCCTATGGGACTCCCAATCACAGCCGGTTGTGATACAGCCTGGATTCAAACCAGGGTGTCTGTATTGATGCCTCAAGCAATGAGATGCAGTGCCTTAGACTGTTGCGCCACTCGGGAGCCCGAAAAGAGAATGCTGTGTGCATGATAACTGACAACGGAGCCAACATGGGAAAAGCCATGCAGATAAACAACTGGACAGGACTGCAGCGTTTCGCTCACCATCTTCATCTGGCCATTGGTAAGTTTGAAAGTAGATTTATTAGCTTGTTAGCTTGCTAGCTACTTGGTGGCTACTAGCTAGCAAAACACCAGCTAATGCTAAGTGTGTTCTTCAGAACTGAGGTAAAATTAGAATTTCAGTGGAAACAGGAGGTATTTTCTTTATAACGTTTCAGAAAAATAACAATTCGTGCCACTGCTTTTAGCTAGTTAGGTGGCTACCTTGCAAACCAAAATAGGTTCTGTGAATGTTCCCAGAACATTTGTTAGTATTTGTTAGGGTTGCGGCAAATGTTCTCATAACACAACAACTGTCCAGTCCTTCCAAAAATACATTTAGTCTGTTCTTTAAAGGTTCCCAGAATGTTTCATTAGGTTGTGAGAAGAATGTTATGTTAACATTGTGGGGATATGGCAAGAAACAGGTTCCCAAAACACTAAAACTGTCAATTTGTGCTGATATTCAGATCAGGGTGCACAAAACATTCATACAAGAATGTTGACAGAACAGCCTTTCAGATTGATGTTCACTCAATATACATTTTACCTTGTCTTCAAAAACATTTAGAAAATTGTATATTTAAGTTTGACCTAATATTACCACAATATTCACAGCATGCAAATATGTAGCTTCTTCAATTTAAAGCATAAGAAAGAAGATTGGAATAGATCCCCATTATGTTTCTCTCCAGATTGAATGGCAGTTTTAAGACTGCATTTTAATTCTGTTTGAAACAGCATTTTATCATGCAAACACAACCATAAGCTGTGCATGTGGGGTTTGAACCTACAATGTTTGGTTCCAAGCAAGGACTTTCATCCTCTGCACCACCAGGCAAGCTCTCTTTCTCTTATTTTTAGCCATGGCAGTATGGTCAATCAGGAATTCCATGCTTCCTTTTTAGCCTTCTTAAACATAACTAATCCAGGGAAATACTGGTATCTGGGTTATTCATCATCACTTCAACCATCCTCTTTATGTGCTGTGTACTTCTGGGCCCTTATTTACAAGGTATCCAAGATTATAAATTCTGATCTAGGATCACTTTTGCTTTTCAGATCACCATTACAATAACAAGGGAGGTTAGCATTTTCTGGGGGGCGTGATGTTTATGCCTCTAACTTTCTCACTCATCATTAATCCCCATTCATGGTAGCATCCACATTAATGTAGATGTGTTTAGAAACATATTCTATTATTATTTACAATAAAAGTGACTCCAAAATGACACAATACGTTATTTACCATACATTTCTATTGGGCACAAAATAATCTGAAACACAACCAAAACAAATAGCAAATGCATCGAACAAATGTGTCACAAGCTTGATGTAGTCATTGCATGCTATGGATATGGGACCAAATACTTACATTTTTACTACTTTAACACACATATACCGAACAAAAATATAAACGCAACATGTAAAGTGTTGGTCCCATGTCCCATCAACTGAAATAAAAAAAATTGCAGAAATGTTCCATACACACATAAAGCTTATTTCTCTAAAATGTACACACATTTGTTTACATCCCTGTTAGTGAGCATTTCTCCTTTGCCAAGATAATCCATCCACCTGACAGCGGTGGCATACAAAAAGCTGATTAAACAGCATGATTGTTACTCAGATGCACCTTGTGCTGGGGACAATCAAAGGCCACTCTAAAATGTGCATTTTTGTCACACAACACAATGCCACAGATATCAAGTTTAGAGAGAGCGTGCAAATGGCATGCTGACTGCAGGAATGTCCACCAGAGCTGTTGCCAGCTAATTGAATGTTCATTTCCCTACTATAAGCCGCCTCCAACGTCGTTTTAGAGAATTTGGCAGTATGTCCAACCGGCCTCAGAACCGCAGACCACGTGTAACCACGTCAGCCCAGAACCTCCACATCCGGCTTCTTCACCTGCGGGATCGTCTGAGACCAGCTCCCCAGACAGCTGATGAAACTGTGGGTTTGCACAAGCAAAGAATTTCTGCACAAACTGTCAGAAACCGTCTCGGGGAAGCTCGTCTGTGTGCTCGTCACCCTTACCAGGATCTTGACCTGACTGCTGTTCGGCATTCTAACCGACTTCAGCGGGCAAATGCTCACCTTCCATTGCCACTGGCATGATGGAGAAATTGTCACATCTGCTCCCGCTCTTCAAGCGCCAGGCTGCCCTGCATCACGCAATCCTTTCATCCATTACGCACACCTGCCATCCCTCGTCACGCGCATCAGCGATATCGGACTCACCTGGACTCACTCATCATCTGTTTATTACTTCCCCTATATTTGTCAGTTCCCTTGCTCTGTTCCCCTCTGCTGCATTAATTGGTTTTTGTTTGTGTTACTCGTTTGCTGACGCTGTTCCTGTCTCGTTCCATGTCTGTTCTATATTAAATGTTTGACTCCCATGTGACAGACGTGTGCTCTTCACTGATTACTCCCGGATTCAACTGTACCGGGCAGATGGCAGACAGCCTATATGGCCTTGTGTGGGCTAGTGGTTTGCTGATTGTGAACAGAGTGCCACATGGTGGCGGTGGGGTTATGGTATGGGCAGGACAACGAACACGATTACATTTTATCGATGGCAATTTGAATACACATAGATACTGTGACGAGATCCATACCAGATAATGAGTGGATTTTTGATCCATGCCCCTACTTGTTTTAAGGTATCTGTGACCAACATATGCATATCTGTATTCCCAGTCGTGAAATCCATATATTAGGGCCTAATGAATTCATTTCAATTGACTGATTTCCTTATATGAACTGTAACTCAGTAAAACATTTGAAATCGTAGCATGTTACATTTATATTTTTGTTCATACTTTTGGTGACTTAAAATGGGGGTACTATGTACCAAAAGTGCTGTAATTTCTAAACGGTTCACCCGATATGGATGAAAATACCCTCAAATTAAAGCTTTTTTAACCTTTATTTAACTAGGCAAGTCAATTAAGAACAAATTCTTATTTACAATGACGGCCTACAGCGGCCAAACTCGGATGACGCTGGGCCAATTGTGCGCCGCCCTATGGGACTCCCAATCACGGCCGTTTGTGATACAGTCTGGATTCAAACCAGATTGTCTGTAGTGACGCCTCTAGCACTGAGATGCAGTGTCTTAGACCACTGCGCCACTGCACCACTTTAACCTCATAGTCCCAATACTTTTGGAGCTCATTGTATGTCAAAATAATTCACAAGAATTGACTTTAAGACCACATACATCAAGGACAAGGTGGAATGCATAAAGACCAGGGCAGCAGCAACAGAGTTTGAGAGACAGCTGGCACAGCAGATGACAATCATGACAGACACAGATGTATCAACACCGCAAAGCAAATAGGAGCAGAAGAAGGAGTTGATGCTGTTGATGCTAACAGCGAAGCAGATCCCCTGAAATGGTGGTGTCAATTAATTGAACATTCCAGGAGTGTGCAAACTGGCTAAGGAATACCTGTGCATTCCTGCCGTTAGCGCACCTTGAGAAAGGGCATTCAGCACTGGTGGCAATGTGGTGACATGCCACATCGCAGCACTGAAGCCAGAGACTGTTGATAGTCTACTTGACTTGTTTGAGTATTTTGAATTTAACACGTTGGTGGAATAGTTTGTTATTATTCTATTGGAAGATTTTCTTTCACACCTGCTTAAAAGCATTTGCAGTTTGAAGTTTTTATTTTATTCAAAGATATTTATTTATACAGCATTAATACGTCATAAGTTCTACAACGTTCTGCTCCACTGTCAGTTTTGTCCTCCTATAATGTTTTTGTTGAAGTTTGGTTGAACAGTATAAAGCAATCAGAACAGAGAAAGGAATGTAGACAAGATAGTTATGAAAGAGGTCAAGAAGTGGAGGGTACCACAATGAAACAGGGGTGCAGGTTAGTGCAATCACCTAACAACATTACCAGCCTATTTCCATAGTGAGTTTCTGTGAAGGTGAAAACACAAATAACCACAATGAAACAGGGGTGCAGGTTAGTGCAATCACCTAACAACATTACCAGCCTATTTCCATAGTGAGTTTCTGTGAAGGTGAAAACACAAATAACCACAATGAAACAGGGGTGCAGGTTAGTGCAATCACCTAACAACATTACCAGCCTATTTCCATAGTGAGTTTCTGTGAAGGTGAAAACACAAATAACCACAATGAAACAGGGGTGCAGGTTAGTGCAATCACCTAACAACATTACCAGCCTATTTCCATAGTGAGTTTCTGTGAAGGTGAAAACACAAATAACCACAATGAAACAGGGGTGCAGGTTAGTGCAATCACCTAACAACATTACCAGCCTATTTCCATAGCGAGTTTCTGTGAAGGTGAAAACACAAATAACCAATGTGGAGCTTTTCTATCTCTAATGTGCTTAATCATACAGATGGAAAAATACTCATATGCTATTCTGAAACTGCTAGAGATGAAAATCCAGGCTTTTCAATGTGATTGAAGTAGAGAACAAGAGAGGGAGGTGGCTGGGGGGGGGGCAGAAATGCGGCGACAGGGAACAGACGGCTAAAGGGAAAGAGAAAAGGGAAGATTGTCAAAGAAAGATATGGCCAAACCCCTGAACAGATGTAATATAGCAACGGGGATCATTGGCTTTACCGGGTTGACATCACACACATTCACACGCACGTGTACACGGACACAGACGCACACACACATAGAATCATAAAAGAGGACCTTAGTCAGGGTGGCTTGTGTTCTCATATCTGTGTGTATGCTTGTGCATATGTGCTGCCTCATGTTTGACTGATCACAGACAAATCCTTCTGGATGGGCTGAGATGATGTATTGGATGCCATGGATTACGCAATGTCCTCTGGAGATATCAGGGAGAAGTGCAGTGCTATTCCAAATAGTGTAATAGTGTTCAATTGTGTAGAGGAGAAATGGAGCACAGACATCTCCCCACAGTGGGCCACAGCCCTGCAGGTTCTCCCTCAGCCCCATGCATTCTCTCTGAAGGAACTCCTTAAGACTGTAATTAGCCAGTGGAGGCTGCTGAGGGGAGAATGGCTCATAATAGTCAAATCAAACTTTATTTGTCACATGCGCCGAATACAACATGTGTAGACCTTACCGTAAATTGAAAGAGTAAAGAAAATATTTACCAAATAAAATCAAGTTAAAAGTAATGAAAAAGTAACAATAAAATAACAATAACGAGGTTATATACAGGGGGTACCGGTACCGAGTCAACGTGCGGGGGTACAGGTTAGTCCAGGTAATTTGTACATGTACTGTAGGTAGGGGTGAAGTGACTATGCATAGATAAGAAACAGCAAGTAGCAGCAGTGTAAAAAACAAATGAAGGGGGGGTGTCAATGTAAATAATCCGGTGGCCATTTTATTAATTGTTCAGCAGTCTTATGGCTTGGGGTTAGAAGCTGTTAAGGAGCCTTTTGGTCCTAGACTTGGCGCTCCGGTACCGCTTCCCGTGCGGTAGCAGAGAAAACAGTCTATGACTTGGGTGACTGGAGTCTTTGACAATTTTATGGGCTTTCCTCTGACACTTCTTAGTATATAGGTCCTGGATGGCAGGAAGCTTGGCCCCAGTGATGTACTGGGCTGTACCCACTACTCTCTGTAGCGCCTTATGGTCAGATGCCTAGCAGTTACCATTAGGGATGCAAAATATATCGGTGAACATATTGGAATCGGCTGATATTATCTAAAATTGCCAACATCGGTATCGGCACAATGTCTAGTTTAACGCGGATGTTAAAAACAGATGCATACCTATATAACGTAGGTACATGATGTAATGACGGCACGTAAAATTTTGCGCTACACGTGCAACACAGCATTCCTAATGCCACAATGTCTGCTGTGTGGATCAAGCAGTCAACAAGTCGAGCAGTTATTTGAAAGAGTAAGAACATTTCAGCGAGACAACTCAAAGGCGAAAACCATTAAAGCCAAGATAATGGAATTCATTGCCCTTGACAATCAACCGTTCTCTGTCATGGGTGATGTTGGCTTTCCCCGACTGGTCGAGCACTGGTACACACTACCAAGTGCGCTATTTTTCAGATTTTACACAGTAATAGCGTCACTGCTATTAGTTTCACGACATACATACTATGGAACGCCGTTTGGGTCTTTGCATGTCAAAAAAGATACAGTAGCACTGTCAAAGCTGTACAAAAAAGTCTGCAAACACCAGCCATGAACGATGTGTTTACAATACCGTGTTGGTAATAAAGCATCATTTGTTCGACTGCAACTTCTGGGGTAGCTAGCTTTAGCTTGGTACCGAGCAAGCACCAATACAACCAGCCTGAAAACAATGACCAGTAGAAACGGCAGTCATTTTCATTATTCTTAGCAATGATTTAGGAATCCTTGTGAGTAAGTATTAGCTAGGTTGCCACTTGTTGTTCGCCTATTGAAATTGAACTTCAGTTCATGAAAATAAATAGCTAGCCAGCTACTTAACCCTGTTGCCCAAAGCTAACGTTATAAGCAGCCAGCTAGCTTCATCTGGCTAGTGACGCTCGACCGGACCGGGTTATGTGTTGTGAAGCTAGCCACAATAAGGTTTAGGCACAATAGTGGAATTTGCGGTTTGCCTTCAAAATAAAAGTATGTCATTGACAGTGAGGCAAATGAATGCAAATAGTAGAATTATGCCATACTTTTATTTTGAAGGCTAACCGCAAAGTCCACTATTCTAGCTAATCCTTATTGTGGCTAGCTTCACATCGATAGGTCCAACCACCATTAATCAAATAAGAACTGTCTTATAAATTAGGGTTATTTTAGATGATGACACCTAGCTATATAGTTAGCAAGCTAACCATAGCTACTGAAACAGATTATGTCGTTTTGCCATGTTTTTGGGGAAGAACATTGTTTGCATCCATGTTCTAGCTAGCTTTTCTTTATGACCAGCACTGTATGTGTGCGAGACAACTTTACCAGCATCATAGCATACGTATCGATGAATCGTTGTGACATATGAAATACGAGTGATAGTGTAATCAATGTGTAATAACTACGTAAAAAATGTATTAACGCGTTAAATTATGTGACGTGCAGTCATATTCAGTTCCTGATTGGTCAACAAGCTTATTTGACACGTCAAATAGTGTTATTTGATGTGTATCTTTTTTGACACGCAAAGACCCAAACAGCGTTCCATAGAAATCCTGGTTGAGAATGAAACGACTGAACAAATTAACAATGAAACAGCACAGCAGGTAAGTGAAATAAGTAGGTTTTGATTACGTTTTACTGGTAATGGGGACATAAGTAAATGCCAACAAAATAACTTTTTGGTCAGTGTGGTGTGTGTGTGTGTGTAACCTTTATTTAACTAGGCATGTCAGTTAAGAACAAATTGTTATTTACAATGACGGCCCGGACGACACTGGGCCAATTGTGCGCCGCTCTTTGGGACTCCCAATCACGACCGGATGTGATACAGCTGAGATTCGAACCAGGGACTGTAGTGAGGCCTCTTGCACTAAGATGCAGTGCCTTAGACCGCTGCGTCCATGTGTGTGTGCTAACTATTTAACTGTACTAGAACGCTTAAAAGGACGCAACAAAAAATGTAATAGCGGTTATCGCTATCTACAATGGTTTTTTTTTGGCAAGGAAAATATTGGATATCGGTATCGGCCAAAAATGTCATATCGGTGCATCACTAGTTACCATACCAGGCGGTGATGCAACCAGTCAGGATGCTTTCGATGACCGGAACGGAGCAAATGGGATGGCATCAAACACTTGGAAACCATGTGTTTGATCTATTTGATACCATTCCACTGATAACGCACCAGTCATTACCACAAGCCCGTTCTCACCAATTAAGGTGCCACTAACCTCCTGTGGTAATTACCCTACACATAACACTGAGCCAGGTCTTACTATTTAACAGCATACGCTCCAGCAATGGAGATGCTCGAGAATCTTAAAGCAGTCCTTCCGCAACACAGACAAGGCAGTGCATAAAGAGTGGATGATTAAGAGACATTGACATTTAAAATGCAGTCTTCAAGAGCCTCTCAAGGACACTGAATACATCCTCCTATTTTAATACAATGATATACGGGCACATCTCTTCATCTCCCCATATCTCCTGTATTAACCAACGTCAGCTTGTGTGGGGTAAGATATGGCCTTGTCAGTATGCACCAGCGTGGGTGACAATGGGAAAGCCCTGACTCTGCAACTGAGGAGAGAAGGAGAGAGGGAGAGACAGAAATGAAAGGATGGCAGAGGATGGCAGAGGATTGAATAGAAACAGATACATTTGCAGTGTGTCCTCCCGCTCCCTCCCTCTCTCTGACTGTAGCAACAGAGGGAAGAAGAGAGAAACAGAGAGAGAGGGAAGAGAGACAGAGGGAGTGAGACAGAGGCAGTCATGCGTAGAATTGCCTCATCAATGGTAGAGCACCTCTGACATCACAAACGGCTTTTCAAATGGACACATTTATACAGATACTGTTATGATCCCTGAGCAATCCTATTACTGCTCTGAAAGCACAGGGTGATGGAGAGTGGCCCAGGTACCAGCCTTTAGTACCTTTACAGGGGGATTGTTGGACATAATGGCCTGGTCCATATCAAATCAAACTTAATTTGCCACAGGCACCGAATACAATTAGTGTAGACTTTACCGTGAAATGCTTACTTACAAGCCCTTAACCAACAGTGCAGTTCAAGAAGAAGAACCTATTTACCAAGTAGGCTGACATAAAAAGTAATAATAAAAAGTGACACAATAACAATAACGAGGCTATATACAGGGGGCACCGGTACCCGAGTCCGTTTGCAGGGGTACAGGCTAGTTGAGGTAATCTGTACATGTAGGTGGGGGCGATGTGACTATGCAAAGGTAACAAACAAACAGCGGGTAGCAGCAGTGTACAAGAGGGGTGTTAATGTAAATTGTCCAGTGGCGATTTTTATGAATTGTTCAGCAGTCTAATGGTTTGGGGGTAGAAGCTGTTGAGGAGCCTTTTGGTCCTAGACTTGGCACTCCGGTACTGCTTGCCGTGTGGAAGCAGAGAAAACAGTCTATAACTTGGGTGACTGAAGTCTCTGACAATTTTATAGGCTTTCCTCTGACACCGCCTATTATATAGGTCCTGGATGGCAGGAAGCTTAGCCCCAGTGATGTACTGGGCCATTCGCAATACCCTCTGTAGCGCCTTACGGTCAGATGCCGAGCAATTGCTATTCCAGGCGGTGATGCAACCGGTCAGGATGCTCTCGATGGTGCAGCTGTAGAACCTTTTAAGGAACTGGGGGCCCATGCCAAATCTTTTCAGTCTCTTGAGGGGGAAAATGTTTTGTTGTGTCCTCTTCACGACTGTCTTGGTATGTTTGGACCATGATAGTTTGTTGGTGATGTGGACACCAAGGAACTTGAAACTCTCGACCCCCTCCACTACAGCCCCGTCAATGTTAATGGGGGCCTGTTCGGCCCGCCTTTTCCTGAAGTCCACGATCAGCTCCTTTGTCTTGCTCACATTGAGGGAGAGGTTGTTGTCCTGGCACCATGCTGCCTGTTCTCTGACCTCCTCCCTATAGGCCGTCTCATCGTTGTCGGTGATCATGCCTACACTGTTGTGTCGTCAGCAAACTTAATCGTGTTGGAGTCGTGTTTGGCCACGCAGTCGTGGGTGAACAGGGAATACAGGAGGGGACTAAGTACACACCCCTGAGGGGCCCCAGTGTTAAGGATCACCGTGGCAGACATATTGTTTCCTACTCTTACCACCTGGGGGCGGCCCGTCAGGAAGTCCAGGATCCAGTTGCAGAGGGAGGTGTTCAGTCCAAGAGTCCTTAGCTTAGTGATGAGCTTCGTGGGCACTATGGTGTTGAACACTGAGCTGTAGTCGATGAACAGCTTTCTCACATAGGTGTTCCTTTTGTCCAGGTGAGAAAGGGCGGTGTGGAGTGTGATTGCTTCATACAAGATAGAAGATGTTATGGTATTTTTTAAGGGTTTTAACACATTAAACCTTATCTGTCTCATATATGAGGCAATAGGTACTGTACATGAGCAGATTGAAGAGTGAAATTAATTTGTCTATTCTTCCTATTCCGAAAAAGAGATATCCCACCATATGACCAATGCATTAAATCCACTTAAAATGCATTTAAGAAGCCATCCCTGAAAAAAAAATATAATAATAAATAATATATATATATATATATATATATATATACTGTACAGCACCAGTCAAAAGTTTGGACACACCTACTCATTCAATGGTTTTTCTTTATTTGTATTCTTTTCTACTGTAGAATAATAGTGAAGACATCAAAACTATGAAATAACACACATGGAATCATGTAGTAACCAAAACATTTGCCTTGATTACAGCTTTGTACACTCTTGGCATTCTCTGAACTAGCTTCACCTGGAATGCTTGTCCACCAGTCTTGGAGTTCCCACATATGCTGAGCACTTGTTGGCTGCTCTTCCTTCACTCTGCAGTCCAACTCATCTCAAACCATCTCAATTGGGTTGAGGTCGGGTGATGGTGGAGGCCAGGTCATCTGATACAGCACTCCATCACTCTCCTTCTTGGTCAAGTAGCCCTTACACAGCCTGGAGGTGTGTTGGGTCATTGTCCTGTTGAAAAACAAATGATAGTCCCACTAAGCGCAAGCCAGATGGGATGGTGTATCGCTGCAGAATGCCATGGTAGCCATGCTGGCTAAGTGTGCCTTGAATTCTAAATAAATGATCGACAGTGTCACCAGCAAAGCACCCCCCACACCATCACACCTTCTCCTCCATGCTTCACGGTGGGAACCACAAATGCAGAGATCATTGGTTCACCTACTATGCGTCTCACAAAAACCCGGCAGTTGGAACCAAAAATCTGAAATTGAGTCATCAGACCAAAGGACAGATTTCCATCGGTCTAATGTCCATTGCTCGTGTTTCTTGGCCCAAGCAAGTCTCTTCTTATTAATGGTGTCCTTTAGTAGTGGTTTCTTTGCAGCAATTCGACTATGAAAGCCTGATTCACAAAGTCTCCTTTGAACAGTTGATGTTCAGATGTGTCTGTTACTTGAACTCCGTGAAGCATTTATTTGGGTTGCAATTTCTGAGGCTGGTAACTCTAATGAACTTATCCTCTGCAGCAGAGGTAACTCTTGGTCTTCCTTTCGTGTGGCGGTCCTCATGGGAGCCAGTTTCATCATAGTGCTTGATGGTTTTTGCAACTACACTTGAAGAAACTTTTAAGTTCTTGAAATTTTCCGGATTGACTGACCTTCATGTCTTAAAGTAAGGATGGACTGTCATTTCTCTTTGTTTATTTCAAATCAAATCAAAGTTTATTTGTCACGTGCGCCGAATACAACAGGTGTAGACCTTACAGTGAAATGCTTACTTACAGGCTCTAACTAATAGTGCAGAAAAGGTATTAGGTGAACAATAGGTAAGTAAAGAAATATTTGAGCTGTTCATGCCATAATATAGACCTGGTCTTTTACCAAATAGGGCTATCTTCTGTATACCAACACTACCTTGTGTCATGAAGTTTGTCTGTTGGGGGAGGTTTATGACCCCCATAAATACCTTTCCCCTTTTCTCTCTCTCTCTAATCTATAGAGTTGACTCTTGTAAAGCCTTTGTAACATAGAGAGTCTGGTAACACCGAAAGGTGGGAAACGGAACCATATTTCGGTAATCCAACCAGTTGAAAATATGCGTTGGTACTTAACCTCTCTGGGATATGTGGGACATCCCACCGGCCAACATCCAGTGAAAATGCAGAGCGCCAAATTCAAATAAATTACTATAAAAATTTTACTTTCATGAAATCACACATGCAATACACCAAATTAAAGCTACACTTGTTCTGAATCCAGCCAACGTATCAGATGTCAAAAAGGCTTTACGGCGAAAGCAAACAATGCTATTATCTGAGGATAGCACCCCAGCAAACAAACACAGACAGTCATATTTCAACCCTCCAGGCGCGACACAAAACGCAGAAATAAAGATATAATTCATGTCTTACCTTTGACGAGCTTCTTCTGTTGGCACTCCAATATGTCCCATAAACATCACAAATGGTCCTTTTGTTCGATTGATTTCGTCTATATATATCCAAAATGTCCATATATTTGGCGCATTTGATCCAGAAAAACACAGATTCCAACTGGCGCAACGTGACTACAAAATATCTCATAAGTTACCTGTAAGCTTTGTCCAAACATTTCAAACTACTTTCCTAATACAACTTTAGGTATTTTTTTAAATTTAAGATGGGATGAACTGTGTTCAATACTGGAGGAAAACAAAGTGTAGCGAGCTTTCAGGTCACGCGCCTCTAACAAAGAGTACACTTCTCTCTACCCTCATTCTGAACAGTGCTACTTCTTCATTTCTCAAAGGAAAAACCTCAACCAATTTCTAAAGACTGTTGATATCCAGTGGAAGCAATAGGAACTGCAAGAAGGTCCCTTAGAAATCTGGATTCCCAATGAAAGCCCATTGAAAAGAGAGTGACCTCCAAAAAAATAAAATCGGAATGGTTTGTCCTTGGGGTTTCGCCTGCCAAATAAGTTCTGTTATACACACAGACATGATTCAAACAGGTTTAGAAACTTCAGAGTGTTTTCTATCCAAATCTACTAGTAATATGCATATCTTAGCTTCTGGGCCTGAGTAGCAGGCAGTTTACTTTGGACCCGCTTTTCATCCGGATGTGAAAATTCTGCCACCTATCCCAGAGAAGTTAATGAATATGATCTCAGATCAGTTGTTGTCTGAGACATTACTACTAATGACAGGATGACATAAACTGTATCTTGGAAAGTCGACACATTTTAGTTATCAGATTCACATGAAATTGTTGTGTATTTTTTAATTGTAATTTTTTTATTGTAAATATTTTTTTGAAATATTTAACTTTCACACATTAACAAGTCCAATACAGCAAATGAAAGATAAACATCTTGTGAATCCAGCCAACATGTCCGATTTTTTAAAATGTTTTACAGCGAAAACACCACATATATTTATGTTAGCTCACCACCAAATCCAAAAAAGCACAGACATTTCTTTCACAGCAAAGGTAGCTTTCACAAAACCCACAAATATAGATAAAATTAATCACTAACCTTTGAACATCTTCATCAGATGAGTCATATAACATCATGTTACACAATACATTTATGTTTTGTTCGATAATGTGCATATATATATATTAAAAAAATCTCAGTTTACATTGGCGCGTTACGTGCAGTAATGTTTTGATTCCAAAACATCTGGTGATTTTGCAGAAATACTCATAATAAACATTAATAAAAGATGCAAGTGTTATTCACATAATTAAAGATAAACTTATCCTCTATGCAACCGCTGTGTCAGATTTCAAAATAAACTTTATGGAAAAAGATTAATCTGAGAACGGCGCTCAGAGCACAATCCAGCCAAAGAAATAGTCGCCATTTTGGCGTCAACAAAAGCTACAAAAACACTATAAATATGCACTTACCTTCGAATAACTTCATCAGAAGGCACTCCCAGGATTCCCAGATCGACAATAAATGACTGAAAAGTTCCATAAAGCCCATCATTTAGCCACTTGTTGTTAGCATGTTCAGCCCAGGAATCCATTTTCATGACGCACGAGCAATCCCTCCAGACAAAAACTTAAAGTTCCGTTACAGGTCGTAGAAACAGGTCAAATGATGTATGCAATCCATATTTAGTATGTGTTTTACAATAATCATCAATAAGGATCCAACCGGAGAATTTCATTGTCTGAAGAAAGAGCATTGGAACGAGAGCACTCTCTCTCGTGAGCGCACCAAAAGAGACTGAAAGTTTCTGATGACCACTCAGTAAAATAGCTCCTATGAGCCCCTCCTTTATAGTAGAATAATATAACTAAAATCTAAAGACGGGGACATCTAGTTGAAGCTCTAGGAAGTGTTTGCTTATCCATAACTAGAAGGGGTATCATTTGACACTGTTTTGAAAATCGAGTTCTCATTTCCTGTTTTGACCTCTTCTCAGGTTTTTGTCTGCCAAATGAGTTCTGTTATACTTACAGAAATAATTCAGACAGTTTTAGAAACTTCAGAGTGTTTTCTATACAATAGTAATAATACTATGCATGTATTACCTTCTGGGACAGAGTAGGAGGAAATTCCGTTTGGGCACGCAATTTGTTCAAAGTCGAAATGCTGCCCCCTATCCCGATGAAGTTAAAGTATGGCAACTTGGTATGAACTTTGAACTCTTATTCACTAAAGAAGTGATACCTCCTAGCCCGTTGCGTTAGCGCAGCAACTGTAGACGTGTGCTAGGAGAGGACGGACAGAGTATCCATCCTACCACGCTCCAGTTCACCACTAGACATTCTTCAGAGGACCAGAGATCCATGCTGGACCCCCCCGCCTTCTATCTACGACCAATCTACCGAAGCGCAGCTCAGAGTAAATATTTCTTGCATTTTCCTTTTTCAAATGGGCGGCTATGTAGACTGCATAAGATACTGTGTTTCCGATAGCATAGCTGCCTACGGCCCGATAGAGACACAAAACCTTTTTGCTCCTCAGTCTTCCCGCTCTTTCACTCAAACTCAACCCCCTTTCTTTGTGTAACTAGCCGTCATATCTGTTCCGTCCGCTAGGGACGTTTTCCTTTATGACATAATTTGTAATCAATGTATGATACATTCTGTGTATATGTAATTCTGTGTGATTTAGGTATTTAGTAAATAAATAATTAAACCAAATTTTGTATTGCTGATTCAACTTGTTAGCCAGGGTTCGTGAAGAAGAATGTACAACTTTCAGATGAGACTGAATAAAGTGACAATTAAATATTGACTGCTACTGACGTAAAAGATTACTAGGTCTTTAAGAGTTTATTCGGAAGATAACAGCTCTATAAACATTATTTCGTGGTGCCCCGACTTTCTAGTTAATTACATTTACCTGATTAGCTTAATCAGGTAATATTAATTACAGAGAAATTATTTTATAGAATAGCATGTCATATCACTTAATCCGGCATAGCCAAAGACATGACACTTGTCACAACACAACTGATTGGCTCAAACACATTAAGAAGGAAAGAAATTCCACAAATGAACTTTTAACAAGGCACACCTATTGATTGAAATGCATTCCAGGTGACTTCCTCATGAAGCTGGTTGAGAGAATGCCAAGAGTGTTCACAGCTGTCATCAAGGCAAAGTGTGGCAACTTTGAAGCATCTCAAATAATATATTAAATTCAATATATTTTGATTGTTTGGCACTTTTTGGTTACTACATGATTCCATATGTGTTATTTCATAGTTTTGATGTCTTCAATATTATTTTACAATGTAGGAAATAGTCAAAATAAAGAAAACCCTGGAGTAGGTGTGTCCTAACTTTGACTGACTAGTAGTGTATATATATTCTGTGAATAGACAAAGTACACTATATATACAAAAGTATGGGGACACCCCAGCCTCACACAAGCCTAAGATCACCATGTGCAATGCCAAGCGCTGGCTGGAGTAATGTAAAGCTCACCGCCATTGGACTCTGGAGCAGTGGAAACACGTTCTCTGGAGTGATGAATCACACTTCATCATCTGGCAGTCTGACGTATGAATCTGGGTTTGGCGGATGCCAGGAGAACTCAACCTGCTCCAATGCATAATGCCAACTGTAAAGTTTGGTGGAAGAGGAATAATGGTCTGGGGCTGTTTTTCATGGTTCGGGCTTGGCACGT
Source organism: Salvelinus namaycush (assembly GCF_016432855.1). NCBI lineage: Eukaryota > Metazoa > Chordata > Actinopteri > Salmoniformes > Salmonidae > Salvelinus > Salvelinus namaycush. The sequence continues at coordinate 67,670,369 of NC_052307.1, forward strand.
TAGTTCCAGTGAAGGGAAATCTTAACGCTACAGCATACAATAGTATTCTAGACGATTCTGCGCTTCGAACTTTGTGGCAACATTTTGGGGAAGGCCCTTTTCTGTTTCAGCATGACAATGCCCCCATGCACAAAGTGTCAAGATCGGTGTGGAAGAACTTGACCTGCACAGACCCCTGACCTCAACCCCATCGAACACCTTTGGGATGAATTGGAATACCAACTGCGAGCCAGGCCTAATTGCCCAACATCATTGCCCGACCTCACTAATGCTTTTGTGGCTGAATGGAAGCATGTCCCTGCAGCAATAATTAATATTGACGAGCAGGTGACGAGCAGGTGTTCACATACTTTTGGTTATTTAGTGTATTTAAGTGATGGCAAAAATAGATATAATAAAGAGAGGAAAATAGAGAGTGAAAGGAACAGGCTTTGCTAGACAGCAGTTAAAGGAATTAGCATTAAATGCTAGGTTGGGCTTGATGACCATAGTTACCTGGCTCAATTGGACTTCCTGCATTCCATAAAATAGCCATCTTTACCTCAATCTCCTGCTGCTGTTGGCTTGTTCTGGATGTACTGGCGGAGCAGCCAGTCTTCTCTGCGCTCTAGCCCACCAGGATGGGTTATTTACAGCCAGGTGCTGGGATGACATGGATGCACAGAAACACAGCTGGAGAGTTCCGAGACTGGGGGGAGGGGGGTGCAGAACTCAAATACAACTTGAATATAATGCAAAGAAAACTCTTAGACAACTTGAATACAACAGAATAAAATAGATGGATGAACCGTGGATAAACATCGGATCAGCCAACACCTAAGAGCCCAAATTTTGGAAAAACCTTCCTCAGTGTACAACTGGGACTAAACACTCCTTTGATCTGAAGGTCAGACTGTAGTTTGTGCCTTGTAAGGATGCTTTGCCGTAAAGAACTTCTCATAAAAGCTTTATTCAAGACTAATGGCTCCGTTCATGCGTGGAGCTCCACATCCATCCAGCTCCACGGGTGGGAGATTGGTAATCAAAACTTTCAAATGAGTATGTATGAGAACTCTGAAATCCCGGGTCTCCTTAAGGACTCCAGGGGATTGTGGTAATAAGGTGTCACCCTCTCTCCACCTCCTGACAAAATGTATTAAGCCCCTCGGAGGTCCCAAAAGTTATCTGGTATATGCCTGGGGGTGGGGAGGGGGGGTTGACTTTATAGAAGCACTGACCTTTGCAGTAAGGCTTCAAGGATGATGACATCAGATGAGATAATACACCAACACACACACAACAAATGCTGTGGTAATGAAAGAACAAAAAGGCTTCAGGCTTCCCATGCCATTGGAAGGCAGACCCGAAGGACCTCAACACCTTACAGTGGGGTGTCTAATGACTGATTAAAGGTACAATATGTAAGATTTGTTTTCATTCAAACAGCTCTAAATGGCCAAAATAAAGTGGCAAGGATCAGAATATGAGATTATATGAATATTAGATGGTGAGGTCAAACCCCAGTTTGCCCTCTGTGGCTTCTGATGAAACTCCTTTGGTCGGGACGCATTTTCTGATTTCTGATCTGCCGTTTCCTGAGAACCCCACAACAAAAATGGAGGATGTTATGGAGCTATAGCGAGATTTGTTCCAGTCAACAGCAAACTGAGAGGAAACCATCTGAAAATAAAATAAAATTGGCCAGCCAAAAGGGAGTTGGATGAATGTTATGGAAAGACCAGGGTGAATGATTGGAGTGGATAGCTACTTCGGAAACTGATGGTAAGCCTAAACTCAAAACGAGCTGACATTTACTAGTTACATTATAAACATACCTAATATCTATCTAACTAGTCATCTAACGTTAGTTTTACTATGTTTCAGACAAGCGTGTTTATTTTGATTACTCATTATAGAAAGCTATCCGAGGTAGCTAGCTAGCTTGCTAAGCGGCGCAGTGTTGTCAATATGTTTATAAATCACATGGGTAGATCCATTTAGGCCCGCTTAATGTATTTAGCTAGCTTCAACAACTAGCTAACTAGCTATCTATCGGTGTAGGCATTCATTAGTGAGTGTATCACATTATGTCCATCATATTCCATTCCATTTCAATCTTGTCTGGTCATGGCCAGCTCTGAAATTGACAGCTTTAGTCAAGGGATAAGATGGGTTTTTGTACTATTAGGCCCTTATAGCTAGTATTGATGTGTGCAGAGGTGATTTCTGTAGTAATGTAGAGGGGACTCAGTTTTTAATCAGTTTTTCCTTTATTCCAGAACCACATCCCCATGTTGGCTATGCAAGTAAGTGTTTGTATTGCAAGTAAGTGTTAGTGCAGTGACTGGAAGTCTATAGGAACAGCTTGCATGCTAGTTGTTCCTGTGGACTTCCAGTCATTGTGCTAACGCTGGTTAGCAATGACTCTAAAAATGACCTTCAACTTCCTTCAAACGCACGCAGACACAAAAATGGTATCCATGAGTAAATCTGACTCTGGGTAGAAAACTGTTGCACTATCCCCTCTGCACTTCTCAGTTTTTGGTATTCAGATTTACCTTATGCAGATGCACAATAAGCTCTTTCAGTTTGGATCCCTTGTGCGCACCGAATAAATGTAATTCAACCTGCTGAAAACCCTCTCACAGTAGTCCTATAAAGCTACCATATCCTCAGTGATCATTGAACTTATTGACAACTTCCAGTTGTCGTGAACCGTGCGCCAGGCTCCAGGTTCAAACTGCCACGTTTGGTCTGCGTTCCATAATGAATGAAGTAGGTTATATGTCCCAGATTAATGCACCACCCAGATTATTGCACTACTATTATAATTCTGAATAATGGAACAGCTATTTATACTTCACTGTGGAAAAGAGACTGAAATAGGCTACCAGTCAGCTTCCTCCATACTACTGGTTTCACATTCATCTCCACTAATTTCAGTCGTTATGCTTTTTCAGTATGTGCAGCGAATTTATCATCCACTTCTTCAAACTGATTACTCATTTACCTATAATAGCTCTTATCAATTTATTAATGATACAGAACATAGAATGGTGTCATTACTTTCGGAGGAAATGTGTTTTCCCACTTGCAACCAACAGGTTTGCTAAACTTATTACACCTTTTCAAGAGCGCAAGAGTGGTGGAATTATGAAGGAACTAAATCAAGGTCAGAATATGTGTATCTGTAGATACACCTCTGCCACACCTCCATTTCATGTATCTCCAACCCAAACAGATACCAGTCTGGCACTGGTCAGAATATGTGCAGAGAGGAAAGTGTGTGAAAAAGGAATTAAGTTCCATTGACATTGGGTGTGATGATTACGGATAATGAGTCATGAATAATGATGAGTGAGAAAGTCACAGAGGGCCAAGGATCATACCCCCAAGACATGCTAACCTCCCCTACTATTGTAATGGTGAGAGGTTAGCATGAAATGGGGGTATGATCTTTGACCCTCTGTAACTTTCTCAATCATCATTATTCACGATTCATTCTGTGTTATCTGTAATCATCGTAGCATCCACATTAACGTACAAGTCTTTAGAAACATATTATATTCTCATTTACAATAAAAGTGACTAACTTTCGACTACTTTATTTATAAGAATAACTAGGGGTGTCAACCATTTTTCCCCCTTTAGGGTTGTCAATAATTTACTTGATTAACAAAATATATTTCTATGAGCAATTATACCAGTATAAAATAATATAATTGTTCAAATTTTTTAAGCATACAATATAGCTGAATATTTGAATTATTTATTTTATACAATGATTATTGCTCATTTTTATCAAGGGTGTCAATAACTTCGAACCCCATTGTACGTGCGTGTATCTCGGGTCTGCTTTTCCACATTGTGAATACTGCCCTACATGGGACCACACAGGGAAAGTTTGGCCCAACAAGTTGTGCTAAACCTGGGGTAAAAATTTACATTTTACATTTAATTTTGTTATTTAATTTTTTTAATTTTAGGGGATAGATCAGCTTCAATATTGTAGCTTCTAACAATAACATTTTCTGCATAATTTCCAATCCCCATATATATATTTTTGGCAAATATATATATTATTTTAAATATAAATATTATATATACTGTATATATATACACAGTTGAAGTCTGAAGTTTACATACACTTAGATTGGAGTCATTAAAACTTGTTTTTCAACCACTCCACAAATTTCTTGTAAACAGACTATAGCTTTGGCAAATCAGTTCGGACATCTACTTTTTCCAACAATTGTTTACAGACAGATTATGTCACTTATAATTCACTGTATCACAATTCCAGTGGGTCAGAAGTTTACATACACTAAGTTGACTGTGTCTTTAAACAGCTTGGAAAATTCCAGAAAATGGTGTCATGGCTTTAGAAGCTTCAGATAGGCTGATTGACATCATTTGAGTCAATTGCCATCTATTTTGTGAGGTGTACCAGTCCCTCCTGCAGCAAAGCACCCCCACAACATGATGCTTCCACCCCCGTGCTTCACGGTTAGGATGGTGTTCTTCGGCTTGCAAGCCTCCCTGTTTTCCTCCAAACATAACGATGGTCATTTTGGCCAAACAGTTCTATTTTTGTTTCATCAGACCAGAGGACATTTCTCCAAAAACTACAATCTTTGTCCCCATGTGCAGTTGCAAACTGTAGTCTGGGTTTTTTAGGGCGGTTTTGGAGCAGTGGCTTCTTCCTTGCTGAGCCGACATTCAGGTTATGTCGATATAGGACTCGTTTTACTGTGGATATAGATACTTTTGTACCTGTTTCCTCCAGCATCTTCACAAGGTCCTTTGCTGTTGTTCTGGGTTTGATTTGCACTTTTCGCACCAAAGTACGTTTAACTCTAGGAGAACGTGTCTCCTTCCTGAGCGGTATGACGGCTGCGTGATCCCATGGTGTTTATACTTGCATACTATTGTTTTTACAGATGAACGTGGTACCTTCAGGCGTTTGAAAATTTCTCCCAAGGATGAGCCAGACTTGTAGAGGTCTACATTTTTTTCTGAGGTCTTGACTGATTTCTTTTGATTTTCCCATGATGTCAAGCAAAGAGGCACTGAGTTTGAAGGTAGGCCTTGAAATACATCCACAGGTACACCTCCAAGTGACTCAAATGATGTCAATTTGCCTGTCAGAAGCTTCTAAAGCCATGTCATGATTTTCTGGAATTTTCCAAGCTCTTTAAAGGCACAGTCAACTTAGTGTATGTAAACTTCTGACCCACTGGAATTGTGATACAGTGAAATAATCTGTCTGTAAACAATTGTTGGAAAAATGGCTTGTGTCATGCACAAAGTAGATGTCCTAACCGACTTGCCAAAACTATAGTCTGTTAACAAGAAATGTGTGGAGTGGTTGAAAAACGAGTTTTAATGATTCCAACCTAGGTGTATGTAAACTTCCGACTTCAACTGTATATATATGTATATATTTTTTTTAATTAAACCTTTATTTAACTAGTGGGTTAACTGCCTTGTTCAGGGGCAGAACGACAGATTTTTACCTTGTCAGTTCGGGGAATCGATCTAGCAACCTTTCGGTTACTGGCCCAACGCTCTAACCACTAGGCTTCTTAATTTTTCCCCCTATCCCTACCACTCCTCACCTAATTGGAGTAAACTAATGGACAACAATACTTCCACTTTCAGCTTATACATACCACATACATTTCACAGACAGTATATTTTACATGTTATCTTTTGTTTGTTTATAGTCCCAGCCTTCAGCTACCCTCAACCCCTCCCATGTATTTTTCCATTGTGCTGTGATGTTTCACAAAAGTTCTGAACGTTTCTATTCTCATAGATTCTACAGATTGTAAAATAAAGATACAGAAAACACCTTTGCTAAGAGTATTGTTATATTATTGATTGGCTATGACTTATCAAATCACCCAGCAGTGCTATTTGCAGAGTTTGCTCCAAGTAAATATAGATTTTTTTCCGCAATTCCTGATTCTGCGACCATAAACAAGCTACATGTGGGCAGTACCAAAACATCCAATGATTCTGTCTTCGCAGCAAAATCTGCAGAGGTGGGATGGTTGTATCCCCATTATATAGCATTAAATTGGTTGCAAGAATTTTGTATAATAATTTAAATTGAAAAACGTTTGAATCTTTTGAAAGTTTTGAATCCGACATTGTTCATAAACCAAGGGCCATGAAATTGGTACATCGAAAATCTCCTCCCAACTATTTTGCAACCTGTATAGTACAGCTAAAATGAAACTGGTATACTTTTTTATTTATCACAATTGTCTTTAGCCAATTCTGGTCTTTAATGCAGAGCCGACAGACAAGTTCCTTACTTTCTCCCCTTTCCACTTGCCTCCTCCATTTGTGCGGTAATGCTGCACCAGTCCTATTTATAATATAATTGACAAAGATTATACTTGTTTTATTTTTATAATGTTTTTTTAAATCAATTGGTATATTTGAGTTTAACCCTAATAATTGTGTCACGTTCCTGACCTGTTTTCTCTTGTTTTTTGTATGTGTTTAGTTGGTCAGGGCGTGAGTTGGGGTGGGCATTCTATGTTATGTGTTTCTATGTTTAGGTTCATTGTCATTTAGCCTGATATGGTTCTCAATCAGGGACAGGTGTTTTACGTTTCCTCTGATTGAGAACCATATTAAGGTAGGTTGTTCACACTGTTTGTTTGTGGGTGATTGTCTTCCGTGTCTGTATGTCTACCACATGGGACTGTTTCGTTTGTCGTTCGTGTATGTAGTCTGTTCCTGTTCATGCGTTCTTCGTAGTTTGTAAGTTCTCAAGTCAGGTCTGTCTACATCGTTTATTTGTTTTGTAGTCTGTTATAGTGTTTTCGTGTTTCGTCTATAATTTAAATAAATCAGTATGTCATATGACAACGCTGCGCTTTGGTCCAATCCCTACTCCTCCTCTTCGGACGAAGAGGAGGAGAACGACCGACTGTTACAGAATCACCCACCTAACAAGGATCAAGCAGCGTGAGAGGAACCAGCAGCAGCGGCCAAAAAAACAGGACTCGTGGACTTGGGAGGAAATATTGGCTGGAAAAGGACCCTGGGCTCAGACAGGGGAATATCGCCGCTCTTTTGAAGAGAGGGAGGCAGCTAAAGCCCAGGAGCGGTGGTATGAGGAGGCAGCAAGGAGACGTGGCTGGAAACCCGAAAAGAAACCCCAAAAATATCTTGGGGGGGGGGGGGGGGGGCTAAAAGGGAGTGTGGCGAAGTCAGGTAGGAGACCTGCGTGGAGAGCGAGAGTACGGGCAGACACCGTGTTACGCAGTAGAGCGCATGGTGTCTCCTGTACGTGTGCATAGCCTGGTGCGGTACATACCAGCTCCTCGTATCGGCCGGGACAGATTGAGGATTGAGCCGGATGTCATGAAGCCGGCCCAACGCATCTGGTCACCAGTGCGTCTCCTCGGGCCGGCTTACATGGCACCAGCCTTACGCATGGTGTCCCCGGTTCGCCTACATAGCCCTGTGCGGGTTATTCCACCTCCCCGCACTGGTCGGGCGACGGGGAGCATACAACCAAGTAAGGTTGGGCAGGCTCAGTGCTCAAGGGAGCCAGTACGCCTGCACGGTCCGGTATTTCCGGCGCCACCTCCCCGCTCCAGCCCAGTACCACCAGTGCCTACACCACGCACCAGGCTTCCAGTGCGTCTCCAGAGCCCTGTTCCTCCTCCACGCACTCTCCCTGTGGTGCGTGTCTCCAGCCCAGTGCCTCCAGTTCCGGCACCACGCATCAAGCCTCCTGTGCGTCTCCAGAGCCCTGTACGCACTGTTCCTTCTCCCCGTACTCGCCCTGATGTGCGTGCCCTCAGCCCGGTACCACCAGTGCCGGTACCACGCACCAGGCCTATAGTACGCCTTGAGAGTCCAGTGTGCCCTGTTGTTGTTCCCCGCACTAGCCTGATGGTGCGTGTCCTTAGCCCGCTACCTCCAGTTCCGGTACCACGTACCAGGCCTACAGTGCGTCTCAGCCGGCCAGAGTCTGCCGTCTGCCCAGCGGCGCCTGAACTGCCCGTCTGCCCAACGGCGCCTGAACTGCTCGTCTGCCCAACGCCGTCTGAACTGTCCGTCTGCCAAGCGCCGCATGAACTGCCCGTCTGTACTGAGCCTTCAAAGCCGCCCGTCTGTACTGAGCCTTCAAAGCCGCCCGTCTGTACTGAGCCTTCAAAGCCGCCCGTCTGCCATGAGCCTTCAGAGCCGTCCGCCAGACAGGAGCCGCTAGAGCCTACCGTCAGACAGGAGCAGCCAGAGCCTTCCGTCAGCCATGACCAGCCAGAGCCTTCCGTCAGCCATGACCAGCCAGAGCCGTCAGCCAGCCATGACCAGCCAGAGCCGTCAGCCAGCCATGACCAGCCAGAGCCGTCAGCCAGCCATGACCAGCCAGAGCCGTCAGCCAGCCATGACCAGCCAGAGCCGTCAGCCAGCCATGACCAGCCAGAGCCGTCAGCCAGCCATGACCAGCCAGAGCCGTCAGCCAGCCATGACCAGCCAGAGCCGTCAGCCAGCCATGACCAGCCAGAGCCGTCAGCCAGTCCGGAGCTGCCCCTCAGTCCGGTGTTGCCCCTTAGTCCGGTGCTGCCCCTTAATCCAGTGGGGTTAATTTGGAGGGTGGTCATTGGGAGGAAGCTACAAAAGCGGGGATTGACTATGGTGGGATGGGGACCACGCCCAGAGCCTGAGCCGCCACCGTGGACAGATGCCCACCCAGACCCTCCCCTAGACTTTTGGTGGTGCGTCCGGAGTTCGCACCTTGAGGGGGGGGTTATGTCACGTTCCTGACCTGTTTTCTCTTGTTTTTTGTATGTGTTTAGTTGGTCAGGGCGTGAGTTGGGGTGGGCATTCTATGTTATGTGTTTCTATGTTTAGGTTCATTGTCATTTAGCCTGATATGGTTCTCAATCAGGGACAGGTGTTTTACGTTTCCTCTGATTGAGAACCATATTAAGGTAGGTTGTTCACACTGTTTGTTTGTGGGTGATTGTCTTCCGTGTCTGTATGTCTACCACACGGGACTGTTTCGTTTGTCGTTCGTGTATGTAGTCTGTTCCTGTTCGTGCGTTCTTCGTAGTTTGTAAGTTCTCAAGTCAGGTCTGTCTACATCGTTTATTTGTTTTGTAGTCTGTTATAGTGTTTTCGTGTTTCGTCTATCATTTAAATAAATCAGTATGTCATATAACAACGCTGCGCTTTGGTCCAATCCCTACTCCTCCTCTTCGGACGAAGAGGAGGAGAACGACCGTTACAAATTGTTCTAATATTTGTTCTGATATTTGTTCTGTCTTTTCTGGTGGACTAGACTGAAATTGCAACTAGCTTTCTATTGCTTGGTAAAAATTAGCAATATTTTGGAGATGATTTCATTTTCAAATAACCAGAAGTGAGAGTTTGTAATCTGAATGAAGGGAAAAATACCATTCTTCAACACGGGGTGAGCCATTTTTATTAAACTGCTAGAGAACCAGTTCGGAACTTCTTCAGGATTGGTGGGTCCCCTGCGGGACGGTTGAGCTAACGTATGCTAATGAAATTATCATGAGGTTGAAAGTAACAAGAACATTTTCCGGGACATAAACATGTCTGATATTGTCAGAAAGCTTAAATTCTTGTTAATCTTCAATTCAATTTACAGTAGCTATTACAGTGAAAGAATACCATGCTATTGTTTGAGGAGAGTGCACAGTTTTGAACATGACAAGTTATTAATAAACAAATTAGGCATATTTGGGCAGTCTTGAAACAAAAAATTTAACAGAAATGCAATGGTTCATTGGATCAGCCTACCTCTTTGCACATACACTACTGCCATCTAGTGGCCAATATCTAAATGGCACCTGGGCTGGAATAATACATGATGGCCTTTCTCTTGCATTTCAACGATGATAGTACAATCTTTTTTTTTTAAACGGTAGTTTTTTTCTTTGTATTATCTTTTATCAGATCTAATGTGTTATATTCTCCTACATTCCTTTCACATTTCCACAAACTTCAAAGTGTTTCCTTTCAAATATTACCAAGAAAATGCATATCCTTGCATCAGGGCCTGAGCTACAGGCAGTTAGATTTGGGTATGTTATTTTAGGCGAAGTTTTTTTTTAAAAGGGGCTGATCCTTAAGGTTTAAGTATAGTTTTTGGATGAATGAAGCCTTTAGTGAGAGGTCCAGACCTTTAATATTTAATCATTTCTGCCCTCCAAATTAATTTCATTATATAAATAGGCCCGTAAAATTTTTCTAGCTTGCCGTTCCAAGTAAAGTGGAATCGTGTTTGCTCATTTAATTTAAAAAAGCAAGTTGTTAGGCATAGGCAGGGCCATAAGTAAATAGGTCAACTGAGATATGACTAAATAATTAATCAGGCTGATTTCTCCACAAATATACAGGTGTTGTCCTGTCCATGGTTGCAAAATCTTATCTAATTTGGCTAACTTTCTATTAAAATGTAACGCTCGTCCTCGTCTGAGGAGGAGCAAGGATCGGGCCAAAATGCAGCGTGGTTTGAATACATACTTTTAATAATATCAACGAAGACGAAAAACACTTGATAAACTACAAAACAACAAAACGACGTGAACAGACCTGAACATGAGAACATAAAACATGAACGCACGAACACGAACGAACGAACGAACGAACGAACGAACGAACGAAACAGTACCGTGTGGCGAACAAACACAGACACAGCAACAATCACCCACAAACAAACAGTGAGAACAGCCTACCTTAATATGGTTCTCAATCAGAGGAAACGTAAAACACCTGCCCCTGATTGAGAACCATATCAGGCTAGTTGAATGAACCCAACATAGAAACACATAACATAGAATGCCCACCCAGCTCACGTCCTGACCAACTAAACAAGACTAAACAAAGGAAAATAAGGTCAGGAACGTGACATAAAATGTATTGTAGTGAGATCATTTCTTTCTTTCGGGATATGAATACCGAATATGTCCACTTCACCGGATCATTTTATTGGTAAACTACATGGTAATGCAAAAGTTGTATTTTTTTTTTAGATCCAATACTTTTAATATGGGGCACTTTTCATAATTCAGTTTTAATCCAGAAAGGTTAGAAAAATTATCTATATCCTCTATGAGGCTATGCGGGGATCCAAATTGCAGAAAGAAAACATAAATCGTTAGCATACAATGACACCTTTGTTTTTAAGCCCTGGATTTCTTGATATTATTGTTTGATCTGATTTTAATATCCAACATTTCGATGGCCATAATACATAGATATGCCGATAGTGGACAGCCTTGTTTTACTCCTCTTGACAATTTAATACTTTCTGATGAGTAGCCATTATTTACTATTTTACACCTGGGGTTACTATACAGTACATACCTAGGGCAAAGATTGCTAGAGACAGCCTAGCATGATGTGGTCTTGCAGTAGATTTATGCGCCACAGGGAGTTAAGAAAATAAGTACTGCAATACTGTCCATCTATTCAAAGGCTTAACGTTACACTGGAAATAGCACAGTCAAAAATAACCAGTAGCCAACCCTTAAAAAACAAAGCTTTAAACTAGTAGGTCACATGACATTGTTTCCCCCTGTTGTTCAAACAGTTGGATGAACGGTTGTTCTGTCTGCCAACCTCACCAATAGCCTTTGTTTTTATTTTTTATTACAAATTCACTCTGAATGGTCCCACTCTTAAAACAAGAACATAACTCTGTAATAAGCAGAAAATTGTGCCGTTTCCTTCTTTGAAATATGAATGGACTTTATTTAATCTCCGTTGCACGTAGGGAGCCCTGAAATGTCAGGCAATGTCAGCGTCTTATTGTGTCCTTTGTGTCCCGTAAATTAAAGAACAAAATTCTAGTCTGCCATGAGGACCAAAATACAAAGCAACACAAAGGTAGCCGGCACAAAAATACACTCTTTGGAAAATGTAGATGAATAATGAGCAAGAGGGGCAGAGGATCTCATTGTACACACTTTCTCTCTGCAATAAATCAAATCACCACCACGACAATAGCATTATTCCATTCTTTGGAGTCGTTATGCTTTTTCAGTATGTGCAGCGAATTTATCATCCACTTCTTCAAACTGATTACTCATTTACCTATAATAGCTCTTATCAATTTATTAATGATACAGAACATAGAATGGTGTCATTACTTTCGGAGGAAATGTGTTTTCCCACTTGCAACCAACAGGTTTGCTAAACTTATTACACCTTTTCAAGAGCGCAAGAGTGGTGGAATTATGAAGGAACTAAATCAAGGTCAGAATATGTGTATCTGTAGATACACCTCTGCCACACCTCCATTTCATGTATCTCCAACCCAAACAGATACCAGTCTGGCACTGGTCAGAATATGTGCAGAGAGGAAAGTGTGTGAAAAAGGAATTAAGTTCCATTGACATTGGGTGTGATGATTACGGATAATGAGTCATGAATAATGATGAGTGAGAAAGTCACAGAGGGCCAAGGATCATACCCCCAAGACATGCTAACCTCCCCTACTATTGTAATGGTGAGAGGTTAGCATGAAATGGGGGTATGATCTTTGACCCTCTGTAACTTTCTCAATCATCATTATTCACGATTCATTCTGTGTTATCTGTAATCATCGTAGCATCCACATTAACGTACAAGTCTTTAGAAACATATTATATTCTCATTTACAATAAAAGTGACTAACTTTCGACTACTTTATTTATAAGAATAACTAGGGGTGTCAACCATTTTTCCCCCTTTAGGGTTGTCAATAATTTACTTGATTAACAAAATATATTTCTATGAGCAATTATACCAGTATAAAATAATATAATTGTTCAAATTTTTTAAGCATACAATATAGCTGAATATTTGAATTATTTATTTTATACAATGATTATTGCTCATTTTTATCAAGGGTGTCAATAACTTCGAACCCCATTGTACGTGCGTGTATCTCGGGTCTGCTTTTCCACATTGTGAATACTGCCCTACATGGGACCACACAGGGAAAGTTTGGCCCAACAAGTTGTGCTAAACCTGGGGTAAAAATTTACATTTTACATTTAATTTTGTTATTTAATTTTTTTAATTTTAGGGGATAGATCAGCTTCAATATTGTAGCTTCTAACAATAACATTTTCTGCATAATTTCCAATCCCCATATATATATTTTTGGCAAATATATATATTATTTTAAATATAAATATTATATATACTGTATATATATACACAGTTGAAGTCTGAAGTTTACATACACTTAGATTGGAGTCATTAAAACTTGTTTTTCAACCACTCCACAAATTTCTTGTAAACAGACTATAGCTTTGGCAAATCAGTTCGGACATCTACTTTTTCCAACAATTGTTTACAGACAGATTATGTCACTTATAATTCACTGTATCACAATTCCAGTGGGTCAGAAGTTTACATACACTAAGTTGACTGTGTCTTTAAACAGCTTGGAAAATTCCAGAAAATGGTGTCATGGCTTTAGAAGCTTCAGATAGGCTGATTGACATCATTTGAGTCAATTGCCATCTATTTTGTGAGGTGTACCAGTCCCTCCTGCAGCAAAGCACCCCCACAACATGATGCTTCCACCCCCGTGCTTCACGGTTAGGATGGTGTTCTTCGGCTTGCAAGCCTCCCTGTTTTCCTCCAAACATAACGATGGTCATTTTGGCCAAACAGTTCTATTTTTGTTTCATCAGACCAGAGGACATTTCTCCAAAAACTACAATCTTTGTCCCCATGTGCAGTTGCAAACTGTAGTCTGGGTTTTTTAGGGCGGTTTTGGAGCAGTGGCTTCTTCCTTGCTGAGCCGACATTCAGGTTATGTCGATATAGGACTCGTTTTACTGTGGATATAGATACTTTTGTACCTGTTTCCTCCAGCATCTTCACAAGGTCCTTTGCTGTTGTTCTGGGTTTGATTTGCACTTTTCGCACCAAAGTACGTTTAACTCTAGGAGAACGTGTCTCCTTCCTGAGCGGTATGACGGCTGCGTGATCCCATGGTGTTTATACTTGCATACTATTGTTTTTACAGATGAACGTGGTACCTTCAGGCGTTTGAAAATTTCTCCCAAGGATGAGCCAGACTTGTAGAGGTCTACATTTTTTTCTGAGGTCTTGACTGATTTCTTTTGATTTTCCCATGATGTCAAGCAAAGAGGCACTGAGTTTGAAGGTAGGCCTTGAAATACATCCACAGGTACACCTCCAAGTGACTCAAATGATGTCAATTTGCCTGTCAGAAGCTTCTAAAGCCATGTCATGATTTTCTGGAATTTTCCAAGCTCTTTAAAGGCACAGTCAACTTAGTGTATGTAAACTTCTGACCCACTGGAATTGTGATACAGTGAAATAATCTGTCTGTAAACAATTGTTGGAAAAATGGCTTGTGTCATGCACAAAGTAGATGTCCTAACCGACTTGCCAAAACTATAGTCTGTTAACAAGAAATGTGTGGAGTGGTTGAAAAACGAGTTTTAATGATTCCAACCTAGGTGTATGTAAACTTCCGACTTCAACTGTATATATATGTATATATTTTTTTTAATTAAACCTTTATTTAACTAGTGGGTTAACTGCCTTGTTCAGGGGCAGAACGACAGATTTTTACCTTGTCAGTTCGGGGAATCGATCTAGCAACCTTTCGGTTACTGGCCCAACGCTCTAACCACTAGGCTTCTTAATTTTTCCCCCTATCCCTACCACTCCTCACCTAATTGGAGTAAACTAATGGACAACAATACTTCCACTTTCAGCTTATACATACCACATACATTTCACAGACAGTATATTTTACATGTTATCTTTTGTTTGTTTATAGTCCCAGCCTTCAGCTACCCTCAACCCCTCCCATGTATTTTTCCATTGTGCTGTGATGTTTCACAAAAGTTCTGAACGTTTCTATTCTCATAGATTCTACAGATTGTAAAATAAAGATACAGAAAACACCTTTGCTAAGAGTATTGTTATATTATTGATTGGCTATGACTTATCAAATCACCCAGCAGTGCTATTTGCAGAGTTTGCTCCAAGTAAATATAGATTTTTTTCCGCAATTCCTGATTCTGCGACCATAAACAAGCTACATGTGGGCAGTACCAAAACATCCAATGATTCTGTCTTCGCAGCAAAATCTGCAGAGGTGGGATGGTTGTATCCCCATTATATAGCATTAAATTGGTTGCAAGAATTTTGTATAATAATTTAAATTGAAAAACGTTTGAATCTTTTGAAAGTTTTGAATCCGACATTGTTCATAAACCAAGGGCCATGAAATTGGTACATCGAAAATCTCCTCCCAACTATTTTGCAACCTGTATAGTACAGCTAAAATGAAACTGGTATACTTTTTTATTTATCACAATTGTCTTTAGCCAATTCTGGTCTTTAATGCAGAGCCGACAGACAAGTTCCTTACTTTCTCCCCTTTCCACTTGCCTCCTCCATTTGTGCGGTAATGCTGCACCAGTCCTATTTATAATATAATTGACAAAGATTATACTTGTTTTATTTTTATAATGTTTTTTTAAATCAATTGGTATATTTGAGTTTAACCCTAATAATTGTGTCACGTTCCTGACCTGTTTTCTCTTGTTTTTTGTATGTGTTTAGTTGGTCAGGGCGTGAGTTGGGGTGGGCATTCTATGTTATGTGTTTCTATGTTTAGGTTCATTGTCATTTAGCCTGATATGGTTCTCAATCAGGGACAGGTGTTTTACGTTTCCTCTGATTGAGAACCATATTAAGGTAGGTTGTTCACACTGTTTGTTTGTGGGTGATTGTCTTCCGTGTCTGTATGTCTACCACATGGGACTGTTTCGTTTGTCGTTCGTGTATGTAGTCTGTTCCTGTTCATGCGTTCTTCGTAGTTTGTAAGTTCTCAAGTCAGGTCTGTCTACATCGTTTATTTGTTTTGTAGTCTGTTATAGTGTTTTCGTGTTTCGTCTATAATTTAAATAAATCAGTATGTCATATGACAACGCTGCGCTTTGGTCCAATCCCTACTCCTCCTCTTCGGACGAAGAGGAGGAGAACGACCGACTGTTACAGAATCACCCACCTAACAAGGATCAAGCAGCGTGAGAGGAACCAGCAGCAGCGGCCAAAAAAACAGGACTCGTGGACTTGGGAGGAAATATTGGCTGGAAAAGGACCCTGGGCTCAGACAGGGGAATATCGCCGCTCTTTTGAAGAGAGGGAGGCAGCTAAAGCCCAGGAGCGGTGGTATGAGGAGGCAGCAAGGAGACGTGGCTGGAAACCCGAAAAGAAACCCCAAAAATATCTTGGGGGGGGGGGGGGGGGATAAAAGGGAGTGTGGCGAAGTCAGGTAGGAGACCTGCGTGGAGAGCGAGAGTACGGGCAGACACCGTGTTACGCAGTAGAGCGCATGGTGTCTCCTGTACGTGTGCATAGCCTGGTGCGGTACATACCAGCTCCTCGTATCGGCCGGGACAGATTGAGGATTGAGCCGGATGTCATGAAGCCGGCCCAACGCATCTGGTCACCAGTGCGTCTCCTCGGGCCGGCTTACATGGCACCAGCCTTACGCATGGTGTCCCCGGTTCGCCTACATAGCCCTGTGCGGGTTATTCCACCTCCCCGCACTGGTCGGGCGACGGGGAGCATACAACCAAGTAAGGTTGGGCAGGCTCAGTGCTCAAGGGAGCCAGTACGCCTGCACGGTCCGGTATTTCCGGCGCCACCTCCCCGCTCCAGCCCAGTACCACCAGTGCCTACACCACGCACCAGGCTTCCAGTGCGTCTCCAGAGCCCTGTTCCTCCTCCACGCACTCTCCCTGTGGTGCGTGTCTCCAGCCCAGTGCCTCCAGTTCCGGCACCACGCATCAAGCCTCCTGTGCGTCTCCAGAGCCCTGTACGCACTGTTCCTTCTCCCCGTACTCGCCCTGATGTGCGTGCCCTCAGCCCGGTACCACCAGTGCCGGTACCACGCACCAGGCCTATAGTACGCCTTGAGAGTCCAGTGTGCCCTGTTGTTGTTCCCCGCACTAGCCTGATGGTGCGTGTCCTTAGCCCGCTACCTCCAGTTCCGGTACCACGTACCAGGCCTACAGTGCGTCTCAGCCGGCCAGAGTCTGCCGTCTGCCCAGCGGCGCCTGAACTGCCCGTCTGCCCAACGGCGCCTGAACTGCTCGTCTGCCCAACGCCGTCTGAACTGTCCGTCTGCCAAGCGCCGCATGAACTGCCCGTCTGTACTGAGCCTTCAAAGCCGCCCGTCTGTACTGAGCCTTCAAAGCCGCCCGTCTGTACTGAGCCTTCAAAGCCGCCCGTCTGCCATGAGCCTTCAGAGCCGTCCGCCAGACAGGAGCCGCTAGAGCCTACCGTCAGACAGGAGCAGCCAGAGCCTTCCGTCAGCCATGACCAGCCAGAGCCTTCCGTCAGCCATGACCAGCCAGAGCCGTCAGCCAGCCATGACCAGCTAGAGCCGTCAGCCAGCCATGACCAGCCAGAGCCGTCAGCCAGCCATGACCAGCCAGAGCCGTCAGCCAGCCATGACCAGCCAGAGCCGTCAGCCAGCCATGACCAGCCAGAGCCGTCAGCCAGCCATGACCAGCCAGAGCCGTCAGCCAGCCATGACCAGCCAGAGCCGTCAGCCAGCCATGACCAGCCAGAGCCGTCAGCCAGTCCGGAGCTGCCCCTCAGTCCGGTGTTGCCCCTTAGTCCGGTGCTGCCCCTTAATCCAGTGGGGTTAATTTGGAGGGTGGTCATTGGGAGGAAGCTACAAAAGCGGGGATTGACTATGGTGGGATGGGGACCACGCCCAGAGCCTGAGCCGCCACCGTGGACAGATGCCCACCCAGACCCTCCCCTAGACTTTTGGTGGTGCGTCCGGAGTTCGCACCTTGAGGGGGGGGTTATGTCACGTTCCTGACCTGTTTTCTCTTGTTTTTTGTATGTGTTTAGTTGGTCAGGGCGTGAGTTGGGGTGGGCATTCTATGTTATGTGTTTCTATGTTTAGGTTCATTGTCATTTAGCCTGATATGGTTCTCAATCAGGGACAGGTGTTTTACGTTTCCTCTGATTGAGAACCATATTAAGGTAGGTTGTTCACACTGTTTGTTTGTGGGTGATTGTCTTCCGTGTCTGTATGTCTACCACACGGGACTGTTTCGTTTGTCGTTCGTGTATGTAGTCTGTTCCTGTTCGTGCGTTCTTCGTAGTTTGTAAGTTCTCAAGTCAGGTCTGTCTACATCGTTTATTTGTTTTGTAGTCTGTTATAGTGTTTTCGTGTTTCGTCTATCATTTAAATAAATCAGTATGTCATATAACAACGCTGCGCTTTGGTCCAATCCCTACTCCTCCTCTTCGGACGAAGAGGAGGAGAACGACCGTTACAAATTGTTCTAATATTTGTTCTGATATTTGTTCTGTCTTTTCTGGTGGACTAGACTGAAATTGCAACTAGCTTTCTATTGCTTGGTAAAAATTAGCAATATTTTGGAGATGATTTCATTTTCAAATAACCAGAAGTGAGAGTTTGTAATCTGAATGAAGGGAAAAATACCATTCTTCAACACGGGGTGAGCCATTTTTATTAAACTGCTAGAGAACCAGTTCGGAACTTCTTCAGGATTGGTGGGTCCCCTGCGGGACGGTTGAGCTAACGTATGCTAATGAAATTATCATGAGGTTGAAAGTAACAAGAACATTTTCCGGGACATAAACATGTCTGATATTGTCAGAAAGCTTAAATTCTTGTTAATCTTCAATTCAATTTACAGTAGCTATTACAGTGAAAGAATACCATGCTATTGTTTGAGGAGAGTGCACAGTTTTGAACATGACAAGTTATTAATAAACAAATTAGGCATATTTGGGCAGTCTTGAAACAAAAAATTTAACAGAAATGCAATGGTTCATTGGATCAGCCTACCTCTTTGCACATACACTACTGCCATCTAGTGGCCAATATCTAAATGGCACCTGGGCTGGAATAATACATGATGGCCTTTCTCTTGCATTTCAACGATGATAGTACAATCTTTTTTTTTTAAACGGTAGTTTTTTTCTTTGTATTATCTTTTATCAGATCTAATGTGTTATATTCTCCTACATTCCTTTCACATTTCCACAAACTTCAAAGTGTTTCCTTTCAAATATTACCAAGAAAATGCATATCCTTGCATCAGGGCCTGAGCTACAGGCAGTTAGATTTGGGTATGTTATTTTAGGCGAAGTTTTTTTTTAAAAGGGGCTGATCCTTAAGGTTTAAGTATAGTTTTTGGATGAATGAAGCCTTTAGTGAGAGGTCCAGACCTTTAATATTTAATCATTTCTGCCCTCCAAATTAATTTCATTATATAAATAGGCCCGTAAAATTTTTCTAGCTTGCCGTTCCAAGTAAAGTGGAATCGTGTTTGCTCATTTAATTTAAAAAAGCAAGTTGTTAGGCATAGGCAGGGCCATAAGTAAATAGGTCAACTGAGATATGACTAAATAATTAATCAGGCTGATTTCTCCACAAATATACAGGTGTTGTCCTGTCCATGGTTGCAAAATCTTATCTAATTTGGCTAACTTTCTATTAAAATGTAACGCTCGTCCTCGTCTGAGGAGGAGCAAGGATCGGGCCAAAATGCAGCGTGGTTTGAATACATACTTTTAATAATATCAACGAAGACGAAAAACACTTGATAAACTACAAAACAACAAAACGACGTGAACAGACCTGAACATGAGAACATAAAACATGAACGCACGAACACGAACGAACGAACGAACGAACGAACGAACGAACGAAACAGTACCGTGTGGCGAACAAACACAGACACAGCAACAATCACCCACAAACAAACAGTGAGAACAGCCTACCTTAATATGGTTCTCAATCAGAGGAAACGTAAAACACCTGCCCCTGATTGAGAACCATATCAGGCTAGTTGAATGAACCCAACATAGAAACACATAACATAGAATGCCCACCCAGCTCACGTCCTGACCAACTAAACAAGACTAAACAAAGGAAAATAAGGTCAGGAACGTGACATAAAATGTATTGTAGTGAGATCATTTCTTTCTTTCGGGATATGAATACCGAATATGTCCACTTCACCGGATCATTTTATTGGTAAACTACATGGTAATGCAAAAGTTGTATTTTTTTTTTAGATCCAATACTTTTAATATGGGGCACTTTTCATAATTCAGTTTTAATCCAGAAAGGTTAGAAAAATTATCTATATCCTCTATGAGGCTATGCGGGGATCCAAATTGCAGAAAGAAAACATAAATCGTTAGCATACAATGACACCTTTGTTTTTAAGCCCTGGATTTCTTGATATTATTGTTTGATCTGATTTTAATATCCAACATTTCGATGGCCATAATACATAGATATGCCGATAGTGGACAGCCTTGTTTTACTCCTCTTGACAATTTAATACTTTCTGATGAGTAGCCATTATTTACTATTTTACACCTGGGGTTACTATACAGTACATACCTAGGGCAAAGATTGCTAGAGACAGCCTAGCATGATGTGGTCTTGCAGTAGATTTATGCGCCACAGGGAGTTAAGAAAATAAGTACTGCAATACTGTCCATCTATTCAAAGGCTTAACGTTACACTGGAAATAGCACAGTCAAAAATAACCAGTAGCCAACCCTTAAAAAACAAAGCTTTAAACTAGTAGGTCACATGACATTGTTTCCCCCTGTTGTTCAAACAGTTGGATGAACGGTTGTTCTGTCTGCCAACCTCACCAATAGCCTTTGTTTTTATTTTTTATTACAAATTCACTCTGAATGGTCCCACTCTTAAAACAAGAACATAACTCTGTAATAAGCAGAAAATTGTGCCGTTTCCTTCTTTGAAATATGAATGGACTTTATTTAATCTCCGTTGCACGTAGGGAGCCCTGAAATGTCAGGCAATGTCAGCGTCTTATTGTGTCCTTTGTGTCCCGTAAATTAAAGAACAAAATTCTAGTCTGCCATGAGGACCAAAATACAAAGCAACACAAAGGTAGCCGGCACAAAAATACACTCTTTGGAAAATGTAGATGAATAATGAGCAAGAGGGGCAGAGGATCTCATTGTACACACTTTCTCTCTGCAATAAATCAAATCACCACCACGACAATAGCATTATTCCATTCTTTCTACAAGAGAAGGCTGCAGGAAAATGTACATGGTATTTTGTATAGTATTCCAGCAGTTAATGAAGGAGCAGGGGAGGGGCAGACTCATTGTGCTCCTCTCCTCCGTTCTTTCACTTTCCAATATCCCAGAATGTGGAAACAATCAGGAGAATGCCTCTTCTGAAATTGGGGTCATAATGGAAGCAGAATATTCCAAACCAAGGTCCAAGAGTTGGACCCGAATTGGCAGTCATTAAAAAATATCCTCTGAATGCTGCAGGGTGAAAATAGCCTACATAGTAGTAAAGCAGAATAGAAGGCCCTTCCAAAACCTAATTTCCATTTTAAGAACCACGAATAAACATACCCCCACAGTCAGGTGGACTAGAATGCAATTCACCGGAGGGGTATCCTACAAAGCAGGTTTGAGGAGTAAGCGGGATAACCGGTCATACGAAAGTGTTTCACCTTTTAGCCAGGTACATTTCTATGGCAACGAATCCTTCAGAACTAACTCACAGCTAACTCCACTTACTCTGAATGAAATGACTGAGCCACTAGTCGAGAACCAATTAAATCAGATTCCCTCCCTCTTGCAAAGATTGCATCATCATCCCTTTCATTTGAGGAAGACGACTGATTAAATATTTTATTAATCAAATGTTGTTTTTTCAAACATTTTAATGTTAAAATATATCACATTACACATTTAGTAATGACAGAATGTATTTTAAACTTCACACAATGTAACATTTTTGTATGACTTCACAAAAAAAAGGTGCTCGTAAATTGAAAAGCACACCAAAGACAGAATTGACGATAAGTAATAAAGTAAAGAAGGTACTTCAAAAAGCCTATTTCCCACCATAGCCAGCTGAATTTGCAAGGTAACTTTTCTTTCATTTTGATTTCGGCACATATGGAAATGTGTCACTGACCATTGATTGATGTTTCAGCATTGTCTCAATGAAGAGTTCGGCATTCAACAAGCCATGTGCGACATGCATTTACAAGCTTGCATGCTAGAGTTAGCGGCAGGTGGACGAGCAATATCCACCGTCGTAGTACTGATGAAGCCTGAGCTGGAATGTGAAGTTAACTGAAGCTGGTTAGCTTTACAAAACCCTGAGTAGGATACCCCTCAGCAGTGTGTTGTTGTGGATTTAATTCTGCAGCTTGCAGGTCACCGACAGGTGGAACGACGAATGTTTTTTTAAATCTAGATTCCAAAGGTATCGTGACATGTCTGAGTTTTCCCTCCATTTCTCTTCACATGAATAGACTAAGTGTTTGCTACAAACATTGTTTGCTAAGTTATCATTGGTCCCATCAAACAATGTGTAATGTAAAGAACAAACGGCAGAGTCTTATAAGCTACAATGTTGCTAAATATCAATGTTTGTAAATGTTTCTTAGGCTATTGTTAATCTGTCTTTACTTACCAGCGCTCTATGTGAACTGGCTGCATGCTAGTTGAGCCCGCGCCATTAACGTATGGGTAGCTGCAGCCCAATATGGCGACCGGAGTATGAGCGAGTGGGTGTGTCGAAAGTAGTGAGTGTATGGAAAATCAGTCAGCTAATTGGGCAGATTTGTTTCCATTCAAGACCGTTTTGTGTGGCTGATTGGGCTGCACTTCAAATCGATAAGCCAGCAATCCCAAAACAGTCCATTATAAATCACAATCTGGGTCAGGTGTGCATGATTTCAAAGTTTGTTCTATTGCCAACATAACTAGCAAAGTTATAAAATATGATCTTACAGTGTTAGGCTTTCACAAGGCAATTTAGAGAAATGTAATTTTGGTGTGCATAGAAAGGAGTCATGAGTGCATTCAGGTGCGTGTGCCGCGGCTAATTTTCTTCAAAACAAACAAACATAGGCTCATTCTGTTGAAAATAAGCCAGGGAATGATGCCATGTGTACATCAAACATAGTGATCATAAACGTTGACACTGTACATGACATGAGTTTAAAAATTTGGAAATGTGAAGTGCAGATTTGGACTAACAGGTGTTTCGCTTGCTAGAATGACATCAAAGCTGTATTTATTATAATCCTCAATGTTTCATCATTCAAAATACACTGAGTCCTCTTAATTTACAGCATTTCCCTCACTCCGACAACAAAAAATGTGCAAACGTTGCCCAATTACCAGGAGGGATGGGGGCAACTTTTTGTTGCGCAGGTTGCTCAAGTACAGAACAGCTGTAAGTCAAAACCCATGCAGCGCTGGGAAGCGCACAGCCAGAGCTCTGACGACATGTAAAGCATATTGGCTACAGTTGAAGTCGGAGGTTTACATATGTAACAGTATAACTTTAGTACGTCCCCTCGCCCCGACACGGGCGCGAACCAGGGACCCTCTGCACACATCAACAACGGTCACCCACGAAGCATCGTTACCCATCGCTCCACAAAGGCCACAGCCCTTGCAGAGCAAGGTGCAACCCTACTTCTAGGTTTCAGAGCAAGTGACGTAACTGATTGAAATGCTACTAGCGCGTACCCGCTAACTAGCTAGCCATTTCACATCCGTTACACTCACCCCCCTTTCAACCTCCTCCTTTTCCGCAGCAACCAGTGATCCGGGTCAACAGCATCAATGTAACAGTATAACTTTAAACCGTCCCCTCGCCCCGACACGGGCGCGAACCAGGGACCCTCTGCACACATCAACAACGGTCGCCCACGAAGCATCGTTACCCATCGCTCCACAAAGGCCACGGCCCTTGCAGAGCAAGGTGCAACCCTACTTCTAGGTTTCAGAGCAAGTGACGTAACTGATTGAAATGCTACTAGCGCGTACCCGCTAACTAGCTAGCCATTTCACATCCGTTACACATACACCTAGGTTGGAGTCATTAAAACTTGTTTTTCAACCTCTCCACAAATTTCTTGTTAACAAACTATAGTTTTGGCAAGTCGGTTAGGACATCTACTTTGTGCATGACACAAGTCATTTTTCCAACAATTGTTTACAGACAGATTATTTAACTTAAATTCACTGTATCACAATTCCAGTGGGTCAAAAGTTTACATAACCTAACTTGATTGTGCCTTTAAACAGCTTGGAAAATTCCAGAAAGTTATGTCATGGCTTTAGAAGCTTCTGATAGGCTAATTGACATCATTTGAGTTAATTGGAGTTGTACCTGTGGATGTATTTCAAGGCCTACCTTCAAACTCAGTGCCTCTTTGCTTGACATCATGGTAAAATCAAAAGAAATCAGCCAAGACCTCAGAAGAAAAAAAATGTAGACCTCCACAAGTCTGGTTCATCCTTGAGAGCAATTTCCAAACGCCTGAAGGTACCACGTTCATCTGTACAAACAATAGTACGCAAGTATAAACACCATGGGACCACGCAGCCGTCATAACGCTTAGGAAGGAGACCCGTTCTGTCTCCTAGAGATGAACATACTTTGGTGCGAAAAGTGCAAATCAGTCCCAGAACAACAGCAAAGGACCTTGTGAAGATGCTGGAGGAAACAGGTACAAAAATATCAATATCCACAGTAAAACGAGTCCTATGTCAACATAACTTGAAAGGCCGCTCAGTAAGGAAGAAGCCACTGCTCCAAAACCGCCCTAAAAAAGCCAGACTACAGTTTGCAACTGCACATGGGTACAAAGATCGTACTTTTTGGAGAAATGTCCTCTGGTCTGATGAAACAAAAATAGAACTGTTTGGCCATAATGACCATTGTTATGTTTGGAGGAAAAAGGGGGAGGCTTGCAAGCCAAAGAACACCATCCAAATCGTGAAGCACGGGGGTGGCAGCATCATGTTGTAGGGGTGCTTTGCTGCAGGAGAGACTGGTGCATTTCACAAAATTGATGGCATCATGACAGAGGGAAATGATGTGGATATATTGAAGCAACATCTCAAGACATCAGTCAGGAAGTTAAAGCTTGGTCGCAAATGGGTCTTCCAAATGGACAATCCTATAGAAAATTTGTGGGGGGGGGAACTGAAAAAGCGTGTGTGAGCAAGGAGGCCTACAAACCTGACTTGGTTACACCAGCTCTGTATGGAGGAATGGGCCGAAATTCACCCAACTTATTGTGGGCAGCTTGTGGAATGCTACCCGAAACGTTTGACCAAAGTTAACAATTTTAAAGGCAAAGCTACCAAATACTAATTGAGTGTATGTAAACTTCTGACCCACTGGGAATGTGATGAAAGAAATAAAAGCTGAAATAAATCCTTCTCTCTACTATTATTCTGACATTTCACATTATTAAAATAAAGTTGTGATCCTAACTGACCTAAGACAGGGAATTTTTACTAGGATTGAATGTCAGGAATTGTGAAAAACTGAGTTTAAATGTATTTGGCTAAGGTGTATGTAAACTTCCGACTTCAACTATACGTTCCAATTTAGGCTGTTATAAGTGCCCAAATCTGCCATTCTCAACCAATATATGGGTATGAGTGTAAAGGGTTTATAGACAACAAAAAAGAGGGTTTCAAATCTCTGACAATAATAGCTCGTTTTCAGTTTTCCCCTCCCCACTCAGACCACTCTCAGACAGTCTGAGCTAAATTCTTGTTTGAGAAATTGCTCTTTGCTAAAAAGCTATTTTTGCTTATTTTTCACCATTTTTTTTTTTTTAAATGACAGTAATGTACTTAATAGGACATTCACACAGCTAGACCACTCAACTATGGACCCCATCCTCCACTGGACTTTCCCTATGTTAGTGCATCCATTACAGAAAAACCTATTACTATACTCTTTCACTAGTCCACTTCCTGTCTGCTGGATAAACATATGTTCTGTACACCGGTCTCCGACTGGTCATTT
Organism: Salvelinus namaycush; assembly: GCF_016432855.1. Classification (NCBI taxonomy): domain Eukaryota; kingdom Metazoa; phylum Chordata; class Actinopteri; order Salmoniformes; family Salmonidae; genus Salvelinus; species Salvelinus namaycush. The sequence goes on from NC_052307.1 coordinate 67,696,248, forward strand.
CCGTCCTCTAACCGGAATGCTGGGACAGTTGTACCGAAATTCTAAACTGGCACTTCTTTCGAGACCACCATCAGTTTGTGGCACACTTTTTCATGGTCGTTCGAGCCAGATAGGTGCAATTGTCCTGGACTATGACCAGTAGCGATAGCATGCAGTTAATGCCGCATGCCATCTCCCAGACCAGGCACACACGCTGGCGAGAAGGGAAGGACTGGGACGTCCAGCACATCGAGGCCATGGAGAGGCCCGTCATGGGGGTTCTGTCTGCCTACTGTCACATTGTCACCGTCAGGGAACAGAGCCTGGAGCAACTCAGGTGTCAACAGTAGGAATACACGGCACTACGGAGGCACACAGGCCTTGCAGCGGCGGTCCTGAGTCCCCCTCCTGTCCAGAACTCACCAGCTCCCCAGCCTTTGCCTGGCTACTTGAGGCACCCCAATGCCTGGACTTCATCTCCCCTCCCTAAGTACCACAGGATCAACCAGAAATATCCTGTATATCAGGCGGTGCAGCATCCTTAATTGGCATGGGTGTCACGGCCGCCGGTCCAGCCACCACTCACTCATGTGGAGTGAACACCGGTAACTAAGTCGGAGTCTCTAGTTACTGTTGGGAGTTAGAATACACAATGTTGCAATTTCAAAATGTGGTAGTGCATTGATTTTGTTAGTTACCGAGATATGGTATGAACATGGCATAAGTCAAGCTAAAATGTTTAGAAATGTTTCTCTCCGACCCATAGCAAAATTGAATTGCAGGAAAGTAGCTTTAAAACTGCAACATTGTTTCTACGCATTGCAAAAATGTGTAGGATTGGTGGAAAGGTTAGAGGCGGCTCTGTCCTGGTAGGGTCATGAACTCAGACTGTGAGAGAGAGGCTTTGGATTGTTTCCGTGTGGGAGGTCATTATTTGAAAACCACCACCCTCTCTCTTGTTAGTGGCATTCCTTGTCCATCCCTTGTTGATATATGACTAATCGAATATTATGAAGATAATGTTTTTAGCTTTGTTTAACTGTATTAATGTTAATTTCTCAGAGCCTAAAATCAGCTACACTGCTCCATAGTTTCTACTTATCAATGAGTGTTTTTAATGTCAATGACCATACACATTTTAATAGCTGGGAATATGCAGCTTCTTCCTTTGCTTATGCAGTGGACGAGGTTGTGTAAATGAGGGCTCTGACCTCGTAAGATTCAGGGCAGACGGAGGAGGAGGGATAGTAAAACTACTAAGCTTGCATCTTTAAGTGTCCGTGATAGTGTCACCTCCAGAGGACTGCCTAGCCTTGACAAAGACGAAGCTGTTTCTCCATTCTGAGATGTTCCTCCTTTCAGCCCTGCCACATGCCAGACAAGCTAGACTCAGCGGTTTTATTCTGAATTTTCTACAGCCAATTTTAATGAGTGTGTGTAGGTTTAGAGGAAAGGGGCTGACCCACAGCCTGACCAGGATATTAGTGGACCGGGTGGGGGGGTAAAATAACCTTAGTCATCACAAACAGTGGTGATGGGAAAGTCAACCTTCAACCTTGTCAGAACTGTGTGCTAATGACTTTGAGAACTAACTTATTTTGGTTACTTCATTCATTATCAAGCTAGCTATAGAAGGGAGAGCAACAGCATTTTATCACCTTTGGAAGTTGTACGTTTTGGTTTATCAGACCAAATAGAACATCTATACAGAGTAATATATAGTGTTATACCCACCTCTATTTTACTGCAGTAAAATGTTCCCATGTGAAAAGAAGTGAATATAAAAAACAGTGAAGTCAGAAACATATTTTTTTCAGTGAAGATCATACAGTACAGTATATTACTTATCTATTGGTTCTGTGAATGATAATGGGAGGTGAATTCTTGGGAAAAGCACTTAGCCTACCTTTTGCTAGCTACTGCCTCAATGCTATTGTGTAGCTGACTGTGACTCACTGTGGAGAAAAGGAAGTTACGTATCAGCTCAAATAGTAGAGGTTGTTACATTTGTGTCAGGAAAGTTGCCTTGACCTGTGTCATATATGTTTTGAATTGCTTGTTTGTTGTCTAGTTACGTATGGGTTATATTTTATTATTAGACTAGGATTTCCCAACATGATTGTCAAAACACATTAGTAACTAGTAACTTCAGTATAATTCACAAATATCCTACAACAAGAGGTAATAATACAATATTTGCCACACCGCTCTGTTGTAGATATCATACATAAAGTACAGTGAGCTAGTCATTGGCTTTTCTGCTGTGTACTGTAAATGGCTAGGGAACCCAGTAGCTATAGCCCTAACATAGCCTCCTACTAACAGAATGACGAGGTCATCAGTTCTGAGCGGCTGATTGACAGCCTGTACGCAGGGAGACAGAGACCAGTGAAGAGAGTCGCTATAAGGTCAGTGAGAAAGAAGCGTGCGGCGGTAGAGGCATTTCACTAAACGCTAATTAGCTCCCCGTCATTACTATCTCTTCTTGGCAGGTCCCGCTGGTACTCTCCATTCATACATCATTAATGGCGGCATGCTCTGCCACGAGGACCAATGCTCACGTCACCTCTGACCCCACCCCTCTCTCCCTCTCCCTGTATCTCTCTCTACGGTAATTACAGTGCTGGACAGCTTCTGTGTGGAGAGAGAAGGGGGGAGAAAGAGAGAGAGTCCAAGTGTGAAGAGGGAGATAAAGAAACAGAGTGTGAACAAGAGAGAGAGAGACAGAGACAGAGAGGGAGATAAACTTGGACCTGTTATAAATAACCCTACACAGCCTGCAGAGGGGACTACACCTATGGAGATGATGGCTGCATTTGACAGAGGTCAAGGTTCACTAACTAGCTCCTCCCTGTAATGAACCTTTTCCGCCTGAGGGCTTCAGCAATTGCTAACTCCGTTCCCGGGGTTAGTGAGGCATGGAGAGCCGGGTGAGGAGGGACCAAGGTGTGAGTGTCACCCTGCAGAGAGAGAATAGAGATGGGATCAGGCTCAGGTCAGCCCCCCTAACAAAGACCAGGGATGAACTATCACTGTGTGAATCAATCGGACTCATTACTTCAGCCTCCACACCATGTTCAGTGAAAGGCCAGTTAATTAAATGAGGAAACCTTAGGTGTAGAAGTTAAGAAGGAGTGGTTAGGATGCCACAGCTGCACTAAATGAATAGCAGGAAGGATGTGTTGGGACTTTACTTTCATTAACCTGATGACTGTTATTTATTTAATCCACTAACTATGTCTAATTGTTATACGATTACATTGATCATGTAACAATTAACTCATTCGGATTTGGGGCACCATGGAAAAAGTTGTTTAGAGAGTTATCATCTCCCGAATTAAACTGTATAAGGTCTTTACGTATAACATCGATAAACAGTAATCTTATCTCATTACCTCTTATCAAATTATAATTCTGACCATTCGTAACATTCTTGAATCTGCAAAAACCCCAGCCTAGCTCATTATTCAGTACTACACAAATTGGTTTAATTATTTATTTACTAGCTAGCTAAATAATAACACAGAATAAACATACACCCTTTACATGAGACAAAGGTCCATAGTGGACTAAAAAGTAATGACGGCTTGTTACAACATAGATGGAAGGGGGGGATAGAGAAAAAGGACACTTATCGCGGATACATTCTAGGACTGTCCTCACATTAATCATATACTTTGCTTATGAACCACCGTCCGTTTGGAATAAGAAATAATGAATGTATTTTTGTGTGAAATGCCTTTGCTCGTTGTTTATCTCGGTCGGAACCAAGCCTTCTCGGAAAGTTGTTGGTGGGCCTTTCCTGTGGGTCACTTGTACACACTCTGATTGTCCACCAGAGGTCACAATGTCCTTCTTCTTAGTTGTCCGGTCTCCATGGGATGTTTCCTCAGAACTTCCTCTTAGTGATTGTCTGAGATGGGAGTTCTCCTTTCTCCACCTCGTGTGGATAATCAGAGTTTGAACCACTTTACACGCAAAGCTGCAGACTGGCCATGTCCTGGTCTGATAAGTTAATTTTCTTCACCTCATATTAAGGTTGAGAGTTCCAACCATTTCAAACGTGTAGCTCTACGCCTCACGTTTCCTGGTCTAAAGGTTGATTCCTCTTCCAAGCCTTTATGCACTCTTGGTAAAAAGGGGCATTCCGTCATGCTGACAAGCTCTCTGGCCTCCCTCGGGGCATGGCTATTTAATGTGCAAAGGATATGATTAGAAGTTATCTCTTATGACTCCTAAAATCACATTCGTATCTTAACAAAAACACGTTCATATTTTTTTATATCATTTGCACAAAGTATTGAATGACAACTTGACAGATAAAGATAAATGGGATATCCTTTCCAAGTTACAGTATTTGGTCCATACAGTTTTTAATAACATCACAAAATGAAAAACAATATGATATTAGTTTTCTACATCTGACCATTTACCACATTGTTGTGTTTGAAATATTGTTCCATTATCACTTTTTGGACGTTAGAGTTTTGGGCAGGCAAAATTGTCTGTGAACAAAGACATTCCTTTGGTTGATACAAAAGAGCAAGAGAGAGAGTCTCCCCGACTTAATTTACAACCGAGTGTGAGCTGTCAACCCGGCAGTTCCCTCCTCCAACCCTTTGTGGCTGGGAGAGAGTCTGGTTATTGTCAGCCATTGCCAAGCTGATCTGACCCATTGTGATCCTCACCCCACAGTCATGACAGATGTGTAAGTGCAGAGTACAGTATGTGCTGGATTAATTTAACTCAGTTAATTGACTCTATGTAGAAAGTGAATTCCTCTGTCGTCTGGTAGGTAAGTACAGTCATTTTAGAGAAAAAAATATATATACTTCAAGATTTCAAATTCAGAAGCAGCCATCACAGTGGGGCTCTGGAAGTCTGGGAAGTCATCTGAAGTTTAAGGTGCTCCGGACACTACTGTACTGTGAAGAGGAAGTGCGGCCGCCCAGCCAGCTTTGAACTTTCCATGACTTTGACACCAGTCAGGGATTAATGCCACCCCACTGAGTTGAGTAACTGCCCCATTACAAGAGAGGGGAAAGGGGATAGTGGGAGGCAGAGACAGAGTACACCTGAATAGTGTTTGTGCTGTTGTGTTGGAGAATGAAAAAGCCCTTGAGCGGAACAGGAATGAAGAGAAAGAGGGAGTGAAAAGGAAATCACAGAGTAGTACCTTTACCTGTGAAAGAGTGTTTCTTCCACACACAGAGTACGAAGGGGTGTTGTGTCTCGGTGTGTATGCGTTGATTTACGGTGTTGTGGGAAAGATCCATTAGCAGCGAAACAACACAGCTCGCAACAAGGAAGTTATTTATGTATTCAATAAGAGTCTCTGGCTTTCACTCCCTCCTTCCCCTCCGTATCACTTCCTTACGAAAAGCAGCGCGTGGAAAGTAGACTGCCACGCAAGGTGTCCCAGGTAGGTGAGAGTACATTGTCCAACCGTACTGTAGTCGGGTGGTGCACTGTACTGTGCCACTGGACCTCATACACTAACTGCTATTCTAGGCAAACTACCTGACAGTGTGCTGGAGTATGTGAGTCAGAAAACTGGAGGAGGGTGATGGTGCAAAGCGGCAGATTTTAATTGACAAGTGAAAACTTGCAGAACAATGAGCTGTTTTATCTTCAAGCGGCATATCAACACAGTGATGAAGTGTGTTTTGATCTAGTAAGACAGCTTTGAGCCTTTTCAAAGTGCTCACTTCCAATTTAATGGCATATGGTTCTAAATATGAACCATTTATTAGGAGGAGGAGGGGAAGTGGGAAGTGTGGAGCGGGCCTAAGGAAACTTTTTAATGAGAACATGTAGGAAACAAACTGAAAGTTTCCTTGAGACAATCATGAAGTAAATTATTGACACCACCATTGTTTTCTGTGGAGTGTAAAGGCAGGGTATCTTTTTCCATTCATAAGGTGGTGGGGGACCAAATGCTCAAGAAAACTTCTAAACAGGGACTGACAGAACAGTGCAATCTATCAGTGGGGGAAAATAAGGAGTGAAAAGAAAGAGGAGGAGAGGAAAGTATGAGAAGAGATGGAGGGAGAGAGGAAAGAGAAGTCATGGAAGCTGGGGATCGAGAGTGTCACGTTCTGACCTTAGTTCCTTTGTTTTGTCTTTTGTTTTAGTATGGTCAGGGCGTGAGTTGGGTGGGTTGTCTATGTTAGTTTTTCTATGATTTTCTATTTCTGTGTTTGGCCTGATATGGTTCTCAATCAGAGGCAGATGACAATCGTTGTCCCTGATTGGGAACCACATTTAGGTAGCCTGTTTTCTGTTGGGTTTTGTGGGTGGTTGTTTTCAGTCTTTGTGTGTCTGCACCAGACAGAACTGTTTTCGGTTTTCCTTTTTGTTTCACTTTGTTAGTTTGTATTTTGTTGTATTCATTCCTATTAAAAGTCATTATGGATACGTACCACGCTGCGCATTGGTCTTCCGATCCTTCCTACTACTCCTCATCAGAGGAGGAAGAAGAAAGCCGTTACAGAGAGAGGCAGGCCAGATCCTGCTGACTGTTCCACTTTCTAACAGCTGGTTGGGGAACCTCACAGTGGCCATTTAAACAGCACAGACACAATGAGCAATAAATCCAGAGAACGAGAGAGAAAGGGAGTGAGAGAATGAGTGGGAGAGAGTGAAAGAGAGTGGGGGAAAGAGATGGAGAATAAGAGAGAGAGTGGGGGAAAGACAGGGATAGAGAGTGAAGGAGAACAAGAAGATAGAACGCCAATCAGAGCGGGAGAGGGGAAAAAGCGGGGAGAACTTAAAACCCATTCATTTCCCAAAGCCAGGTCTGGAGGAAATTAATCCTGATAGGGGGGCTGATGAGCTTTGCCAGCTTTTCTCTCTGCTCTTGCCCTCTCTCTGTCTCTCCTTCTCTCTTCGCTACTCCAGCCAGTGGTTGATGCTCTACAGATCCAGCAGAGCAGAAGAGGCAAGACAGACTCAATAAGAGCCAGAGAGAGCAGAGGAAGGTCAGAGGGGAGGAACGATGGAGAGAGAGAGAGAGAGAGAGGAGAACACCAGATGCAGGAGCCAGGATGAGAGGGACTGATTGCTGCTGTGCTCTGACTTGACCATCCCCACAGATGGCTGATCCACTATGATAGAGGGCATTAGACAGACACAGTACACAGATCAGAGGTCTGGCTCGGGGAAGTATTACATTACATGAAGTTGTAGCAGTGGGTGTTCTGTGATATGTCTTAAGCCTCCAACATTGGAGCTGCCACAGACAGTATGGCCGATTGTCTAGTCTGTGTTTGGGGCCGTTGTATCAGGACGAAAACTGTTGGTCGACACACCTCATCACTCATCAGGTTTCTGAGGGACAGAACACACTTCCGTTTTGAAATGAGTTTATTTTAACAGAAATTTCGGTGATGGACTGTGTGTGTGTGCGTGCGTACGTGCGTGCGTGCGTGCGCATGAGTATGTGATAGTGTTAGTGTGTGTCCCTACTGCAATAAGGGCTCTCAGTCCTTTTCTCAAATTACAGGGAACAGAAATGAATTTCCAGACAATCAGGAAGGCTTTGCTCTGATTGGGCGGAATGCTTCCTCAAGTGTTTGTCAGCCAATTTGGCCCATTACCCAGTAAAGTGAATAAGAACTCCTAGTCCATCAAAGACCTGTCCAGCTGCCAAGCAACAGCAGTGGGACAAAAAAATGTTTCTTAAAAATTATTTTGGTGCAAGAGAAATTTACCACCATAGCAATATTAGAGGTAAGAAGAGTGATGAGAAGTGATCTAGTGCAAATACATATACAGTATAAACTGTATCTACACTGAAAAAAAATATACTAACACATGTAAATTGTTGATCCCATGTTTTATGAGCTGAAATACAAAATCACAGAAATGTTCCATATGCACAAACAGCTTATTTCCCTCAAACGTTGTGCACAAATTGTTTAATGAGCATTTCTCCTTTGGCAAGATAATTCATCCACCTGACATGTGTGGCATATCAAAAAACGGACTAAACAACATGATCATTGCACAGGTGCACCTAGTGCTGGGGACAATAAAAGGCCACTTTAAAATGTGCAGTTTTGTCACACAACACAATGTGACAAGTTTTGAGGGAATGTGCAATTGGCATGCTGACTGAAGGAATGTCCACCACAGCTGTTGCCAGAGATGTGAATGTTAATTTCTCTACCATAAGCCGCCTCCAACATAATTTTAGAGAATTTGGCATTACGTCCAACTGGCCTCACAACCGCACACCACGTGTAACCACATTAGCCCAGGATAGTTTGCGGCTGCTGAGAACTATTTCTGTCTGTATTAAAGCCTTTTTGTGGGGAAAAAATTATACTGATTGGCTGGGCCTTACTGCCAAATGTGTGGGCCTATGCCTTCCAAGGCCTACCCATGGCTGCACCCCTGTCCAGTCATGTGAAATAAATAGATTAGGGCCTAATGATTTATTTAAATTGACTGATTTCCTTACCGTGCATTCGTAAAGTATTCAGACCACTTGACTTTTTCCACATTGTTACGTTACAGCCTTATTCTAAAATTTATAAAATTGTTTATTTCCCCTCATCAATCTACACACAATATCCCATAATGACAAAGCAAAAATAGGTTTTTAGACATTTTTGCAAATTAATCACATTTACATACAGTACCAGTCAAACGTCTGGACACACATACTCATACCAAGGTATTTCTTTATTTTTACTATTTAGAACAATAGTGAAGACATCAAAACTATGAAATAACACATACGGAATCATGTAGTAACAAAAAAAGTGTTAAACAGATTCTTCAAAGTAGCCACCCTTTGCCTTGATGACAGCTTTGCACACTATTGGCATTCTCTCAACTAGCTTCATGAGGTGGTCACCTGGAATGCATTTCAATTAACAGGTGTGCCTTGTGAACCTATTATAGAGCAGACCCTTTTTTTCAATTTTCGCCAAAAATGACATACCCAAATCTCACTGGCTGTAGCTTAGAGCCTGAAGAAAGGATATGCATATTCCTGATACCATTTGAAAGGAAACACGTAGAAGTCTGTGGAAATGTGAAATTACTCTAGGAAAACATAACACAATAGATCTGGTAAAAGATAATACAAACAAAAAAACATGTGCTCTCTATTTTTCTTTTTGTTCCATCATCTTTGAAATGCAAGAGAAAGGCCATCATATCATATTGCAGTTAGGTGCAATTTAGATTTGGGCCAATAGATGGCAGCAGTGTGTGTGCAAAGTTTCAGATTGATCCAGTGAAGCATTGTGAAGCAATGAAGCAATACCGGAAAATTGAAGCAATACCGGAAATTATTTTGAATCAATTCTGCACAAATGTGCCGAATTGGTCAATTGATACATTTTAAAGTGCATAACTATAGAGAACATACAAAAATAAAATGGTAATACAACATTTAAGTTTACACACTCCCAGGAATGTCATACATGATGGATCATTAGCTTATACACTAACTTTCACATATCTAGATGGCTGGGCGGAGCCAGAGACAGCAGGGGTTCAAACTGTAGAACACAGTTCCTACATTTGAATATAAAAATTGATTTTATCAAATAAAACTATGCTACATTTTATCCCTGGGACCCTCAGGATGACAAATCAGAACAAGATTACTGAATGTAAGTACATTATTTACCTTCAGAGGTGAATGTATCAAACCAGTTGCCGTGATAAGTTTTTTGTTGTTGTGCACTCTCAAACAATAGCATGGTATTCTTTCACTGTAATAGCTACTGTAAATTGGACAGTGCAGTTAGACTAAGATGTTAAGCTTTCTGCCCAGCAGAAAGTTTGCTGTTACTTACAGCGTCATGCTAATCACATTAGCGCACGTTAGCTCAACCGTCCCGGTATAGGGACACCGATCCCGTATTAAAAGTTAATTTGTGGAATTTATTTCCTTCTTAATGCGTTTGAGCCAATCATTTGTGTAGTGGTAGTGGTGGTATACAGAAGGTAGCCCTATTTTGTAAAAGACCAATTCCATATTATGGCAAGAACAGCTCAAAAGAGCAAAGAGAAACAACAGTCCATCATTACTTTAAGACTTGAAGTTCAGTCAATATGGAAAATTTCAAGAACTTCGAAAGTTGCAGTCGCAAAAACCATCAAGTTACAGCCAAATAAATGCTTCACAGACGTCAAGTAACAGACACATCTCAACATGAACTGTACAGAAGAGACTGTGTGAATCAGGCCTTCATGGTCGAATTTCTGCAAAGAAACCACTACTAAAGGACACCAATAATAAGAAGAGACTTGCTTGGGCCAAGAAACATGAGCAATGGACATTAGACCAGTGGAAATCTGTCCTTTGGTCTGCTGGGTCCAAATTTGAGATTTTTGGTTCCAACTGCCGTGTCTTTGTGAGACGCAGAGTATGATGATCTCTGCATGTGTGGTTCCCACTGTGAAGCATGGAGGAGGAGGTTGGATGGTGTGGGGGTGCTTTGCTGGTGACACTGTCGGTCATTTATTTAGAATTCAAGGCACACTTAACCAGACTGTTGGAAAAGCCTTCCAGATGAAGCTGGTTGAGAGAATGCCAAGAGTGTACAAAGCTGTCATCAAGGCAAAGGACGGCTACATTGAAGAATCTCAAATATAAAATATATTTTGATTTGTTTAACACTTTTTTGGTTACTACATGATTCCATATTTGTTATTTCATAGTTTTGATGTAGAAAATAGTAAAAATAAAGATACACCCTAAGTGTGTTCAAACTTTTGACTGGTACTGTTATTATTCAAACCCTTTACTGAGTACTTTGTTGAAGCACCTTTGGTAGCAATTACAGCCTCGAGTCTTCTTGGGCATGACGCAACAAGCTTATTTGGGGAGTTTCTCCCATTCTTCACTGCAGATCCTGTCAAGCTCTGTCAGGTTGGATGGGGAGCGTTGCTGCACAGATATTTTCAGCTCTCTCCAGAGATGTTCAATCGGGTTCAAGTCCGGGCTCTGGCTGGGACACGATGACATTCAGACACTTGTCCTGAAGACACTCCTGTGTTGTCTTGGCTGTGTGCTTAGGATTGTTGTCCTATTGGAAGGTGAAGCTTCGCCCCAGTCTAAGGTCCTGAATGCTCTAGAGCAGGTTTTCATCAAGGATCTCTCTGTACTTTGCTCCGTTCATCTTTCCCTCAATCCTGACGAGTCTCCCATGATGCTGCCTCCACCATGCTTTAGCGAAGGGATGGTGCCAGGTTTCCTGCCGACGTGATGCTTGGCATTCAGGCCAAATAGTTCAATCTTGGTTTCATCAGACAAGAGAATATTATTTCTCACGGTCTGAGAGTCCTTTAGGTGCCTTTTGGCAAAGTTCAAGCGGGCTGTCATGTCCTTTTTACTGAGGGGCTTCCGTCTAGCCATTCTACCATAAAGGCCTGGTTGGTGGAATGCTGCAGAGATTGTTGTCCTTCTAGAAGGTTCTCCAATCTCCACAGAGGAAATCTGGCGCTCTGTTAGAGTGTCTATCGGGTTCTTGGTCACCGCCCTTCTCCCCTGATTACTCAGTATGGCCGGGCGGCCAGCTCCAGGAAGAGTCATGGTGGTTCCAAACTTCTTCCATTTAAGAATGATGGAGGCCACTGTGTTCTTGGAGTCCTTCAATGCCCCAGATATGTGCCTCGACACAATCCTGTCTCGGAGCTCTACGGACAATTCCTTTGACATAATGGCTTGGTTTTTGCTTTGACATGCATGTCAACTGTGGGACCTTATATAGATTTTAATCAAGTTGTAAAAACATCTCAAGGATGATCAATGGAAACAGGATGCACCTGATTTGAATACTTGTAAATAAGTATGTTTTTTATTTTTAATACATTTGCAAAAATGTAGATTGTTGAGGAAACACATTTATTTAATCCATTTTAGAATAAGGTTGTAATGTAACAACATCTGGAAAAGGTCAAGGGGTGTGAATACTTACCGAATGCACTGTATATGAACTGTAACTCAGTAAAATACTAGAAATTGTTGCATGTTGTGTTTATATTTTCGTTCAGTGTAGTATTAAAGAACTACTCTATAAAGTTGTTCATTTCATTTAATTGTTGCCATTCCATATACAGTATGTGCCTTGAATCACTTGAAAGGTCATCATGTTCCAGGTGGAAGTTCTCAGAAATGGTCTGATTGTATCCTCACCGCTCTGCTGACAAACCTCAACTGACGTACTTTTCCTTGTTTTTATCAGGATGTAAATTTGTTCAGTTCAAAACTATGGAACAGATGCCAAAGACAAGCTCAGACTCCAGGAGAAACACACACACACACACTATCTACCCTACAGCTTTTAAACACATAGAACAATCAGAGACCTTGAAAGTTAAAGTCAAAAAACGACACATAACCCTTCCCTGACACACCACATTCATCTTGTGAAAGAAACATATGAGGCTACAGTAGGGCAGATGAGATGAATGGATAGATATTGATGGATAGACTGCATCTTGTTTTCACTTCAACGCACACACAAACAGCCATTAAAATTTGGCAAATGCGCCGACAGAACTCTTATTTCAAATCTATCTAAAATTATTTTGAGAGCCTAGCAGAGAAATAGGACATGTTCACTCCCAAGTACCCATGTAGAGGATGATAAATGTCTCTCCATCTTGCAATGTGGGATGAGGCTGAGTTATCCTCTTTCTTTAAGCCTCAATGCAATCTGTTACTGCTCAATGTACGACAGATACAGGAGTGCATCCTAAAATAACTCTGCAAGACAGATACCCACATACTGCTTAGTGGCAGCCTGGTGAAGCCTGGGCCTGGTTTCAAAAAGATTGGAACAGAGGAAGGAAGGAAGGAAGGAAGGAAGGAAGGAAGGAAGGAAGGAAGGAAGGAAGGAAGGAAGGAAGGAAGGAAGGAAGGAAGGAAGGAAGGAAGGAAGGAAGGAAGGAAGGAAGGAAGGAAGGAAGGAAGGAAGGAAGGAAGGAAGGAAGGAAGGAAGGAAGGGGGGGCAGAGAGAGTGAAGGGACAGAGAGAGAATAGTCAAATAAACTGAATGAGAAAATAGGTCTTGGGAAGGGATGTTGAGAAGTATAAGGGAGGAAAAGAGAGTACATTAGATAGAGGAGAGAAGGTCATCTTTCTGGAGCCCTATCTTTCTGAGCGGTCTCTAACAACAGCCTCATTAAAACAGCAGTGAATCACAACCGTCCCTGCGTTTTCACAACCATTCAACTTTTTTATTTGGTTAGAATTTGTGGATTCCATCTTGAGTCTCAATTTCTCTGCCATATTTCACTTATTTATGGGCTTGCTGGTCTAAATCACTCATCTCTCTCTTCGCTCCACTTTGCCTTTAGAATACACTGACAATCTTCAGCCCAATTTTCTAAAGATTTGATTCAGAAGGTAATATCCTCTTTTCTGAACTTAAAAAGGCAACCTTATTCTTTCTTTCTCTCCCGCTATGATTTTCCCCAGACTGATTCTAGATGACCTGGAATAAGAGTAGTGAAGGCAGGGCAACACTTGGCTGTGTGTGTGTGTGTGTGTGTGTGTGTGTGTGTGTGTGTGTGTGTGTGTGTGTGTGTGTGTGTGTGTGTGTGTGTGTGTGTGTGTGTGTGTGTGTGGTGTGTGTGGTGTGTGTGTGTGTGCATCCCGCTCTTCTCTGTGTTCCTCTTCTGAATCATCTGCGGTGACCCTTTTCCACCCTTCTCCAAGTGCTGAAGAAATGTACTTTCCTATAGTTTACCCTGGTAGACATCATTATGAGGACAATGGCTTGTGAGCAAAGGAATGATTTCCAGGTCTAGTAATTATGTTATTCAATGACTCTCGAAGGGGTAAAGAGAGAGAAGGTGAGGGAGAGATTGGGATGCAGTGAGTGGGCTTTCCTCCATTGACCTTCTCCCTATGGTTTGATTACACTCACTCCATCTTCCATTCATCCATCCATCCATTGCCTTTTACCCCCCTTGCTCTCTCTCTTCCCTCTCTCCATCTCCTCCCCCTGGATTTACCCAGACTGATGAGAGACACCTTGGAGGGGCCATCAGACCTCTTCAGCTGAGCACAGACAGTCAATTACCCCCTGGGTGAACGCTAGGGCAGCTAATGTGTGTGTGTGTGTGTGTGTGTGTGTGTGTTGGGCATGTCTGTGAAAGGTGAGGGGTGGCTCTGCAGATGTCAACATAATCATTCTCTCACAGTATAAAGGCATAGACACATGGCCTTGTGTCATTTCAATATAACAGATATACTACAACCTAATCACACACGCTTCCTGCCCAGTATTGATTTGTTTACCTGTTCTGTACTGAACACACACTTGAAGAGAATCCCTGCTGCACTGCATGTACACACTTGTAATAAAGCAGAATACACACACACACACACACACACTTTTGCTACACTGGTTCTACTCAACTCCCAGTGGAAAAGGCACGTATCACTTGAACAGATAAAAGTATGCAAACCTCTGGATTTCTAGTGACTCATAGCTCCACCTACTGGTTATAAAGTGGAAGTGTAGTTTCACATGTAGCTCAGAGTTCACCTTTAGTGGAATACCAATACCAGCACCAGTACCCACAGCGAGAAATCTAATTTTCATGCAGATTGGCGCTTTTAATATGCTTAACTATGATTAATTGAAGTGATTACACCAGCATAAGAAACTCTGTACGTTTCTATATCCATCCCTCTCTTGTGCCGGGTTACGACAAAGTCAACATCCACCCACAAACTGGCCATCAATTACTGAGGCAGGGTCCATTAACGGAATAAAGAATATTAAGTGGAGGAGGCGGTCTTATGGCACAGTGCACCACTTTCTCATTCATACTCTCTCTTACCATCTCTCTCTTTCTCTCCATGTGAGTGATAATAGGGCTAGTCTAGATGATCTCCAGGTTGCTCTTAACTGTTGATAGAAAGTGTATCCACAGAGAGACTATAACGTAGATGGAGAATATACACACAGAGTATTATGTGCTGTGCTATGACAATGAGGTAACGCGAAAGCTCAATTTAAATACAACCAACAACTATCAGTCAGTTCCAACAGCCTCAGAACCAACTCATTGGATTTCCCCCACCCCATGACCCAACTAGCAATTTAGACCAACCCGGTCTCCCCTAATCTGATGCGTTGCATTGTTACCCACAACATTTTACGGGGAGGAGAAATCAAATGAGGATATCGCCTGCATTTCATCAAATTCAACAGTGCACTTTCTCTCCATGTGGGCACCAACAAGTATGCTTTGGGAACACCCTGCGTTCTGTGGTGATTGGCAAGTGTCAAAGGAGGTCGAAACAATGAGACCATCAGATTATCCGGAAGAATTTCAGCCTCCAAACCACACCCGACATGCTCCGAATTTGAATTCACTTATAAGAAACGGCAGGCTACTTAATTCTTCCGAGTTAGCTAGATCTAAATTCCCCTTAACTGTTTTTAGGGAGCATTACTGTTGCTATTTCTGTACCTGTTAAGTTTAGACCAATTTAACACTATAACAGACAATGCTATGTTGTTGAATTCACTCTGAGTGGTGGATAGTGCAACCAAAGCCTACACAAAACAAGAGTGTACAGCATTGTTTTGAAGATACAAAACGTTGTACTCAATGGGGTTGCATACATATGCACATTGACCTCAGAGAGATCATAGATCAGTAGAAAAGCCATTTGATCACTGTTTGGCTCTCAGTTCGGATTGCAGCATTGAGATCGCTGAATTTTGACACTGCAAAAATGTAATGTAGTACTAATGTTTAAAAAAAATCAACTGTACTACTGCTGACACTGTCACACATCAAACAACAACTACTGTTCTCAGCTTGTTCTCAGGTTGTGACAGATGCTGTCGGTACAGGTACCATGGACAGTTCAATACTGCCATGACAATGACCACCACAGGAGAAAGGCAAAGAGAGACAACGAAAGGGAGAGTGACAATTATAGGCTTTCTGGGGGAAACGGGTAACATAGTGTACCAATTTGGAGAGAAACGAAGGCTATAAAGATGACAATATCCAAATATTGTTTGATTTGCTTGCCATCTACAGTGCTGATGACAGTAGTCCGACTGACAACTTTACCAGGACGAGGTCTTGCTGATGTCAAGTTCTTTCCAAAAGCCTAATCTCTGATGACGCAAGCTAAATGACACATTGGATCGGCTACCCTCAAACATCAATTGATGTTTACTTATCATAAAAAGCATGCAGTTACTTGCTGTACAACGCTGATCATAGAGCTAAATGTGGAATAATTGGAAATGTGTAGTTCTGACTATGCTCTTCAAGAGGTGATGATATTAAAACCAAATAGTTAAAACATTTATTTAACAATCCCTTGAAAACGGCATGTATTTGTCAATGGTTTTAGCGGAGCTGGTGGTCTCCTTGCCCCCCAGCTGCCAAATCTAAATTGTGTTGTGACGTTTTATTGATAACGACCTGTTGTAATTGTAAATCACCATATTGGCATTGTTACATCACTGGCAAGAGAGTTTTGGAATACCTGAATTAATGAGAAAATGACCTATGTGTGCATGAATTAGCATAATTAGCTGGTGTCAAACCATATATGAAAACATTAAACATATTTTGAAAGCTGAGAAACAGCTCTTTCAAATGATATGAGATACATTTGAAGTCTGAAGTTTACATACACCTCAGCCAAATACATTTAAACTCAGTTTTTCACAATTCCTGACGTTTAATACTAGTAAAAATTCCCTGTCTTAGGTTAGTTAAGATCACCACTTTATATTAAGAATGTGAAATGTCAGAATAATAGTAGAGAGAATGATTTATTTCAGCTTTTATTTCTTTCATTCAAGTTTACATACACTCAATTAGTATTTGGTAGCATTGCCTTTAAATTGTTTAACTTGGGTCAAACGTTTCGGGTAGCCTTCCACAAGCTTCCCACAATAAGTTTGGTGAATTTTGGCCCATTCCTCCTGACAGAGCTGGTGTAACTGAGTCAGGTTTATAGGCCTCCTTGCTCGCACACGCTTTTTCAGTTCTGCCCACAAATTTTCAATGGGATTGAGGTCAGGGCTTTGTGATGGCCACTCCAATACCTTGACTTTGTTGTCCTTAAGCCATTTTGCCACAGCATTGGAAGTATGCTTGGGATCATTGTCCATTTGGAAGACCCATTTGCGACCAAGCTTTAACTTCCTGACTGATGTCTTGAGATGTTGCTTCAATATATCCACATAATTCTCCTCCCTCATGATGCCATCTATTTTGTGAAGTGTACCAGTCCCTCCTGCAGCAAAGCACCCCCTTTTTCCTCCAAACATAACGATGGTCATTATGGCCAAACAGTTCTATTTTTGTTTCATCAGACCAGAGGACATTTCTCCAAAAAAGTACAATCTTTGTCCCCATGTGCAGTTGCAAACCACTGGTTTTTTTATGGTGGTTTTGGAGCAGTGGCTTCTTCCTTGCTTAGCGGCTTTTCAGGATATGTCGATATAGGACTCGTTTTACTGTGGATATAGATACTTTTGTACCTGTTTCCTCCAGCATCTTCACAAGGTCCTTTGCTGTTGTTCTGGAATTGATTTGCACTTTTCGCATCAAAGTACGTTCATCTCTAGGAGACAGAATGGGTCTCCTTCCTGAGCGGTATGACGGCTGCGTGCTCCCATGGTGTTTATACTTGCGTACTATTGTTTGTACAGATGAACGTGGTACCTTCAGGCATTTGGAAATTGCTCCAAAGGATGAACTAGACTTGTGGAGGTCTACAATTTATTTTCTGAGGTCTTGGCTGATTTCTTTTGATTTTCCCATGATGTCAAGCAAAGAGGCACTGAGTTTGAAGGTAGGCCTTGAAATACATCCACAGGTACACCTCCAATTGACTCAAATTATGTCAATTAGCCTATCTGAAGCTTCTAAAGCCATGACATCATTTTCTGGAATTTTCCAAGCCGTTTAAAAGGCACAGTCAACTTAGTGTATGTAAACTTCTGACCCAATGGAATTGTGATACAGTGAATTATAAGTGAAATAATCTGTCTGTAAACAATTGTTGGAAAAATTATTTTGTGTCATGCACAAAGTAGACTTGCCAAAACCATAGTTTGTCAACAAGAAACTTGTGGAGTGGTTGAAAAACTAGTTTTAATGACTCCAACCTAAGTGTATGTAAACTTCCGACTTCAACTGTACATACGTAGCACCACATCAATCAAATGGTAATCAGTCAAGAAAAATCACGTGTGAAAAGGACAGATTTCCACTGGTCTAATGTCCATTGCTCATGTTTCTTGGCTCAAGCAAGTCTGTTCTTATTATTGGTGTCCTTTAGTAGTTGTTTCTTTGCATTAATTCGACCATGAAGGCCTGATTCACACAATCTCCTCTGAACAGTTATGTTGAGATGTATCTGTTACTTGAACTCTGTGAAGCAATTAATGGGATGCAATTTCTGAGGCTGATAACTCTAATGAACTTATCCTCTGCAGCAGAGGAAACTCTGGGTCTTCTTTTCCTGTGGCGATCATCATAGCGCTTGATGGTTTTTGCAACTGCACTTGAAGAAATTTTCAAAGTTCTTTACGTTTTCCGAATTGACTGACCTTCATGTCTTAAAGTAATGGACTGTCGTTTCTCTTTGCTTATTTGAGCTGTTCTTGCCATAATATGGATTTGGTCTTTTACAAAATAGGGTTATCTTCTGTATACCACCCCTACCACTACACAAATGATTGGCTCAAACGAACCCACAAATGTTGATGCTCCAGATACTCAACTAGTCTAAAGAAGGCCAGTTTTATTGCTTCTTTAATCAGAACAACAATTTTCAGCTGTGCTAATATAATTGCAAAAGGGTTTTCTAATTATAAATTAGCTTTTTAAAATGATAAACTTGGATTAGCTAACACAACGTGCCATTGGAACACAGGAGTGATGGTTGCTGATAATGGGCCTATGTACGCCTATGTAGATATTCCATTAAAAATCAGCCGTTTCCATATACAATAGTCATTTACAACATTAACAATGTCTACACTGTATTTCTGATCAATTTGATGTTATTTTAATGGACCAAAAAATTTGCTTTTCTTTCAAAAACAAGGACATTGCTAAGTGAACTTTTGAACGGTAGTGTATATATAAAATAATACATAACAATAATACATCATTGACAGTTACCTTCTAGTCAAAAAGCTTGGCTGAGAGGCAGCAGAATCACATGGTGGCTTCTCAACTTCCTGAGAAAACATAATTGCATATCTGAAATAATATGTTAATGTATGCCTGTAAGTAAAAAAGTCACAAAACCAGGATGATTTACCAAGCTGACTACCAGCCTGAGCTTTCAATTTATTATCGAGCTAAAAACGACAGGCACAAGTAAGAGTATGAAAGAGTCGCATGATTAAAATGAAAACAATCAATCCAGCGAGATTTAAGTGACAAGTTGATTTTGCACCCCTCAAACACAGGAAATACACAGCTGAAAAAGATAGATCCTCAGGAGGGTGGGGCATGTGTGTTGCTTTAGTAAAAGATTTATCATAGTACAAAACGTGTACATGTATGCACAGCAGTGTTTTAGAATATTGGACCGTTGCCTTTCATACTTTTCAAATTCTCAGTGTAGCTCAAGCAATTTCTCCAACTGTCAACACATTCTAAAGAATAGAGGACACGTACCAGAGACATGTTGGTTGGGAACATCTCCTGCGGATGATTGTCTCAGAGCCAAGTAGCTATGTCACAATGGGATGCTGGACTCCGTCTGAGCAGACCCCCTCCGTCTGAGCAGACCACCCCCCGGGCTACTAACTTTAAACGCCGCGTGCTAGCTTAGTGGCGGCTTCCCTGCTCCATCTACGGCTGCCCCCTGGACACTATGATCACTTGGCTACATAGCTGATGCCTGCCGGACTGTCCATTAATTCACGGTACTCCATTCTGTTTATTTGTGTTTTATCTGTCGGCTCTGTGTTTTAACTCAGGCTCTGTGTGTAGTTAATCCGACCCTCTCTTCCTAGTCGTCGCCATTTTTACCTGCTGTTGCTGTGTTAGCTGACTAGCTGCTGTTATCTCACCTGTTGTTTTAGCTAGCTCTCCCAATCAAGACCTGCAATCACTTTATGCCTTACTGTATGTCTCTCTCAAATATCAATATGCCTTGTATACTGTTGTTCAGGCTAGTTATCATTGTTTTGGTTTGCAATGGACCCCGTAGTTCCACTCTCCGTACCTCTTATACCTCCTTTGTCCCACCTCCCACACATGCGGTGACCTCACCCATTGAGACCAGCATGTCCAGAGATACAACCTCTCTTATCATCACCCAGTGCCTGGGCTTGCCTCCGCTGTACCCGTGCCCCACCATACCCCTGTCTGCACATTATGCCCAGAATCTATTCTACCACGCCCATAAATCTGCTCCTTTTATTCCTTGTCCCCAACGCTCTAGGCGACCAGTTTTGATAGCCTTTAGCCGCACCCTCATCCTACTACTCCTCTGTTCCTCGGGTGATGAGGAGGTAAACCCAGGCCCTGCATGTCCCCAGGCACCCTCATTTGTTGACTTCTGTGATCGAAAAAGCCTTGGCCTCATGCATGTCAACATCAGAAGCCTCCTCCCTAAGTTTGTCTTACTCACCGCTTTAGCACACTCTGCCAACCCTGATGTCCTTGCCGTGTCTGAATCCTGGCTTAGGAAGGCCACCAAAAATTCTGAGATTTCCATACCCAACTATAACACTTTCCGTCAAGATAGAACTGCCAAAGGGGGAGGAGTTGCAATCTACTGCAGAGATAGCCTGCAAAGTTCTGTCATACTTTCCAGGTCTATGCCCAAACAGTTCGAACTTCTAATTTTAAAAATTAATCTCTCCAGAAATAAGTCTCTCACTGTTGCCGCCTGCTACCGACCCCCCTCAGCTCCCAGCTGTGCCCTGGACACCATCTGTGAATTGATCGCTCCCCATCTAGCTTCAGAGTTTGTTCTGTTAGGTGACCTAAACTGGGATATGCTTAACACCCCGGCAGTCCTACAATCTAAGCTAGATGCCCTCAATCTCACACAAATCATCAAGGAACCCACCAGGTACAACCCTAAATCCGTAAACATGGGCACCCTAATAGACATTATCCTGACCAACTTGCCCTCCAAATACACCTCTGCTGTCTTCAATCAAGATCTCAGCGATCACTGCCTCATTGCCTGTATCCGCTACGGGTCCGCGGTCAAACGACCACCCCTCATCACTGTCAAACGCTCCCTAAAACACTTCTGCGAGCAGGCCTTTCTAATCGACCTGGCCCGGGTACCCTGGAAGGATATTGACCTCATCCCGTCAGTTGAGGATGCCTGGTCATTCTTTAAAAGTTACTTCCTCACCATATTAGACAAGCATGCTCCGTTCAAAAAATGCAGAACTAAGAACAGATATAGCCCTTGGTTCACTCCAGACCTGACTGCCCTCGACCAGCACAAAAACATCCTGTGGCGAACTGCAATAGCATCGAAGAGCCCCCGCGATATGCAACTGTTCAGGGAAGTCAGGAACCAATACACGCAGTCAGTCAGGAAAGCAAAGGCCAGCTTTTTCAAGCAGAAATTTGCATCCTGTAGCTCTAACTCCAAAAAGTTCTGGGATACTGTAAAGTCCATGGAGAACAAGAACACCTCCTCCCAGCTGCCCACTGCACTGAGGCTAGGTAACACGGTCACCACCGATAAATCCGTGATAATCGAAAACTTCAACAAGCATTTCTCAATGGCTGGCCATGCCTTCCTCCTGGCGACTCCAACCTTGGCCAACAGCCCCGCCCCCCCCCCCCCCCGCTGCTACTCGCCCAAGCATCCCCAGCTTCTCCTTTACCCAAATCCAGATAGCAGATGTTCTGAAAGAGCTGGAAAACCTGGACCCATACAAATCAGCTGGGCTTGACAATCTGGACCCCCTATTTCTGAAACTGTCCGCCGCCATTGTCGCACCCCCTATTACCAGCCTGTTCAACCTCTCCTTCGTATCATCTGAGATCCCCAAGGATTGGAAAGCTGCCGCGGTCATCCCCCTCTTCAAAGGGGGAGACACCCTGGACCCAAACTGTTACAGACCTATATCCATCCTGCCCTGCCTATCTAAGGTCTTTGAAAGCCAAGTCAACAAACAGATCACTGACCATCTCGAATCCCACCGTACCTTCTCCGCTGTGCAATCCGGTTTCCGAGCCGGTCACGGGTGCACCTCAGCCACGCTCAAGGTACTAAACGATATCATAACCGCCATCGATAAAAGACAGTACTGTGCAGCCGTCTTCATCGACCTGGCCAAGGCTTTCGACTCTGTCAATCACCATATTCTTATCGGCAGACTCAGTAGCCTCGGTTTTTCTAATGACTGCCTTGCCTGGTTCACCAACTAATTTGCAGACAGAGTTCAGTGTGTCAAATCAGAGGGCATGTTGTCCGGTCCTCTGGCAGTCTCTATGGGGGTACCACAGGGTTCAATTCTCGGGCCGACTCTTTTCTCTGTATATATCAATGATGTTGCTCTTGCTGCGGGCGATTCCCTGATCCACCTCTACGCAGACGACACCATTCTGTATACTTCTGGCCCTTCCTTGGACACTGTGCTATCTAACCTCCAAACGAGCTTCAATGCCATACAACACTCCTTCCGTGGCCTCCAACTGCTCTTAAACGCTAGTAAAACCAAATGCATGCTTTTCAACCGTTCGCTGCCTGCACCCGCACGCCCGACTAGCATCACCACCCTGGACGGTTCCGACCTAGAATATGTGGACATCTATAAGTACCTAGGTGTCTGGCTAGACTGCAAACTCTCCTTCCAGACTCATATCAAACATCTCCAATCCAAAATCAAATCTAGAGTCGGCTTTCTATTTCGCAACAAAGCCTCCTTCACTCACGCCGCCAAACTTACCCTAGTAAAACTGACTATCCTACCGATCCTCGACTTCGGCGATGTCATCTACAAAATAGCTTCCAATACTCTACTCAGCAAACTGAATGCAGTTTATCACAGTGCCATCCGTTTTGTTACTAAAGCACCTTATACGACCCACCACTGCGACCTGTATGCCCTAGTCGGCTGGCCCTCGCTACATGTTCGTCGTCAGACCCACTGGCTCCAGGTCATCTACAAGGCTATGCTAGGTAAAGTGCCGCCTTATCTCAGTTCACTGGTCACGATGGCTACACCCACCCGTAGCACGCGCTCCAGCAGGTGTATCTCACTGATCATCCCTAAAGCCAAAACCTAATTTGGACGCCTTTCCTTCCAGTTCTCTGCTGCCTGCGACTGGAACGAATTGCAAAAATCTCTGAAGTTGGAGACTTTTATCTCCCTCAACAACTTTAAACATCTGCTATCCGAGCAGCTAACCGATCGCTGCAGCTGTATATAGTCCATCGGTATATAGCAATTTACCTACCTCACCCCCCATACTGCTTTTATTTATTTACTTTTCTGCTCTTTTGCACACCAGTATCTCTACTTGCACATGATCATCTGATGATTTATCACTCCAGTGTTAATCTGCTAAATTGTAATTATTCGATTTATTGCCTACCTCCTCATGCCTTTTGTATATTGTATTGTATATAGATTGTATATAGATATATAGATTGTATATAGATTCTCTTTTTTTCTACCATGTTATTGACTTGTTTATTGTTTACTCCATGTGTAACTCTGTGTTGTTGTCTGTTCACACTGCTATGCTTTATCTTGGCCAGGTCGCAGTTGCAAATGAGAACTTGTTCTCAACTAGCCTACCTGGTTAAATAAAGGTGAAATAAAATTAAAATTAAAATTTTAAAAAATTAAAAAATATTGCGTCTCAGCATCCATGGACTATGACTTGCGCTTAAAGAGTAAATCATAGTCCACGGACACTGAGACGTGATAGTCCAGCATCCCATTGTGACATAGTAACTCGTCTCTGAGAACACCATCCACAGGGGACACACAGCTGGAACACCAACCTCCCCACAATCTGCAGGGGACACATAATTCCCAACCAATATGTCTCCAGTACTCGTCCTCTATTCATTTGAATGTGTTGACTGTTGGAGAAATTGTTTGAGCTGCTCTGAGAATTTGAAAAAAATGAAAGCCAACGGTCCAATATTGTAGATCACTGCTGTGCGTACAGATACATGTTTTGGAATATGATACACCCTTAAATCATAATCCACAGATGCTAGGACGTGGTAGTCCAGAGTCCCATTGAGACATACAGTGCATTCATTAAGTATTCATACCCCTTGACTTATGTGAGAGTTCAATGACCAGCCGGAGGAAGACGATACGACAGCAGCCTCTTCAGGGGATAGGTACTCAGTGTAAAGCCAATTAGTACACAGCTGGGCCCACTAATTGCTTTGTGTCTTTCTCTATATAGATGTGCCAGGAGAGGAGCTGGGGGAGAATTGTGAGTAGAGACGGGGACCTGTTAGGATGTCGGTTTTTCCTACCTCAGAGAAACTTCTGTGTCTGAGGCACCTTGTCTCTCTGTTAACCAAGGCAGGCTATAGGTAGAGAGAAGCGTTCCTCCTGTAATTATTATGTGTAGACGATAGTCTAAAGACAGGACTAGATGTTTTGTTTTCCCTTTTTGGCCACAGCCTTTTGGTCAACGGCTTAGTTTATGTTTATTTATTTTGTTATGCTGGTGTTTCAGCGTTGGACGTTCCCTGAACTGGAGTCATTTTTGTCGGGCGAAAGAAGACCTGTTTAGTAAACGATAAAAAAAATAAAAGCAACCACAACCACTGCTTTTGGTCTGTTCATGTTATGCCTCACACCTGTGTTGCTTCGGACAAGCTGTGTGCCTCGGACAAGCTGATCTGTTCACACTTAGTTCACATTTTGTTGTGTTACAGCCTGATTAAATAAACAAACTTCTAACCCATCTCCACACAATCCCCTATAATGAAAAAATGTAAACATGTTTTTAGAAAATGTAGCAAATTTATTGAAAATGAAATACAGAAATATCTAATTTACATAAGTATTCACACCCCTGAGTCAATACGTTAGAATCACCCTTGGCAGTGAATACAACTGTGAGTCTTTCTGGGTAAGTCTCTAAGAGCGTTGCACACATGGATTGTACAATATTTGCATTATTCTTTAAGAAATTCTTAATTCCTGTCAAGTTGGTTGTTGATCATTGCTAGACAGTCATTTTCAAGTCTTGCCATAGATTTTCAAGCAGATTTAAGTCAAAACTGTAACTAGGCAACTCAAGTGCATATTTGGCCTTGTGCTTTAGGTTATTGTCCTGCTGAAAGGTGAATTTGTCTTCCAGTGTCTGTTGGAAAGTAGACGTGAAGCAGGTTTTCCTCTAGGATTTTGCCTGTGTTTAGCTCTATTCTGTTTCTTTTTATCCTGAAACACTCCTTAGTCCTTGCCGACAACAAGCATACAGTACGCATAACATGATGCAGCCACCACCATGCTTGAAAATATGAAGAGTGGTACTCAGTGATGTGTTGCATTGGGTTTGCCCCAAACATAAGGCTTTGTATTCAGGACAAAATGTTAATTGCTTTGCCACGTTTTTGTAGTTTTACTTTAGTGTCTTTTGCAAACAATATGCATGTTTGGAATATATGTATTCTGTACAGGCTTCCTTTTTTTCACTCTGTCATTTAAATTAGTATTGTGGAATAACTACAATGTTGTTGATCCATCCTATCACAGCCATTAAACTCTGAAACTGTTTTAAAGTCACCATTGGCCTCATGGTGAAATCCCTGAGCGGTTCCTTACTCTCTGGCAACTGAGTTAGGAAGGACACCTGTATCTTTGTAGTGACTGGGTGTATTGATACACCATCCAATGTGGAATTCTTAACTTCACCATGCTCAAAGGGATTTTCATTGTCTGCTTTATTTCAGTTTTACCCATCTACCAATAGGTGCCCTCCTTTGCGAGGCAATGGAAAACCGCTCTGGTCTTTGTGGTACAATCTGTGTTTGAAGTACAAAGATAAGGTAGTCACTTAAAAATAATGTTAAACACTATTATTGCACACTGAGTGAATCCATGCAACTTATTATGTGACTAGTTAAACACATTTTTACTCCAGAACTTATTTAGCCTTGCCATAACAAAGAGAGAATACCTATTGACTCAAGACATTTCAGCTGTTCATTTTTTATTAATTTGTAAAAATAAAAAAAATCTAAAAACATAATTCCACTTTGACATTATGGGGAATTGTGTGTAGGCCAGTGCCAAAAAATCTCTATTTAATCAATTTTAAATTCAGGCTGTAACACAACAACATGTGGACAACAACATAGACCACCATCCACGTGGGACTCACTTCCCAAACACACACCTCACCACAATTCCCAACCAATGCGTATTTTGGTACGCATCCACTATTCATTTGAATGTGTTGACAGCTGGAGGAATTGATTGAGCTGTGCGTACACCTTTGGTACTCAGATAGACCCTTAAGTGACAATGCGTTACCATACATGGATAATGCGCTGGCATGGCGATATTGTCCTACCAGTTGAATAATAAATGCACTGCTACTTTGTTCCGTCTGTTGGACTTCATTTGTATATTTTAAAGTAACAGTGGTGATTCCATAGTAATCAATGGTGAACCTGAAGTGGTGTTTCTTTATCTGCAATTGATTGAATATACATGATAGCATCTTCAACCACTGATAGTGTGGGGATAGTCTACTCAATGATACTGAGATGAGGGTGGCTCCTTAACTTACTGTGAAATGAACTCAGGAACTCAGGGAAAACAAGTTGAGGAGCCCTCTGTCCATTTAAACCCAAATGAGAGGGAGATGAGTTGAATCAAACTGTATTTAAAAATGGAAACTACAGCTGTCGGATTATGTAAAGGACCAATGATTCATCATTTATCTCATGTAAGTGAGACCTCACGACTCTGTCTACGTTGTGTAATACTACAGAGACTGATTCTGCGCTCCATTACACAGCTTCCCCCAACTGTGGAAGTGTTCAGAGTATTCCTGGACTTTCAGAGAGGGGAGACTAGAGTGAAGAGGCTAACTGTCAGAAAACAGTGCAGTGTAGTGCAGTTTATTGTTTACTCCATGTGTAACTCTGTGTTGTTGTCTGTGTCACACTGCTTTGCTTTATCTTGGCCAGGTCGCAGTTGTAAGTTCTCAACTAGCCTACCTGGTTAAATAAAGGTGAAATAAAATGTAAAATAAACATCTGCCTGTATCTTTGTATCTCTTAGGGGTTGACCCTGTCCTCCTCCTCTCCCTCCTCCTCCTCATCATCATGCCTTTCATAATCACTGTCTGTTCTGTTCTCCTTTAACTTTAATATAATGATGAGAAGAGCTGTTCTCCCATCTCCTAGTAATGGTCCTAGGTCTACACATGAGCACCTCTGTGGACCCAGACTAAAAAAAATAGGAAAACCAAGCATGGAAAGTGTCCAGACAGAAGAGGAAGTGAGACATTCCATTCCCTAATTTTTTCTGCATCAATGGAAGTCAATTAACTAGGTAGACTCAGCTGCTATCGCATTGGTGTCTATGGGAGAGCCACCCCTTCAAGTAGACCGGAAATTATGATTTTTTTTCAATGGTAAACAGACTGAGTGAAGTATCTTTATTTATCCACCATCTTGGCCTTTTCCATTAGAAAAACAAACTTCCTGTTTAATGAGGTCACATGGTAGGTAAGGTCACGGTCACATTAGGAAGAAACTGCTAATAAAAAACCACCAGCAGGGGGAGACAAATACGCAGGGAACAGAACACCATCAACAGACACTATTATGAGTATCTGAAACCTTAGTGCTCCTACATTTAATTCCTTCAACAGAGTACAATGGAATGCATCAGATAAAGTTCCTACCAAAAGTTTATTCACTCACACAAGTGCACGTGTCTTTTTTCCTCAACCCGTCCTTGGACTGCCCACCTTCATCAGTGTAATGATGAGGCCTGTCGACTTCTCAGGACCGCTGTACCATAATTACTTTAACTAGGCCTTATTAAGAGATAATGTACCTTCAGAGGAACATCAGATCTCATTAAGTCTGCCAAATTAGGCCTGAACAACCTACCTCTGAGAAAGAACACGCTGAGAAACATGCCTTACACCTGTGTGAGATGAACATATCCCAAATTCAACCCTAGCCCAGAGTCCCTAGTCCAAACCCCCTAGCCCTGACCCTCTCGCCTTGAACCCCTATCCCTGACCCCCTAGCTCAGCGTCCCTAGCCCTGACCCTCTCGCCTTGAACCCCTATCCCTGACCCCCTAGCTCAGTGTCCCTAGCCCTGACCCTCTTGCCTTGAACCCCTATCCCTGACCCCCTAGCTCAGCGTCCCTAGCCCTGACCCTCTCGCCTTGAACCCCTATCCCTGACCCCCTAGCTCAGCGTCCCTAGCCCTGACCCTCTTGCCTTGAACCCCTATCCCTGACCCCCTAGCTCAGCGTCCCTAGCCCTGACCCTCTAGACCAGTCTCTAGTCACTTGTATAAACCTGATAGGAGTGTATAGGTATAAGTGTAACCGGTGCTGTACTGCACCGCTGTAACTCTGCATTGTGTGTGGTTGATTGAGACTATAGAAGTGGACTTTGGAGATCAGGTTGTTTTAATTAAGCACAATTCACTCACTGTTTCCTGCATCAGCATCCAAAAGAAAATAAAACATTTGTAGAGCACATACAGTGGGGCAAAAAAGTATTTAGTCAGCCACCAATTGTGCAAGTTCTCCCACTTAAAAAGATGAGAGAGGCCTGCAATTTTCATCATAGGTACACTTCAACTATGACAGACAAAATGAGAAAAAAAAAATCCAGAAAATCACATTGTAGGATTTTTTATGAATTTATTTGCAAATTATGGTGGAAAATAAGTATTTGGTTACCTACAAACAAGCAAGATTTCTGGCTCTCACAGACCTGTAACTTCTTCTTTAAGAGGCTCCTCTGTCCTCCACTCGTTACCTGTATTAATGGCACCTGTTTGAACTTGTTATCAGTATAAAAGACACCTGTCCACAACCTCAAACAGTCACACTCCAAACTCCACTATGGCCAAGACCAAAGAGCTGTCAAAGGACACCAGAAACAAAATTGTAGACCTGCACCAGGCTGGGAAGACTGAATCTGCAATAGGTAAGCAGCTTGGTTTGAAGAAATCAACTGTGGGAGCAATTATTAGGAAATGGAAGACATACAAGACCACTGATAATCTCCCTCGATCTGGGGCTCCACGCAAGATCTCACCCCGTGGGGTCAAAATGATCACAAGAACGGTGAGCAAAAATCCCAGACCCACACGGGGGGACCTAGTGAATGACCTGCAGAGAGCTGGGACCAAAGTAACAAAGCCTACCATCAGTAACACACTACGGACTCCTGCAGTGCCAGACGTGTCCCCCTGCTTAAGCCAGAACATGTCCAGGCCCGTCTGAAGTTTGCTAGAGAGCATTTGGATGATCCAGAAGAAGATTGGGAGAATGTCATATGGTCAGATGAAACCAAAATATAACTTTTTGGTAAAAACTCAACTCGTTGTGTTTGGAGGACAAAGAATGCTGAGTTGCATCCAAAGAACACCATACCTACTGTGAAGCATGGGGGTGGAAACATCATGCTTTGGGGCTGTTTTTCTGCAAAGGGACCAGGACGACTGATCCATGTAAAGGAAAGAATGAATGGGGCCATGTATCGTGAGATTTTGAGTGAAAACCTCCTTCCATCAGCAAGGGCATTGAAGATGAAACGTGGCTGGGTCTTTCAGCATGACAATGATCCCAAACACACCGCCCGGGCAACGAAGGAGTGGCTTCGTAAGAAGCATTTCAAGGTCCTGGAGTGGCCTAGCCAGTCTCCAGATCTCAACCCCATAGAAAATCTTTGGAGGGAGTTGAAAGTCCATGTTGCCCAGCAACAGCCCCAAAACATCACTGCTCTAGAGGAGATCTGCATGGAGGAATGGGCCAAAATACCAGCAACAGTGTGTGAAAACCTTGTGAAGACTTACAGAAAACATTTGACCTCTGTCATTGCCAACAAATGGTATGTAACAAAGTATTGAGAAACTTTTGTTATTGACCAAATACTTATTTTCCACCATAATTTGCAAATAAATTCATAAAAAATCCTACAATGTGATTTTCTGGATTTTTTTCCCTCATTTTGTCTGTCATAGTTGAAGTGTACCTATGATGAAAATTACAGGCCTCTCTCATCTTTTTAAGTGGGAGAACTTGCACAATTGGTGGCTGACTAAATACTTTTTTGCCCCACTGTATGTTCTGCGAATCGTCGCCTCTTTCTCTCATAGTGCATCAAAATGATTTGAGCATGAGCACGCAGGGCAAAACGTAAGTACACACTCCCCTACTCCCAGGATGCAGGCATGCATAATAACAAATCAACATGCCATATTGATATATGAACCTGGTGAAATTCACACAGTACTTTAACAACACTTACATTCACCCCTCCTGAATATCACCAACCGTGTAAAACTCAACAAAATAACCTACCAAGCTCAAGGCATAATTCTGAATTCAGCTCACAGCTACCCATAGGGTTCAGGGCAAGTGAAAGTTGGTCAGGCCTTCAACTGCCCCTAGATGCATAGTGCCTCTTACACTATACCTACCTTCTTAGCCTTAAAAAAAAAGAAGTCATTCTGTACTAAATTATATCTCTATACTATGTTAAACTTGCACCTTCTGGTGGATTGACTCAATTAGTCTCTTGACTGGTTTAACTACTCTCCCCGCCCTTGTGCGTCCTGCCACTGGGCTAGGGGCCATGGTGACTAACACTGGCTCTGGCCTTAGATCATTGATCAGAGGAGGGTTTGAAGGAATCAGCTCCAGGATCTGAGGTACTTCCCAGGTCATTTTCCTCAAGCAAGCAAGGTTCTTCTGGTTCTGACTTTCCATCCGATGTCCAGAGCTCGGAGTAATTGCTTGAATCCTCCACCACCCAAGATGCACTTTCCTCCCCAGAGTCCTCCATGTCTTCCCTGTCCAGTCCAGCGCCAGAGTGGGTGACCTCTCCTGCATCTACATTGATTGAAGGTCCTGCAGCATCACTGTCATTGAAGTGCACTGAATCATCAATTTCAAATGGCAGGAAATTCACCTGCAGCAGTACATTCCTGTGAACCACTTTCTCTCTGCCTTAACGGTCTTGCATTATGTATGTGGGAGTTTGTGGATTGACTGAAATCACTGTGAAAATCTCGGGGTTCCACTTGTCAGCCAACTTGCGGTGGACCCTTTCACCCTTGTTGGCGATGAGGACATGATCCCCCATGGACAAACTGATGCCTTTAACCCGCTCATCATACTCCCGACCTTGTCGTCTCTGTTGCTTGTCAGTGTGCCTTTGGGCAACACTCAGCTTCCTTCAGCCCAGTGATGAGTCTCAACATACTTGTTGCAATCCACAACACTGGAGTCGTCCAAAACATTGCAGAACATCACATCCACTGGTAGCCGAGGGACCCTACCAAACATGAGAAAGAATGGAGCATAGCCCATAGTCTTGTGAACAGTGGCATTGTAAGCAAATGTCAATGACTGGATTTGTTCAGGCCAGAGTGAGGTGTACTCTCATGTGTGTCTGGAAGTAGCTAGCAAGTTAGCCAACATTAGCCAGTTCGCTTGGGTGCTTGATTGCTGTTTTGAGGTCAGAACAGTCAGATCAACCCGCGAAACACTCTGAATTTACAAACGCCCACTCTGGCACTCCAGATTGAATTTACGAACACACCCATTGTGTCTTATTAATGTTTCGGCTGTAGGCCTATATATCACAGTGGCAAGGCATATGAACTAACATGTTATAGAGCAAACAACAGTTATTACAACACATGTAATATGGCTTTTTTAGGGGGGCTTGGCTTCCCCAGTGATTTTACCCATGCACCGCTACTGAGTCTGAACAGCCAAAAACACATGGAATCAGATATATCAAACCACATCAAGGTGGTTTGAAGTCAGATACAAATCTGGTTCCTGGCCATGTACCTTGTGTCTGAACGGTTAAATCTTATTTATTTTCCCTTAATTGGTTTTTAGACTGTTATTTGGCATATCTTGTTGCTTGCTAGCTGCTTTGTTGACAGTTTGCCAAGAACATGTGGTAGCTAACTAGCTTGTTAATTGTTTCCAAACAAATTAGTGAATGTGCTAGAAAGCTAAACGGCTAGCTAGCTAGTTGACTACTGTGGCCAAAAATGGTTTGTTTTGAATGTTGGATCATCTTATCATTCGAAGCTTTAAAAGTGTTGATTTGACTATGATTGACTGATTTTGACCATTCAAAGCAACTGTGAAACGTACATGGCATGCATTGTTGTCACCTTAGCTTGCTACATAACTTCTGAGTGATAGGAAGAAGAGCACCACCACCAATCAGCCTACACCAATCGTTAATATGACAACTAGCTTGGCCATGTCAACTAATGACTGCTGTCTGAAATTCGATTTGGTCACTTGTAACTTGCTGTTTGGACAGTCAGTATTCCAAAATGGATTTGAAAAACGAAACTGACTTGAGCTTAAGGCCTGCAGTGTGAACAAGATTTGATACTCACAACTCACTTCAATCGAATAGGAGGAAAATAATGGATTATAATAATAATATAATAATAATGGAGTGAATAGCCTATGCCTTCCTGTCCTCATCTGCTTTTCCTCTATGCACATGTTGGGAAATAAATAAAAACAGATTAAAGCTAATTCTGGCTGTCCTGTTGTTTTGTGAAAATTAAGGAGAAAAGCTATTGGCTATTATGGATAATTGAGTTGCACTATATTTTTCTCTCGCCCAAATCAGACTGAAATTGCGACTGCACGCTTACTGATGTCCTGAAACGCACCAATCAGAAGCAGAACGAAGTCAAGTCAGCTGATTAGTCAGGATTCTTGGCGTGACACGATTGGATAGCTGGCGAGCTTGAGTTGTTTACTTTTTTTGCTAGTCATATTTCCTCTCTTCTTTCTAACTGTACACGGTCACAGTAGGCTTTCGTTATTTGTGAAACTGACACACTTCAAAACGGAATGAGTACTACCATTAGCACCCAACGAGGACAGGTAAATATAACAACTAACGTCAGAATACAAACTATAGTAGCTAGCTAGCGTTAAATTAGCTAACGAACACGGATAAACACCATTTTAGCTAACGTTAGCTTCAATAATCACTATCTGTAGCTAGCTGCAACGTTTTAATGCAAACAACACCGTAGCGTTAGTTAATTTAACAAAGTTACCTAGTTA
This sequence comes from Salvelinus namaycush, assembly GCF_016432855.1. Lineage (NCBI taxonomy): Eukaryota > Metazoa > Chordata > Actinopteri > Salmoniformes > Salmonidae > Salvelinus > Salvelinus namaycush. Next base: position 67,729,495 of record NC_052307.1, read on the forward strand.
CAGTAGCTAATTAACTTCCAGGTAGATACATTAGCTTCAACAAGCTAGCTTGCGGGGTGGGTCGTTTTTACGTCAGCCAGCTAATTTAGAAGCCTAAAGTTTGGCAAGTCTCTGGATATAGCCATATAGCTAACGGTAGCTAGCTGGCGCTCCTTAGCTAGAGCTTGCCAGGAGCAATAACCACAATGGCGTGGTTAACACTAGGCTAACTAACTACGAAAATTAGCAAGCTACTGGTTAAATCTAAAGTCAACTAGCCAGTTATCTAGCTACCTAACGTTACTTCTTCTTCGATAGGGTTTAACGGCGGTTGGTATCCAATGTCAATGGTGCATTACCGCCACCAGCTGGACGGGGTATTGAATAAGAACTAAAAAGATCTTCCTCGATAGGGGTTAACGGCGTTTGGTATCCAATGTCAATGGTGCATTACCGCCACCAGCTGGACGGGGTATTGAATAAGAACTAAAAAGAAAACATTCCGGGAAAGGGGGGAAAAAAATACATAAATCATAATTTCACAGTCCACATCAATCACAGTCCACTTAAAATACATCCCTACACAGGCTCAGGGGCCTGTGATGGGGCTACATTCACCGACAGCATTTCTTGCACTGCCTCGGCTGTGAAATCACGAAGACGCAAAACACGTTCAACGGCATTCACAATGATTCCAATTTTCTTAGACTTCTTCTCCGCTTGTGCTGTGCAGTTTATGACCATTGCAATAAATAATACAAAGTCCACCTTTTTAACATGTAGCATCTCACTGTCCCTCAGTTGATGAGAAACCTTCACTGGTTGTGGTAGCTCTACCATTGCTTCTTCCCTGCCACTTGTTCCTTCCAATTTTCTCACTGCCTCCAGATAGGAGACAGCTGGACACTCTTTACCCTTTCCACCTCTTTCTCATTTACAGAACACTCCAAAAATGCAGGGGCGTGTTCACCTCCACAGGTGCATCATTTCCCTTCATCTGGCATACGATATTCTTCCCTTCTGCACACACTTGACACATGACAAAATCTTTTACATTCATGACACTGAAGGGGCTTGTACACAAAAGCTCTTACAGGGTATCTAGGGAGAGACTCTTCATCAAAGAACAGTAGGGAACTTATTTTCTCCGTACACCATACAGGTCAATCGACGTGCACCAACCACTCCATCGATGTCTTCAGTTATATCCTCAGCCTTTATTTCTTGCGACCACACCAGAAATAACCCCCTTGATAGGCGTTCTGCTACGAAAATCCATGTAGGAAACATTCCACTCTGATATCTTTTTGAGTCTTAACACGCGCTTCTTCTGCTCCGCAGACATACAAAAAATTTAAATAAGACCACTTCTTATGACTCACTGACTCCACACTTTTTTCCAACACATTCCAGATTTTCATGGAGACGTTAAATGGATTTCCCAAGTAGTATTGATCCAAAACTGATCCAAAACCATGACTCAGACCAAAAACAAGTCTAGTGGTTTCTTATTTTCCACATAGCTTTACTTCTCTTGTTTCGCTTTTTCTTCGCAGCTGTCACCCACTCATTCTCACTTTCTGTACTATTAGCTTCACTCGACTCACTAACAGTTTCAAACAAAACCTCAGTGTCCGCCATCTTCCGTCTAGCTAACTACTGTATTCACAGGAGCCTTACATGCTGACCAGACCGCACGCATGTTGATTTTGTCCTCACTCCCCAGACGCGATCAAGACACGCAGATTGAAATATCAAAACAAACTCTGAACCAACTATATTAATTTGGGGGCAGGTCAAAAAGCATTAAAGATGTATGGCAATTTAGCTAGCTAGCTTGCTGTTGCTAGCTAATTCGTCCTGGGATATAAACATTGGGTTGTTATTTTACCTGAAATTCACAAGGTCCTCTAATCCACAGATAACTAGAAAACAAACTTTTACCCTTTTATCTCTCCTCCTCCAGGCTGCTTCTTCTTCTGACTTTATATGGCGGTTGGCAACCAACTTTAAGGTGCATTGCCACTACCGACTGGAGTGTGGATCTCAGTTAATCTTTCAATCACCCATGTGGGTATATGCTCCTAAAAACCAATTAAGAGAGAGCACGTGGTATATGCTCCTAAAAACCAATGAGGAGATGGGAGAGGCGGGACTTGCAGCGCGTTAAGCTTCACAAATAGAACCAAGTTCTATTTTAGCGCCTGGCTACGCAGACGCTCGCGGGCAGTGTGTGTGCAATGATTGAATAACATGTGCAGTTGAAGTCGGAAGTTTACATACACCTTAGCCAAATACATTTAAACTCAGTTTTTCACAATTCCTGACATTTAATCCAAATGAAAATTCCCTGTCTTAGGCCACCACTTTATTTTAAGAATGTGAAATGTCAGAATAATAGTAGAGAAGGATTTATTTCAGCTTTTATTTCTTTCATCACATTCCCAATGGGTCAGACGTTTATATACACTCAAACCGTATTTGGTAGCATTGCCTTTAAATTGTTTAACTGGGGTCAAATGTTTCAGGTAACCTTCCACAAGCTTCCCACAATAAGTTGGGTGAATTTTGGCCCATTCCTCCTGACAGAGCTGGTGTAACTGAGTCAGGTTTGTAGGCCTCCTTGCCCGCACACGCTTTTTCAGTTCTGCCCACAAATTTTCTATAGGATTGAGGTCAGGGCTTTGTGATGGCCACTCCAATACCTGACTTTGTTGTCCTTAAGCCTTTTTGCCACAACTTTGGAAGTATGCTTGGGGTCATTGTCCATTTGGAAGACCCATTTGCCATCTATTTTGTGAAGTGCACCAGTCCCTCCTGCAGCAAAGCACCCCCACAACTTGATGCTGCTTTACGTTGGTGTCACGTCCATCAAAGGGAGGAGACCAAGGCGCAGCGTGATTGGAAACAAACTAACAAAACAACAAAACGAACGTGAAGCTATTAACAACTAGTGCTGACATGCAACTACACATAGACAACTACCCACAAATACAGGTGGGAAAAGGCAACCTAAGTATGGTTCTCAATCAGAGACAACGATAGACAGCTGCCTCTGATTGAGAACCACACCCGGCCAAACACACAGAAATACAAATCATAGAAAAAGGAACATAGAATGCCCACCCAAATCACACCCTGACCAAACCAAAATAGAGATAAAAAGCTCTCTACGGTCAGGGCGTGACAGTTGGGATGTTGTTCTTCAGCTTGCAAGCCTCCCCCTTTTTCCTCCAAACATAACGATGGTCATTATGGCCAAACGTTTCTATTTTTGTTTCATCAGACCAGAGGACATTTCTCCAAAAAGTCTGATCTTTGTCTCCATGTGCAGTTGCAAACCGTATTATGGCTTTTTTTATGGCGGTTTTGGAGCAGTGGCTTCTTCCTTGCTGAGCAGCCTTTCAGGTGATGTCGATATAGGACTCGTGCCTCGTTAATTAAAGCCCAAAGTCATTACAACTCGTTTTAATGACTCCAACCTAGGTGTATGTAAACCTCCGACTTCAACTGTATGTGTACATGTATTTTGCAACGCAAGTGACGTGAGCGGTGTGGTCAGCATGTGAGGCAAATGGCTGTAGCTAGTGTCTATATGGCCAGCTTAGCTAATGTTACTCGCCCAGATTTAAACTTGCTTGAGTTTATCAGGACACAGCTAAACCACTGTCGTCTGTTAGCCAATTCGAGCTGAAGTCTAGGCAAGAGATATTAAGAAACATTTTACTGAACCACCTCTATAGGGCAGTGATGGAGAGGCATGGCCAAGCTAGATCTGATGATGTTGGACCGGTTTCCCAGACTGATTGAACCCTGGACTGAAAAGCCTTCTCAATATAAGGGACCAAGTCACCTGACACTTTTTATCCAATAACTAAAGATAGGGTGGTCATATTGTTATGCCATTTTCAGGGTTTTCTAGAACACAGAGATGATTCAAATAAAATGACATGTATGAAATTAAAATGCCATATTATGAAAATTAGGCACTTAATACGCAAATGAGTCAGTATGGAAAACACAATTACAGTAATTAAAGCCCAATAATTAAAAGGAGGGATGGTCATATAATTAGCAAATCTTAATGTTTTATGCAAAACTGAGAGTTTGTAACAATTTTAAACAATTTATGAAATTAGAATCATTTTTTGTACAATTTATAAAAATGTGATACTTTAATATGCTAATTGATCTGTATGGAATAAACACAAAATACAGGAAGTTAAGACCATTAATTTAAACTAAGGTGGTCATTGTTAACATATATTGATGTTTTATGCAGAACTGGTAGTTTACACTGAGGAGTAAGGTGGCCATGCCCGTGTACACACACACACCAAGGGTGTTAAGAGTACATATAATTGGGATTAATTACATAATTATGAACAAAAAGCAGACTTACTATTTAGTATTTACCAATTAGCAACTGTTAGGCAGTATATATCACAGTTATGTTGTATTTAGTTGTCCAACTGAATAGGCCTAGAGTGCCAAATAATAATAACCCTGTGCCACCTGCATACACACTCTGCATATCCCACACACTCGAACAGCACCCCCACCAACACACACACACACACACACACACACACACACACACACACACACACACACACACACACCCAGTGCCTAACACAGACACACATTTCTCTGAATCCTCACACAGCACCCACCAACAAACACACACACACCACATCACACATAGCCTAAAACAGACACGCTTCTCACTAAGTCTGAACTGTTACACAGAAGTCTACATTGTAATGTTATTTTTTGGTGTTGATTTCTCTGGTGAAGGGAGTATAAACTGCACCATTTCCAGCAAATAATTATCCTAGGCTCAGAAGAGACAGCCAGCTGCACAGAATGATAGATGGGACACTTTTTCAATTCACTTAGCTATGTTGTAAACCTGTTGCCACTGAATTCTTGTAGTTTTTACTTGAAAAAATAAAACCATTAATCACAAAAAGTGGCATAATACTGCCAATGCTGCACAGCGCTGCCTCTCGCCCCAGTTGCCTCAGGGAACAGTGTCAAGCACTCCCACACTCATCATGGAAATGTGAGTGGGGGAACAAGAATTTGGAGCAACCTCTGACAACCCCTACATAAGGGGGGTAACAACTGCCACATTAATGTTTTCAAATTATTAATGTATTTTGACGACCATATTATTGACATTTAGTGAAAATAGATTTGTTTACTTCTGTTCTTTGTAGAATTCTCACATAGCGTCCATTGTTTGTCGCGTCACCTAACATGCTGTCAATGGTGTGTCTGAGAAATCGCTGCATATTGTGACCCTTTTCTTCCTCTAGTGTGGTTTGCCTGTCCTCATCCACAATTCCTCCGCTCCTTTTGTCTTTTTAGGTATACATTGGGGAGTTGCCCCAAGACTTCCTGCGTATTACTCCCACCCAGCAGCAGCAACAAGTTCAGTTGGATGCCCAAGCAGCGCAGCAGTTGCAGTATGGGGGATCCCTGGGCACTGTAGGACGGCTTAGCATCACTGTAGTGCAGGTAGGGTGTTTTTAACTGCATCTGCTTGGTCTTTCCCTAGAATCAAGACTTATTGTGGAACACAAGGTTATTAATGCAGTGGGAATGTTTTCCTGTGAATCACTGTTATGTCCCTCTTCTCTCCAGGCCAAGCTAGCTAAAAACTATGGTATGACACGCATGGACCCTTACTGCAGGGTCCGACTAGGGTATGCTGTTTATGAAACACCCACAGCCCATAATGGTGCCAAGAATCCACGATGGAACAAAGTTATCCAGTGCACTGTCCCACCTGGAGTAGACTCCTTCTACCTGGAGATCTTTGATGAGGTGAGAAAGAAGGAATTAGGGGGCGGTGGGTGAGGAGAAGATCATAACTTGTTATTGGCTCGATAACTAGGCCTGTCTAGAGTTATTGATAGCAATCTACTTTGAGTATTTCTTCTTGATGATCATCCTTGATTTTATGGACAAGTTACTGATTTGAGGTGTTTGTGCTGGTCACTTTTCCAGAGGGCATTCTCCATGGATGACAGAATTGCATGGACACACGTCACCATCCCGGAAGGCCTGAGAGAGGGTAGTGTGGTTGATGAGTGGTACAGCCTCAGTGGCAGACAAGGCGATGACAAGGAGGGCATGATCAACCTGGTCATGTCTTATGCTGTGAGTTCATAAAACACACATGCTCACATTGTACATTGTCATTGTAGTACAGTTTGAAAGTGATTGATGTTATCTAACAACTTGCCCCTTATCTCTTCCTCTTGGCTCTCATGCTTTCAGAACATGACAGCAGGTATGCATATGTCTCCACCCGTTGTCCTCATGCCCACAGTCTATCAGCAGGGGGTAGGATACGTACCCATTGCAGGTGAGTAGAACCATACTCTCCACTGTGATGTAGTGTTAGGTTTAATTTTTTATACAATAATCCAAACGGACTCCAAGGAAACTCAAGTTAGATTAATTCACCACACTGGGTGTTGCAGCTGAAAAAGCACACATACCGGTCATAACACGACTACAGGCTACTGCAATCCACTAGATAATTACACTCCTCATACACAAAGAGCCTAAATCTAACACTACTTTTGATCTCTAAGAATATATAAAAACGGTATATTCATATTCAGAGTATATAAAACAGTAAAGATACAAGACAGTGTTATAGAACAGTAATTATGATCTATCAGCTCAAACTCCGTCAGCCCTATTCCACCCTTATGGAATCATTTTTGCCCTCAGAGACAGGCCCCCTTTCCCTCTTCCCAAATACAATGCACATAGATCTTTCCACCTAACCCATAACATAATAATTACTACTGCTAGGCTAATTATACAATTATAAATAGATTAAAACGGGCTCAAGTCAGTCTTCAACTGTTGGCAATCTTGGACAGAGACACTGCAGCCATCTAAGGCCCAGTTCTATTTTGATTGCTAGTCTACTTTCCAAATGGACGTGGTCATAGCTTGCCTTATGTAAGTGAAACTAAAGGACAAAACAGACCACGCCTCTGACTGACCACAGGACATTGTTAATTTTCCTGACTATTCTACATGTTGAATTGCCACTGCTCATCGGCACCCAGCAGGTGATCTACTTACTGTGCACGGCTGATGTTTATTAGTGTGTGTTGCCCTTAAGAACTGTTGACCTGTTTAAATTATACATTTAATAGGAGATTGTTGCTTACCCATTTCTCTCTGGTTTGCTCTTCTCAGGAGTGCCCACTGTATACAACCAGGGAATGGTGCCCATGGGTATGCCTCCAGCACCCACAGTCGCCCCACAAGAAGCTCCCTGTAGTGAGGAGGATCTTAAGGCACTGCAGGACATGTTCCCCAATCTGGACAGGGAAGTGATCCGCACTGTAATTGAGGCCCAGCAAGGTAACAAGGATGCCGCCATCAACTCTCTGCTGCAGATGACAGAAGAGCTGTAACAGTGGAGCCACAAATAGAGCCACTGTGGCGGCCAGAACATTGCCCATTCACAGCAACAGCACCCTGCACAGTTTGTAAATATGCACTCAGGCCTGCAAGCTCTCAACTGTCACTCACACTAAATAAAATCCAGCAGTTTTCAACCATAAGCAGATGTCCATATCTGAGGTGTCCCACATTTATACATCTGTATACATTACCATCTGTATTATGAAACAATGTATAGCTTTGATCCCAGTCCACATCTGGGATTGGGACAAATTGGTTTGCCTACTGATAAGTGCTGTGGTGGCTGGTTGGCTTCTCAATTTTACATTCCACTTTACTCAGAATTATGTACAATTAATGTTGATGCAGTGCGATGTAGGGGTAATGAAAGGAATTGATCCTCAAGAAGCTTTAGATCTTTGAGATAGCAGTTGTTGTGAGACATTGTTGAGAGCTCCCTAGCCAGTCTTCTCTGTATATGTGTATTGACCAGTACTGTCTTGAGCCTATCTGTGTTTGATTGATATATATATATATAAATATATATCAATCTGTATAAATATAGTTATATATATTGAAAAGATGATAAATTATGAAGACAAGAGATTTAGGTATGCAACGGTTCAGAGCAGAAAGAGGACTTATCACAATATAACAAACCGCGATGACTTAGAAGATGTGCAAATCCTCGCATAGCCACACAGCCAATGCCTATCAACCTCTCAAATGTTAAGGTTAATTTGCCACCATTCCACTCTACTCTGGATAATGCCATATGATTTTGTACTTCTCCAACCAAAAATGCCTCCGAATGTTTCTATATCACTGGTCAGTGGTTGTTGTCTATGATGGAAGAATATATCATGGTAATCCAATATCAAATAATGACATGGTAATATAAAATTACTGAAATCAGTGAAGATATAAACATATTGCTGATATCATCCGTTCCCATCACCCTATCTGAATTCACCGGCTTTATTGCAAATTGTTATAGGCTGTGAAAATCCCTGCTGGACTAATAACTAAAATGGTGTGCACAACCAAGTAACATGATATTCAGAAAATTGGTATACGTTGGTATGATTATCATACAGATAAAATATAATGTCCTAACACTACCATATATAGGCCAACACATAAAGAGGAGACTTGTGAAGATCCATCGACATGAGGTATTGAATGTTGCCATCACCCCAAAGGCCTGATTTTAACATGGGGTTTTCATTTTCTATTTGTATTCGCTTAATCTTCAAAGATGTGCATATATTTTTCCAAGGAAAGATCCTCTGTTTTGGTGTGATTCATTAAAGAAAATATATAGTTAATTTCCTTCGTGCTTAGGCCATACTCCATTATTATAAATTATTCTTGTTTAAATTTAAAAGACTTCATTGATTTTCAGTGATCCCAATTCTGGGCACTTATGTTTGATTGATTGCTCTATCCCCTCTTGATTTAACAAGTTCCTGTTTACCTTCCACTTTTGTGAAGACTTTCATTTTAAATGTTAGGTTTTCTTCTATGTTTTCCCCCGTACTTGTCCCATTCTCATAGACATATTTTGAACATGATTGTGTCATGTTTAGCCAGGCGTCTGTATAACTCCTAACACTTCCAATGTTTAGCCATGCTACTTATTTGTTGGTGGTAGTCCATAAGTAAATGAACCTTCCTAAGCTAAAGAGAGCATATCATTTCTTTCACTTTTACAGTCCTTTTAGATCAATGTGCACAAGGATGTTCGAAGGCACTCTGGCGGAAGTTAGGAAGGTTGTTCTGATTCTGTTGTAATGGAATGGCAAGGCTACATGCTACAGCAGTTTAATGGGTTATCTGGTTTGAATGTACAAAACTTTTTTGGCATCAAATTATGTTTGCAATTTGACATTTGCTCTTGTTTGTTTTACTCATGATACATTATGGAAATAAATGTTTTATCTGCATTTGTTTGGTCTTGTAGTGTAGATCTCAACCTGGTTTGTTTGCCATGCCATTTTTGGACTTGATTGAAATATACCCATTGACTTTTGAAGAATATAACTTAAAAATTACTCATGAGCTGAGTTCAACTGTTGTAACCCATTATAACCCAAAATATAAACTTGTTTTACTTCTTTGTAAACGATGTAATTGTAAACAAACACATGATTAAGGCCAACATTCAATTCGGACTGTGGAAGATCTGTGTTACAGCGCAATTGACATATCAAGGTAATTTCCGATTGAGCCGACGTGCTGCGTTTACCGTTAATGTGGTCTCTGCTATCACTGGAACATTGCCTTTAAAACGTGCATATATTGGACAAAATGCGATTGGATTGAATCTAGCCCTTAAACTATCATTTTGATCTCATGGATGGTCGGTCCTTACATCAATAGAGATAGAGACTGGGTGACACTGTCTGATCTGCAGATTGCCCCATTAAACCCCACTATGTTGTCAATGACACAAGAACGTTACTACCCTATTCTAGCTACAAATTTTATTATACCTTTACTAACTTGTGAATGCTTGGCAAGTTTTGTTACGTCAATATATTTTCAAAAGCCACTAGTAGCTAGCTACAGGTAACTGCCAAAATAATAGAAAATCTTGAGTAAATGAGGGTTCTGATGGCTCTGTTATGGTGTGTGGTGCATTTTCCTGCCATGGTTTATGACCACTCAACCCATAGAGCAGTGGTATTCAAACTTTTTCAGCGGGGACCACCTATATTTTCAGCCAGATTTTTACATCAACAAATAACTTTTAATTCATTGCATTTTCATCTCTTATCAAAATGAAAAGAAAATAAATATGTTTACTCAAAATGTTATCTTTCAAATTATCTTTCTCGAAAACGTTTGTATATTGTCCCATACAACAATCAGTACCCTATTTTTATTTTATTTTGGCGACCCCACTGCAGTTCCGTTGCAACCCCGACTTTGAATACCACTGCCCTAGAGGGCAAGATAAACACCAGTACTGTACATACACCACCATTCTGAGTGATCACCTTCAACTTATGGTGAATCATTTCTATCCTGATGGGAGTGGATGACAATGCCCCCATCCACAGGGCACGAGTGATCCCTGAATGGTTTGATGCGTATAAAAACTATTTAAACCATATGGCTGTTTCAGTCACCAGATCTCAACCCAATTGAACACTTATGGGAGATTCTGAAGCAGCGCCTGAGACAGCATTTTCCACCACCATCAACAAAACACCAAATGATGGAATTTCTCTTGGAAGAATGGTGTCGCATCCCTCCAGTAGAGTTTCAGACACTTTGAGAATCTATGCCAAGGTGCATTGAAGCTCTACTGGCAGCTCCTGTTGGCCCAACACCCTATTAGGACACTTTATGTTGTTACTGTTATTTTGCCAGTTACCTGTACATACTTCTAAGTAGCATAATGTTACTGTTATGGTGGTCACTGTGAATAGCTTGAAGGATTGTGAGAATTCCTCAAAGAGCAAAAGGAACATGCAGAAGCACATGATGCTGCTGTTGTTTATTAATTACTACAAATGAGAAAAGAGATTCTCCACTACATTTATCATAGAAAATACATTCATTTTACAATGAAGGTATAAGAACATAATGCTAAGTGCTGCCGATTGTAGAAATACACTGGCATGACAGATTTAATTAAAACGTAACAAGAAAACAAATTTGGACTAAAACATTCCTTGACATGAGTATAATTCCTATATCAGTGTGCATGTTGTCTCCCTAGACGTTTAGCGCCTTCTCCTGCGCTGTCTCGTCGTCCCCGGGGCGGCGGTCGTGCCTGCATCACAGTCTGTGACATGACATCCACACGACTCAACGTGGATGTAGGAGTGCTTGACCTTTGACCCATCAGGGCACATCAGCTCCACCTCTTTCTGGCTAGTGGTCGCCTCTTGGCAGCAGGAGCAGTAGTGCATCATGGTGTTCGCCTCTGCTGAGTACCTGCACATTCACATAAACACAAGACAAGTTGAAAAGAGGGCTTGAATTCCCTGGGTTGTCTTGACAAGATGAGCACAGGAGCATTAAATAAGTCAAATTGTCTCCTAGTTCATAAAGGGCACACTAGACAGTGAATAGATGATCACTAACTGGGGCCTGCATGACATTGACTAGTGCTGCATTCAGCATCTGTAGTACTTACATAGAAGAGGTTCCACAGTTTCCTGAGCAGGAATTGATCTCCACAGGCTCTGCGGTCGCACAGCCACTGATGACAATGCTAGTGGTGGTGTACTTCATCTCACAGACATTGCTGCGTTCTGTGCCTGGTCAGGGAAGATGCATCAAGAGTTAGGCTACTGTTTGGTATGACACAGATGAAGCAGAAACAGCCAACATATACATTTTTGGCCAGTATGTAGTCACACAATGTTTCCGGTTGGTCTTGTTTAGGTGACATAGCATGCTATTATTAACCAGTAGATAGGTGGTTATTAGGAATGCTTTGGCTGGACGTGTTACTTACAGGTCTTGCAACATCCATTTGCATCTGTCTTTTCTGTGCCCTGGGGTGAAAAATAGGAGAGATGATTTATAAGTGGCAGATTGTATACATTATGTGAGCTCCCTTCCATTCTAAATGTTACTGAAACATCTATCGCTATGACCCAAGAGCGCTAGGAATGATAGTAACATTCTGAGGGAGAATGGAAAACAGTGTAACTGCAGTGTTGATTGTCCCCACGATGGAGGTGAGATAGGACAGAAACTCACTGGGACACAGTTCTCTGGGCTGAATGCAGGGCACACAGTCTTCACCTCCACTGGTATATATTGGCCACCAGTTTCCTCACATGTGTACTTCACACATTTGTCACCAGGTGGTGACCACGTTTCGTTCACCTATCGCAAAAGGAGAAGAGGATGTTTCAGATCATGTAGACAGATTATGCATCCTCATACACACGCTTGTCGTACTCACCTGAATAGTCTGTTTGGTCTTATCTGGCATAGTAACCACACAGCTTGTCTGCACACACTTCCCACAACACTGACCAGGTATGGCCTGATACTGGAAGCCCTAAGACGAGGATGGAGAGCCATCATTGAATCATTGTTCACTTATTTTATAAGCATGCAGTAGCTTCCAGAGTAGGCTACTGCAAGTTTCTTATAAATATGTAAATTAATTGATCATCTTTGTAAGAGAGACATGACTACCTGTGAACATGTAGTGTCGCAGGAGATATTTGTGCACACAATGTTGTTGAGCTTGGTGCTAGGATCCATGATCGAGCTGCAGGTACAATTCTCACAAGTTCCTTTAGGAACTTCAGCACCAGGCTGGAGTGAAAGAGAGAGACAAAAGTTATCATCCACTATAACAGATTGTTTGAATAGAAGAGGGTCAGAGTGCAAAGGGAGCAGTTCTATAGTACAATGTGACCAATTATGAGGGCAGCAAACACAATACAGCTTATCTTAAGCTATTTCTGGGTGTATCTTTCAGAAGCTTGTTTAATTTAATTTATTTGAAATTACTTATTCTTACCTGGTACTCAATGTTATTGTAGACACATACACTCTTAGGAACTGAACAGACACACATTGAGAAGGAATCAGTCAGTGATACCAGTGACTCATGTCAGAGTTAATACAAATGCAACCAGTGATACATGGGAATTACAAAGTCAATGAACTAACTAAACCGCTGATGAAGTAAACCAAGGGGACTTACCACAGGTATACTCTGGACAGCAGCTTGAGATGGACGTGCTTATAATTGCTTCCCACCCTGGCTGGCAGTCCATCATGACTTTGGGGCAAAGCAGTGCATCACACTCTGTTACAGAGGTAACCAATGAGAAGTGATTAAAAGACAAGCCGATAGAGGGTCAAATAACCCCTATGACCCTACAGAACACTTCAGATAATCTTGGTCTAGTACTGTATAAATAAGAGTTGGCTTTCTAATGATTTACTTGAAGGGTCTGCTCCATCACTCACCACATGTATATTTCTGGCAGCAGCCTTCTGTCTTGTTCACCAATCTGTATCCAGTCTCATTGCAGATGGGTATGGCTGGTGTGGTGCAAGTGATAGGCTGGCACTGGACAATCATGGAGTCCATGTCACATGTGCACTGCTGGCAACCACTCTCCCATGTATCACCAGGCTTAAGAAAAAAACAGGGTAATGTCAGGTCAATACAGACACAGAAAAGAGTAACTCAACTGTTTTTGTTCTGCAATGAACTGGATTTAACCATGGCAGTTAATATGAACCATCATTAGGTGAGAAGAAATGGGTTGGAGGTAGTTATTCAGAGATTAAAAGTTTTCTTCTGGTCAGTTCATTGGAAGGAATAAAGAGGCCAAGACCTATACTATGTCAATGAAAAGTATCCATCCAAGTAGGTAAGTTTCCCTGACTCACGTGAAATGCATCTCATGATATGTCTATATGAGAATGAATATCTGGAGAATATTTAGATGGAGGAAATTCTTACCATTTTGGGGTTGCCATCAGGTCCTGTACAGCCTGAAAAATAAATAGAGGGTGTGTTTAAAAGTTTTGTCTCACATGGTTGGCGTCAAATTCTTCTCACCTCCACATCAACACATTTTGTTAACTGTTCCATTACAAATAAAGCCTGTAAACCATGATTTATGATTAATTTAAGGTTTCAAAGTACAGAAAGGTCTAATTTTCATATTGATAGGTACCTGCAAAATGACCCATAACCCATTCTTACCACAGGAGACCACACAAGTATCAGAGTAGGTGCTGAACAAGACGGTTTTAGATGGACAGAAGCAACCCTCCTTTGTCTTATTGGTCATTTGGGTTTGATTGTTCAAATACTTCTCATTATATCTGCATACAAAAGAGGTTTGGGATTATGCAGGAGATAATTTATTTTTAAAAAGGCTCAAATTAAGGAAATTCATATAACATCCAATCAGACTGAAGCTTACCTTGTATTACATGTTGGTTCAACTGCTGGACCACATGGCATGTACACCTTAGTGGCTGGGCATGTATGCTCTGCAGGACAAAAATAGGTCACAGATATGCTAAACACCAGCAAAAACAATGTTTTAAGTAGCTGCCTATGACAAAAGTAGCTTCCTATGAATTTGTGGCATGACTACTATGCTTGGATTCATAGCTCACCACATTCTCCATCGGTGGACTTCCTCCAGTCAATGCAGATCCCTTTATTTGCACATTCAGATGCATACGCCTCCAGACTAGAGCAGCTAGAATTAGCATTGTAGCAGACATCTGATCTACAGGCCTGAATGAAGGCATCAGGAGAAACCGCTTTATGGCATTCCTCAAAGACCCTTTGAAATAAAATAACATAGAGAGTGATTTAAAGAGATGCATGGAGCGCAACCTTTAACTAGAAATGCCAATGGAACCGTACCTGTATTATGATAGAAAACAGGTGCAAATACAAGAAAATGAACATGACAGAAAATGTACATTACAATTAGGAAGTGAATTCTTATTGTGTTCTTGTTCCCTTTTTCAAACTTAGTTTGATATGTTCCTTACTTGCTGTTCATGATTTCACAAATGACTGTCTTGCAGGGGGTAGGGGATGTGCTTGGGGTTGCCGTGGCGGTAGTGGGTGGTGCTGTTGGAGGAGTTGGACAGTCCTGGTTTGGAATCAGCCACTGGCTAGCTGCGACTGAGCAGCTCTGTATCTGACCATTAGGTGACTGGCAGTCATTCTTCTGGGAATTATCACAGGTACCTTGAAAATATGGATATTAAGTAGGGTAAAACCTAGTTAGCAAGGACAAGTCATAGTTGTCGTAAGCAATTTCTATAGGTTGGTCTAGAGAGGAACATCTACTGAAAGTTTGAAACTGTGAAATGTTTATTGACCCTCTTTAATAATACTCACCACACTGGCCCTCTGTGATGCTTTGGAAGAGGGAGTAAGGAAGGTTGATGCTAAATGATGACCCCTTGTAAGACACCTGAACCTTAAGATCAGTGATCTCCAGCACGACCTCCACACCAGTACTTGTTAGAGCAATGTCACCCATTCTGTAAGCTGGGTAGATCCGTTTACTGTTGACATATACCTGCATTTGTGTAGAAATGAATACACATTTAGATGGTTGAGTCATGTGTTATCTTGAAAGTAGTAACATGACAATGTTAACCCTATATTTGGTTTTCATTTAGAGTTATGGGATTTAAATAAAGCATGATAACGCAGCAGCATCATTAAACAATTATGGATATTAATAAAAAGCAATCAGAATGATATTTTTTAAATAGTTACCACATTTTCTGTTGTTTCACCAGATCTCTGCTGGGTTAGAATCACTTCATAGGATTTGTAATGAATGATAAGGGACTGAGGACAGAATCCACTGTCAGCGTTTCCACAGTAGTGGTTATCAACAATAATGGTAAGGTTGTATTTGAAGTTGATTTCTTTCACTAAGGTGTAGGAGCAGTTCTCCTGGAAATTGTAATATACTCCATCAAATGTCATGTAGTGAGATCCACCCCATCCACTGCATACACCTGCAACATGTTAAAATATGAGTTGATAATAATCTAAGCTATTGACAGAGGACACTGAAAACTAATGAGCAATAATGTCTTATTTTCATTCAGATTGTTGGGTTGTATGTTGTCACTTACATTCACATTCATATGTAAAGCAGCATCCAGTTGAATCATAGACCTTGACAGATGGACGGCCATTCTCACACTGTAGTGGCTCCACTGGCTTGCATTTTACTGGTAGCTGGACAACAATGCCGTCCTGGCATATTGCTGTGGTACAGCTATTCAGCTGCCAAGATTCTCCATTCTGCCATTGATTTGATAAGGGAAAGCAATTACTCAAACATGCACACACAGGGTTGAACATACAAGCATTATACCACAAAGACAAATATACCCATTCACCCATTTTATTATTAAAAACCATATTAAAAATACCTTTCTTGGTGGCTGAACGCTAGTGCAGTCTGGGGAGGATTGAGTTGTTGGTGGTGTGTTCGTGGTCTCTTCTGACGTTGTGGGAGAAACAGTGGGTGGTGTAGAGGAAGGACATGGATTTGATTCCACTTCAACTTGGCACGTTGCTTTGCAGTAGGCCGTGAAGCACCACCCTGAAGCATCGGTCACATTATACACTAGGTTCCCTGATTGTTGAGAAAGGCAAGTGTTAGAACATTTCATTTTGCAAATGAAAGTTAATTGAAAGATTAGTGAAATGTAAGTTATTTTGATTGTCTGAATGACATTTATAACATGTTACCTGGTAGATACTGTGTCCCATTAACATTGCAAATGCACTGGCTGGTGGTGACTGCTTGTGATGTTGGTGTAATAATCACTTGTGGCGATGCTGAAGGATTTCTTGTTGTTGCTAATGGGCCTGTGATGACAACTGGCTCTGTTGTTTCTGTACTTGTTGCTGAAGGCTGTGATGTTGAACTTGAAGTTACAATTATATAAGTTGTAGACGATGTAGTTGGGCCAGTGGTGACTTCTTTGGGTGGCTTTGTGGATGTAGATGGACTTGTCTCAGTTGTGGTTTCTTCAACTGTTGTAGTTCCACCTGTGGTAGGTGTAATTACCTCTGCAGTTGTTGTGGTTGAAGTCGTGGGATTGGAAGTAATGCCAACTGGCCCTGTTGTTTCTTCACCTGTTGTTGTGGGCTGTGATGTTGAGGTAGACGTTTCAACAATTACAGTGGTGGAAGTGGTTGTTGGGCCAGTGGTGAACTCTTTAGGTGGCGTTGTGGATGTAGATGGAATGGTCTCCATTGTGGTTTCTTCAACTGTTGTAGTTCCACCTGTGGTAGGTGTAATTTCCTCTGCAGTTGTTGTGGTTGAAGTCATGGGATTGGAAGTAATGCCAACTGGCCCTGTTGTTTCTTCACCTGTTGATGTGGGCTGTGGTGTTGAGGTAGAGGTTTCAACACTTACGGTGGTGGAAGTGGTTGTTGGGCCAGTGGTGACTCCTTTAGGTGGCACTGTGGATGTAGATGGAATGGTCTCCGTTGTGGTTTCTTCAACTGTTGTAGTTCCACCTGTGGTAGGTGTAATTACCTCTGCAGATGTTGTGGTTGATGTCGTGGGATTGGAAGTAATGCCAACTGGCCCTGTTGTTTCTTCACCTGTTGATGTGGGCTGTGATGTTGAGGTAGAGGTTGCAGCAATTACAGTGGTGGAAGTGGTTGTTGGGCCAGTGGTGACTTCTTTAGGTGGCACTGTCGATGTAGATGGAATAGACTCCGTTGTGGTTTCTTCAACTGTTGTAGTTAAACCTGTGGTAGGTGTAATTTCCTCTGCAGTTGTTGTGGTTGAAGTCGTGGGATTGGAAGTAATGCCAACTGGCCCTGTTGTTTCTTCACCTGTTGTTGTGGGCTGTGATGTTGAGGTAGACGTTTCAACAATTACAGTGGTGGCAGTGGTTGTTGGGCCAGTGGTGACTTCTTTAGGTGGCACTGTGGATGTAGATGGAATGGTCTCCGTTGTGGTTTCTTCAACTGTTGTAGTTCCACCTGTGGTAGGTGTAATTACCTCTGCAGTTGTTGTGGTTGAAGTCGTGGGATTGGAAGTAATGCCAACTGGCCCTGTTGTTTCTTCACCTGTTGATGTGGGCTGTGGTGTTGAGGTAGAGGTTTCAACACTTACGGTGGTGGAAGTGGTTGTTGGGCCAGTGGTGACTCCTTTAGGTGGCACTGTGGATGTAGATGGAATGGTCTCCGTTGTGGTTTCTTCAACTGTTGTAGTTCCACCTGTGGTAGGTGTAATTACCTCTGCAGTTGTTGTGGTTGAAGTCGTGGGATTGGAAGTAATGCCAACTGGCCCTGTTGTTTCTTCACCTGTTGATGTGGGCTGTGGTGTTGAGGTAGAGGTTTCAACACTTACGGTGGTGGAAGTGGTTGTTGGGCCAGTGGTGACTCCTTTAGGTGGCACTGTGGATGTAGATGGAATGGTCTCCGTTGTGGTTTCTTCAACTGTTGTAGTTCCACCTGTGGTAGGTGTAATTACCTCTGCAGATGTTGTGGTTGATGTCGTGGGATTGGAAGTAATGCCAACTGGCCCTGTTGTTTCTTCACCTGTTGATGTGGGCTGTGATGTTGAGGTAGAGGTTGCAGCAATTACAGTGGTGGAAGTGGTTGTTGGGCCAGTGGTGACTTCTTTAGGTGGCACTGTCGATGTAGATGGAATAGACTCCGTTGTGGTTTCTTCAACTGTTGTAGTTAAACCTGTGGTAGGTGTAATTTCCTCTGCAGTTGTTGTGGTTGAAGTCGTGGGATTGGAAGTAATGCCAACTGGCCCTGTTGTTTCTTCACCAGTTGTTGTGGGCTGTGATGTTGAGGTAGACGTTTCAACAATTACAGTGGTGGCAGTGGTTGTTGGGCCAGTGGTGACTTCTTTAGGTGGCACTGTGGATGTAGATGGAATGGTCTCCGTTGTGGTTTCTTCAACTGTTGTAGTTCCACCTGTGGTAGGTGTAATTACCTCTGCAGTTGTTGTGGTTGAAGTCGTGGGATTGGAAGTAATGCCAACTGGCCCTGTTGTTTCTTCACCTGTTGATGTGGGCTGTGGTGTTGAGGTAGAGGTTTCAACACTTACGGTGGTGGAAGTGGTTGTTGGGCCAGTGGTGACTCCTTTAGGTGGCACTGTGGATGTAGATGGAATGGTCTCCGTTGTGGTTTCTTCAACTGTTGTAGTTCCACCTGTGGTAGGTGTAATTACCTCTGCAGTTGTTGTGGTTGAAGTCGTGGGATTGGAAGTAATGCCAACTGGCCCTGTTGTTTCTTCACCTGTTGATGTGGGCTGTGGTGTTGAGGTAGAGGTTTCAACACTTACGGTGGTGGAAGTGGTTGTTGGGCCAGTGGTGACTCCTTTAGGTGGCACTGTGGATGTAGATGGAATGGTCTCCGTTGTGGTTTCTTCAACTGTTGTAGTTAAACCTGTGGTAGGTGTAATTACCTCTGCAGTTGTTGTGGTTGAAGTCGTGGGATTGGAAGTAATGCCAACTGGCCCTGTTGTTTCTTCACCTGTTGTTGTGGGCTGTGGTGTTGCGGTAGAGGTTTCAACAATTACAGTGGTGGAAGTGGTTGTTGAGCCGGTGGTGACTTCTTTAGGTGGCACTGTGGATGTAGATGGAATGGTCTCCGTTGTGGTTTCTTCAACTGTTGTAGTTCCACCTGTGGTAGGTGTAATTACCTCTGCAGTTGTTGTGGTTGAAGTCGTGGGATTGGAAGTAATGCCAACTGGCCCTGTTGTTTCTTCACCTGTTGATGTGGGCTGTGGTGTTGAGGTAGAGGTTTCAACACTTACTGTGGTGGAAGTGGTTGTTGGGCCAGTGGTGACTCCTTTAGGTGGCACTGTGGATGTAGATGGAATGGTCTCCGTTGTGGTTTCTTCAACTGTTGTAGTTCGACCTGTGGTAGGTGTAAATACCTCTGCAGTTGTTGTGGTTGATGTCGTGGGATTGGAAGTAATGTCAACTGGCCCTGTTGTTTCTTCACCTGTTGATGTGGGCTGTGATGTTGAGGTAGAGGTTTCAACACTTACGGTGGTGGAAGTGGTTGTTGGGCCAGTGGTGACTCCTTTAGGTGGCACTGTGGATGTAGATGGAATGGTCTCCGTTGTGGTTTCTTCAACTGTTGTAGTTCCACCTGTGGTAGGTGTAATTACCTCTGCAGTTGTTGTGGTTGAAGTAGTGGGATTGGAAGTAATGCCAACTGGCCCTGTTGTTTCTTCACCTGTTGTTGTGGGCTGTGATGTTGAGGTAGACGTTTCAACAATTACAGTGGTGGCAGTGGTTGTTGGGCCAGTGGTGACTTCTTTAGGTGGCACTGTGGATGTAGATGGAATGGTCTCCGTTGTGGTTTCTTCAACTGTTGTAGTTCCACCTGTGGTAGGTGTAATTACCTCTGCAGTTGTTGTGGTTGAAGTCGTGGGATTGGAAGTAATGCCAACTGGCCCTGTTGTTTCTTCACCTGTTGATGTGGGCTGTGGTGTTGAGGTAGAGGTTTCAACACTTACGGTGGTGGAAGTGGTTGTTGGGCCAGTGGTGACTTCTTTAGGTGGCACTGTGGATGTAGATGGAATGGTCTCCGTTGTGGTTTCTTCAACTGTTGTAGTTCCACCTGTGGTAGGTGTAATTACCTCTGCAGTTGTTGTGGTTGAAGTCGTGGGATTGGAAGTAATGCCAACTGGCCCTGTTGTTTCTTCACCTGTTGTTGTGGGCTGTGATGTTGAGGTAGACGTTTCCACAATTACAGTGGTGGAAGTGGTTGTTGGGCCAGAGGTGACAACTTTAGGTGGCACTGTGGATGTAGATGGAATAGTCTCCGTTGTGGTTTCTTCAACTGTTGTAGTTCCACCTGTGGTAGGTGTAATTACCTCTGCAGTTGTTGTGGTTGAAGTCGTGGGATTGGAAGTAATGCCAACTGGCCCTGTTGTTTCTTCACCTGTTGATGTGGGCTGTGGTGTTGAGGTAGAGGTTTCAACACTTACGGTGGTGGAAGTGGTTGTTTGGCCAGTGGTGACTCCTTTAGGTGGCACTGTGGATGTAGATGCGATGGTCTCCGTTGTGGTTTCTTCAACTGTTTTAGTTCCACCTGTGGTAGGTGTAATTACCTCTGCAGTTGTTGTGGTTGAAGTCGTGGGATTGGAAGTAATGCCAACTGGCCCTGTTGTTTCTTCACCTGTTGTTGTGGGCTGTGGTGTTGAGGTAGAGGTTTCAACACTTACGGTGGTGGAAGTGGTTGTTGGGCCAGTGGTGACTCCTTTAGGTGGCACTGTGGATGTAGATGGAATGGTCTCCGTTGTGGTTTCTTCAACTGTTGTAGTTCCACCTGTGGTAGGTGTAATTACCTCTGCAGATGTTGTGGTTGATGTCGTGGGATTGGAAGTAATGCCAACTGGCCCTGTTGTTTCTTCACCTGTTGATGTGGGCTGTGATGTTGAGGCAGAGGTTGCAGCAATTACAGTGGTGGAAGTGGTTGTTGGGCCAGTGGTGACTTCTTTAGGTGGCACTGTGGATGTAGATGGAATGGTCTCCGTTGTGGTTTCTTCAACTGTTGTAGTTCCACCTGTGGTAGGTGTAATTACCTCTGCAGTTGTTGTGGTTGAAGTCGTGGGATTGGAAGTAATGCCAACTGGCCCTGTTGTTTCTTCACCTGTTGATGTGGGCTGTGGTGTTGAGGTAGAGGTTTCAACACTTACTGTGGTGGAAGTGGTTGTTGGGCCAGTGGTGACTCCTTTAGGTGGCACTGTGGATGTAGATGGAATGGTCTCCGTTGTGGTTTCTTCAACTGTTGTAGTTCCACCTGTGGTAGGTGTAAATACCTCTGCAGTTGTTGTGGTTGATGTCGTGGGATTGGAAGTAATGTCAACTGGCCCTGTTGTTTCTTCACCTGTTGATGTGGGCTGTGATGTTGAGGTAGAGGTTGCAGCAATTACAGTGGTGGAAGTGGTTGTTGGGCCAGTGGTGACTTCTTTAGGTGGCACTGTCGATGTAGATGGAATAGACTTCGTTGTGGTTTCTTCAACTGTTGTAGTTAAACCTGTGGTAGGTGTAATTTCCTCTGCAGTTGTTGTGGTTGAAGTCGTGGGATTGGAAGTAATGCCAACTGGCCCTGTTGTTTCTTCACCTGTTGTTGTGGGCTGTGATGTTGAGGTAGACGTTTCAACAATTACAGTGGTGGCAGTGGTTGTTGGGCCAGTGGTGACTTCTTTAGGTGGCACTGTGGATGTAGATGGAATGGTCTCCGTTGTGGTTTCTTCAACTGTTGTAGTTCCACCTGTGGTAGGTGTAATTACCTCTGCAGTTGTTGTGGTTGAAGTCGTGGGATTGGAAGTAATGCCAACTGGCCCTGTTGTTTCTTCACCTGTTGATGTGGGCTGTGGTGTTGGGGTAGAGGTTTCAACACTTACGGTGGTGGAAGTGGTTGTTGGGCCAGTGGTGACTCCTTTAGGTGGCACTGTGGATGTAGATGGAATGGTCTCCGTTGTGGTTTCTTCAACTGTTGTAGTTAAACCTGTGGTAGGTGTAATTACCTCTGCAGTTGTTGTGGTTGAAGTCGTGGGATTGGAAGTAATGCCAACTGGCCCTGTTGTTTCTTCACCTGTTGTTGTGGGCTGTGGTGTTGAGGTAGAGGTTTCAACACTTACGGTGGTGGAAGTGGTTGTTGGGCCAGAGGTGACAACTTTAGGTGGCACTGTGGATGTAGATGGAATAGTCTCCGTTGTGGTTTCTTCAACTGTTGTAGTTCCACCTGTGGTAGGTGTAATTACCTCTGCAGTTGTTGTGGTTGAAGTCGTGGGATTGGAAGTAATGCCAATTGGCCCTGTTGTTTCTTCACCTGTTGATGTGGGCTGTGGTGTTACGGTAGAGGTTTCAACAATTACAGTGGTGGAAGTGGTTGTTGGGCCAGTGGTGACTTCTTTAGGTGGCACTGTGGATGTAGATGGAATGGTCTCCGTTGTGGTTTCTTCAACTGTTGTAGTTCCACCTGTGGTAGGTGTAATTACCTCTGCAGTTGTTGTGGTTGAAGTCGTGGGATTGGAAGTAATGCCAACTGGCCCTGTTGTTTCTTCACCTGTTGATGTGGGCTGTGATGTTGAGGTAGAGGTTTCAACACTTACTGTGGTGGAAGTGGTTGTTGGGCCAGTGGTGACTTCTTTAGGTGGCACTGTCGATGTAGATGGAATAGACTCCGTTGTGGTTTCTTCAACTGTTGTAGTTAAACCTATGGTAGGTGTAATTACCTCTGCAGTTGTTGTGGTTGAAGTCGTGGGATTGGAAGTAATGCCAACTGGCCCTGTTGTTTCTTCACCAGTTGTTGTGGGCCGTGATGTTGAGGTAGACGTTTCAACAATTACAGTGGTGGCAGTGGTTGTTGGGCCAGTGGTGACTTCTTTAGGTGGCACTGTGGATGTAGATGGAATGGTCTCCGTTGTGGTTTCTTCAACTGTTGTAGTTCCACCTGTGGTAGGTGTAATTACCTCTGCAGTTGTTGTGGTTGAAGTCGTGGGATTGGAAGTAATGCCAACTGGCCCTGTTGTTTCTTCACCTGTTGATGTGGGCTGTGGTGTTGAGGTAGAGGTTTCAACACTTACGGTGGTGGAAGTGGTTGTTGGGCCAGTGGTGACTTCTTTAGGTGGCACTGTGGATGTAGATGGAATGGTCTCCGTTGTGGTTTCTTCAACTGTTGTAGTTCCACCTGTGGTAGGTGTAATTTCCTCTGCAGTTGTTGTGGTTGAAGTAGTGGGATTGGAAGTAATGCCAACTGGCCCTGTTGTTTCTTCACCTGTTGTTGTGGGCTGTGATGTTGAGGTAGACGTTTCAACACTTACGGTGGTGGAAGTGGTTGTTGGGCCAGAGGTGACAACTTTAGGTGGCACTGTGGATGTAGATGGAATGGTCTCCGTTGTGGTTTCTTCAACTGTTGTAGTTCCACCTGTGGTAGGTGTAATTACCTCTGCAGTTGTTGTGGTTGAAGTCGTGGGATTGGAAGTAATGCCAACTGGCCCTGTTGTTTTTTCACCTGTTGATGTGGGCTGTGGTGTTGAGGTAGAGGTTTCAACACTTACGGTGGTGGAAGTGGTTGTTGGGCCAGTGGTGACTCCTTTAGGTGGCACTGTAGATGTAGATGGAATGGTCTCCGTTGTGGTTTCTTCAACTGTTTTAGTTCCACCTGTGGTAGGTGTAATTACCTCTGCAGTTGTTGTGGTTGAAGTCGTGGGATTGAAAGTAATGCCAACTGGCCCTGTTGTTTCTTCACCTGTTGATGTGGGCTGTGGTGTTGAGGTAGAGGTTTCAACACTTACGGTGGTGGAAGTGGTTGTTTGGCCAGTGGTGACTCCTTTAGGTGGCACTGTGGATGTAGATGGAATGGTCTCCGTTGTGGTTTCTTCAACTGTTGTAGTTCCACCTGTGGTAGGTGTAATTACCTCTGCAGTTGTTGTGGTTGATGTCGTGGGATTGGAAGTAATGCCAACTGGCCCTGTTGTTTCTTCACCTGTTGATGTGGGCTGTGATGTTGAGGCAGAGGTTGCAGCAATTACAGTGGTGGAAGTGGTTGTTGGGCCAGTGGTGACTTCTTTAGGTGGCACTGTGGATGTAGATGGAATGGTCTCCGTTGTGGTTTCTTCAACTGTTGTAGTTCCACCTGTGGTAGGTGTAATTACCTCTGCAGTTGTTGTGGTTGAAGTCGTGGGATTGGAAGTAATGCCAACTGGCCCTGTTGTTTCTTCACCTGTTGATGTGGGCTGTGGTGTTGAGGTAGAGGTTTCAACACTTACTGTGGTGGAAGTGGTTGTTGGGCCAGTGGTGACTCCTTTAGGTGGCACTGTGGATGTAGATGGAATGGTCTCCGTTGTGGTTTCTTCAACTGTTGTAGTTCCACCTGTGGTAGGTGTAAATACCTCTGCAGTTGTTGTGGTTGATGTCGTGGGATTGGAAGTAATGTCAACTGGCCCTGTTGTTTCTTCACCTGTTGATGTGGGCTGTGATGTTGAGGTAGAGGTTGCAGCAATTACAGTGGTGGAAGTGGTTGTTGGGCCAGTGGTGACTTCTTTAGGTGGCACTGTCGATGTAGATGGAATAGACTTCGTTGTGGTTTCTTCAACTGTTGTAGTTAAACCTGTGGTAGGTGTAATTTCCTCTGCAGTTGTTGTGGTTGAAGTCGTGGGATTGGAAGTAATGCCAACTGGCCCTGTTGTTTCTTCACCTGTTGTTGTGGGCTGTGATGTTGAGGTAGACGTTTCAACAATTACAGTGGTGGCAGTGGTTGTTGGGCCAGTGGTGACTTCTTTAGGTGGCACTGTGGATGTAGATGGAATGGTCTCCGTTGTGGTTTCTTCAACTGTTGTAGTTCCACCTGTGGTAGGTGTAATTACCTCTGCAGTTGTTGTGGTTGAAGTCGTGGGATTGGAAGTAATGCCAACTGGCCCTGTTGTTTCTTCACCTGTTGATGTGGGCTGTGGTGTTGGGGTAGAGGTTTCAACACTTACGGTGGTGGAAGTGGTTGTTGGGCCAGTGGTGACTCCTTTAGGTGGCACTGTGGATGTAGATGGAATGGTCTCCGTTGTGGTTTCTTCAACTGTTGTAGTTAAACCTGTGGTAGGTGTAATTACCTCTGCAGTTGTTGTGGTTGAAGTCGTGGGATTGGAAGTAATGCCAACTGGCCCTGTTGTTTCTTCACCTGTTGTTGTGGGCTGTGGTGTTGAGGTAGAGGTTTCAACACTTACGGTGGTGGAAGTGGTTGTTGGGCCAGAGGTGACAACTTTAGGTGGCACTGTGGATGTAGATGGAATAGTCTCCGTTGTGGTTTCTTCAACTGTTGTAGTTCCACCTGTGGTAGGTGTAATTACCTCTGCAGTTGTTGTGGTTGAAGTCGTGGGATTGGAAGTAATGCCAATTGGCCCTGTTGTTTCTTCACCTGTTGATGTGGGCTGTGGTGTTACGGTAGAGGTTTCAACAATTACAGTGGTGGAAGTGGTTGTTGGGCCAGTGGTGACTTCTTTAGGTGGCACTGTGGATGTAGATGGAATGGTCTCCGTTGTGGTTTCTTCAACTGTTGTAGTTCCACCTGTGGTAGGTGTAATTACCTCTGCAGTTGTTGTGGTTGAAGTCGTGGGATTGGAAGTAATGCCAACTGGCCCTGTTGTTTCTTCACCTGTTGCTGTGGGCTGTGATGTTGAGGTAGAGGTTTCAACACTTACAGTGGTGGAAGTGGTTGTTGGGCCAGTGGTGACTTCTTTAGGTAGCGATGTGGATGTATATGGAATCGTCTCAGTTGTTGTTTCTTCAATTCTTGTAGTTAAACCTATGGTAGGTGTAATTACCTCTGCAGTTGTTGTGGTTGAAGTAGTGGGATTGGAAGTAAGGCCAACTGGCCCTGTTGTTTCTTCACCAGTTGTTGTGGGCCGTGATGTTGAGGTAGACGTTTCAACAATTACAGTGGTGGCAGTGGTTGTTGGGCCAGTGGTGACTTCTTTAGGTGGCACTGTGGATGTAGATGGAATGGTCTCCGTTGTGGTTTCTTCAACTGTTGTAGTTCCACCTGTGGTAGGTGTAATTACCTCTGCAGTTGTTGTGGTTGAAGTCGTGGGATTGGAAGTAATGCCAACTGGCCCTGTTGTTTCTTCACCTGTTGATGTGGGCTGTGGTGTTGAGGTAGAGGTTTCAACACTTACGGTGGTGGAAGTGGTTGTTGGGCCAGTGGTGACTTCTTTAGGTGGCACTGTGGATGTAGATGGAATGGTCTCCGTTGTGGTTTCTTCAACTGTTGTAGTTCCACCTGTGGTAGGTGTAATTTCCTCTGCAGTTGTTGTGGTTGATGTCGTGGGATTGGAAGTAATGCCAACTGGCCCTGTTGTTTCTTCACCTGTTGTTGTGGGCTGTGATGTTGAGGTAGACGTTTCCACAATTACAGTGGTGGAAGTGGTTGTTGGGCCAGAGGTGACAACTTTAGGTGGCACTGTGGATGAAGATGGAATAGTCTCCGTTGTGGTTTCTTCAACTGTTGTAGTTCCACCTGTGGTAGGTGTAATTACCTCTGCAGTTGTTGTGGTTGAAGTCGTGGGATTGGAAGTAATGCCAACTGGCCCTGTTGTTTTTTCACCTGTTGATGTGGGCTGTGGTGTTGAGGTAGAGGTTTCAACACTTACGGTGGTGGAAGTGGTTGTTGGGCCAGTGGTGACTCCTTTAGGTGGCACTGTAGATGTAGATGGAATGGTCTCCGTTGTGGTTTCTTCAACTGTTTTAGTTCCACCTGTGGTAGGTGTAATTACCTCTGCAGTTGTTGTGGTTGAAGTCGTGGGATTGAAAGTAATGCCAACTGGCCCTGTTGTTTCTTCACCTGTTGATGTGGGCTGTGGTGTTGAGGTAGAGGTTTCAACACTTACGGTGGTGGAAGTGGTTGTTTGGCCAGTGGTGACTCCTTTAGGTGGCACTGTGGATGTAGATGGAATGGTCTCCGTTGTGGTTTCTTCAACTGTTGTAGTTCCACCTGTGGTAGGTGTAATTACCTCTGCAGTTGTTGTGGTTGATGTCGTGGGATTGGAAGTAATGCCAACTGGCCCTGTTGTTTCTTCACCTGTTGATGTGGGCTGTGGTGTTGAGGTAGAGGTTTCAACACTTACGGTGGTGGAAGTGGTTGTTGGGCCAGTGGTGACTCCTTTAGGTGGCACTGTAGATGTAGATGGAATGGTCTCCGTTGTGGTTTCTTCAACTGTTGTAGTTCCACCTGTGGTAGGTGTAATTACCTCTGCAGTTGTTGTGGTTGAAGTCGTGGGATTGGAAGTAATGCCAACTGGCCCTGTTGTTTTTTCACCTGTTGATGTGGGCTGTGGTGTTGAGGTAGAGGTTTCAACACTTACGGTGGTGGAAGTGGTTGTTGGGCCAGTGGTGACTCCTTTAGGTGGCACTGTGGATGTAGATGGAATGGTCTCCGTTGTGGTTTCTTCAACTGTTGTAGTTCCACCTGTGGTAGGTGTAATTACCTCTGCAGTTGTTGTGGTTGAAGTCGTGGGATTGGAAGTAATGCCAACTGGCCCTGTTGTTTCTTCACCTGTTGATGTGGGCTGTGGTGTTGAGGTAGAGGTTTCAACACTTACGGTGGTGGAAGTGGTTGTTGGGCCAGTGGTGACTCCTTTAGGTGGCACTGTGGATGTAGATGGAATGGTCTCCGTTGTGGTTTCTTCAACTGTTGTAGTTAAACCTGTGGTAGGTGTAATTACCTCTGCAGTTGTTGTGGTTGAAGTCGTGGGATTGGAAGTAATGCCAACTGGCCCTGTTGTTTCTTCACCTGTTGTTGTGGGCTGTGATGTTGAGGTAGACGTTTCAACAATTACAGTGGTGGCAGTGGTTGTTGGGCCAGTGGTGACTTCTTTAGGTGGCACTGTGGATGTAGATGGAATGGTCTCCGTTGTGGTTTCTTCAACTGTTGTAGTTCCACCTGTGGTAGGTGTAATTACCTCTGCAGTTGTTGTGGTTGATGTCGTGGGATTGGAAGTAATGCCAACTGGCCCTGTTGTTTCTTCACCTGTTGTTGTGGGCTGTGATGTTGAGGTAGACGTTTCCACAATTACAGTGGTGGAAGTGGTTGTTGGGCCAGAGGTGACAACTTTAGGTGGCACTGTGGATGAAGATGGAATAGTCTCCGTTGTGGTTTCTTCAACTGTTGTAGTTCCACCTGTGGTAGGTGTAATTACCTCTGCAGTTGTTGTGGTTGAAGTCGTGGGATTGGAAGTAATGCCAACTGACCCTGTTGTTTCTTCACCTGTTGTTGTGGGCTGTGATGTTGAGGTAGACGTTTCAACAATTACAGTGGTGGAAGTGGTTGTTGGGCCAGTGGTGACAATTTTAGGCGGCTGTGTGGAACTTTCAGTGGTAGTATATGTAGTTACCTCTGCAGTTGTTGTGGGTGCCTTTGTAGTTGTGATTGAAGTTGAGGGCTGTGATGTTGAGGTAGAGGCTTCAACATTTTCAGTTGTAGATGATGATGCTGTGGTGTGTGTGAATATCCCGGATGTAGTTGGATTGGTAATTTGGGAGTGAGGCTCTGTTGTCAATATTCCACCTGTGATGACTGATTCTGTTGTTGTTAAGGGATTTGTTGTTGATGTTAAAGGCCACAATGTACCTGTTAGGTGAGGTAGTGTTTTTGTAATTGGCTCAATCATAGTGGTGACATGTGATGTCGTTGTTGCGATACCAGTGGTGACTACTTTAGGTGGCTTTGTAGATGTGATCGTCTCATTTGTGGTTTCTTCCTTTGTTGACGTTTCGGCCGTGGTCGATGTAGCTACTTCTCCACTTGTTGAGGGTACCATAGTTGTTGTAGTTACAGTTGTCGGTTTTGGAATTGTGACTGTACTTGCTCCTGATGTTGTAGTTGAAGGATTTAATGATGAACTTGTGGTGATTTTAGGGGTCATCTCCATTGTTGTGGAAGACCAAGTTGAAGTAGATGTTGGTTCTGTTTTTGAAAAAGATCTATCTTTAGTTAACTTGGCTAGAATAATAACATTTTAATTTACCAAATAGCTCGTATTTACAATACTTATCATTCATATTCAATTTGAACATATCGTCAATATGAATTAAGCTCATCACTACCACCTACAGTAGGGTCCACCCGAACCCGAATACCCGAGACTCCACCAGGGGCCCGAGCTGGTACGGGTCCAAAATTCTAACTTTTCCTTCTGGTCCGGGCCGAGTCATGTTTGATTGTCATTGGGTCTTAATGCTGATTGACCTGAGTGGACCTGAATGGACCCGACCACAGCTCTGCATAGCCTGTACCATATTTATTTTACGCTAATATGGTGAATTTATTGACTTATAGAAGGCCTAGACAAAATATACAAAATATACAAATTAACCAGAGGAGCATCTTGGCTGATAAATATAATTATATTGTCACTCGGGTCCAATCAGGTCTGGTCTAGACCTGGACCAGTTAGGGTATGGGTCGGGTCTAGGTCTGGTTGTCGTCGGGTCCATTCGTGTTTGGGTCTGATTGTCCTCAGGTCTGTTCGGGTCCAGGTCCACCTGGACCCGAACAGCGTTTTGGACCCGAGAAGACCTCTACTACCATCTTACATACAAATTGCTATTAAGTTCCATCAAGATTTCCATTTACCAGTATGCTATTTAGCAAAAATTGGGCTGCCCTTTAATCATTCAAGAGTTTCTGTGCTTACCAGGTGTTGAGAAGTGGAAGACAGTTGTGGGCTTTAGCGTTGTCGTAGAGGCCTGTGTTGTTGTTGTGGTCAGAGGGGAAGTTGTGGTTGGTACTGGAGTTGTGGTCACTTGACAAGGGGAAATGTTCCTGGTAATGGTTCCGTTCACGGCGCAAACAGCAACTATGCAGTTACCAATCCCATCTGTTGTATTGTAGAGGGTTGCTCCATATGGCTGTTGTTTACCATTATACAAGCATGTACAATCTGCAATAAAAAAAAAGTATTTTAAATTAGATTCAATCAATGTTGCTTTGGTCATTGCTAAATACTTTACTTTTATTTGATGATGTCATCCTTACCATTTACATCATAACTACAACTCACTCCAGTCATTGTGCAGGTGCTTTAAAAGAAGAACAATGATTTACATGTTTTAATTATTCACAGTTTCAAATGATATAGACATAAATGTTTTGTTCAAATTATTATCATAGAGGTATAACTAGTCAGGGCTTGGTAATAAAGTACTGTAAGTTGTGAAATGCATGGGGAGCAAGGCAAGTTTTCAGATTGCCATATAGCCATAATTGGCATCACTATGGAAAAACTAGCATGACCTTCCCATCTTAGACAAACCCCTTTACCACCCTCTTCCCTAAAATTTACGCAATACAGAAAACCTAATACTTTCACAGTTAGAACATTCAAAATATGCTCTGAAATAGCACAGTTACTGTGAATTGAATGATTTTAACATACCATGTTTCACAGTTTTGTGCCGGAAGATTCTGTCCATTGGTGTACTGGTTTCCTTCATAGTCATAACAGCCACATTGTTCCCTCTCCACACACTTCATTGTCTCCTCATTGAAGTAAGGTTGTGCCGCAGGACAGTTAGGATAGCAGCCTGTAATAAGCACAATAGCCAAGAGGTTACAAAAGGTCAAGTCTTGTTAACTTTTTATGGCTGCAGGGGCAGTATTGAGTAGCCAGATAATAGGTGCCCATTTCAAACGGCCTCGTACTCAATTCTTGCTCGTACAATATGCATATTATTGTTATTATTGGATAGAAAACACTCTCTAGTTTCTATAGCCGTTGAAATTTTGTCTCTGAGTGGAACAGAACTCATTCTACAGCACTTTCCCTGACATGGAGTCAGATTTCAGACATCTTGGCCCCTGATCTGGAGTCAGTTTAAAGGTCCCTGTGAATGCTATGAGGATACAAACACTGCTTACGTCTTCCCCTGGATGTCATTACGTGGTGACGCTTTGAATGGAGTCGATTGCGCAATCAGAGCCTCTATAAAACAGCACAACGTGTAGGTAGTGTCCCTTTTCCAGCTGCGCCTGATGCAAGGTGGACACGGACCTGCTCTTTTTCCAAGCTTTAGTTTAGCCAGTAATATTTCTCCGGTCATGTTTTTGCTCGTTATAGGTGTTAAAAACATCATAAGGTAGTTAATTTAAACCGTTTTATAGCAATTTATATCCGTTTAGTGCGATTTTGAGGCATTGCTTTCTGAGACACTTTGAACCTCTGGGCACGTTTCCAGTTCATGCCGAACGCAGTGGGCATTTCCACATGGCAAGAGGACAGCTTTCGACCAAAAGACGATTAGACCCAAGAAAGGATTCTTTGCCCAAGATTCTGATGGAAGAACAGCTCAAAGTAAGAACAATTTATTATGATAAATCGTGTTTCTGTCGAAAAATGTTAATCGCTTATGCCGCCATTTTGTTAGATGTAGCTTCGCTTGGCGCAACCTGTATTAAAAAGTAAGGATAATTTAAAAAATGTAATTCAGCGATTGTATTAAGAATTAAATTGTCTATCAATCGCTGTCCACCCTATATTTTTTTAGTCACGTTTATGAGTATTTATGTATAAGACTAGATCACTGTCTAATATGGCGCACGACATTTTCTGACCAGCTGGGCTACTTTTGTCATTGTCTAACCATGATTTTGGTGGCTAAATATGCACATTTTCGAACAAACTCTATATGTATGTTGTAATATGATGTTACAGGAGTGTCATCGGAAGAATTCTGAGAAGGTTAGTGAAAAAATTAATATATTTTGGCGATGATTACGTTATCGCTCTCTTTGGCTTGAATCAATGCTCTGGTAACGTTTGCATATGTGGTATGCTAATATAACGATTTATTGTGTTTTCGCTGTAAAACACTTAGAACATCTGAAATATTGTCTGAATTCACAAGATCTGTGTCTTTCCATTGCTATGTGCTGTGTATTTTTAAGAAATGTTTTATGATGAGTAAATTGGTAATACACGTTGCTCTGTGTATTTATTCTAGTTGATTTGTGATGGTGGGTGCAATTGTAAACTATGATTTATACCTGAAATATGCACATTTTTCTAACAAAACCTATCCTATACAATAAATATGTTATCAGACTGTCATCTGATGAGGTTTTTTCTTGGTTAGTGGCTATCAATATCTTAGTTTAGCCGAATTGGTGATAGCTACTGGTGTTGAGAAAAAATGGTGGACAAAGAAAAATGGTGTCTTTTGCTAACGTGGTTAGCTAATAGATTTACATATTTTGTCTTCCCTGTAAAACATTTTAAAAATCTGAAATGGTGGCTTTATTCACAAGATCTGTATCTTTCATTTGGTGTCTTGGACTTGTGATTTAATGATATTTAGATGCTACTATTTAATTGTGACGCTATGCTAGCGATGCTAATCAGTGTGGGGGGGGTGGGGGATGTTGTCATAGGTGTACCGACCTCGGGCTTGCAGCCATAGATAACAGTAGTCAGTGTAAATGTAGCCTGAGGCTTCTAAGACACACAGCATGTATATTTATAACCATTGTTGGGGTCAGTTTCAATTACAATTGATATTCAGAAGTCATATCCATGTGAGACAAAATATGAGTTAGATGATCATATCCCTACCTTCCAATGCTGGAATTAAACTAGAACAGTCTCCGGAAGGGTTTCTGCAGGTCTTCATACACTGAGCTCCACATGCCTTGTAGTGCCACTCACATTCTCCAGTGGGGTTGTAGTAATCACAGAACAGTGCTGTTTGTGGTGGACAAAATATGATGGGCAAAAAATAGTTCATTAATTGAACTAGAATAATGATCCCTTTTCATGATCAACTGTCCAATATGATAATGTGTCAACCTGGTCCAGTAATGAATTGACAAGTGCCGTAATGTAGTTGAAAATCACATTTAATGTTGATTGTGAAGAAACTTACGGCAAATTCGAGGGGTTCTCCAGGCTACGCATGCTCCAGCTTCATTGCAGGCCTTTGCATAAGCTGCCACTGCGGTACAGAAGCACTCACAGTCTCCACCACTGTCACAAGCACATGAGTCTCTCACACAAGCATCGTAGTAAGGAGAGGGGTCCACCTTAAATGCACAGCAATGTGTTGTAAGATATACAGAAGTTGCATGGTGAAGTACATTTCTTAGTCCACAAAAGACAAATCCACATATCTTACTAGTAGTGTATCCTAGTTGAATATATCCATACCTGGTTCTGGCAGGCTGCGAAGACATCACTCTTAATGATGCTGCACTGTTTCTGGGCCCAAGACGCTCTGTACGGGTTGGAGGCACATGGGTGCACTACAGCGGATACACTTGGGCAGCTTGATGAAACTTTCCAGCTGTTTCCAAATTCCACCGGATCAACAACTGTCGCCTGGGCTCTAGTGGTGAAGTCATTGTTTGCGTTGCCATCATAGTTTCCACACAGACCACACACTTGCCCCTGAAGAAAATAGATCATGAATGAAAATGATTGATTTGGCAGGGTTCTACAAAAGTCTTGGTAATATCAGTTTTGACTGAATACTGAATTCATTTCTTCATCAGAGTATCTTAATGTACCTGGTATTGTGGGCTAAGCTTGATAAAGAGACTGGTCTTCTTGTCCCACATGAGGATTAGACCACTTTTGACCTCAATAACCAGATAATTCCCCAGAAGGCTGATCTGTTTAGGAAACTGCTCTTGTGGAGTACTCCTGACAACTTGAGCGGTCCCATCTGCCAATATGAGCTCACTGGTCTGTAATAGAGAAATATGTATTCATACATAACTTGGTCTAAAATCAGATCTCAACTTGATGTTTGGTTGATGATTTGTTGATTGTTCTTTACACGAGGGATGGAATGTACAGTATTGTGTGAAGTCAAGTTGCTCATTACCCCCAGGAAGAGCTTGATGGTCTTGGAGCAGGTGGTGCCTTTAGTTCCACAAGGAACGTTCTCAGTGAGAACTCTGAAGCTGCCACTGCCATTAGTATTGCCACAGTAGTCCTGTGCGAAAGGAAAATATTCTTAATATGTTTAAAATTCACACTTTCAATGCTGATACAATTCTACCAAATAAAGAGACACAAACCTGAATGAGAGTGTATTCACAGTTTCCATTAAAGTTGAACCTTTTCTCATCAAAGGTGATATAGTGACCCTCTCCGTAGATTGCACAAACTCCATCACAAAGATGTGTGGTACACTGCCATTGACTGTCCTTGCAAGTACTGTGAACAACACACACATAATGTCATAAAAATTGCCTGACATTTTTTTCATTATTTGTAAGTCTGTGTACTTTATGTTTTCTCCCCCTGAGGTGTAAGACACAAAACAGGCATACCATGTATTGCATTCAACCTTAAGAGTCTCTCCAGCTTGGTAAGTAGCTCCATTGTGAGAACAAGGACAAAGTTCCTCCTTGATGCAGTCTCCGTTCCCATCAGACACCAGTCCAGTGGGGCACATACAACCTGATGTGCACTCTGTGCTGATCTAAAGGGATTGAACAAAGTGCACACATAAGTCATGGCAAATTAAAGAGATATGGACTATGTTCTTGTACACCGGGGGAGGAGGGGGGTGGGTATTTGACATAATTGAGATTCTCAAAAGTTTTTGTTCAGTCAACACAAAACTCAGTATAATAGTGACAATATGTGACAATCCCATTTAGAGTGAATGGGGGACTCACACAGGTCATGTCCAGAGTTTTGCAGCTCTTCTGACACTCTGAACCTGAAGCTCCTGGAGGTGCAGTTGAGCAGTTGAAGAAAACCATTGGC
The DNA here is from genome assembly GCF_016432855.1 of Salvelinus namaycush. Lineage (NCBI taxonomy): Eukaryota > Metazoa > Chordata > Actinopteri > Salmoniformes > Salmonidae > Salvelinus > Salvelinus namaycush. Next base: position 67,764,669 of record NC_052307.1, read on the forward strand.
AGTGTGCATACTGGGGATATATGAGAATACAAGTAAAAAAAACTATTTTCAATTCTCAAACAAGCAGAATATAATTATCATATATCCAGACATATCCACATTCATCATCATCATTAATCACATTGTCTTACATGAATTGCTTGAATCCTCTTGGTTAAAACCTTTTCTCAATAGGGGGTGCTGTTTGCACTTTGTAAAAAATTCGTTCCCAAATTAAACTGCCTCGTACTCAATTCTTGCTCGTACAATATGCATATTATTATTACTATTGGATAGAAAACACTCTCTAGTTTCTAAAACCGTTTGAATTATATCTGTGAGTAAAACAGAACTCGAGTTGGAGCAATTTTCCTATGAGGAAGTGAGAAATCTGAAATCTGCAAGCTGTTCTGAGGTCAGTTTATTAATTTGCCTGTCTTCTATTGGTTGAGATGCACTGCATACGCCTTCCCCTGGGTGTCAGCAAATAGTGAGAATTGGAATGGAGTTGCTAGGCAGATCTGAGGCCTTATAAATAGGCTCGGAACGTGGTGTCCTCCCTTTCCACCATTCGCCATGACGCAAGACAGACCTCGGGATGGCGTTCTAGAAAGCTCCCGTTATAGCCCTTAGATATATCCGGCTCTGATTTTATTCGATATAGGTGTTAAAGACATCATAATGTTGTTATTTTAAACCGAGTTATATCAGTTTATATCAGTATATTGCGATTTTCGGGATTTTCTTTGCTCTGCGTTATGCTGAGTTGGGCACGTCTTCGCCACATGGCTAATGTTTACTGCTAATTCCAAAGTTGAAGGCGACAATCTACAACCGAGCAACGATTCTTTTGGACAAAGGACAACTTGCCCAAGATTCTGATGGGAGCTCATCAAAAGTAAGAACTATTTATGATGTTAATTCGTTGTTCTGTTGAAAAATGTTGACCTACTATTCCGCCATTAATTTCGGTGCGGTCTCGCTTTAACGCACGCTGTATGTCGTAGTAACGTTAATTTTAAAAATCTAACACAGCGGTTGCATTAAGAACTAATGTATCTTTCATTTGCTGTCCAACCTGTATTTTTTAGTCAAGTTTATGATTAGTTACTGATTAGAATAGGTGCCTCTCCCAAGATTTCTCCCGACATATTGTTGGCAGCTTGGCTACTATTCTCATTGTATAACCACGATTTTTGCCGCTAAATATGCACATTTTCGAACAAACTCTATATGTATTGTGTAATATGATGTTATAGGACTGTCATCTGAAGAAGTTTGAGAAGGTTAGTGAAAAAATGTATATCTTTTGCTGGTTTATTCGTTATCGCTATTGTTGGCTTGAATCAATGCTGTTGTGTGGTTGGCTATTGTAGTAAGCTAATATAATGCTATATTGTGTTTTCGCTGTAAAACACTTAAAAAATCTGAAATATTGGCTGGATTCACAAGATCTTTGTCTTTCATTTGCTGTCCGCTGTGTATTTTTCATAAATGTTTTATGATGAGTATTTAGGTAATTCACGTTGGTCTCTGTAGTTATTCTAGTTGCTTTGGTGAGAGTTGTGATGGTGGCTGCAATGGTAAACTATGATTTATACCTGAAATATGCAAATTTTTCTAACAAAACATATGCTATACAATAAATATGTTATCAGACTGTCATCTGATGAAGTTGTTTCTTGGTTAGTGGCTATTTATATCTTTATTTGGTCGAAATTGTGATAGCTACCTATGCAGGAAAAAAATGGTGGAGAAAAAAAGTTGTGTCTTTTGCTATCGTGGTTAGCTAATAGATTTACATATTGTGTCTTCCCTGTAAAACATTTTAAAAATCAGAAATGATGGCTGGATTCACAAGATGTGTATCTTTCATCTGGTGTCTTGGACTTGTGATTTAATGATATTTAGATGCTAGTATTTACTTGTGACGCTATGCTAGGCTATGCTAGTCAGCTTTTTTACTGATGGGGGTGCTCCCGGATCCGGGATTGGGATGAAGTAGAAGTTAATTTCAAATGTACCTGTTTTGTGAAGGATGCATGTAAAGGGTTAAATCATATTGAGACATATTTTTTATAAATAAATTGATCAATTAAATTAATAAATTGAAAGCAAAGATCATAAACTTACTAAATAGTCTTGCTCCCCCAGTGCAACTCAGTGTCCCTTGTCTGCAAGTACTGTAAAATAGTTACAGTATTAATAGTTATAGATAGTAAGATAATCAAATTAACAGCAAATATCATTATGACATGATTTAATACACAGTTTTGAATATATCCATGAAGTTTCATTTGTACTTGTATTTATTTTGGTCTCTTAGCTTTATATGTATCAAATCAAATTAAATGTATTTATATAGCCCTTCTTACATCAGCTGATATATCAAAGTGCTGTACAGAAACCCAGCCTATAACCCCAAACAGCAAGCAATACAGGTGTAGAAGCACTGTGGCTAGGAAAAACTCCCTAGAAAGGTCAAAACCTAGTAAGAAACCTAGAGAGGAACCAGGCTATGAGGGGTGGCCAGTCCTCTTCTGGCTGTGCCGGGTGGAGATTATAACAGAACATGGCCAAGATGTTCAAATGTTCATAAATAATAATAATAATCACAGTAGTTGTCGAGGGTGCAACAACTCAGCACCTCAGGAATAAATGTCAGTTGGCTTTTCATAGCCAATCATTGAGAGTATCTCTACCGCTCCTGCTGTCTACTGCTGTCTTTATATGTATGAGGGAGGTTCTTACCAGGTGGCACCGTCTCTGCTGATAGTCTCTCCTGCAGGGACCACCGAGCCCTTGTCATAGCAGGGACAGTTGGTGGGGGCAACACACTTGGCAGCCTCGTCCATGTAGGTGCCCTCTGCACAGCCACAGCCGTCCACCAGAACAAACTTCACCTGGCAAGATTGGTCTGTCATGCTCAGTGAGCGGCAGGTGCGTCCACAGCTGGTCATGTTGTAGGTATAAACTGTTTGACTGGGACAGGTGGCGAATTTATCTGAGAAAAGTCATTAGATATGAGTAGTATTAGCAAGATATTGATTTCCTTATATCTTTGTATTTGTGCAGTTTTCAGGTTATTTGTATTTAGTAACTACTGTTGTTGTTTCAGTAAAATCATTCTATTCTAATCAATTTAATCAGCACTCATTATAATGACACATTGCGAGAGGTCTCCATGGTGCCGTGCTGTCTACTCACTGCAGATAGTGTCTCTCCAGCCACTGAGCTGGATACCCTCGGCAGCACAAGCGTGGACATAAGAGGAGACGGCAGCACACATGCAGTCCTCACTCTTCTCACAGTTACAGCTGTCATACATGCAGTTCTGTTGGAAAAAGAGTCAAAGTGTGTCAAGACTATAACCTCATCACATAAGAGTTTAATGGTTTTACTTTATGATTGTATCCTTCTTAACTAACTTACGGTTTTGTAGGTGTCTGGTCTTATTTCAGAATGGCAAGGGGAGAACACTCCTTTAGGATCCGATAACATGGAACACCAGTGCTGGGCATATTTCTCTGTGAAAAAGACAATCATAATATCAACATAAGCATATACTATCTTATATAACTTTGTTATAATCATTCAAATAGTGATTAATCCGTAGGCTTAATAAATATGTACCATTTTCGATGCTCAAACTGCAGGGGTTTTCAAAGCTAGTCTTGACATCAGGGCAGCTGGCCATGGTTTTCCATGTGTTGGCAAAAGCTACAGCTGTGCCCTCCACCAATCCACTGATGACTCTGAACTCATCTGCCTGAACGTCATTGTAGTTTCCGCAAAGGCCTGTGGAAAATAATTGAAGTTATTTGATGTTATTAGATGTTTATGAATAGAGATACCGAAGAAAAAGGTATGAAACTGATGGATGAATCTGAAGCATACCACAGGTTGTTCCTTTGTAGGATGAGATGGCAGTTATGTAGATCTGCATAACTGGTGAAAGCTGGATCTGAAGTTGAACTCCAAGAGTTGTCTGGATAACAATGTAGAATGAGGAGGGCTTGAAGACGGTCACTTCAGCTGCAATACATGAAATAAATAGATGGACATCATTAAGGCTTCATCTAGTGAATATAAATGATATGGAGTTCATACACTGATCCACACTACAATTTAATTTGGCATTACAATGGATTGTCTCACCTGTATTGAGTGGGAGCTGAGAAAGAATCTGATTTACAAAAACACTTCCACATGACTGGACTCGGATCACCTGTGAATTAGATAAGATAATGGATTCAAAAAAATTCTAATTGGTTCATATATGTTTATTGAACAATCCCCTCTAGACACAAACATTACCATGCATGAGCATTTTAAAAGATTGCAAACAGCCTGGCAATATTTGCCAAATCAGGGCAATTTTAAGAAGGTTATTGTGTGTGTAGTCAAAAAGTTTTAGGGACATTTATTTGCAAGCCAGTATAATTATCTTCAAGAAGTGATTTGGTTTGGAAATAGGTTGACAGGTCATTCTGTTATTTTCTCTGAAACATATTTGGAGAGTTGTCTTACGGTGGATCTGCTGGAGAGGGCTAGGGTAACAGCCCTCATACAGGTCTGAGTGTCAGTCAACCCACACTTCACAATGTCTCCCAGCACGGTGAATTCAGTTCCATTGCATTGCTGAAAGAAAACAAGCATGATTTTGAAGGCAAAAACATGAAACGAGAGTGACTCGTTTGGACCCATTTCTATGTCAACATATGGCTTCAGGAAAAGCTATTTTACCTCACCTTTTCACCTTAGTTTGCACTGTAAACGTATCAAGAGTTTCTACTTGCATCTATTGCTTTGCTATACTGCACCACATGCACTGACCTTGGTCAGAATGTAAGAGCAGTCCCCATGGAAGGTGTAGGCTTTCCCATCATAGGTGTTGATGTGGGATCCTCCCTCCACAGAGCAGGTCCCAGGACAGTCCTTGTCTGTACAGGCCCACTGACCACCAGCACATGTGCTAAAGGGAACATTTACAGGCTCATATCACAACTGCATTCATACAGTATTTTATAAATATTTATGATATAGTTTCTATATCACAATGTAGATTTTGGCATGATTCATGAAAATGAGGCATGGGATATGTGATGTTTAAATCAGATGATGTACTTGGCCTACCATTCTTTACAGTTGCTGGTGTAAGATTCTCCAGATTTGTATACTTGTCCATTGTGGACACAAAGGCATTCGCTCAATGGAATACAGCCACTGTTGCTGACATCATCAAAAACAGTACCTATTTGGTGAGAGATCAGGCAGAATTCAGTAGATTTAAGTTATTCTAATGTGTTCTTTACACAGAGAACTTCATTGACTCGAGAAAGTAACTGAGAGAAACATCCAATATTTACTTATTTCATTATCAAAGACTTTTGCACACGTTGACATAAAAGGCATAATGGGTAAAAGGTGTGGTGTTTTCATGATGTGCTTAAGGTTAACTTGTACAACAGAGTTGAACCTATGTGGTACCTAGAGGACAGAAGCAGCCGTCTGTACAGTGGTCTTCACACAACTGGCTGGCCTCTGGGTTGGAGCAGGTGTCAACACAGGGGCTTCCACACTCCTGGTACTCCATGTTGTAGGGGCATGTCTTATCTGAGAAAATAAAGATTGTGATTAACTGTTTCCTTAAAATAGATTGTGAACATGATCATTTAGTGTTTGCTGGTCATGTTGAAGAGTATATGCATGCTTACAGCAGAACTGTTCAGTCCTCCATTGCTGGGGCTTCCCCCCTGCGTGAACACACTGACGGGAGTACTCTGAGATGGTGTTGCACAGGCAGAAGGAGTTGGTGCTGTTATCACAGTGGCACAGGTCTGCAAGGCAGGTCTTGATGAAGGAGTCCATGTCCAAATAATTAGCGCAGCTACTGAAAGCTGCACTGGAGAGTAGCTGCTGACAAAATTCCTACAAATAGAGACAAACCACAAAAGGTTACCATATAGAAAACATTTGTTGGATCACATGGATTAATTGCTATTTCTAACTTCTATTAACATTGTTTTGTATTCTTCTTCTATGGTTTGAATTTGATACCTCATCTCCACAACTCTCCACAGAAGTTAGCATAGGCTCCTCACAGACTTCCAGAGGGCCATCCAGTTTCCAGAGGTTTCCATAGTCAGAGCTAGAGAGTTTCCCACCTGCAACAACACAGACATTGACAATTAGCTTTTCCACCTACAGTATGTAATGTAGGTACATTTCAGTTTTGGCATTTTCAGAAATTATTTTACCATTGATGATGAACTCGTTGTATGTTTGGACTTCATTGAAGTCACCACACAGTCCGCAGGTCTGGTTTCTGTACTTCTCGTTCATTTCAATCTGTAGAATGACCAGATACAATGTGTTTTGTTCACAAAATCTCATCCTGTTCAGCACCATTCACATGTTCAGTCTTGGCTATCCTCCATGTTAATACTCTTTATTTGTATTAAAGTCTTTGTATTAAAGTCTTCTTATTAAAGTCTTTGTCTTTGTATTAGGGAGTGACAGAAAATGTAATTCAAATCTACAAATATTTGCAAACACTTCATCAAATAAACATTGGAACATTAGCCTGTGTGTGTATAGCGTATACATCTTCACATATCCTGTTTAATTCATCCTCGTTCTTCAGGTAATTCTGCCTTTCAATGTTAATATTTTAGGAGGGGAGTAGACAGTGATTCAGCCAACAAGGTGCAGCCAAAAACAGGTGTCTCCCCCATCACGATCAACTGCTGATCATTGCCATTGAAGGCAAAGATGCTATGCTTTTAATCTAAAGAAAATTTTAACATTATTAACTAATCAACCATTGAAGAGTAAAATTAAGAAAAGCAGGTATTTTACCATTAGGGAGTCATCCTTGTTCCAAACAGCAACCAGCCCCAGTTTGGCTACGACCTTCACATTGGATGTAGTCTTCACGATGCTGACTCCAGACAAGCTGAACGGCAGGGTCACCCTTCAGGAGGAAGAAGATGCTTAAGGTCATCCTATACATTATTATTGTAAAGTTTATTAAATTCCAGAATGTAGCACAAAATCCTCAAGAGAGGTGCTTGCAGAATGGCGTATAAGTCAAATGACAGGGAAACTCACGTCTGCCCATTGACCACAACAACACCCTTGGATAGCTCCACCACTACACCATCCAGCTTCATGGTGATCTTGCTAATGGTGGGCTGGTTGTTCACCACCTGCCGCCTCATCTGTATGTTGAAAGCCTCATAGCTGCTCTTACACAGTGAGGTCACAACATGGTTGCAGGTGGAGGGGAGCTGAAAAAAATCCCCGTCGAAGGTCTTGAAATGGTAGTTACCCCATGTGCTGCAGACCTGGTCATTGTGTGAGGCATTCACTCCTGAGGGACAAGGAATACAAATGTCAGTTCCTTCTTAGCTTATTGATGGATACCCAGTAATTTATTCAGTGTGCATTCTGTCAGTCATTTACCTGAAAGTGTGGGTATCGTTGTGATCATTGTCGGGATGATTGTTACACTTGTTGTGGGGCTCACTGAAATAAAAGCAATTCATGAGTATTTTACAATATTATATGAACATTCCAGATGGAATTCAATCATTGCAGATATAGATTGTTGCACTGCGCTTTTAGAAGTGTATTTGATTTGCACAGCAGTATGTCCAGACGAAGGGACATTTGAGGCATGATGTGACCCATTCAATATTTATGGCGAACCTAAGGCTCCATTAAATCCGTATCGCCAAAGTTAAGCGCTATCATGCAACGGAATTTTAATGGGAATGTTCCTGCGTTCGCAGAGTTTGCGTTCATGGTAAACACTGCATATGTCGGCTCAATCGGAAATTACCTTCAAATTTCAAGTACGACAGTAGGGATTGAATCGAGACCCTAGTTTACCAAAAGCTGCATGGTTAATGTGGCACTTCATTTCACTTGACAATTGATTCAAACAGCTGCAAGGGGATAACAATTGTAAAATCAATGTTTTAGGGTCAATCTTCTCTGCCTGAACTACTTTGATGTTCTATGAATTGCGTAGGTGGGGTCAAAACTTTTGGAATAGTCAGCCCTGGCTGACAGGTCATCCGACACATGCAACAGGCTGAAGATTCCTTAATCAAGTGTCATCTGCTGTCTAAACTAAACACATTGAATTTCGATGACAGTTCAGTTCCTATTTTACATATTTAGGCATCAAATGTTTCCTGTCAGTATTATTTGAGTAATATCAGACATACTTACCACAACTGATATTTTAACGATATACATTTGAGTTTTTGTCTGTATTCTGTTCTTGTTTTCATTCCCAATCAACATTTTTATTGAACACACCCATTGTGGGGAGTGCTTTATGTATTTATAACACTATAAACTATGCTACAACCACTCATGATAACAATCACAAATTATAACGATTTCTACAAAGTTTCTGATTTTTCACCACAAATGTGTAACATTTTCAAATTTAGACAGAAACAATCTCATAAACAAATGTGTATAAGGAACAGAAATAGGATGAACATTTAAATGAATAATGTAATCATATGATCATATGACTGCTACTGTATGCCTACTGTCAAATTCTTTCAAATGCATGTATAATTCATGTAATCACTTTTCTGTGTGTTGGTACATTTCTGAATAGCTAATGCATTTTTTTTTTTTTACATAATGAGATTTTACATAAAATATATAGTGTATGTTATCAAATCTGAAAGTGACCTAATCATACTAAACTTGTGGTTACAGCTTTTAAAACCTATCGACCTGCTGAGTGTCAATAATCGTAATCATTTGGCGTTGTCCTGAATATTTACTATTTGTAATTAACAATCAGTCTGATTTATGAAATAATATGTAGATTTTACAGATTTGTCAGACTTTTAAAAATGTAGAATAATTATATTATAGTAATAATCAGAATAGTTTCTGATTCAGGCAAATTAATAAATATTCTACCAACCTGTTTGTGTTGATTTGATCAGTAGTGCCAGGCATATCAGCCTCCATATCGGTGTATCCTTGGTTGTCCCCATGGTGATCCGGTGGGTAGTGAACAGGTCCTACACAGGTGATATGAGAGAGGTGCTTAGGATGGATCTGGTTTTTATAACCACCTGTATTTGAGGAGGGACCTTAAAGGTTAACACAAAGGTGGGGCCAAAGGTTAAACATGGCTCAATGACGACTTTAAGACTTCAATGTTCTGTCTATGAGGTTTTTCAGTACATTAACAGTATATTAAGCATGAGCATTTTTATACAGATTTAGCTATTTTCATTAAGTATTCGATTATTGGGATTAGTTGTGTACCCCTATTGTTATTATAAACTCAGGGGGTTCATAATGTGCTTTATTATAGACCTACACATCTATATTGCACAAGAGAAGTTACTTAATAGTCTTATGTGATTCCATTTTTACAAGGAGAGGTGCCTTCCTTCCTCATTCAGTATCTATCTCAGGCAGCAACTCCACTCCAGTGGTTTAAGCTTTTGGTATTTGGTATTGTATTAGGATCTCCATTATCCAAAATGCAGCATATACTACTCCTGGTGTCCACAACACAATACATGTTTTTTTCTTTATGTAATGTAAATTTGAATGTGTAATTACAGATACATTCATAATAAATAAGTAGTGAGGTTTGATAGAACAAAAAAGTGTATCTCCACAGCCATCAAAAACTCAGCCAATGTATAGCGGATTAATAATACATTAATCCACTCTATTGGCTCAGTATCTTGAGCACACATTGTCCAAATGCAAACATTTGTCTCGCTGCTGTTGCTCAAAGGAGCGATCAGGCTAATTGTATTCATAGTTAGTATTCATGGACTAGTGTGACTCACCGAGCTGATCCAGGAACTGCATCCTGATTAAAAATATGTATATATTAAATTGAAAATAATTCAAAAATTATTTTAACACACTAATGTGCATTTTTGCACAACTATTGTAAGTATTATTTCACAACTATTATAACGTTAATCACTTCAGCTTTCTCATATGGCCACTAAGTCTATCAACAGTATCAAGCTATTATTTTTGGGGTGTTTTTAAACTCAACAGGAATAACTAGTTTGTATATAGCACATACAGCCCATGCTGTTGCAAAATTAACTTAGCTTTAGTAACATATTAGCATTTTTTATGTTTCATAGCATATCTATGTTTTCCAAATTCATGTTTGAAAATGTTACTTTTTTTACTTTTTTGTCAAACGTTCCCTGTTCAATTGATGGTTGTCATTTTAAGGCTTATGGTTATTGGTAAGATTAGACATACCTTCAAACCCTCACTTTAAGCATACATTTAAAAAATGTCAATATGTTACGTGTCTCAACATAAATATGTGCCACATGTAAAATATCACACTAAACGACCAGAAAGTACACATTTGACTTAAAACCCATTACACAAGTTTGCTATACCTGCATGGCTTTCTACATTTCATTTTACATTGATACTAACTTATTTTACCACCGTTGCATATGTAACTGCCAAAATAAAGGAATCACATGAGTAAATGAGGGATACAAATTGAAAAGCAGGTGCTTCCACACAGATGTGGTTCCTGAGTTAATTAAGCAATTAACATTCCATCATGTTTAGCATGGTCGTGTGTATGTGTGTGTGTGTGTGTGTGTGTGTGTGTGTGTGTGTGTGTGTGTGTGTGTGTGTGTGTGTGTGTGTGTGTGTGTGTGTGTGTGTGTGTGTGTGTGTGTGTGTGTGTGTGTGTGTGTGTGTGCGTGCGTGCGTGCGTGTGTGTGTGTGTGTGTGTGGGGGTTTATGTTCTAACGCCCAGTTAAGATACTTTATGTTGGTGTTTCCTTCATTTTGGCAGTTCTGTCAAGCCAAATCCTGTTTGGTTTTAGTGATTTTCCTGCCATGAATGTAACACATTAAATATTGTACCGTCAGGTGATCAACATTTGTGGAAGAGTTGCCTTTTTTTATGAGGTCAATCATCTAACTTTTTTTTATCATCCATTGCTGACAGAGCCGACCTATGTGTGAAATGATCATATCTGTATATGATCATGTCTACATTCATCTGCTATAGGGTAGAATCTGTTGCAGGTTTGCAGGTTTGCAGGTTAATCCTTTTTGTATCTGACCCATCTTTACATTGGACAATGGAATATTCATAGTGGTCAGTCTGGAATTCATACAGAGCTCAAACCTCACTACCGTACCTAGGGCACTCATCCAAAATGCTAATGACTGATTTATGACTGATAATTGACCCAGCCTTTAAATGTCTTTCACACCGCCTAGGCTATGGCATATGCCCTTGTGTCTACACCCCAGGTGGTTTCTTTCCTAACAAAGCCTTCACTGAATAGCCTATCCATCCTTCCCCACCCATCCCCACCTAGGTCTTGCCAGAGGCTGTGTGCGGCTCCACCTTACCCAAAGGCTTCAACAATGTTTGATGAGTTTAGCAGCTCTGGGTTGCGTATTTGGCTGCTCTATCGTCATAGCTATACTTGGTTTTTGTATAGAACCATTATTACACAAGCTCTGGGTAAATAGATTGAGGTTGAGAGTAAACTCAATTCAGCATACAGAAGTAATATTATACAGAGCAAGTTGATGAGCACTCTGAATAACTCAAACAAACTGTGATGATTTATGGGTGACAGCTTAATGTTAAGTGTAACTAAAGGTTAGATTGAGGTAGGTTGATACAGGAACCTTTATGTAAAAGTAAGTGTAATATTAAAACATGTTGAATAGAGTGGGAGAAATGACTCAGGATTAACTATCCAGGGTGGAGCACACAGTTGAGCAACATATGTTACTGTTTATTGGCTATATAGGCTAGTAAAGAGAAGTTCTCTACAACACTATGTTTGAGAAATGTTTACATAAAAAAATAATATATATTGCTTAATTATTATATTATTTCATGGGTATTTTACTGTGCCTGGTCTAATTATGTCACACATAGGACCCACTTCCTATGAGCTCAGAGTTCCTTTTTGATGACTTGGCAGCAAGTATACAGTGCCTGGAGCTGGGTAAAACTAATAAACAGTCCTAGTATTATGGCCTTTGGGCAATGGGGTCCCTATTAAGTTGACCCTACCTGTTTTACTGCATACTTTTAATCTCACAGAAATGTTGTTTGCCTACATAGGTGGGACTTTCAATGTTGATTCAGCGTCAATACAATTAGCATTGAAATGTGTATCTAATCCACTCCACCTCAAGGCATAATCTACAAAAAAATCTGTCTATCCTGCCCATAGCACTTGGCACCACACTGACTTTTATTGAAATCAATTGTATGTTTTTGAAAATCATTCTCTTTCAGGTTAGGGTCTTCAAAAAAACTGTCGAAAGTATTTTTCCTTTTAAACAGCCTCTTAAGCCTCAACTAACTAAAAGATGTCAGCAAAATGTCCTTTTGGACACCAACACTTGTTATGCCAGTTGTAGACAAGTCAGTACAACATGATCATGTTATAAAGCAGGTATAGTGCTCTTTTCTGCAATATTAGTTTTGATTTGAATCAAGTCTATTTCACATTTTGTCTGATTGTTGTGAGGCTACAACATCAGTAAGGTAAGTCATCTGTAACAGTGGACTGGTTATAATAGCAAAATAGTTATTTCATTCCCTCCAACTAAGGTGGGAACCTTCCCATTTCTGTTCACACAGTTTGACAAACACTATCAAAAACATTTGAAAGAAATCGTTTAAGTGCATAATACTTTATTACTTTATTATTCCTCTAAGATGAAATTGTGTCTTTAGTACTGTATAGGGAGGAGCACAGGGTCAGCCACAGTGCTGTCCCTGGATATATCTAGAGGTTAGCTAAGTAAGTTGCTCAAGGACAACAGTAGGAGGTGGTGCCAGGGATCTGAAACAGCAACCTTTAGATTTCTGATCCGTTTCTCTAAACTAACACCATCTCAAATTGAAATAAGTGTTTGACACTTTGAATTGTGGTTGTTCCAGACAGGAAGAGGATAAGTCATTGTTGAACTGGGTGTCTGCAATCAAATATTTCCCAACTTCATTTCTAAAGGAATGAAAACAAGCATGTGGTATATATGCATAGCCTATTGCCAACTTTATTTATGTGTTTTGAATGGCTAAAACAAAATAAACTGAATAAGAAGCTGAAACTATTTCTCTTACGTTTAGCAGATTACTTTGCAGGAAAGTGAACAAGTTGAACGTAAATAGAGAACTAATCTAAGCAGTAAATGGATGGTAGTGAAGAGTTATTCATCTTCTCCTGCGTCGTGACCTTGTGACCTGGGTCGCCTCTGGGGTCACGCACTCTGTCCTCTGGCAGCCACATTTATTGATGTGGATGTAGGAGTGGTTGAACTTTGACCCGTCTGGGCAGATCATCTCCACTTCCTTCTTGGTGGTGGATACTTCCCGACAGCAGGTACAAGAGCGCTCCATCATGTTGGCCTCACGAGAATACCTGAAAGAAGAAAGGAGAGGTGATGTTATTAAGTGGAAGTAATGATGGTAGCAGTTGTAATTATATAACATTGGCTGTGTTTACAAATATAATTTGTAGTTTGCATGTAGACAGGCAGCCCAATTCTGTTTAATTGGGAGGATTAATGTGTTAGTGTTCCTGAAATATTTCAGTAATGATCAAAATACTCACATGGCATAGGTGCCACAGGATCCACCGCATGTTGTCACGTCCACCTCGTTTGCAGACTTGCAGCCATTGCTGTCCAGGTACACTTTGCCCTTTGTCACGTTGCATGGCTTAGTTATTGGAATACCTGCACACAAAAGTGTCAATTTCAAAAGCTAAAATAGTTTTTTCAATGCATGATAAAGGGCAAGAATGATTTACAAATGTCTATCAAAAAGGATGGTGTTAAAAAGACACTCACAGACATGGCAGCAACCATCTGGAGCAATGACTTCAGTTCCCTTAAAAACAAGAAAATGGAAGAAAAAACAAGAACATTTTTAAGTCACTGACGTAGCGTTTACCAAACTGTCTCCACATGTTTTTCAGTGCAGTGTTCTTGCATTGTTCACTTTAAGCAGCAGGTGTCAATAACCTCACATAAATACACAGTAGGTATACTATATTAAGCAACAGGCCTTGGTCTGAGTGACTGGGCATGTTTAAACTGTATTTCACAAGTATGATTTTTCACATTGTCCAGTTGTTTTTAAATGGGCCAGTTTCCCAGACCCAGATAATTTGCCAGATGGTTATTGTAACTTACGGGTATGCAGTCTTCTGGGTAGAAGTCAGGGCACACAGTCTTAGCCTCAATTGGGATGAATTGGTCCATAATCTTTGCACACTCAAACTTGAGACACTTGTCTCCAGATGGTATCCAGACAGAACCAGGCTGTAGAGGTGAGAATGTGAAATATATCAACAGGAGATTCTTCAAATGATAAAAGATAAGATATACTATATCATTGCTAAGATAGTTATTTTGCGTAACACTTGAGTGCTAGATTACAATTACATGTTGCTCTTTTTAAATAATCAGGCTAAAATAGGACTGATATGTTTTATGAATTGTAAAAAACAAAATGCAATTTGCGAATCTGTGTGAGAGATAAATAATGCTGCCTGATGCTATTTTACCTGAATAGTGTGTGTGGTATTATCTGGCAGCATAACCACACAGCTTGTCTGTACACACTTCCCACAACACTGCCCAGGAACGGCTTGATGATCATAGCCCTGAAAGGAAGAAGACAGACCAGAGAGGAGAAAACCTTTATGATCTCTCTTATACCAATGTGTGATCCTGGTAACTCACAAGTAATTACACTTATCCAGTAGTAGCCCATAGTGGACACATAGGAATCAGGGTTATTATAATATTTTGACATGGATAAGGACTCACATTACACTAAGATTGTTGAATTACATAATGAGGCCAAAGGGTGTCGATGTGTCAATGGAGATCACTTACCTGCTGGCAGTGAGTGTCACATTCAGTAGGTTGACACTCAATGATATGTAGATGGGATTGGGCATCCACTCTGTCACCACACACACAATTTTTACACTTGTCCCCAGGAACATTGGCACCAGGCTGGAATGAGAAAATACAATATTTCAATGGAAAATCTATGAATTGAGATGCTTTTTTTGTCCTATCTAATGTGGATGGATGGATTGACCAAAAAATATTGTTGCACCCTGATAGCTTAATGAAGGTATTTGTTTAGTTGAACTTATTTTTTTATTAATGTATGCAAGTAAAATAACATTGTCCTCTTTTATTAATAAGTTACATTCAAAAGTGTTGATCATTTATAAGTGGTGGGACTGGCCAAATAACATAGCATAGAATGCATCCGCACCTGATATTCAGTGTTGTTAAACACACAGACATCCTTTGGTACTGTGGGGCAAAGAACATGGAAAATCATTTAATACTGCAACTAACATGTTGGGATTTCTAGGATATGCACAAATACTGTACACACACACTCAAGCACATGCAAACGCATACTCACGGCATTGATACGTTGGGCAGCAGACTCCCATAGTTGCCTCTGTCTCGAATCCGACTGGACAAGTTATCTTGGAAGCAGAGCATCGTGTGACATCACACTCTGTTTGGAAAGAAAAAAATATTGTAAAAAAAAATGTGCAAATGGCCACATTGGTTGCATATATTAGGTAATCACCAAAAATGTAAATGTTTTTACTGAGTTGTTCCAAAGCCTCCATAAAGAGCATATTATCCAAAGAAGTCACTCACCGCATTTGTCCTTTTGACAACAGTCAACGGTTTCTACGACCTTAACTTGGCCCTCCTGACCACAGGTGAGAGGAGGCTGATGTTGGCATGCCACAGGCTGACACTGGATTTCCAGACTGTTCGGGTCACAAACACAATCCTGGCAGTTGCTCACCCAGGTCTCATTAGCCTGCAATGAGGAACATTTTAAGCATATCAAGGTTTGTATGGACACTACCAGTACAAAGTTCAATCATTCAGTGTGTGGAATCCTAAATTACTGAAGCGCTTTGTTCTATGAAAAGCACTATAGAAATGTAATACATTATTATTATTATTATTGTAGTTATTATTATTGCATACATTATTGTACATGATTGTCAAAAGTGAACTACCCACATGATGTTAACGTGTATATCAGAAATGAATAGTTTATCTGCCCTCCTAAAACCCGTGAGTGAAATTCAAACACAATTTTACCTCTTTCCATTCTCCATTTGGCAACGGGCAAATATCTGATGAACCAAAGAGAAAAAAATACATTAAAAAACGAAGTCATTGAAGTCCATTACACTACTTAGTTTTGATAATGTACTGTATGTACCGGAATCACTTGATAAATCAATATCAATCAAAATAAACCAAACCCCACACCATTGAAGTGTCTGAAAAATGCTGTGGACATTTTTATTTATTTTTTTTTACAAAAAGCTAAACCAGCTTTCAAAAGACAACTACAGTAGCAATGAACAATTAACACTTTGTGCTTCCCAAAGTGAAGGTCAGCAGGATGTAGCTCCTATTACAATACAATACTGTAAGTCACCACACCCTCAATATACAATGCTGTTATTTGACCATTCTTACCACAGCTGGGGATACAGTAGTTTGAACTGGAACTCATCAAAGTGGTACCAGGGGGGCAATAGCATCCCTCCAATTGTATATCTCCCATGACGCTGAACTCATTTTGAGTCTGGATAAATTTGAAATTGTACCTGCAGAGATATTCAAAAAAATATCAATAGCTGAGAGACTTTTCCCAATCATTATACCCATCCACTGAACAAGAACAGCATTATACATACCAGGCATTACAGGTTGGTTCAACTTGTGGGCCGCAGGCATTATAAACCTTGGGTTTTTCGCATGTGAAGTCTGTAGCAGGAGATAAAAAGGTAAATAACCAATAAGTTACATCATAGAGAGGCTATCTGAGCTTTATGGTCTTGAGGAGTGACCTACTTACCACATTGTCCATTTGTATAATTTCTCCACTCAATACAGACTCCTGCTTGTGCACATGCGTCAGCATAGGTCTGCAAGCTGGTGCAGCCAATGGTAACATCATCCATATAACACGCATCAAAGATACATGCCACACGGAATGGCTCGTAGGGGATTATCTTATGGCAACTCTCAAAGACCCTTGAAAAGAGGTTATGCTTCAGTTAGAGTAGATACTTAAATATGATAATTCACTTTGTTTTGTCATCAGGATTTGTCAAATGATTGCCGTGTTTTAGTATGTCAAGTTATTGTTCGCACTGAGATTATTCTGATTGAGAGGTTATCGATACTACAGAGTAGATTTATTGTGAATACTAATTGCTACGTACTTGCTTTGAATGAGAAGACAAATGGGTGGATAGCAGCCTATTGTTTGTGTTGGTGGCTGCTCTGGTGGTGGTGGTGTGCACTGACTGTTATTGTGGTCAGAAACATGCCATTGGTGTGCCATGTCTGGACAAGATGAATCGATAGTCCCATTTGGCAAGCGGCAGTCATCTGTCCGGTTATTGTCACATGTACCTGAATGAGATTGAAAACCATCGTTAGACAATGAGACATCATGGGGTAATCATGGTAACAGAGTGACCATAAAACACCTTTACTCACCACACTGTCCCTCAGTGTTGCCACTGAACTTGTCCCAGGGCAGGTATATGCTAAACATAAGACCAGTGAAAGACACCTTGGCATTAATTGCTGGTATGACTAAAAGGGTCTCAATTCCATTGTCTGTGATGCGGAAGTCCTTGGTCTCATATGCTGGGATGATGCGTTGCTGGTTTACATAAATCTAAGACAAAAATATTAAGAGATCGACAAAATGGTTACAATAATTTGTATACCCAATATCTCCTATATCTAATACATAGAGGAAGTATATCCATCTTAAATGAAAGCTAATAAATATTTAAGCTAATCGAAAATCTAATCTCTATTATAGGAAAAATGTCTTGAACATACAGTATTTGAGATATTTTAGTTACCAGACTTGTGAACACTCCATCAACATCCTTCGTGGTCATGAATATCTTGTAAGATTGGTAATAAATTGTCAGAGACTGAGGGCAGGAAAGTCCATCTGGGGCATCACAATAGTAATTGTCGATTATAACACTGAAGTTGTACTTTGGCAGGATTTCTTTGACCAAGACGTAAGAACAATTTCCTTGGAAGCCATAGTATGTTCCATCAAAGGTGACATAGTGAGGATCTCCCCAACCATAGCAGATACCTTTGTAAGAAGAAAACAATTAGCATTTAGAAGGACACGGATATGGTAGTTTTATGCTAAATGAATAGTGTGGTGCTGAAATGTTTCCAATGTGAGACATTCATGTACATTTACTGCTATTAACTATAAGATAACTCTAAACCAGTCAAGAGTAAGGATTATGTTTCAGATTTTGAACTAAAATCAATCGCTAAAGTGCATTTTGTAAAACAAAGACTACACTTATTTTTAAATTTGTTGTGAACTTACATTGACACACATAGTGGAAACAGCATCCAGATTCGTCATACACTTTGATTGGAGGATAGTTATTTTCACATGCTATAGGCTTCGGAGTCTCACAATGTACATTCTCATTGATAACTTTCCCGTTGGCACATGTTCTGTTGCTGCACTGGTTATGTATCCAACTGTCACCATTCTACAAACACAGAAAAGTATTAGGCATACAGGAAATGTCTACAAAATCATAATTTTTTATATTTGTTATTAATCACCCTTTTGTAAATAATAATTCCAATGGAATGTTTCCAAAAAGGTTAGATATAGAAGAGAAAATACCAGTTTTGGAGGATGTACATGGGGACAGTTTTTCTCAGTTGGAAATTTTGTGGTGGTGGTTGGTCTTTCTGTTGTATGTGGTATTGTTGTTGTTGTTGTTGGGAGCAGTGTAGTGGTGGGTGAAGTAGTGGTAACTGGGGTAGTTGGTACATCACATCTGACGGAACGGATTTCTACTTTGCAAGTCTTGTTGCAGAGACCAATGTAGCACCATCCTTCATGGTCAGAGACATTGTAAACAATTGAGCCTGAAAGTATTTAGAAGAGTATTACATTTTGTACAATTTAACATGTATAATTCAATATAAATTGAACATTCGAATGGCTGAACTAATGGTAATATACAAAAGGTTTCAAATGTGAAAAGGTGGAGAAAAAAAAACTTACCAACGGAGAAATCACGATGATTGAAATAGCAAAAACAAACGTTTCCAGTGGATGGACTTGTTGGTGTTATTGTTCCACCAGTTATTACAGGAAATGAGGTTGTAGGAAAAGTACTAGTTATGGGTGGCTGAGTTGTTGTTGTTGTTGTCGTGGGAACCAATTCTGTGGTGATCGGGATGTGTGTTGTGGGCGCACATTGACAACATTTCACTCGTATCTCGTAATCGAAGCACTTTTGCTGAAGACCTTGCTTATTGTTTTGACAAATCAGTCCAACGGATGGATTGCAAGTCACGTCTTGGCCAAGCTGAGAGATCTGAAGTCCAGGGTATTGTTTTGCTCTACATTCAACTGCCTCTGGAGCTGAGCAAATGTGATAACCACTAGCAATGATGTTCTTAATGGATTCATTATCTCCACCTTCAGAGCCAGAGGTTGGCTGACCAAGGTTGATCCAGTCTGACCACACACAACTTTCTTCACCACTGCACGGGGTAGTGTATACTCCTGTTGAGGTTGATGTAGGAGTAGAGGTTGGAGGTGTAGTAGTGGTGGAAGGCAGAGTTGTTGTTTTTGTTGTAGATGTAGATGGAGCTGTCGAAGTTAAGATTGTAGTAGTGGGTGTAGGAGTAGTGGTAGAAGGAACTGTTGTTGTTGTCGGGACATGTGTTGTTGGCGCACATTGACAACATTTCACTCGTATCTCGTAATCGAAGCACTTTTGCTGAAGACCTTGCTTATTGTTTTGACAAATCAGTCCAACGGATGGATTGCAAGTCACGTCTTGGCCAAGCTGAGAGATCTGAAGTCCAGGGTATTGTTTTGCTCTACATTCAACTGCCTCTGGAGCTGAGCAAATGTGATAACCACTAGCAATGATGTTCTTAATGGATTCATTATCTCCACCTTCAGAGCCAGAGGTTGGCTGACCAAGGTTGATCCAGTCTGACCACACACAACTTTCTTCACCACTGCACGGGGTAGTGTATACTCCTGTTGAGGTTGATGTAGGAGTAGAGGTTGGAGGTGTAGTAGTGGTGGAAGGCAGAGTTGTTGTTTTTGTTGTAGATGTAGATGGAGCTGTCGAAGTTAACGTTGTAGAAGTCAGTGTAGGAGTAGTGGTAGAAGGAACTGTTGTTGTTGTTGTCGGGACATGTGTTGTTGGCGCACATTGACAACATTTCACTCGTATCTCGTAATCGAAGCACTTTTGCTGAAGACCTTGCTTATTGTTTTGACAAATCAGTCCAACGGATGGATTGCAAGTCACGTCTTGGCCAAGCTGAGAGATCTGAAGTCCAGGGTATTGTTTTGCTCTACATTCAACTGCCTCTGGAGCTGAGCAAATGTGATAACCACTAGCAATGATGTTCTTAATGGATTCATTATCTCCACCTTCAGAGCCAGAGGTTGGCTGACCAAGGTTGATCCAGTCTGACCACACACAACTTTCTTCACCACTGCACGGGGTAGTGTATACTCCTGTTGAGGTTGATGTAGGAGTAGAGGTTGGAGGTGTAGTAGTGGTGGAAGGCAGAGTTGTTGTTTTTGTTGTAGATGTATATGGAGCTGTCGAAGTTAAGATTGTAGTAGTGGGTGTAGGAGTAGTGGTAGAAGGAACTGTTGTTGTTGTCGGGATAAGTGTTGTTGGCGCACATTGACAACATTTCACTCGTATCTCGTAATCGAAGCACTTTTGCTGAAGACCTTGCTTATTGTTTTGACAAATCAGTCCAACGGATGGATTGCAAGTCACGTCTTGGCCAAGCTGAGAGATCTGAAGTCCAGGGTATTGTTTTGCTCTACATTCAACTGCCTCTGGAGCTGAGCAAATGTGATAACCACTAGCAATGATGTTCTTAATGGATTCATTATCTCCACCTTCAGAGCCAGAGGTTGGCTGACCAAGGTTGATCCAGTCTGACCACACACAACTTTCTTCACCACTGCACGGGGTAGTGTATACTCCTGTTGAGGTTGATGTAGGAGTAGAGGTTGGAGGTGTAGTAGTGGTGGAAGGCAGAGTTGTTGTTTTTGTTGTAGATGTAGATGGAGCTGTCGAAGTTAAGATTGTAGTAGTGGGTGTAGGAGTAGTGGTAGAAGGAACTGTTGTTGTTGTCGGGATATGTGTTGTGGGCGCACATTGACAACATTTCACTCGTATCTCGTAATCGAAGCACTTTTGCTGAAGACCTTGCTTATTGTTTTGACAAATCAGTCCAACGGATGGATTGCAAGTCACGTCTTGGCCAAGCTGAGAGATCTGAAGTCCAGGGTATTGTTTTGCTCTACATTCAACTGCCTCTGGAGCTGAGCAAATGTGATAACCACTAGCAATGATGTTCTTAATGGATTCATTATCTCCACCTTCAGAGCCAGAGGTTGGCTGACCAAGGTTGATCCAGTCTGACCACACACAACTTTCTTCACCACTGCACGGGGTAGTGTATACTCCTGTTGAGGTTGATGTAGGAGTAGAGGTTGGAGGTGTAGTAGTGGTGGAAGGCAGAGTTGTTGTTTTTGTTGTAGATGTAGATGGAGCTGTCGAAGTTAAGATTGTAGTAGTGGGTGTAGGAGTAGTGGTAGAAGGAACTGTTGTTGTTGTCGGGATATGTGTTGTGGGTGCACATTGACAACATTTCACTCGTATCTCGTAATCGAAGCACTTTTGCTGAAGACCTTGCTTATTGTTTTGACAAATCAGTCCAACGGATGGATTGCAAGTCACGTCTTGGCCAAGCTGAGAGATCTGAAGTCCAGGGTATTGTTTTGCTCTACATTCAACTGCCTCTGGAGCTGAGCAAATGTGATAACCACTAGCAATGATGTTCTTAATGGATTCATTATCTCCACCTTCAGAGCCAGAGGTTGGCTGACCAAGGTTGATCCAGTCTGACCACACACAACTTTCTTCACCACTGCACGGGGTAGTGTATACTCCTGTTGAGGTTGATGTAGGAGTAGAGGTTGGAGGTGTAGTAGTGGTGGAAGGCAGAGTTGTTGTTTTTGTTGTAGATGGAGCTGTCGAAGTTAGGATTGTAGTAGTGGGTGTAGGAGTAGTGGTAGAAGGAACTGTTGTTGTTGTTGTTGTCGGGATGTGTGTTGTTGGTGCACATTGACAACATTTCACTCGTATCTCGTAATCGAAGCACTTTTGCTGAAGACCTTGCTTATTGTTTTGACAAATCAGTCCAACGGATGGATTGCAAGTCACGTCTTGGCCAAGCTGAGAGATCTGAAGTCCAGGGTATTGTTTTGCTCTACATTCAACTGCCTCTGGAGCTGAGCAAATGTGATAACCACTAGCAATGATGTTCTTAATGGATTCATTATCTCCACCTTCAGAGCCAGAGGTTGGCTGACCAAGGTTGATCCAGTCTGACCACACACAACTTTCTTCACCACTGCACGGGGTAGTGTATACTCCTGTTGAGGTTGATGTAGGAGTAGAGGTTGGAGGTGTAGTAGTGGTGGAAGGCAGAGTTGTTGTTTTTGTTGTAGATGTAGATGGAGCTGTCGAAGTTAACGTTGTAGAAGTCAGTGTAGGAGTAGTGGTAGAAGGAACTGTTGTTGTTGTTGTCGGGACATGTGTTGTTGGCGCACATTGACAACATTTCACTCGTATCTCGTAATCGAAGCACTTTTGCTGAAGACCTTGCTTATTGTTTTGACAAATCAGTCCAACGGATGGATTGCAAGTCACGTCTTGGCCAAGCTGAGAGATCTGAAGTCCAGGGTATTGTTTTGCTCTACATTCAACTGCCTCTGGAGCTGAGCAAATGTGATAACCACTAGCAATGATGTTCTTAATGGATTCATTATCTCCACCTTCAGAGCCAGAGGTTGGCTGACCAAGGTTGATCCAGTCTGACCACACACAACTTTCTTCACCACTGCACGGGGTAGTGTATACTCCTGTTGAGGTTGATGTAGGAGTAGAGGTTGGAGGTGTAGTAGTGGTGGAAGGCAGAGTTGTTGTTTTTGTTGTAGATGTAGATGGAGCTGTCGAAGTTAGGATTGTAGTAGTGGGTGTAGGAGTAGTGGTAGAAGGAACTGTTGTTGTTGTCGGGATGTGTGTTGTTGGTGCACATTGACAACATTTCACTCGTATCTCGTAATCGAAGCACTTTTGCTGAAGACCTTGCTTATTGTTTTGACAAATCAGTCCAACGGATGGATTGCAAGTCACGTCTTGGCCAAGCTGAGAGATCTGAAGTCCAGGGTATTGTTTTGCTCTACATTCAACTGCCTCTGGAGCTGAGCAAATGTGATAACCACTAGCAATGATGTTCTTAATGGATTCATTATCTCCACCTTCAGAGCCAGAGGTTGGCTGACCAAGGTTGATCCAGTCTGACCACACACAACTTTCTTCACCACTGCACGGGGTAGTGTATACTCCTGTTGAGGTTGATGTAGGAGTAGAGGTTGGAGGTGTAGTAGTGGTGGAAGGCAGAGTTGTTGTTTTTGTTGTAGATGGAGCTGTCGAAGTTAGGATTGTAGTAGTGGGTGTAGGAGTAGTGGTAGAAGGAACTGCTGTTGTTGTTGTTGTCGGGATGTGTGTTGTTGGTGCACATTGACAACATTTCACTCGTATCTCGTAATCGAAGCACTTTTGCTGAAGACCTTGCTTATTGTTTTGACAAATCAGTCCAACGGATGGATTGCAAGTCACGTCTTGGCCAAGCTGAGAGATCTGAAGTCCAGGGTATTGTTTTGCTCTACATTCAACTGCCTCTGGAGCTGAGCAAATGTGATAACCACTAGCAATGATGTTCTTAATGGATTCATTATCTCCACCTTCAGAGCCAGAGGTTGGCTGACCAAGGTTGATCCAGTCTGACCACACACAACTTTCTTCACCACTGCACGGGGTAGTGTATACTCCTGTTGAGGTTGATGTAGGAGTAGAGGTTGGAGGTGTAGTAGTGGTGGAAGGCAGAGTTGTTGTTTTTGTTGTAGATGTAGATGGAGCTGTCGAAGTTAACGTTGTAGAAGTCGGTGTAGGAGTAGTGGTAGAAGGAACTGTTGTTGTTGTCGGGACATGTGTTGTTGGCGCACATTGACAACATTTCACTCGTATCTCGTAATCGAAGCACTTTTGCTGAAGACCTTGCTTATTGTTTTGACAAATCAGTCCAACGGATGGATTGCAAGTCACGTCTTGGCCAAGCTGAGAGATCTGAAGTCCAGGGTATTGTTTTGCTCTACATTCAACTGCCTCTGGAGCTGAGCAAATGTGATAACCACTAGCAATGATGTTCTTAATGGATTCATTATCTCCACCTTCAGAGCCAGAGGTTGGCTGACCAAGGTTGATCCAGTCTGACCACACACAACTTTCTTCACCACTGCACGGGGTAGTGTATACTCCTGTTGAGGTTGATGTAGGAGTAGAGGTTGGAGGTGTAGTAGTGGTGGAAGGCAGAGTTGTTGTTTTTGTTGTAGATGGAGCTGTCGAAGTTAGGATTGTAGTAGTGGGTGTAGGAGTAGTGGTAGAAGGAACTGTTGTTGTTGTTGTTGTCGGGATGTGTGTTGTTGGTGCACATTGACAACATTTCACTCGTATCTCGTAATCGAAGCACTTTTGCTGAAGACCGTGCTTATTGTTTTGACAAATCAGTCCAACGGATGGATTGCAAGTCACGTCTTGGCCAAGCTGAGAGATCTGAAGTCCAGGGTATTGTTTTGCTCTACATTCAACTGCCTCTGGAGCTGAGCAAATGTGATAACCACTAGCAATGATGTTCTTAATGGATTCATTATCTCCACCTTCAGAGCCAGAGGTTGGCTGACCAAGGTTGATCCAGTCTGACCACACACAACTTTCTTCACCACTGCACGGGGTAGTGTATACTCCTGTTGAGGTTGATGTAGGAGTAGAGGTTGGAGGTGTAGTAGTGGTGGAAGGCAGAGTTGTTGTTTTTGTTGTAGATGGAGCTGTCGAAGTTAGGATTGTAGTAGTGGGTGTAGGAGTAGTGGTAGAAGGAACTGTTGTTGTTGTTGTCGGGATGTGTGTTGTTGGTGCACATTGACAACATTTCACTCGTATCTCGTAATCGAAGCACTTTTGCTGAAGACCTTGCTTATTGTTTTGACAAATCAGTCCAACGGATGGATTGCAAGTCACGTCTTGGCCAAGCTGAGAGATCTGAAGTCCAGGGTATTGTTTTGCTCTACATTCAACTGCCTCTGGAGCTGAGCAAATGTGATAACCACTAGCAATGATGTTCTTAATGGATTCATTATCTCCACCTTCAGAGCCAGAGGTTGGCTGACCAAGGTTGATCCAGTCTGACCACACACAACTTTCTTCACCACTGCACGGGGTAGTGTATACTCCTGTTGAGGTTGATGTAGGAGTAGAGGTTGGAGGTGTAGTAGTGGTGGAAGGCAGAGTTGTTGTTTTTGTTGTAGATGTAGATGGAGCTGTCGAAGTTAACGTTGTAGAAGTCGGTGTAGGAGTAGTGGTAGAAGGAACTGTTGTTGTTGTCGGGACATGTGTTGTTGGCGCACATTGACAACATTTCACTCGTATCTCGTAATCGAAGCACTTTTGCTGAAGACCTTGCTTATTGTTTTGACAAATCAGTCCAACGGATGGATTGCAAGTCACGTCTTGGCCAAGCTGAGAGATCTGAAGTCCAGGGTATTGTTTTGCTCTACATTCAACTGCCTCTGGAGCTGAGCAAATGTGATAACCACTAGCAATGATGTTCTTAATGGATTCATTATCTCCACCTTCAGAGCCAGAGGTTGGCTGACCAAGGTTGATCCAGTCTGACCACACACAACTTTCTTCACCACTGCACGGGGTAGTGTATACTCCTGTTGAGGTTGATGTAGGAGTAGAGGTTGGAGGTGTAGTAGTGGTGGAAGGCAGAGTTGTTGTTTTTGTTGTAGATGGAGCTGTCGAAGTTAGGATTGTAGTAGTGGGTGTAGGAGTAGTGGTAGAAGGAACTGTTGTTGTTGTTGTCGGGATGTGTGTTGTTGGTGCACATTGACAACATTTCACTCGTATCTCGTAATCGAAGCACTTTTGCTGAAGACCTTGCTTATTGTTTTGACAAATCAGTCCAACGGATGGATTGCAAGTCACGTCTTGGCCAAGCTGAGAGATCTGAAGTCCAGGGTATTGTTTTGCTCTACATTCAACTGCCTCTGGAGCTGAGCAAATGTGATAACCACTAGCAATGATGTTCTTAATGGATTCATTATCTCCACCTTCAGAGCCAGAGGTTGGCTGACCAAGGTTGATCCAGTCTGACCACACACAACTTTCTTCACCACTGCACGGGGTAGTGTATACTCCTGTTGAGGTTGATGTAGGAGTAGAGGTTGGAGGTGTAGTAGTGGTGGAAGGCAGAGTTGTTGTTTTTGTTGTAGATGGAGCTGTCGAAGTTAGGATTGTAGTAGTGGGTGTAGGAGTAGTGGTAGAAGGAACTGTTGTTGTTGTTGTCGGGATGTGTGTTGTTGGTGCACATTGACAACATTTCACTCGTATCTCGTAATCGAAGCACTTTTGCTGAAGACCTTGCTTATTGTTTTGACAAATCAGTCCAACGGATGGATTGCAAGTCACGTCTTGGCCAAGCTGAGAGATCTGAAGTCCAGGGTATTGTTTTGCTCTACATTCAACTGCCTCTGGAGCTGAGCAAATGTGATAACCACTAGCAATGATGTTCTTAATGGATTCATTATCTCCACCTTCAGAGCCAGAGGTTGGCTGACCAAGGTTGATCCAGTCTGACCACACACAACTTTCTTCACCACTGCACGGGGTAGTGTATACTCCTGTTGAGGTTGATGTAGGAGTAGAGGTTGGAGGTGTAGTAGTGGTGGAAGGCAGAGTTGTTGTTTTTGTTGTAGATGTAGATGGAGCTGTCGAAGTTAACGATTGTAGTAAGTCGGTGTAGGAGTAGTGGTAGAAGGAACTGTTGTTGTTGTTGTCGGGACATATGTTGTTGTGGTCGCACATTGACAACATTTCACTCGTATCTCGTAATCGAAGCACTTTTGCTGAAGACCTTGCTTATTGTTTTGACAAATCAGTCCAACGGATGGATTGCAAGTCACGTCTTGGCCAAGCTGAGAGATCTGAAGTCCAGGGTATTGTTTTGCTCTACATTCAACTGCCTCTGGAGCTGAGCAAATGTGATAACCACTAGCAATGATGTTCTTAATGGATTCATTATCTCCACCTTCAGAGCCAGAGGTTGGCTGACCAAGGTTGATCCAGTCTGACCACACACAACTTTCTTCACCACTGCACGGGGTAGTGTATACTCCTGTTGAGGTTGATGTAGGAGTAGAGGTTGGAGGTGTAGTAGTGGTGGAAGGCAGAGTTGTTGTTTTTGTTGTAGATGGAGCTGTCGAAGTTAGGATTGTAGTAGTGGGTGTAGGAGTAGTGGTAGAAGGAACTGTTGTTGTTGTTGTCGGGATGTGTGTTGTTGGTGCACATTGACAACATTTCACTCGTATCTCGTAATCGAAGCACTTTTGCTGAAGACCTTGCTTATTGTTTTGACAAATCAGTCCAACGGATGGATTGCAAGTCACGTCTTGGCCAAGCTGAGAGATCTGAAGTCCAGGGTATTGTTTTGCTCTACATTCAACTGCCTCTGGAGCTGAGCAAATGTGATAACCACTAGCAATGATGTTCTTAATGGATTCATTATCTCCACCTTCAGAGCCAGAGGTTGGCTGACCAAGGTTGATCCAGTCTGACCACACACAACTTTCTTCACCACTGCACGGGGTAGTGTATACTCCTGTTGAGGTTGATGTAGGAGTAGAGGTTGGAGGTGTAGTAGTGGTGGAAGGCAGAGTTGTTGTTTTTGTTGTAGATGGAGCTGTCGAAGTTAGGATTGTAGTAGTGGGTGTAGGAGTAGTGGTAGAAGGAACTGTTGTTGTTGTTGTTGTCGGGATGTGTGTTGTTGGTGCACATTGACAACATTTCACTCGTATCTCGTAATCGAAGCACTTTTGCTGAAGACCGTGCTTATTGTTTTGACAAATCAGTCCAACGGATGGATTGCAAGTCACGTCTTGGCCAAGCTGAGAGATCTGAAGTCCAGGGTATTGTTTTGCTCTACATTCAACTGCCTCTGGAGCTGAGCAAATGTGATAACCACTAGCAATGATGTTCTTAATGGATTCATTATCTCCACCTTCAGAGCCAGAGGTTGGCTGACCAAGGTTGATCCAGTCTGACCACACACAACTTTCTTCACCACTGCACGGGGTAGTGTATACTCCTGTTGAGGTTGATGTAGGAGTAGAGGTTGGAGGTGTAGTAGTGGTGGAAGGCAGAGTTGTTGTTTTTGTTGTAGATGGAGCTGTCGAAGTTAGGATTGTAGTAGTGGGTGTAGGAGTAGTGGTAGAAGGAACTGTTGTTGTTGTTGTCGGGATGTGTGTTGTTGGTGCACATTGACAACATTTCACTCGTATCTCGTAATCGAAGCACTTTTGCTGAAGACCTTGCTTATTGTTTTGACAAATCAGTCCAACGGATGGATTGCAAGTCACGTCTTGGCCAAGCTGAGAGATCTGAAGTCCAGGGTATTGTTTTGCTCTACATTCAACTGCCTCTGGAGCTGAGCAAATGTGATAACCACTAGCAATGATGTTCTTAATGGATTCATTATCTCCACCTTCAGAGCCAGAGGTTGGCTGACCAAGGTTGATCCAGTCTGACCACACACAACTTTCTTCACCACTGCACGGGGTAGTGTATACTCCTGTTGAGGTTGATGTAGGAGTAGAGGTTGGAGGTGTAGTAGTGGTGGAAGGCAGAGTTGTTGTTTTTGTTGTAGATGGAGCTGTCGAAGTTAGGATTGTAGTAGTGGGTGTAGGAGTAGTGGTAGAAGGAACTGTTGTTGTTGTTGTCGGGATGTGTGTTGTTGGTGCACATTGACAACATTTCACTCGTATCTCGTAATCGAAGCACTTTTGCTGAAGACCTTGCTTATTGTTTTGACAAATCAGTCCAACGGATGGATTGCAAGTCACGTCTTGGCCAAGCTGAGAGATCTGAAGTCCAGGGTATTGTTTTGCTCTACATTCAACTGCCTCTGGAGCTGAGCAAATGTGATAACCACTAGCAATGATGTTCTTAATGGATTCATTATCTCCACCTTCAGAGCCAGAGGTTGGCTGACCAAGGTTGATCCAGTCTGACCACACACAACTTTCTTCACCACTGCACGGGGTAGTGTATACTCCTGTTGAGGTTGATGTAGGAGTAGAGGTTGGAGGTGTAGTAGTGGTGGAAGGCAGAGTTGTTGTTTTTGTTGTAGATGTAGATGGAGCTGTCGAAGTTAACGTTGTAGAAGTCGGTGTAGGAGTAGTGGTAGAAGGAACTGTTGTTGTTGTTGTCGGGACATGTGTTGTTGGCGCACATTGACAACATTTCACTCGTATCTCGTAATCGAAGCACTTTTGCTGAAGACCTTGCTTATTGTTTTGACAAATCAGTCCAACGGATGGATTGCAAGTCACGTCTTGGCCAAGCTGAGAGATCTGAAGTCCAGGGTATTGTTTTGCTCTACATTCAACTGCCTCTGGAGCTGAGCAAATGTGATAACCACTAGCAATGATGTTCTTAATGGATTCATTATCTCCACCTTCAGAGCCAGAGGTTGGCTGACCAAGGTTGATCCAGTCTGACCACACACAACTTTCTTCACCACTGCACGGGGTAGTGTATACTCCTGTTGAGGTTGATGTAGGAGTAGAGGTTGGAGGTGTAGTAGTGGTGGAAGGCAGAGTTGTTGTTTTTGTTGTAGATGGAGCTGTCGAAGTTAGGATTGTAGTAGTGGGTGTAGGAGTAGTGGTAGAAGGAACTGTTGTTGTTGTTGTCGGGATGTGTGTTGTTGGTGCACATTGACAACATTTCACTCGTATCTCGTAATCGAAGCACTTTTGCTGAAGACCTTGCTTATTGTTTTGACAAATCAGTCCAACGGATGGATTGCAAGTCACGTCTTGGCCAAGCTGAGAGATCTGAAGTCCAGGGTATTGTTTTGCTCTACATTCAACTGCCTCTGGAGCTGAGCAAATGTGATAACCACTAGCAATGATGTTCTTAATTGATTCATTATCTCCACCTTCAGAGCCAGAGGTTGGCTGACCAAGGTTGATCCAGTCTGACCACACACAACTTTCTTCACCACTGCACGGGGTAGTGTATACTCCTGTTGAGGTTGATGTAGGAGTAGAGGTTGGAGGTGTAGTAGTGGTGGAAGGCAGAGTTGTTGTTTTTGTTGTAGATGGAGCTGTCGAAGTTAGGATTGTAGTAGTGGGTGTAGGAGTAGTGGCCCAAGGAACTGTTGTTGATATGGTAGCTGGAGCAGTCGATGTCAACATTGTAGTAGTGGGTGTTGTAGTGGTGGTAGGAGTTGTAGTTGTGGTCAGAGGTTGAGTTGAGGTTGGAGGAGTAGTGATTGTCATTGGTTTACTTGTTATTGTAGTTAAAGTGGATGTTGACATTGTTGTAGTTGTGACAGTAGGTGTAGTTTCTTGTGTTGTAGTGTGACATTTCACAGTCTTACAACATTTGACCTTAATTTCATAGTCAAGGCATATTGGAGGAATACCTTGATCTTTGTTCTGGCATATTAATCCAACCTTCGTATTACATTCTACCTTCTGTCCTAATTCAGACAATGGGACCCCTGGATATCGCACTGCTTGGCATATGACATCTACTGGTTTTTCACAAATATCTTTCCCAGATTCTATAATCTTTTTAATTGATTCATTGTCGCCACCCCCAGGACCAAATTGAGGATAGTCCACATTATACCAAGGTGACCACTCACAAACTGTGCAGGTAGGGGTTTTTGTAGTCAACGTGGTTGTTGATAAAGTGGAGGTGGTTGCTGTTGTAGTTGTTGTTGTCTTCGTAACAGGTGGTCTTGTAGTTGTTGGTGAAATGGTTGTAGGCTTAGATGTGCAAAGATTTTCATCACAGCAGAGGACTCGAACTTGGTAGTTAAAGCACAGTGGGAATGGGCCTGACTGGTCTTCATTTCTGCAAGTCAACCCTTCTGCTACATTACACTGCACCACTTGGCCTACTTGGCTTATGCTAACATTTGGGTACTTCTCGGCTCTGCATTGGATCTTGCTTGGCTTCTCACATATATCGTGTCCCTCTGCTCTTATGTTGTTGTAGGTTTCAGAGTCTCCTCCTGGAGTTCCAAGTGTAGGGAATGTGGTATCAAACCATTGTGACCACACACATGGATATCCACATGTAGTAGTGAAGGTTGTTGGAGACGCTGTTGTCTCTGTTGAAGATGTGGCTGGCTCTATAGAATCAGGGTATACATTACAGTTAGTCAGTTAAATACAAAAATATAAAAATACCTTTTCTTCTTTTAGAGTGGTGGTAATGTAACACAATCTAAGGAAGGTGCCTAGTTAGCAATGTCTTCAGCCATTTTGATCATAAGAGATACTTGCTGTAGTGTTCACACTTCATATGCAACAATGGTGGCTGGTGGAACTTTAAACAGAGAGGACGGGCTCATAGTAATAACTGGAATGGAATAAATGGAATGGTCTCAAACACAAACACCTGATTTCCTTGTGTTTGACACCATTCCATTTACTCTTTCCCACTCATTATTATGAGCCGTCCTCCCCTCATCAGCCTACTCTGATATATAACCAAGTCATACTAGTCACTAGTCACTCAAGCATCAGTTTCAGGTACCCACCAGTTGGCGTTGGTGTTGAGAAAGTGAAAACATTTGTTGTCACTGTAGAGAATGATGTAGAGGTAGGAACATTCGTAGATGGAGTTGGATGAGATGGAATAGAAGTTGTTGGAGTTGTAGTTGAACATGGGTACATGTCCCTGTGAATGGTTCCATTCTTCCCACAAACTGCTGTCATACAGCTGCTATGTCCATCTGTTGTATCGTATATGATATGCCCATAGGGGTATTTGTTCCCATTGTAGGTGCAAGTGCAAGCTGAAATGATAAGATATATTTTAGGGTACTGGAATGTTGAAAACATTATTAATGTGTTTTTGTTTTTGTTCAGGGATGCATTCATACCTTGTACATCGTATTTGCAGTCAACTGTCACGGAATTACAATAGCTTTGGAAAAAGAAACATTTACAATTCTACTTAGTTTAATTTTTGACATTCAAACAAAGTTACGGTGTTCACAATTTTAGCCAAGACCAAGATTCTCTGTATTACTAAAGACATACCATGTCTGGCAGTTTTCTGTGGTCGGTACTTTTTCTCCATTATTGTAGTGTTTTCCATCTCTGCCATAGCAGCCACACTGCTCCTTCTCCACACACTTCATTATATCTTCATCAAAGAAAGGTTGAGCAGGAGGACATTTTGGATAGCAACCTAAAGAAGAAGAAAAATATTCAAATATTAATGATCAAAAAGTAATTGATTGATAGAGGTAATTTAAAGCTAGAATCTTTTGTTGCTACAGCAATTTTTTGACCTATAAATGAATAATATATACCCATTAATTCTTGAAGAATATAACTTATAAATGCCTCCTGAGCTTAGTTCAACTGTCGTACCCCATAAGAACCCAAAATACATGTTTGTTTTACCACAATGTTTGTAAACAATACAAATTAAGTCAAACACTGTGTAGCCTCAAAACATGGTTAAAACAATAATTTTTATATCATGAATGGTCAGCCCTTGCATCCATAGCCCTGTATGAATTTGAGAGTGAATACAATTCTCCTGGGCCATCTCTCAGCTTTTTACCGAAACAGAGGCGGGGTGGCGACTTTGTTACTGTTTCATTTAAGGACTCTAGCTTTAACATTAAATAAATAATAAGTACATGTTATGGAAAATTGTTGTTGCCCAAAATAGATCCTAAATTAATGTCTACTGTACCTTCAAGAGGTGGTATCTGAGTGGAGCAGCTCCCGGAAGGATTCCTGCAGGTCTTCATACACTGAGCTCCACATGCCTTGTAGTGCCACTCACATTCTCCAGGGGTGTTGTAGTAATCACAGAACAGTGCTGTATGTGATGGACAAAAGCTCTCTGTAAGTATTATCTTCAATTTGGTTTAAACTGAGTGGATTAAGCATATTTTTATGTCAGCACTTAAATTAATTGAACATTTCGAAACTCACGGCAGATTTGTGGGCTTCTCCAGGCTATGCAGGCTCCAGCCTCATTACAGGCCTCTGCATAAGCTGCCACAGCGGTACAGAAACACTCACAGTCTCCACCACTGTCGCAAGCACATGAGTCTGTCACACAAGCATCATAGAAAGAAGAGGGGTCCACCTAATTGGAGAACATAATTTAGTCAACATGATCATATAAAATTCCAAAACATTCAGTGAACGACTAAAGTCTAAACCTACTTTAGAATGGCAGTCTGCGAAAACTTTGCTCTGTATGATGCTGCACTGCTTCTGTGACCAAGACTGCCTGTAAGGGTTGGCAGTACAGGGGCTCCTTTTGCTCTTTGCATCGGGGCAGCTTGCAGAGACTTTCCAGCTGTTTCCAAAGTCGAGAGAATTGACAACAACTGCCTGGCTCCTGGTAGTGAAGTCATTGTTTGCGTTGCCATCATAGTTTCCACACAGACCACAGACATGTCCCTGAAGAGGACATAGCATTAGATTCAGTTGAATGATAAAAAGGAGTCATAACAGACTTGTGAATATCGGTTAATGGAATACTAGAAACATATTTTAATATCTCATTTGTCATCCAATCAAGGTTGAAATGTACCTTGAACTGTGGGTTAAGTTTGATGAACATGCTTGTTTTCCTGTCCCACATGAGAATCAAACCATTATTGGCTTCAATCACAAGGTAGATGCCCATTGTGCGAATCTGGTAAGGAACCGCCTCCCCTGTATTTCTCTCAACGACTTGGTAGTTCCCTTCTGTCAGGATTAATTCATTGTTCTGAAAGAGATTTTAAAAAAAATATAAATTTATCTAATTACTGATTATGTTATAATGTATGCTATAATGTGTTTTTTTTTGCCTAGCCTCATGAAGCTTTGATGTGTGTATTTTGTAATGTCTGCTTTATATTATGTATGTATTTATGTATGTATGTATGCATATATGTATGTATGTATGTATGACTGAAAAGTAGTAGTCTTGGCTTCAGTAATGGTATGTGCCAGGCAGGAAGCAGGAATCTAGTTACCCCCAGGAAGAGCTTGATGGCCTTGGAGCAGGTGGTGCCTGTTGTTCCACAAGGGATGTTCTCAGTGATGACTCTGAAGCTGCCATTGGCATTGTTGTTTCCACAGTAGTCCTGTTTAAGGTAGACTCAATTTCAGTCATAAATGTAACAACAGCCAACACAGTATTATGGTGGATGGTACATTATCTCCAACCACACGTGGTAAGTCAATCATTGAAATAATGAAAAGGTTCATCTCGTTGGGAATGCTACAGTAGCATTCACAAAGCAACAGCAGATAATGTCCAAACAGTTTCAAATATTGCTTTTAAGACTCCCCAGAAACACCTACAGTATATACCTTTAAAAAATGAACACAAACCCTTATTGGTCATCATGTATTAATACTTAACCAATAAAACAAATAATATTGGTGTTGATCACTTAGACTATCACGTTACCCTGCAAGCATACCTTTGTAAGAGTGTATTCACAGTCTCCTTCGAAAGTGAATCGTTTCCCGTCAAAAGTAATGTAGTGTCCATCTCCATAAATGGCACAGGTTCCATGGCACAGGTTAGTTGTGCACTGCCATTTTCTGTCTTTACAAGTGCTGAAAGTGGCAAAAACAGATATTAAACTGAAGTCTTAATTGGTTTAAAACCCCAAATGAGGCAAGATGAGCTTACCAGGTATTGCAGTCGACCTTGATTCTGTCTCCTGGTTGGTAAGTAGCTGCATTGTGAGAACAAGGACAAAGGTCTGGCATGATGCAGCCTCCTTTTCCATCGGATACCAGTCCAGAGGGACACATACAGCCTGAAATGCACTCTGTGCTGATCTGTAAAGTGAAAATTATTGATTTGAAAATCTGTTGTGTAAAAATGGTGTAAACTATAAGTTAATCTGGTTCCCAGAAAGTTCCGCCCAAATGCGTGAAGATTCTGGTGGACCAAAAGGTCAAACTTGGCCTTTGTTAGCCATTAGTCAATACAGAGAGACCAGGAGAAACTCCCAGCGCATAGGTATTGGCTTATTCGGCTTAATCTACCAAACAATCATCTCCCACAAAACCTTCCCAATAACCTTCCCCCATACACTAGCACATCACAAGCACAGAGCCACGCC
Source organism: Salvelinus namaycush (assembly GCF_016432855.1). Lineage (NCBI taxonomy): Eukaryota > Metazoa > Chordata > Actinopteri > Salmoniformes > Salmonidae > Salvelinus > Salvelinus namaycush. Next base: position 67,800,123 of record NC_052307.1, read on the forward strand.
TCGCAGTCGTGTGATTCGCTCAAATTAAATGATGGCAAATACTTTACTCAATAAGGAAACTCCCATAGAACTATATGATCACTCCCACTAAGGACAAAATGGAATCGTTAATGTACCAGGCTTATATACGCTGTGCACAATAGCTAGGAGACTATGTTAAATTTACCAATATATAAAAAACTGAAAGTTTATATTTTACACTTGATTTTTATTCACAATCCTTTGGCCATTAGATACACTGAGTGTAGAAACAATACGAACACCTGCTCTTTCAATAACATAGACTGACCAGGGGAATCCAGCTGAAAGCATTGATCCCTTATTGATGTCAATTGTTAAATCCACTTCAATAAGTGTAGATGAAGAGGAGGAGACAGGTTGAAGAAGGATTTTCAAGCCATTAGACAATTGAGACGGATTGTGTATTCATATCAATATTAGGAAAGTGTTCTTAATATTTTGTACACAGGTTTATATCCGCTGTGTGAAATGGCCTGGAGACGAAGTAAATAGGGGACTTACACAGGCCATATCCAGAATATTGCAGCTCTTCTGACACTCTAACCCTCTCACTCCTGGGCTTGCACTGGAGCAGTTGACGAAAACCATTGGTGCAACACATGCTGTGGAAATAAAGGGAATTCATGTATCATGACTCTGTTGTGTCTTTCACAAAATCAATATGCTCTGTAAAGTGTGTACTAGGATGGAGAGATGATAATTCAACATGCACATAGCCTGGTTATGTTGCCAATTGCATACTACTACCACACACCACATGTGTATATAGGATTTGACAGAGTGCCATTAAAAGAATAGACTTATTTCAAATTCAGTGTTGCCTGGCACAGTACAATATCTCAAAATTGTGAGATGTTTTGACAATTTATATACATGAACTTACATGGATGATCAGGTGAATCTCCAATACAATGGAGTTTGCCCTCCTTGCAGGTGCTGAAATAAAATGATGTTAATGGTACTTGAATGTCCCTATGCTCACTGCAGGAAAGCAAGGCCCAAGGCCCTTGGTTCATAAAGTCCAAAAAATATGCCTTTAAAATAAAATGTGTTGTGAATGACATTGATATGCAGTTTGAGTATAGGTAGGTAAATAACTCGGTCCATACCACATGGTTCCATCCTTGCTGATGACCTCTCCAGGGGACACCACTGAGCCCTTGTAATAACAAGGGCAGCTGGCTGGTGCAACACACTTGCCCTCATCATCCAGGTAGGTTCCCTCAGAACAGACACACCCATCCACAGACTCGAAGGTGATTGAACAGGTAAAGTCAGAGTCGCTGTAGCAACGGCAGGAGCGATCACTGCTTTTTATGCTGTAGCTGTAGACCATGGTGCTAGGGCACGAGGTGGAGTATTTGTCTGGGGATGGCAACAATTACTGTTAGATGTAAATATTTATCATATTTGTATCTTATTCTCCCACAATTGACACATCTTCTTAGGTATTATGGTGTGATTGTCACTCACTGCAGATAGTGTCTCTCCAGCCGCTGAGCTGGATACCCTCGGCAGCACAAGCGTGGACATAAGAGGAGACGGCAGCACACATGCAGTCCTCACTCTTCTCACAGTTACAGCTGTCATACATGCAGTTCTGAATAGAAAACCACAGTCAGAACAGCATCCATATTATACTGTACAATATTTTTAATTAGTTGTGTGTGCATAATATGCACAAACACTGTGCAGAAAACAATATTTAACAGCAAGCAAAATTATTCTCAATTGCCCCAGAACAAATGTAATCACATGATACATACATTTGTGTATTAGATATGCTCATGAAATATTCAGAAATGAATAGTATGGGGATGGGGTCTCACGTCTTTGTACATGTCTGGGCTTATTGCTGTGTGGCATGGAGCAAACAACCCTTTAGGATCAGCCAGCTGAGAGCACCAGTGCTGGGCATACTTCTCTGAAATAGTGAAAAAATAAACCACATGAATTAGTTAGGCCAACTTTAAGAAACACTTGCACCATTCTCCATAACAATTAAAACAGACATGGAAAGGGGATTAACCATGCAGCTACCATTGTCAAGACTTAAGCTGCAGGGGCTTTCAAAGCTACTCTTGATGTCTGGGCAGCTGGCTCGTGTTTTCCAGGTGTTTGCAAAACCAATGGCTGTGCCCTCAGTCACTCCACTCAGGACCTTGAAATCATCTCCTTGGTTGTTGTTGAAGTTTCCACAAAGACCTGTAGGGTGAACATGTATTTATGTACAGGGAAAATAAATCATTCCCAGAACATGAACACCTCAGTGGACTGTGGTGGTTGGTCAACGGATGATGAGACATACCACAAGTTCTCTGCTGCCAAACGGTGCTTGCAGCAATATAGACCTGCATGATTGGTGAGAGTTGGATTTCCAACTGGAGGCCAAAGGTGGTCTGGACGATGATGAAAAATGAGGAGGCTCTGAAAATAGTTACTCCAGCTATAAGGAACAAAGTGGGAAGAGGAAGGAGTAAGATTCAGCATTATGATGTTAAGTAAAATATGTGTCAGTGTTGAATGATAAAGCTACATCGCCATCACGACATTCCCATTTATCATAATGTATTCCCCATACAATGATGTGCTTACCTGTAGGACACAAATGTCATATATGCCTAGTCACGACTACATTGAGATGACGGTATGTTTATTGTGCAACTCTAACTTACCAACAGAAAAGGGCAGCTGAGAATAGATTCCATTTACAAAGGCTTTTCCATTGGGTTGTATGTTGATCACCTGCGTAGAGGGGCATTGTGTATCCATATTCTTATTCATGATATTCAAATTATACATTAAAGTCTAAAACCTAACAACATTAGGGGAAAAACATCTACTGCAGTCAAAGGCTGAGAGCATGTCAGTCAAAGAATACTTACAGTGGCTCCTTCTGAGAGGGACAGGGTAACAGCCTTTAGACAAGTCTCACTGTCAGAAAGCCCACACTGCACCAGATCACCCAGTACAGTGAATTGCATCCCATCACAGTCCTGAAAAAAACATGAATAAGTTGTTACAAATATTTGCCTTAATAAAAGGAAAAATCAATATCTCAGTGTAAAACAAGAGACAGAGTAAACATGAACAACCCAGATTTCTCCATAGATAAACGTATGAATGCAGGATGAATAGTATTGTCCCAACTCTGTTCCTGGAGAGCTACTCTCCTGTAGGTTTTTGCTCCATCCCCAGTTGTAACTAACCTGATTCAGCTCATCAACCAGCTAATTAGTAGAATCAGGTGCCCTAAATTAGGGTTGGAGTGAAAACCTACAGGACGGTAGCACTCCAGGAACATGGTTGGAGAGCCCTGTTCTATATAGTTTGATTACAATGTTCATCATAAACCTGGATTTGTTAGAAGAAAAGTAAAGAAGCTGGAGACAAAGCTGTAATACAGACATAATAACTACAAAAAAAGTTGACAAGTTGTAAGATGTCTTATGTGGATGAGATTGATGCACACAGATCTTTGGTGAGGAAACTGCATATTGACCTTGGTCAGAACATAAGAGCAGTCCCCATGGAAGGTGTAGGCTTTTCCATCATAGGTGTTGATGTGGGATCCTCCCTCCACAGCACAGGTGCCAGGACAGTCCTTGTCCACACACTTCCACTGACCACCAGCACAGGAGCTAAGGGCAACATATCAATTATTCAATGGAACTTACAAATTGTCACTGCTGGAATAAATTTTAGACTCAAGTCAAAATTCTTAGCCTGGTTTTCTTACCAATCTTTACAAGTGCTTGAATAAGACTCTCCGGGTGCGTAGGTTTTTCCATTGTGGCGGCAGGAGCATTGACTCAAGGAGATACAACCATTCTTGTTGACGTCATCAAAAACGGTTCCTTTGGGTGAGAGCATACATGTGTTTATTATGTCTCCATCCCAACATACTGCCCTACATAGGCAACACCTAGTAACTATGTTACTAGTTACAACACCTAGTAACTAAAATCTGAATTCAAAGTATTTTTCTGTCTAGACAGACAATAATTTCTGACACTCTGGCTTGTTTGTGTCAGGAAACTAAATACCACATGAATCAGATAATATACCTGGCCATTACAACAGATCAAAGATTTTTGACCAAATGTGTAGTTGCCTTTGTAACGCAACATAGTCCGGTCCACAATATGCAATCAATTGCTTTGCATTCTATCAGTATACAGTCTGCTACATTCCAATGCATTTTATCACATCTCTTTGAAGAAGAGGATGTGCAGAGAATGTTTAAATATGTCTGCCTACCTGGAGGACAAAAGCAGCCATCTGAGCAGTGTTCCTCACACAGCTGGCCTCTCTCAGGGTTGGAGCAGGTGTCAACACAGGGGTTTCCACACTCCTGGTACTCCATGTTGAAGGGGCATGTCTTATCTGCAAAAATAAGGTTATTTCAAAATATTAGTATACTGTTGCAACTAACCAATGTGCGATTAGATTTTTGATATGGGGAGTAATGGCATGCTTACAGCAGAACTGTTCAGTCCTCCATTGTTTTGGCTTCCCCCCTGCGTGAACACACTGACGGGAGTACTCTGAGATGGTGTTGCACAGGCAGAAGGAGTTGGTGCTGTTATCACAGTGGCACAGGTCAGATACACAGGCCTCAACAAATGAGTCGATGGCCAACAAGTCCTTACAGCTGCTGAAGGCAGGACCGGAGAGCAACTGCTCACAAATTGGTTTCTATCAAACAAAAACAGAGAGATGTTATAATTAGGACATATACAGTGGAGTCTGAAATTATTGACACCCTTGATAAAAACGAGTAGAAAGGACTGTATAAAATAAATAATTCAAAAATGTAACGATATTGTATGCAAAACAAATTTGGGATTTTTTTCAATTTTATATTAATACAATTGCTTCTAGAAAGAGATTTTGTCTAAAAAGTAATACAAAAAAATCTCTAAAAGGTAGGGGTCAAAATTATTGACATCGTTGTTTTCACTATCTTTCAATACCTCACCTTGCAAGGAAAACTGCAATAATCCTTTTTTTAAATGTTTTATGAGTTGAAGAACACATTAGGAGCACAGGAGGTTGGTGGGAACTTGATTGGGGAGGACGGGTTCGTGGTAATGGCTAGAGCGGAATTAGTGGAATGGTATCAAATACATCAAACACATGTTCTCCATGTGTTTGATGCCATCTCCATTATGGCATCAAACACTCCGTTCCAGCTCCGTTCCAGCTATTATTACGAGCCGTCTTTACCTCAGCAGCCTCCACTGATTAGGATCCTTGATAATCATCGTCTGTTCTTATGGACGGCCTTTAATTCAAACCACAGATTTTCAGTGGGTTTCAAAGAGAGACTGAGATGGCCATTGCAAAAAGGGGCTATTTTGCAGTCTCCGAACTTGACACCCATTGAAAATCTGTGGTTTGAATTGAAGGGCAGTCCATAAGCACAGACAAAGGATATCAAGGATTTGGAAGGATTCTTTATGGAGGAATGGTTTAAAATCCCTCCCAATATGTTCTCCAACTCATAAAACATTTTTAGAAAAAGGCTCAGTCCTATTATTCTCTCAAGGTATTGAAAGGTATTGAAAACAGGGGTGTCAATAATTTTGACCCCTGACCGGAGAGAAAGAAAATATGACTTTTAAACAAAATCTCTTTCTCAGAGCAATTGTATTAGTATAAAATAATATATTTTTCAAAGAAATGGAGCATATATACTGTAGCAGTATACAGTATAGTCATTTTTGCTAATCTTTATCAAGGGAGTCAGTCATTTCGGACCCCACATGTTGTTAAGTACACAGCAGCCTAGCCAATATCCCTATTCTTATCATAAGCGATAAAGTTTAACCTACCAGATTGGGGCATTTATGATTCGAAGGTAGTGTATTTTCAGTACAGCTTTCAGTTGGACCATCCAATTTCCAGAAGTTTCCGAAGTCGACAGGGGACAATTTCATACCTTTGGCATAAAAATAAATCAAATTATTGTTGAATGTCAACTGTATTCCAAATAATAGGCAATGGTTGATGTGTTGATAGTGTCAGTGAAAATGTACCATGGCTATAGAACTCATCAAATTGTTGAACTCCATTAAAATCTCCACATAGACCACAGGTCTTGTTTCTGAATTTGATGTCCATCTCCACCTGAAATAGAAGACCATTAGACATTTTAGGGCGACAGTTTACCTCCATAACCGCATAACACTCGACAAAAACGGGAAATGACTGTAACAAAACGAACATTTAACCGCAGTGATAACCTATTACTTAAAATAACTTTAGATTAGTACTACCTATAGTCATTCCAAATGCCTACATTCATTCCAAGTGCCCACCACAGCACAGGCCTTCAAATGTATACATTAACCACACTGCAAAAACCTAACTCCACAACAGAAATATTCATAAATGCATAATTGTTGTACTACCAAGAAGGAATCCTCCTGGTTCCATATGGCTACCAATCCCAGTTTTGCTTTGATCTTGATGTGGGAGGGAGTCTCTTCAATGAGAATACCAGACTGGCTGAATGGTAAGGTGGCACTGGAGGAAGAGGAAGACAAAGCATTAGATTTAACTAGAACTTAGTCAGACCAACCAATTTTACATTAGCTCAATTGACTTCATTTTAAGACATTTTCATTAGTAGTACAAAAACAGCAATCTCATCTCAATCACTGTAAAAATGTGCTGGAGCATAATTACACAGTATAAAGTTGCGTCTAATCTTTTAAGTCAAAGTGACTGGGACAACAATATGACCTCCAACTACTTGAGCACTGATTGAGAAATACAGCTACATGAGAAATTCTTGACGAACTTACTTCTTCCCATTAACAACAACGGAACCCTTGGATAGCTCCACCACTGCGCCATCCAGCTTCATGGTGATCCTGCTAATGGTGGGCTGGTGGTCCACCACCTGCCGCCTCATCTGGATGTTGAAATCCTCATAACTGCTATGGCACAGTGAGGTCACAACATAGTTGCAGGTGGAGGGGAGCTGAAAGATGTCTCCGTCAAATGTCTTGAAGTGGTAGTTACCCCATGTGCTGCAGACCTGGCCATTATGTATAGGACTCACTCCTGAGGAAACGGATAACCAATTCAGCTATGATAGCATACAATTCAGCAGGTTTTATCTTTAGATACAGAGAAAGAAATGAGTAGACAACGGGGAGCAGAATTATTTCAAACTTTTGCCCCTTGTAAGATCTTGCTTTTAACTAGTAGTCCATTGGTTGACTGCAAGATTGGCCTCACTCACTCACCATAAGAGTCTACTGACACACCCGTGTGTCAATCTCATTAACATCATGAAAACATCCTCATCAAAATCTGTCAGTTTAAGCTAAAGATCTGTTTTTTTGCATGGGCTCTCTGTCTGTAGCGTCCGAACCGTTTGGTCTACGACCCCCACAAGTGTCACGGGACACGTCTGATGTCAGTACCACCGATGTGCCAACCTCTGTCTGTAGCGTCAGAACCGTTTGGTCTACGACCCCCATAAGTGTCACGGGACTCGTCTGATGTCAGTACCACCGATGTGCCAACCTCTGTCTGTAGCGTCCGAACCGTTTGGTCTACGACCCCCACAAGTGTCACGGGACTCGTCTGATGTCAGTACCACCGATGTGCCAACCTCTGTCTGTAGCGTCCGAACCGTTTGGTCTACGACCCCCACAAGTGTCACGGGACTCGTCTGATGTCAGTACCACCGATGTGCCAACCTCTGTCTGTAGCGTCAGAACCGTTTGGTCTACGACCCCCATAAGTGTCACGGGACTCGTCTGATGTCAGTACCACCGATGTGCCAACCTCTGTCTGTAGCGTCCGAACCGTTTGGTCTACGACCCCCACAAGTGTCACGGGACTCGTCTGATGTCAGTACCACCGATGTGCCAACCTCTGTCTGTAGCGTCCGAACCGTTTGGTCTACGACCCCCACAAGTGTCACGGGACACGTCTGATGTCAGTACCACCGATGTGCCAACCTCTGTCTGTAGCGTCAGAACCGTTTGGTCTACGACCCCCTCAAGTGTCACTGAATGGAAGCATGGCGGTAGTTTTGTGCCAACAAAAAAAAGGGGTTAAATATGTGTAAAAAAACACAAATATATCCTGAGCTTTCTTATATCTCCAGACATTTCAAAACCTTATTCCTTAGGATACATTTTTTGGGCATTTATGAACGTGTTATTCAAGGCGTTTCTATGGCCAAATTCAATATTTGATCAACTAAAAACCAAGAATTTTCAAAGTACATCCAATCTCTATCATGTTTATAAACTGAATTATTTAGGCTACTTCATGCTTTTCAAAAACAGCTAATCCACAAAACCTGTTGCACAACTTGCTATGACTGTCTCCATCATGGTTATTGTCCTTTCACCATTGTCTGTGGATATATAAGGCTGCAGTGTTGATCATTGTCATCATCCTCAGGGCTCACACATCTGTATAACACATGTATTATGAAGCTTACCTGCAATCTCAGGCATCCTTGACATTGAGGGAATGATGTTAACTGTGGCCTTTGATGTATCCTCTGAAATCAAAGTGTATGTTAATAAGTTATATGAAGTTTTACTGTAAATCATTGTGGAATCCTGTGTATTTCAGGCTCTGTTATGTAGTTCTCTTGCCAATCCTACATTTACCTATTCATCAATCATAACTCATGCTTAAAAGCACATAAAAGCAGGACTTAGCATTGACAAATATTCCCTCATTGTTTGGCTGTCCAATGAGATAAACATTGGCGCTATTGTGAGAGTGCTATGACATACAGTAACATACAGTTTAGCCCTGTCAACACTAAATTACAAGGTTTCATGTAAAAAACAATAATGGATTCTACCTACCACTTTGAGAGGCAGTTAAACCAATCGCCAGAGCCATCCATATTAACACCCATGTGGGTGTCTGTGTTGTCCCCATGGTCATCCTCTGGGTAGTGAACACAGGTGGTATGAGAAAGGTACTTGTTGGTTCTTGGCTTTATACCACCTGAGTGAAGGGAAGGTCCTTGGTTTTTCTGGACGTGAAGGTGTGGCAGAAGGGCTGGCTCCGTTCCAAGCATTTCATGGCCATCTCATGCCAATATGAGAGGTTTAAACCCCATTTTCTCAATGCACAGAAAAACGTGTAATAAACAAGTGGTTCCTAGATTTGTTTACCTTCTGACCAAGTTCCAAAATGTATCGTGACCAACCAAATAAACCAAACGTATATGTCAACCTAGTCTTGAGTTGAGCCAGGAGGATATAGCCCTGACCCATCATTCAGGAGACACAGTGTCCATAGACAATGTTCATAACCATTATTATTGCATTAGTTAGATTATTGCATTAGTTAATCTATTAGATTAATTGTATTTATTAATTCATATATATATATATGGACTAAATAAAACACCAAAACAGGTCATGAAGTGTTTGTGTTCATTTGTTTATCTCTTATGACTCATTTAATAGACCAACATAACACAATGCAGGTGTGTTCCTATGATAAGAGTGATTACTGATTCAATCTATTGTCCGTACACTGAGGCTGAAATGTCTTATTGTTTCTCCTGTCACAAAGAGTTTTTACACACAATGGCAATATTGCTCATGACTTGATATGAAGGAAAACCCTTGTTTACTTTACTAATTAATTGTTTTATAAACACGAAACATTTTCAAAATGCCATTAGTATTGTTGCAATGCACAATGTGGTTATGTGGTAATGTGTAATGTAGCTCCACCATCTCATGTCCTTATGTCAATATTCTTGTAGAAGGGTCGTTCCATTTGATTTCGATAACTTTTTGACTGCTCACCTTTTAACTAGAACAAAACTTTCTAGACATTTTTGCCCATCATAGAGGTAGTTGGCAGGTAGCCTAGTGGTTAAAGCGTTGGGCCAGTAACCTGAAAATGTTTTTACCTTTAACATCAATAATCCCAAAATGCATGAACTGATTCAAAAAATATTTTTTTGCATATGTTGTAGCTTAGACCCTATTTTACATCATCTGCAGTTTTTGTGTTGTGCTTGACATCGGTTTAGACACAGCATGCTCTTGAATACAGGTTGTGTGTAATGTTTTGGCTGATAAAATCAACATTTTAACTTTTAAAGGTTTTAAAAGTAAAACTTTTTTAAATGGTTGGAGTTCCACATATCACAGAATGTTGAAATGAATGGGAATATCAGTTGTTTTAAACTATGCTGTCAATCTTCCACACAAAACCTATTGAAATCATAGAAATATAGATAATAGAATAGCCATTCCTATTTAAGTTGATGTTCGACAGTGTGTGGACCGGAAGCCTTCTTTGTGGATAAAAAAAAATCTAGTTTTATTTAAAAATGTATTTTCAGGATTTTATCAAATTGTTTTACAACCCTGTTTGTAAGATTTTAAATGATTTAAAATTAAACCGTTTATCTTTTCCAGTGCTGAAGACATGGATGCCTCATGGTAGGGTGGGGTATGCAAAATGGGTCAACTTTGAAAACCTCTATCTCCTAAATGTTTCTGACAGCTTCTACCACAGCAAATAAGTATGGAAAGTTTTGATCAAATCAAAAGGGGTGCGGTCAAAAACGGATTGAAATCAAATGGAACGACCCAGAACTAAGGTTCAAAACGAGAGTGTTTTGGCATGAAAACCCCTTTTTGGCTTCAAAATATGCCCATTAAAACTGTGAATTAATAGAATGTATTGTTGAAAGCTGTGTTCCATTTGCAAAGCATCACTTGACTTGAGATTAGAAAATGTCACCTTTTTTTAACCAGGTAGGCTAGTTGAGAACAATGATATTGATACCATATTGTGATTTAAACATATAGTCATATCCTTGAAAGTAAATAAATGGTAACATTTTATATGTTGGTACACATATTAGCCGCTAATATGTAGTTCATCAGTATGTACAGTACATACGCATCTAATAGCAATTAGCAACTAAACTTCTTTCCATAGCATCTTTAAATTAGAATGACCACTATGTATTATCACTTGCTGCTAGTATACTGTACAGTGGTCTCCATGTGAATTTGGACAGTGATGCTCTCCATATGAATTTAATGTGTCAAATGAGGTCATTTCTGGACAATATCTCTGCAAGTATCTTTAAATATGAAAGGCAACTATGTATTAGCACTTGCTGCTATTTCTGCAAATAACACACTGTCTTTATTAGTTCCACATTGAGACAGCTACTAAGAGTATGTTTCTTGTGTAACTTTCTCTTTATTAAATAGTAATGTCTTTATTATGGCTAACACATGACTTATAATGTGTGAATAGGAAAACACTTAAACAAGGCCTAATATATGGCTAATAAGACACAATAAAGGCATTTTAGCTACTTATATACACACTTGTAAACTAAAAACAAGTGGTTTATACTGTATGTGTAGCCTACCTTAAAGTAAAGTGTTACCAAATAAATCAGTTTGTATATTATACCAGTATTCATGTTTAACAACACAAGAAGAATAATACGTAATTACCCCATAACATGTTGCAAAATAATTGGTTTTAGTCATTAGCACACAGTTCCATGGAGACTACACACTAGAAGGGCCATACACACCTGGACACAACAACCACACCTGGACACAACAACCAACCTATGCAGCTCTATGCCGTGTATCCCTATGGCAAATAATGAACTTAATAATACTTTTGGGTCATCGGTACAGATATCCAGGACTGTACATATACCATACATCAAAATTAGTTGGGTCATAAATTTTTAGCTAGCAGTGGCTAAAGTTAGCTGACATTTGTAGTGGCTGTTTAGAGAACTGATTACAGTTTCTCCTGGCCCACAGACTACTTTTAGGATGAGGAACCATCTAATGACAAGTTGTAAAATCCTGAACTTCCCCTTTAACAAAGCCTGTTTTGCTTTATGTCTTGCTGTATGTACTGTATAGCAGCTTTCAATTCATCTTGAAATTAGGAAGAAATGTCAGCCCGTCTAGCCATATAACACAAGAAAAATTGGACTGCACTGATGCCTCAACCTCTTCACTTAAACAGACGCATTTTGATGGGTATTTTTTTATTACCTTAATTTGATTTCTGTGGGGGCACAGAAATTGTAGGCTAAGGGTTGAAGGTGTGACAATTGAATCATTCCATAGTTCATTAATCACCTGAAAAATGTGCCATTGATTGGTCATTCCCAATTCATTCAATGCCACTCCTTAGAATCACCAAATGGTTGCACTGCCAAAATTAGTCAGCATTACACTTTCAAGATTAGGATCTGGATCCCGGCACTCATGGATATGCACCCATTTAAAAAGTAATAAAGCTGTATTTGATGTCCTTGACGTGATAGAATTATCATATAATTATGATTTGAAACTAATCATTTGATGGGGGACCTCCCTGAGAGGTCAGCAGGCCTTACATTTACCCATGAGTTATATCAGAACAACAATTTCTCAAGCGTAGCTCAAAGGAGTATCACTCTGGCAGTCTCACAGGGACTTAGCTATTCAATCAATCCTGCAAACAATCCTGCTATACATACACTCCCCTTCGTATTTATTTGGACAGTGAAGCTGTGGTGACATGGTGACATTCTGTACTGTTGCCTCATATAATACATTTGATCTCACATCCAAAATGCTGGAGTATAGAGCTAAAAGTTTTAGCTTCACTGTCCAAATAAATATGTAGGGGAGAGTACATACATAACTGCATGGGATTCAACGTTTCTTAAGTCTCTGTATATATGTTGTTTTAGACTTATTCAAGTCAAAAACAACATTGGTAACTTAGGTCCCAAAGATGCAAAATCCCAGAAAATGTAAAGATGCAACATCAGAGCGAAAAGTATTTATTTTGTTGAACCATAAACTGATTTATAATCGCCGACTCCATTTAGAAGAAGGAAATATACATGCATCAAACAATACCTACCAAAAATCACTATCACTTCCTCCTTCCTGATTTGGAAATGTCTCATTCCATATCTGTGACAGGGCTATTTAGTCCAAAGGGGAAATGCACAGCCCATGCCAGTGAGGATGATGTCTAGCTAAGGCTGGGTTTATACTCCACCAAACATTCACCGTAGCAAAACACCAGTACTTAAAGCTGTAACATTCAGCATGCAACAACATCTCTGTACTTAGCCCTCTGTGTAGTGCATGGTGATGTCACAAAGCCTCTACTGAGTGTGTCTAGGGGAGTATAAATTCAGCCTAATACAACATTTGCTAAGTGAAAACCCTGATCAGTAACGTGTCCCTCTCTCCACATCATGTTGATATTTTACACACAGAGCTTTTCATTTTACAGTTGCAACCCATAGGTCTGTGGTTAGAACTCCATGGGTGGAGTGTGGATTTCTTTCTGGGACGAGATTGTCAATGTACATGGTGTGTCACTGAGAGCCAGACAAACCTGGGCGTTAGTCTACGTCTTTATTGTAACCAAGCAGACAAAACAATACGTAAACATAGCTAAACAAAGTGGGGTAACTACATACTGTATACTCTACATTTGGTGTGATGTTATGATGCAGACAACAACAAAAAAAGCTTCCAAAATAAATGTTTTTAGTTATTTAGTTTGTATGTCAAGCAAATTTCTGTTTGCATATATTAACTTTACAAGTGGAAGCTTTTCATTCCCACTTGATATCTTAATTCTGTTATCTATATTAGTTCTGAGCAAATTCATTAATAATACTATGCAAGGCTTGGTTAATCTCTCAAACTAACAATATCCTTCAAATGTTTTTTGAAGAGTTTTTCTATACATACATGTAGCTATAAAGAATTCAGAAACCTCAAAAAAGTGTTTGATGAATTGTGGAATGTTCCAGCATCAGTTCATACTGTGGGTTCTATCACCATTGACAAGGTACTGGTTCAAAAGCCCTACCCACCTCTAGATACACAGGTGGAGCGGCTGCCCACAGGGAGTGTCAGGAAGCAGTGACTCAGATTTGTGAAAAAAGTTCTGGACGGAAAGACCTTACGTGGTGAAACACAGGCGCTTAACATATGCGTCTGTTTGCGTATGCAATTATACAGTCCCTGCTGTGTGTCCATACCTCAATACTTGTCAGCCCTTATGCAAATATTTGCAACTCATTGGTGCCATCCAAGTTACACATTGGTAAGCAACCAAAAAACCTGCTAGTCTTTCTCACGCTAATATTAGCATACAACCACTTTGCCAAAATTACAGTCTAGCATTATCTTAAAATGTATAACATGTACCTAGGTTGTAACAAATGCACTGACAGACAGATCCCACCCCCAACCCTAGAGCAATCTGGAAGTCAGGGCAAGGGTCATGTGGTTGAGACCTCAGATAATGAGAATCAAAACCTCTCTGCCTCAAGTGTATGTGGCTGCATTTACGTATGTACAGTAGAACAACAGTCTAATGTTGTAAATAGAACGTCAAATATGATTCGTTGCTACAATTAGCCCTTTTCTATCTTGATATGTGGAATTTACGTCATGCTTTTCTTTCTCAAGCTCAGTTGGGACAACATCAGGTTACAGCATTACCAAACAATGATAAACTCCTTCAACCAAGTTGTCACGCCCTGACCATAGTTTGCTTTGTATGTTTCTATGTTTTGTTTGGTCAGGGTGTGATGTGGGTGGGCATTCTATGTTGTATGTCTAGGTTGCCTATTTCTGTGTTTGGCCTAGCATGGTTCCCAATCAGAGGCAGGTGTCAGTCGTTGTCTCTGATTGGGAGCCATATTTAGGTAGCCTGTTTTCCTTTGGGTTTTGTGGGTGGTTGTATCCTGTGTTAGTGTTTTCACCATACGGGACTGTTTTGGGTTGTTTGTTTTGTACTTTTGTTATTTCGTTCAGTGTTCTGTTTGATTGATTAAATATATCATTATGGACACTTACCACGCTGTGTATTGGTCCGATCCTTGCTACTCCTCCTCAGACGAAGAGGACGAAACCCGTTACAGAACCACCCACCAAAAAAGGACCAAGCAGCGTGGTATCGGGCAGCAGCGAGTTCTGGACTCCTGGACATGGGAGGAGATTTTGGACAGTAAAAGACCCTGGTCACAGGCTGGGGAATATCGCCGCCCCAAGGCATAGCTGGAGGCAGCGAAAGCTGAGCGGCGGCGATATGAGGAGGCAGCACGGCAGCGCGACAGGTACGAGAGGCAGCCCCCCCCAAAATTGTGGGGGGGAGGCACATGGGGAGTGTGGCAGAGTCAGGTTGGAGACCTGAGCCCACTCCTCGTGCTTATTATAAGCAGCGCGTTACTGGTCAGGCACCGTGTTATGCGGTTAAGCGCACGGTGTCACCAGTGCGCGTCCATAGCCCGGTGCGCTACAGGACAGCCCCCCGAAAGTGTCATGCGAGTGTGGGCATCCAGCCAGGGCGTATTGTGCCTGCTCAGTGTGTCTGGTCTCCGGTACGCTGTTTCTGTCCAGGGTATCCTGCGCCGGCTCTGCGTGCTGTGTCTCCGGGGCGCTGGGAGGGTGCAGTGCGTCCTATGCCTGCGCTCAGCTCGTGCCGGGCGAATGTGGGTATTGAGCCTAAGGGGGAGGTGCGCGTAGTATGCACCAGATCTCCAGTGCTCACCCACACCCCGGTTCAACCTGTGCCTGCACTCTGGAGGGTCCGGGCTAGAGTAGTCATCCAGCCTGGGGGAGTGGTGCCAAGGCTGCGCACCAGAGCTCCAGTGCTCCCCCACAGCCCGGTCCTTCCGGTGCCTCCTCCAAGCACCAGGCCTTATGTAGGTCTCCCCAGCCTGGTGGGTCCTGTGGCAGCCCCACGCACCAGGCTGTCTCTCCGTCTCCTCCCTACAGGTGCTTCCGTCTGTCCTGAGCCGCCTGAGCCGCCCGTCTGTCCTGAGCCGCCTGAGCCGCCCGTCTGTCCTGAGCCGCCTGAGCCGCCCGTCAGTCAGGAGCCGCCTGAGCCGCCCGTCAGTCAGGAGCCGCCTGGGCCGCCCGTCAGTCAGGAGCCGCCTGAGCCGCCCGTCAGTCTGGATCCGCCTGAGCCGCCCTCCAGTCCGGATCTGCCAGAGTCTCCCTCCAGTCCGGATCTGCCAGAGTCTCCCTCCAGTCCAGAGCTGCCCCTCAGTCCGGAGCTGCCCCTCAGTCCAGAGCTGCCCCTCAGTCCAGAGCTGCCCCTCAGTCCAGAGGCGCCCCTCAGTCCAGTGGTGCCCTTTATTAGTGTTCCTAGTCCAAGGTCGGCGGCGAAGGTCGCCGCGCCAAAGACGCCACTTAAGCGGGCTAAGACTATGGTGGAGTGGGGTCCACGTCCCGCGCCAGAGTCGCCACCGCGGACAGATGCCCACCCAGACCCTCCCCTATAGGTTCAGGCTTTACGGCCGGAGTCCGCACCTTTGGGGGGGGGTACTGTCACGCCCTGACCATAGTTTGCTTTGTATGTTTCTATGTTTTGTTTGGACAGGGTGTGATGTGGGTGGGCATTCTATGTTGTATGTCTAGGTTGCCTATTTCTGTGTTTGGCCTAGCATGGTTCCCAATCAGAGGTAGGTGTCAGTCGTTGTCTCTGATTGGGAGCCATATTTAGGTAGCCTGTTTTCCTTTGGGTTTTGTGGGTGGTTGTATCCTGTGTTAGTGTTTTCACCATACGGGACTGTTTCGGGTTGTTTGTTTTGTACTTTTGTTATTTCGTTCAGTGTTCTGTTTGATTGATTAAATATATCATTATGGACACTTACCACGCTGCGTATTGGTCCGATCCTTGCTACTCCTCCTCAGACGAAGAGGACGAAACCCGTTACACAAGTCATATTGGACATGGGACATTATAGTTTGTGTTGAACACGGAAAACTACTTATTGTGATTTGAAATGTGTGGAATTTTGAAAAAATTACAAATAAAGCACTAATATATCTTGACTAGATACAGTATTCAACCCCCTGAGTCAATACATGTT
The DNA here is from genome assembly GCF_016432855.1 of Salvelinus namaycush. NCBI lineage: Eukaryota > Metazoa > Chordata > Actinopteri > Salmoniformes > Salmonidae > Salvelinus > Salvelinus namaycush. Next base: position 67,817,050 of record NC_052307.1, read on the forward strand.
AGAATCACCTTTGGCAGTGATTACAGCTATGAGTCTTTCTGGGTAAGTCTCTAAGAGCTTTCCACACCTGGATTGTGCAACATTTGCCCATTATTATTAAAACATTTTTTGGTTGTTTATTATTGCTAGACAACCATTTCCAGGTCTTGCCATTTTCAAGTAGATATAAGTCAAAACTGTAACTCGGCCACTCAGGAACATTCACTGTTTTCTTGGTAAGCAACTCCAGTGTAGATTTGGCCTTAAGTTTAAGGTTATTGTCCTGCTGAGGTGAATTCATCTCCCATCAGACTGAATCAGGTTTTTCCTCTAGGATTTGCCTGCGCTTAGCTCCATCCCATTTCTTATCCTGATCCCCAGTCCTTGATAATTACAAGCATACCCATAACACTATGCTAGAAAACAAGGAGAGTGGTATTCAGTAATGTGTTGTATTGGATTTTCCCCAAACATTATTGCGGTATTACTTTAGTGCCTTGCTGCAAACAGGATGCATGTTTTGGAATATTTTTATTCGGTAAAGGCTACCCTCTTTTCTCTCTGTCAATTAGGTTAGCATTATGTCGTAACTACAAGGTTGTTAATCGATCCTCAGTTTTTTCCTATCCCATCTATTAAACTTTGCAACTGTTTTAAAGTCACCATTGGCCTCATGGTGAAATCCCTGAGAGTTTTTTGTAATATTTTTTATTGTTATTAGATTTTTTAAACCTTTATTTAACTAGGCAAGTCAGTTAAGAACAAATTATTATTTACGACGCTGGGCCAATTGTGCACCACCCTATGGGACTCCCATTCATGGCCGGATGTGATACAGTCTGGATTCAAACCAGGGACTGCAGTGATGCCTCTTGCACTGAGATGCGGTGCCTTATACCGCTGCGCCACTCAGGAGCCCAAACTGAGTTAGGAAGGGCGCCTGTATCTTCGTACTAATATTCATTCTCTGCTTGTTTTTTTTACCCATCTACCAATAGGTGCCCTTCTTTGTGAGGCATGGTTGAATCAGTGTTTGAAATTCACTGCTCTACTGAGGTACCTTACAGATACTTGTTTGTGTGAGGTACAGAGATGAGGTAGCCATTCAAAAATCATGTAAAACACTATTATTGCATGGAACTTATTATGTGACTTGATAAGCACATTTTTACTCCTGAACTTATTTAGGCTTGCCATAACAAAGGGATTCAATACTTATTGAGATTTCAGCTTTTCATTTTTTTTAAAATTTGTAAACATTTCTAAAAACATAATTCCTCTTTGACATTATGGGGTATTATGGGCCACTGACCCCAAAATCCAAAAATAATAAATGTTTAATTCATGCTGTGACACAACAGAATGCGTAAAAGGTCAGGTGGTGTGAATGCTTTCTGAAGGCACTGTACATCATTAGTAGGCTTAGTAGACAATTAGCCTTGTATAACCACCATTGTTCTGTAGGCCTAAGAGCATGCATTTCACAGCCTACATAGCCTATATAGTATAGCCTACCTAAAACAACCGTTAATACATTTCAAGTCCCTAAACTCGGCAAGAGTCTATTGTCCTGCTAATAGCCCATCAAGGGTGGGTGGCTTCTTTTGTATTCCAATTTATTGGAAAGGCTACCAAACCATTTACACCTAGACTACGGCTTTTTAGCGTACTTACAGTTCACATTCACTCCGTTCTCCACCTGCCTCTCCTTCCATGACACCAGATACTTCATTCTATTGTTGTTAACTATTTAAGTGATAATGCCCTTGAACCTGGTGTTTGGGGGATATATTGGCACGGGTGTTGGGCAACCATGCCAATATATCCTCCAAACACCGGCTTCAAGGGCATTATAACTTTTATACAACTGGCCTGCCTGTCTGTCTCGTCCCGACTCCCGACCCCTACACGTTCATTACTATAAGACAGCTGGAGATCGAATTTGAATATTGAAACAATGTAGCAAATGTTGGCGAGACATCCAGCAATGTTTTTACAAATCTCAGCTGTTGAAAACGAAATGTTCATCTAAAAGAAATGTTAGACAATGTCTATATACTTTTAATTGTGGCGATCAAGTTTATAACTTGCCTGGCTGGGCTGATGACAGTGTATTGCGCAGTCAGATGGAACAGAGTAAATTGGCATTTTAATGTCATAGATTTATCCGGTGGTTACTTGTGGAAGACACCGGCTGGAATGTGCTTTTAACCAATCAGCATTAAACCCACCCGTTGTATAATTGGTGACATTCCACATGTAAATGTAATGAATAAAATAAATAAATTAAATAGTGCAGGTCTTGTAAATATGTGAAACCTTTTTATTTTATTTTATTTATCTGTGCTCAGTTGCCGAGGCTACTTGTTAATTTAGCAGACATCACTTGCGTATATTCAGTCAACCCATATATTTTAGGAATATAATGGAATATAACAGAACATCTTAATATCTCTTAGAATTAAAACATTTCAGAGTAACAACAGTTATAGCAAGTAATAGACCACAGTTCAGATACAGCTTCTTCTGACAAAGTAGAAACAAAAAAGAGGTGTCTTTTCCAGGTGTGCGCACGGGACAGAGGAAGATCAATTCTTCCGCTATTATTCTAAATTCAATCAACCTCTTTTTCATCCTCATCATTCCGTTAATTCAATTGAAGTCAAGTGCACAATTGTCAGTTTCTATGTGGTTTCTATCACACGTTCATCAATTCACGTCATTCCTTCAGTGAGGAGAAAAAACCATTAGCGCCTGGGTTCCAAAGCTTTACACTGAACCCAAAAGCATAATCAGCGTTCTAACTTCCCCCTGTGGTGACATAATTTATTGTACTATACCACAATCTACCTGAATGCACTGCTGTGTAGACTCAAAACTATTCATTAAAGAACCAATGTAGCAAATGCTTTTGTGTTATTTACAGTAAAAAATAAATGTAGACACTGCTAGTTTCCAGTGACCTGCTCCCTTTCATTTCTAAGGATTCATCCCAATGTTTCTCTGTGTGGAACCTGCTTAGGCACTGTTAGGTATTTGATTAGAATGGTATAATTTCCCATAAGATTGATTTACATTCCTATTATTTACAGTGTTCACTTCAAAATGTGTCAAAACATTTGATCTAAACAAATCCATAAGTAACTCAGGCTTCTAACGTGAACTAGTTAACCCACTAGAGTCCAACCCTGTCATATGGAATTTTATTTATTTATTTTATTTCACCTTTATTTAACCAGGTAGGCTAGTTGAGAACAAGTTCTCATTTGCAACTGCGACCTGGCCCGTATAAAGTAAAGCAGTTCGACACATACAACAACACAGAGTTACACATGGAATAAACAAACATACAATCAATAATACAGTAGAAAAATCTATATACAGCATGTGCAAATGAGGTAGGATAACTGAGGTAAGGCAATTAATAGGCCATGGGGGCGAAGTAATTACAATATAGCAATTAAACACTGGAATGGTAGGGTGTGCAGAAGATGAATGTGCAATTAGAGATACTGGGGTGCAAAGGAGCAAGAGAAATAAATTAATACAGTATGGGGATGAGGTAGATTGGATGGGCTATTTACAGATGAGCTATGTACAGGTGCAGTGATCTGGGAGCTGCTCTGACAGCTAGTGCTTAAAGCTAGTGAGGGTAGTAAGAGTCTCCAGCTTCAGAGATTTTTATTTTATTTTACCGTTATTTTACCAGGTAAGTTGACTGAGAACACATTCTCATTTGCAGCAACGACCTGGGGAATAGTTACAGGGGAGAGGAGGGGGATGAATGAGCCAATTGTAAACTGGGGATTATTAGGTGACCATGATGGTTTGAGGGCCAGATTGGGAATTTAGCCAGGACACCGGGGTTAACACCCCTACTCTTACGATAAGTGCCATGGGATCTTTAATGACCTCAGAGAGTCAGGACACCCGTTTAACGTCCCATCCGAAAGACGGCACCCTATACAGGACAGTGTCCCCAATCACTGCCCTGGGGCATTGGGATATTGTTTAGACCAGAGGAAAGAGTGCCTCCTACTGGCCCTCCAACACCACTTCCAGCAGCATCTGGTCTCCCATCCAGGGACTGACCAGGACCAACCCTGCTTAGCTTCAGAAGCAAGCCAGCAGTGCTATGCAGGGTGGTATGCTGCTGGCATGAGATGTTTGCAGTTCGTTCCAATCATTGGCAGCAGAGAACTGGAAGGAGAGGCGGCCAAAGGAAGATTCGGCTTTGGGGGTGACCAGTGAGATATACCTGCTGGAGCGCGTGCTACGGGTGGGTGCTGCTATGGTGACCAGTGAGCTGAGATAAGGCAGGGCTTTACCTAGCAGAGACTTGTAGATGACCTGGAGCCAGTGGGTTTGGCGACGAGTATGAAGCGAGGGACAGCCAACGAGAGCATACAGGTTGCAGTGGTGGGTAGTATATGGGGCTTTGGGCTTTGGTGATTTTTAAGATCGCCATACCAAGGATCATTTAGCTATTTGATTTTTAATTTTAAGACCCCTTAAGGTACGAAAAAAAATCTATACAAAAATTATGGGATGAAACATGGAACAACAGATCCCCAAAAAATCCAAAGGAAGTTTGTTCTAAAGTGTCTGTCCTATACCTGAGATACATAAGAAATAAACTATATACAGTATATATTTTTTTTTACATGTATTTATCCCCTTATTTTAGGCACTAAACTATGTCCATATACAGTATACATTACATCAGCAAAATTATGTGGACACCCCTTCAAATTAGTGGATTAGGCTATTTCAGCCACACCCATTGCTGATAGGTGTATGAAATTGAGCAAAGTGCCATGCAATCTCCATAGACAAACATTGGCAGTAGAATGGCCTGTACTGAAGAGCTCAGTGACTTTCAATGTGGCACTGTCATAGGATGCCACCTTTCCAAAAGTCAGTTCATTAAATTTCTGCTCTGCTAGAGCTGCCCCGGTCAACTGTAAGTGCTGTTATTGTGAAGTGGAAACATCTAGGAGCATCAACGGCTCAGCCACGAAGGGGTAGGCCACACAAGCTCAGAGAACGGGACCGCCGAGTGCTGAAGTCTGTCCTCGGTTGCAAACTCAGTACCTAGTCCCAAACTGCGTCTGGAAGCAAAGTCAGCACAATAACTGTTCATCAGGAGCTTCATGAAATGTGTTTCCATGGCCAAGCAGCCACACAGAAGTCTAAGATTACCATACGCAATGCCAAGCGTTGGCTGGAGTGGTGTAAAGCTCGCCGCCATTGGGCTCTGGAGCAGTGGAAATGCGTTCTCTGTAGTGATGAAACACGCTTCACCATCTGGCAGTCTGACAGACGAATATGGGTTTGGCGGATGCCAGGAGAATGCTACCTGCCCAAATGCATAGTGCCCACTGTAAAGTTTGGTGGAGGAGAAATAAGGGTCTGGGGCATGTTTTTCATGGTTTGGGCTAGGCCCCTTAGTTCCAATGAATGGAAATCTTAATGCTACAGCATACAATGACTTTCTAGATGATTCTGTGCTCCCAACTTTGTGGCAACAGTTTGTTTCAACAAAACAATACCCCAGTGCACAAAGCAAGGTCCATACAGAAATAGTTTGTCGTGATCGATGTGGAAGAACATGACTGGCCTGCACAGAGCCCTGACCTAAACCCCATCAAACACCTTTGGGATGAATTGGAACGCAGACTGCCAGCCAAGCCTAATCGTGTGTCTCGGTGTGTATGTTTTGATTTACAGTGTTGTGAAAGAGATCCATTAGCAGTGAAACAACACAGCTCCCAACCAGGAAGTGATTTATGTATTCAATAAGGGTCTCTGGCTTTCACTCACTCTTTCCCCTCCAAAAATTGGAGAAGGATGATGGTGCAAAGCAGCAGAACCCTAACCCTAAGTTAAAACTTGTAAAACAATGAGCTGTTTTATTTTCAGTTTGTGTATCAACATAGTGATGAAGTGTGTTTTGATCTAGTAAGACAGCTTAGAGCTTTTTCAAAGTGTTCGCTTCCAATTTAATAAGGATCAGACCCTTTTTTTCAATGTTCGCCTAAAATGACATACCCAAATCTAACTGCCTGTCGCTCAGGAACTGAAGCAAGGATATGCATATTCTTGATACTATTTGAAAGGAAACACTTTCAAGTTTGTGGAAATGTGAAATTAATGTAGGAGAATATAACACATTAGATCTGGTAAAAGATAATACAAACAAAAAAACATGGGTTTAATATTTATTTTTCATCTCATCTTTGAAATGCAAGAAGGGTCATACATTGAGATATGATCCTAGGTGCAATTTAGATGTTGTCCAAAAGATGGCAACAGTGTGTGTGCAAAGTTTCAGACCAATCCAGTGAATAATTAAACTTTGTATCAAGACGGCCAGGAGTTTTCCCAAATGTGCCGAATTACATATAAAAATTCTATGATAATAAAAAAATTAAGTTTACACACTCCCAAGAATGTCATACATGATGGATCATTTGCTTCCCTATAGAAAATACACTAACCTTCACATATCTAAATGGCTGGGTGGGGTGGGTGTGGAGCCAGAGACAGCAGTGTGGTCAAACTGTAGAACCCAGTTCCTACATATGAATATAAAAATAGATTTTTTCAAACAAAACTACACTACATTTTATCACTGGGACCCTCAGGATGACAAATCAGAGCAAGATTACTGAATGTAAGTACATTATTTACATTCAGAGGTGAATGTATCAAACCAGTTGCCGTGATAAAAGTGTTTTGTTGTTGTGCACTATCCTCAAACAATAGCATGGTATTATTTGTCTGTAATAGCTACTGTAAATTGGACACTGCAGTTAGATTAACAAAAATGTAAGCTTTCTACCCATATAAGACATGTCTAAGTCCCGGAAAGTTGGCTGTTGATTACAACATTTCTAGGCACATTATATATTGAGCAACAATATCCTTTTGACAAATCTGACCACGACTCCATTTTTTTGCTCCCAGCCTATAGACAGAAACTTAAACAGGAAACGCCCGTGCTCAGGCCGGTTCAATGCTGGACCGACCAATCTGATTCCACGCTTCAAGATTGCTTTGGTCATGTGGACTGGGATATGTTCCAGATAGCCTCAGACAACAACATTGATGTATACGCTGATTCGGTGAGTGAGTTTATTAGCAAGTGCATCGGTGATGTTGTACCCATGGTGACTATTAAAACCTTCCCCATCCAGAAACCGTGGATTGATGGTAGCATTCGCAATCAAACAAGCTAAGCATCAGTATAGAGAGAAAGTAGAGTCGCAATTCAACAGCTCAGACACGAGACGTATGTGGCAGGGTCAACAGTCAATCACGGATTACAAAAAGAAAATGAGCCCCGTCGTGGACACTGACGTCTTGCTCCCAGACAAACTAAACAACTTCTTTGCTCGCTTTGAGGACAATACAGTGCCGCTGACACGCCCCGCTACCAAAACCTGTGCTATCTCCTTCACTGCAGCTAACGTGAGTAAAACATTTAAACGTGTTAACCCTCGCAAGGCTACCGGCCAAGACGGCATCACTAGCTGCGTCCTCAGACATGCGCAGACCAGCTGGCTGGTGTGTTTACGGACATATTCAATCAATCCCTATCCCAGTCTGCTGTTGCCACATGCTTCAAGAAGGCCACCATTGTTCCTGTTTGCAAGAAAGCTAAGGTAACTGAGCTAAACGACTATCGCCCCGTAGCACTCACTTCCGTCGTCATGAAGTGCTTTGAGAGACTATTCAAGGATCATATCACCTCCACCCTACCTGACACCCTAGACTCACTTTGCTTACCACCCCAATAGGTCCACAGACGACGCAATCGCAATCACACTGCACACTGCCCTAACCTATCTGGACGAGAGGAATACCTATGTAAGAATGTTGTTCATCTATTACACCTAAGCATTTAACACTATAGTACCCTCCAAACTCGACCCTGGGTCTCGACCCCCCCCCCCCCTGTGCAACTGGATCCTGGACTTTCTGACGGGCTGCCCCCAGGTGGTGAGGGTAGGAAATAACATCTCCACCCCGCTGATCCTCAACACTGGGGCCCCACAAGGGTGCGTTCTCAGCCCTCTCCTGTACTCCCTGTTCACCCATGACTGCGTGGCCATGCACGCCTCCAACTCAATCAACAAGTTTGCAGACGTCACTACAGTGGTATGCTTGATTACCAACAACGACGAGACGGCCTACAGGGAGGAGGTGAGGCCTCTCAGAGTGTGGTGTCAGGAAAATAACCTCACACTCAACCACAGGAGGCTGAATAAATTTGGCTTGTCACAGAAAATACTCACAAACTTTTCGAGAGCATCCTGTCGGGCTGTTTCACCGCCTGGTATGGCAACTGCTCCGCCCACAACCGTAAGGCTCTACAGAGGGTAGTGAGGTCTGCACAACGCATCAGCGGGGGGAAACTACCTGCCCTCCAGGACACCTACACCACCCGATGTCACAGGAAGGCTAAAAAGATCATCAAGCACAACAACCACCCGAGCCACTGCCTGTTCACCCCGTTATCATCCAGAAGGCGAGGTCAGTACAGGTGCATCAAAGCTGGGACCGAGAGACTGAAAAACAGCTTCTATCACAAGGCCATCAGACTGTTGAACAACCATCACTAACATTGAGTGGCTGCTGCCAACATACTGACTCAAATCTCTAGCCACTTTAGTAATACAAAATTGGATGTAATAAATGTATCACTAGTCACTTTAAACAATGCCACTTTATATAATGTTTACATACCCTACATTACTCAACTCATATGTATATATTGTACTCTATACCATCTACTGCATCTTGCCTATGCCGCACGGCCTTCGCTCATCCATATATTTATATGTACATATTCTTATTCATTCCTTTACACTTGTGTGTATAAGGTAGTTGTTGTGAAATTGTTAGATTACTTGTTAGATATTACTGCACTGTCGGAACTATAAGCACAAGCATTTCACTACACTCGCATTAACATCTGCTAACCATGTATATGTGACCAATAAAATTTGATTTGATTTGATTTGAACTGTCCCGGTTTAGGGACACCGATCCTGTGGCATAAGGTTCTAAATACAAACCATTTATTCGGAGGAGGGGAAGCTGGAGGTGTGGAGCGGGCCTAGGGAAACCTTTTAATGAGAACACATAGGAAACAAACTGCAAGTATCCTTGAGACTGAATCATTAAGAAAATGATTGACAGCACCGTTGTTCTCTATGGAGTGTAAAGGCTGGATATTTTTTTCCATTCATACTGTGAAGTGGTGGAATTCTGATAACTCAGCTTTCAGTGCTCCATCTAAGCTTGACTATGATGCTGGGAAAAGGCAGGATCAAATGCTCTAGAACAATTTTAACCTCTAACGAGTCACCCTCCCGGATCCGGGATCCTCCTCATCAAAAAAGCTAGCATAGCCTAGCCTAACGCGACAGGGATATCATATAATATAATTTCATGAAATCACAAGTCCAATACAGCAAATGAAAGATAAACATCTTGTGAATCCAGCCATCATTTCCGATTTTTAAAATGTTTTACAGCGGAAACACAATATATATTTATATTAGCTCACCACAATAGCCAAACACACAACGCCATGTTTTCACCATGTTTCCACCGCATAGGTAGCTTTCACAAAACCCACAAATAGAGATAAAATTAATCACTAACCTTGAACAACTTCATCAGATGACAGTCTTAAAACATCATGTTATACAATACATTTATGTTTTGTTCGAAAATGTGCATATTTGAGGTATAAATCGTAGTTTTACGTTGCAGCCACCATCACAAATAGCACCAAAACAGCCAGAATAGTTACAGAGAGCAACGTGAAATACATAAATACTCATCATAAAACATTTATGAAAAATACATGGTGTGCAGCAAATGAAAGATAAACATCTTGTGAATCCAGCCAATATTTCCGATTTTTTAAGTGTTTTACAGCGAAAACACAATATATATTTATATTAGCTCACCACAATAGCCAAACACACAACGCCATTTATTCACCGCCAACATAGCTTTCACAAAACCCAGAAATAGAGATAAAATGAATCACTAACCTTTGGACATCTTCATCAGATGACAGTCTTATAACATCATGGTATACAATACATTAATGTTTTGTTCGAAAATGTGCATATTTAGAGGTACAAATCCTGGTTTTACATTGTGAATATGTAGCCATGATGCACCAAATTGTCCGGAGATATTTTGGACAGTCACGTAATCTAACCAAAGAACTCATCATAAACTTTACTAAAAAATACATGTTGTGCAGCAAATGAAAGATACACTGGTTCTTATTGCAACCGCTGTGTTAGATTTTTTAAAAAAAACTTTAGTACAACATACAGCATGCAATATTGTGAGACAGCGCTCACCTATTCTCCGCCTTGTTGGAGCCAACATATTCCACAAAAATACGAAATAACACCATAAATATTCTCTTACTTTTGATGATCTTCCATCAGAATGTTGTGCAAGAACTCCTAGTTCCAGAATAAATCGTTGTTTTGTTTTAGAATGTCCATTTCTTCTGTCGAATTAGCAACTTTGGCTAGCCATGTGGAGCGCACATGTCCAAGAACTCTTGGCGCATGGAACAAAAAATTCCCAAATTCCCAAATAAACGTCGAATAAACTGGTCAAACTCGGTTGAAAATCCTACTTTATGATGTTTTTCTCATATGTATCCAATAAAATCAGAGCCGGAGCATTTCGTCGTGTATACGTAACGCATTTCTGAACACAATGTGGAGTTCCCCTGTGCGCCGTTGAAAACTGACAAAAGAGCGGACCTGTCACTCCAAAAGCTCTCATTCGGTCTCACATCAAGCTAGACACCCCATTCAACCTTCTACTGCCTGTTGACATCTAGTGGAAGGTGTATGAAGTGCTTACAGATCCATAAATATAAGCCAGTTGAATAGGCAGGCCCTGACACAGAGCCCCATTTTCAGAATTTTCACTTCCTGTTTGGAAGTTTGCTGCCAAATGAGTTCTGTTTTACTCACAGATATAATTCAAACAGTTTTAGAAACTTCAGAGTGTTTTCTATCCAATAGTAATAATAATATGCATATTGTATGATTTAGAACAGAGTACGAGGACGTTTAATTTGAGCACGATTTTTTTCCAAAGGGAAAACAGCGCCCCCTATTAAGAAGAAGTTTTAACAGGGACAGAGAGAAGTGTGCAATCTATCAGTTTGGGGGAAATAAGGAGGGAAAAGAAAGAGGAGAAGAGGAAAGTACAAGAGGAGATGGAGGGAGAGAGGAAAGAGAAGTCATGGAAGCTGGGGTTTCGAGAGAGGCAGGCCAGATCCTGCTGACTGCTCCACTTTCTAACAGCTGCTTGGGGAACCTCACAGTGGCCATTTGAACAGCACAGACACAATGGGCAATTTTTATTTTACTTTTATTTAACCTTTATTTAACTAGGCCAGTCAGTTAAGAACAAATTCTTATTTACAATAACGGCCTACCCCGGCCAAACCTTCCCCCAACACTGGGCCAATTCTGCGCTGCCCTATGGGCCAGTTGTGATACAGCCCAGGATTGAACGCGGGTCTGTAGTGATGCCTCTAGCACTGCGATAAAGTGTCTTAGACCGCTGCACCACTCAGGATCAATAAATCCAGAGAGAGAGTGAATGAGAGGGAGAGATAGAATGAACGTGGGGAGAGAGAGGAAGAGAAAGAGAGGGATGGAGAATGAAGGAGAAAAAAAGGAAGAGCATCAGTCAGCGCGGGAGAGGGAGTACAGAGCAGAGAACTTAATAACACCCATTCATCCCCAAAAGCCAGGTGTGGAGGAAATTAATCCTAATAGGGGGGCTGATGAGATTTGCCAGTTTCCCTCTCTACTATTGTCCTCTTTCTGCTCTAACTCTATATCTCTTTCCCTGCTTTTTCTCACTCTGTTTCGCTCGCGCTCTCCCTCTCTCTCCACTACTCCAGCCAGTGGTTGATGCTCTACAGATCCAGCAGAGCAGAAGAGGCAAGACAGACTCAAAAAGAGCCAGAGAGATCAGAGGAAGGTCAGAGGGGAGGAACGATGGAGAGAGAGAAAGAGGAGAACACCAGAGGCAGGAGCCAAGATGAGAGGGACTGATTGCTGCTGTGCTCTGACTTCACTATCCCCACAGATGGCTGATCCTCTATGATAGAGGGCAATAGACAGACACAGCAGACAGATCAGAGGTCTGGCTTAGAAAAGTGTTACATTGCAATAAGTTGTAGCAGAGGGTGTTCTTTGATACAGTACCAGTCAAATGTTTGGACACACCTACTCATTCAATGGTTTTTCTTTATTTTTACTATTTTCTACGTTGTAGAATAGAAATGAAGACATCAAAACTATGAAATAACACATATGGAATCATGCAGTAACCCAAAAAATCTAAATATGTTTAAAACAAATGAAATTATTATTTCGATTTTAGATTCTTCAAAGTAGTCACCATTTGCCTTGATGACAGCGTCGCACACTCTTGGCATTCTCTCAACCAGCTTCACCTGGAATACTTTTCTAACAGTCTTGAAGGAGTTCCCACATATGCTGAGCACTTGTTGACTGCTTTTACTTCACTCTGCGGTTCAACTCATCCCAAACCATCTCAATTGGGTTGAGGTCGGGTGATTGTGGAGGCCAGGTTACCTGATGCAGCCCTTCATCAGTCTCCTTCTTGGTCAAATAGCCCTTACACAGCCTGGAGGTGTGTTGGGTCATTGTCCTGTTAAAAAACAAATCATAGTCCCACTAAGCGGAAACCAGAAGGGATGGCGTATCGCTGCGGAATGCTGTGGTAGCCATGCTGGTTAAGTGTGCCTTGAATTCTAAATACATCACTGACAGTGTCACCAGCAAAGCACCCCCACACCATCACACCTCCTCCGCCATGCTTCACGGTGGGAACCACACATGCGGAGATCATCCGTTCACCTACTCTGCATCTCACGGCGGTTGGAACCAAAAATCTAAAATTTGGATTTATCAGACCAAAAGACACATTTCCACCGGTCTAATGTCCATTGCTCATGTTTCTTGGCCCCAGCAAGTATTTTCTTCTTATTGGTGTCCTTCAGTAGTGCTTTCTTTGCAGCAATTCAACCATCAAGGCCTGATTCACGCTGTCTCATCTGAACAATTGATGTTGAGATCTATGTTACTTGAACTCTGTGAACCATTTATTTTGGCTGGTGACTCGATTGAACTTATTGTCTGCAGTAGAGGTAACTCTGCGTCTTCCATTCCTGTGGCAGTCACCATGAGAGCCAGTTTCATCATAGTGCTTGATGGTGTTTGCGACTGCACTTGAAGAAACTTTCAAAGTTCTTGAAATGTTCCTGGTTGACTGAACTTCATGTTTTAAAGTAATGATGGACTGTCGTTTCTCTTTGCTTATTTGAGCTGTTCTTGCTGCTATATGGACCTGGTCTTTTCCAAATAGGGCTATCTTATGTATACCACCCTTACCTTGTCATAACACAACTGATTGACTCAAATGCATTAAGAAGGAAAAAAATTAGACAAATTAACTTTAACAAGGCACAACTGTTAATTGAAATGCATTCCAGGTGACCTTATGAAGCTGGTTGAGAAAATGTCAAGCGTGTGCAAAGCTGTCATCAAGCCAAATGGTGACTACTTTATAGAATCTGGAATATAAAATATATTTAGATTTTTTTTAACACTGCTGTGGTTACTACATGATTCCATATGTGTTATTTCATAGTTTTGATGTCTTCACTATTATTCTACAATGTAGAAAATAGTCCAAATAAAGAAAAACCCTTGAATGAGTAGATGTGTGCAAACTTTTGACCGGTACTGTATGCCTTAAACATCCAACATGGGAGATGTCATGTTGGACACTTAGCCATTGCAGAGAAAGGAGGTTGTCAGCCCACAGACAGTATGGCTCATTGTCTAGTCTGTTTTTGGGGCCGTTGTATAGTATCAGGTTGGTTGCCACACCTCATTACTCAGAAAACACTTTGGATTTTAAGATACATTTATTTGGACTGACATTTCGGGGAGGGACTGTGTTTTTGTCTGCGTGCACACACAGACACACACGCACACACACACACACACACACACACACACACACACACACACACACACACACACACACACACACACACACACACACACACACACACACACACACACACACACACACACACACACAAACAGCCATTCAATTTTGGAAAATTAGCCAGAAGTGTTCAGCGCTCTCTTATTTTTCGAATCTAAAACTACACTATAAATACAAAACTATGTGGACACCTCTTCAAATTAATTATTTCAGCTATTTCAGCCACACCCGTTGCTGACAGGTGTATAAAATTGACTTTGGCAGAAGAATGGCCTTACTGAAGAGCTCAGTGACTTTCAACATGGCATCGTCATAGGATGTCCAACAAGTCAGTTCGTCAAATTTTTGCCCTGCTAGAGCTGCCACGGTCAAATGTAAGTGCTGATTTTGTGAAGTGGAAATGTCTTGGAGCATCATCGGCTCGGCCTCGAAGTGGTAGTCCACACAAGCTCACAGAACGGGACCGCTGAGTGCTGAAGCGTGTAGCGCGTAAAATCACAGAGTGCTGAGCCTTGTGCAACGTCAGCACAAGAACTGTTTGTCTGGAGCTTCATGAAATTGGTTTCCATGGCCGAGCAGCCTCACACAAGCCTAAGATCACCATGTGCAATGCCAAGCGTCGGCTGGAGTGATGTAAAGCTCACCGCCAGTGGACTCTGGAGCAGTGGAAACGCGTTCTCTAGAGTGATGAATCACGCTTCACCATCTGGCAATCCGACGGACGAATGTGTGTTTAGCGGAAAAGTTTGGTGGAGGAGGAATAATGGTCTGGGGCTGTTTTGCATGGTTTGGGCTAGGCCCCTTAGTTCCAATGACATTCCAGATGATTCTGTGTTTACAACTTTGTGGCAACAGTTTGGGGAATGCCCTTTCCTGTTTCAGCATGACAATGCCCCCATGCAAAGTCAGGTCCATACAGAAATGGTTTGTCAAGATCGGTGTGGAAGAACATGACTGGCTTGCACAGAGCCCTGACCTCAACCGCATCGAACACCGTTGTGATGAATTGAAACGCTGACTGCGAGCCAGGTCTAATTGTCCAACATCAGTGCCGACCTCACTAATGCTCTTGTTGCCGAATGGAAGCAAGTCCCCGCTGCAATGTTCCAACATCTAGTGGAAAGCCTTCCTAGAAGAGTGGAAGCTGTTATTGCAGCAAAGGGGGGGACCAACTCCATATTAATGACCATGATTTTGGAAAGAGATGTTCGACAAGCAGGTGGCCATATACTTTTGGTCATGTAGTGTATTTTGAGAGCAGAGAAATAGGACATGTTCACTCACAAGCACACGTGTAGAGGATGATAAATGTGTCTCTCCATCTTGCAATGTGGGATGAGGCTGAGTTATCCTTTTTCTTTAAGCCTCAATGCAATCTGTTACTGCTCAATGTACGACAGATACAGGAGTGCATCCTAAAATAACTCTACAAGACAGATACCCACATACTGCTGGGTGGCAGCCTGGTGAAGCCTGGGCCTGGTTTCAAAAAGATTGGAACAGAGGAAGGAAGGAAGGAAGGAAGGAAGGAAGGAAGGAAGGAAGGAAGGAAGGAAGGAAGGAAGGAAGGAAGGAAGGAAGGAAGGAAGGAAGGAAGGAAGGAAGGAAGGAAGGAAGGAAGGAAGGAAGGAAGGAAGGAAGGAAGGAAGGAAGGAAGGAAGGAAGGGAGGGGGGGCAGAGAGAGTGAAGGGACAGAGAGAGAACAGTAAAATAAACTGAATGAGAAAATAGGTCTTGGGAAGGGATGTTGAGAAGTATAAGGGAGGAAAAGAGAGTACATTAGATAGAGGAGAGAAGGTCATCTTTCTGGAGCCCTATCTTTCTGAGCGGTCTCTAACAACAGCCTCATTAAAACAGCAGTGAATCACAACTGTCCCTGCGTTTTCACAACCATTCAACTTTTTCATTTGGTTAGAATTTGTGGATTCCATCTTGAGTCTCAATTTCTCTGCCATATTTCACTTATTTATGGGCTTGCTGGTCTAAATCACTCATCTCTCTCTTCACTCCACTCTGGCTTTAGAATACACTCACAATCTTCAGCCCAATTTTCTAAAGATTTGATTCAGAAGGTAATCTTTTCTGACCTTTAAAATACAGTAAAAAGGCAACCGTATTCTTTCTTTCTCTCTCGCTATGATTTTCCCCAGCCTGATTCTAGCTGAGCTGGAGTAAGAGTAGCGAGGGCAGGGCAGGGCAACACTTGGCTCTGTGTGTGTGTGTGAGAGCAGTGTGTGTGTGTGTGTGTGTGCGTCCCTCTCATATCCTACTCTTCTCTGTGTTCCTCTTCCTCCGTTTCTTCTGCGATGACCCTTTTCCACCCTTCTCCAAGTGCTGAAGAAATGTACTCTCTTATAGTTTACCCTGGTAGATGTTATTATGAGGACAATGGCTTGTGAGCAAAGGAATGATTTCCAGGTCTAGTAATTATGTTATTCAATGACTCTCGAAGGGGTAGAGAGAGAGAAGGTGAGGGAGAGATTGGGATGCAGTGAGTGGGCTTTCCTCCATTGACCTTCTCCCTATGGTTTGATTACACTCACTCCATCTTTCCATCCATCCATCCATTGCCTTTTACCCCCCTTGCTCTCTCTCTTCCCTCTCTCCATCTCCTCCCCCTGGATTTATCCAGACTGATGAGAGACACCTTGGAGGGGCCATCAGACCTCTTCAGCTGAGCACAGACAGTCAATTACCCCTGGTTAAACACACTGGTTAAACACTACTGTGTGTGTGTGTGTGTGTGTGCGTGCGTGTGTGTGTGTGTGTGTGTGTGTGTGTGTGTGTGTGTGTGTGTGTGTGTGTGTGTGTGTGTGTGTGTGTGTGTGTGTGTGTGTGTGTGTGTGTGTGTGTGCGTGCGTGCGCGTGCGTGCGTGTGTGTGTGTGTGTGTGTGTGTGTGTGTGTGTGTGTGTGTGTGTGTGTGTGTGTGTGTGTGTGTGTGTGCGTGTGGTTGTTGGGCGTGTCTGTGAAAGGTTAGGGGTGGCTCCGCAGATGTCAACATAATCATTCTCTCACAATATAAAGGCATAGACACATGGTCTTGTGTTACTTAAATATAACAGATATACCATCATCTCACGGAGTTAATCAGAGAGCTGTATAAGCCTAAATATGTGCATAACATGTTGGAGGGAGGGACCTTACTGTGGAACTGTGCAGATTACAGAGACTACAGAGAGATTGGAGGAGGTACAGTAGGGGACAATCACACACTGTCCAGGATTGATTTGTTTACCTGTTCTGTACTGAACACACACTTGAAGAGAATCCCTGCTGCACTGCATGCACACACTTGTTCTAAAGCAGAGTACACACACAAACACACACACACACACACACACACACACACACACACACACACACACACTCACTTTTGCTACACTGGTTCTACTCAACTCCCAGTGGAAAAGGCACTTATCACTTGAACAGATAAAAGTATGCAAACCTCCGGATTTCTAGTTACTCATAGCTCCACCTACTGGTTATAAAGTGGAAGTGTAGTGTCGCAGCTGAATCAGAATTAGTTAGGTTACATAGATAAATAAGATGTTTTATTTATCTTATACTTGTCATTAGAATGTCTTCTTTTGGGCCTCCCGGGTGGCGCAGTGGTCTAGGGCACTGCATCGCAGTGCTAACTGCGCCACCAGAGTCTCTGGGTTCGCGCCCAGGCTCTGTCGCAGCTGGCCGCGACCGGGAGGTCCGTGGGGCGACGCACAATTGGCATAGCGTCGTCCGGGGTAGGGAGGGTTTGGCCGGTAGGGATATCCTTGTCTCATCACGCTCCAGCGACTCCTGTGGCGGGCCGGGCGCAGTGCGTGCCAACCAAGGGGGCCAGGTACACGGTGTTTCCTCCGACACATTGGTGCGGCTGGCTTCCGGGTTGGAGGCGCGCTGTGTTAAGAAGCAGTACGGCTGGTTGGGTTGTGCTTCGGAGGACGCATGGCTTTCGACCTTCGTCTCTCCCGAGCCCGTACGGGAGTTGTAGCGATGAGACAAGGTAGTAATTACTAGCGATTGGATACCACGAAAATTGGGGAGAAAATGGGATAAAAATTTAGAAAAAAAAAAGAATGTCTTCTTTTGGACTATACTGTTGGCAGTTGCATTTTCCTTTCTCCTCTAGGGAAAAGTCACTTGGGGCCCAGAGAAGGGAGAGGTCAGGCTTGTCTTTTACATGTCTGGTAATATGCAGAATATCAGAAAGGGAGAAGTCAGGTTTGAACATTGTCTTCATAATGAATATATCTGTGAAACCATGTGAAGGGCTCCACTATGTCTGTACTCCAGTCATTCCCTCCTTTTCCCATTGGGGGGAGGATTATGGCAGTGTCTGGAACCATTGTTTGACCCCTCTGATGTTGAACTTATCTTTCATAGTATATGACCTAGAGCCCCCCCCCCCCCCCCCCCCCCCCCCCCTCAGGGAGCTTGTCCAGGGGTGGGTTGTATTTGAGATGGGCGTATCTAGAATTGACAATTGATATATGCCATTGGATGAGGTAATGTTTTGGTACTAGGAAGTACCAAGAACAAGAAGTAGAACCTCGTCTAAGAGACCAAACTGAACGATAATTTATAGCTAATGCTATCTGGCTATGGGATACTCCTCTTTCAAGTAAAAGGCCCTTTGTGATGTTCCTAAGATCTGTAGTTCGTCATGTGAGTTGAGAGGGGTGTATCTTGGCTATAAAAGATACTAAGTATTCTTTTGTAAGCACTCTCAGAGAATTCATTTATAGACACTGAATTGATCTGAGAGTCAAAGGGCTATGGTGAAGCTCATATAATTAAAGATGGAGTTTAAAATATAACTCTGACTTGTGTGTGGTTTGTAAACTCTCCTCATTTAGTAATACAGGAAATTACCACAACAGTAGTTCCACATGTAGCTCAGAGTACACCTTCAGCAGAATACCAATAAAAGCACCAGTACCCACAGCGAGAAATCTAATTTCATGCAGATTGGCGCTTTTAATATGTTTAACTATGATTAATTGAAGTGATTACACCAGCATAAGAAACTCTGTACGTTTCTATATCCATCCCTCTCTTGTGCCGGGTTACGACAAAGTCAACATCCACCCACAAACTGGCCATCAATTACTGAGGCAGGGTCCATTAACGGAATAAAGAATATTAAGTGGAGGAGGCGGTCTTATGGCACAGGCACCACTTTCTCATTCATACTCTCTCTTACCATCTCTCTCTTTCTCTCCATGTGAGTGATAATAAGGCTAGTCTAGATGATCTCCAGGTTGCTCTTAACTGTTGATAGAAAGTGTATCCACAGAGAGACTATAACGTAGATGGAGAATATACACACAGAGTATTATGTGCTGTGCTATGACAATGAGGTAACGCGAAAGCTCAATTTAAATACAACCAACAACTATCAGAGTCAGTTCCAACAGCCTCAGAACCAACTCATTGGATTTCCCCCACCCCATGACCCAACTAGCAATTTAGACCAACCCGGTCTCCCCTAATCTGATGCGTTGCATTGTTACCCACAACATTTTACGGAGAGGAGAAATCAAATGAGGATATCGACTTTATAGCACATGGGGATGTGTGGAACTTACTCCTCAGCCTAAAGTGGCCCGACACACCAGCGAATAGATCGTTTTTTTTGCGTGGCACTGACTGGTAAGATGCTTCAGGAGGGCAGTCAGCTACTTGCTTAGCGAGTACCTATGGGGGGGGGGGGGGGGAGTGATAAAGGCCTAAATTTAGCCTAGGCAACAGTACCAACATGTGGCTATCACCTACCATTGAAAGTCTGACTGACATGACGATACCAATGCCTAACTAACGTCTGTGCAAATGAGGTAAGATAAGGGAGGTAAGGCAATAAATAGGTCATAGTGGCGAAATAATGACAATTTAGCAATTAAACACTGGAGTGATAGATGTGCAGAAGATGCATGTGCAAGTAGAGATACTGGGGTGTGAAGGAGCAAAACATAAAAAAATAAAAAAAATAACAGTATGGGGATGAGGTAGTTGGATGGGCTATTTACAGATGGGCTATGTACAGGTGCAGTGATCTGTGAGCTGCTCTGACAGCTAGTGCTTAAAGTTAGTGAGGGATATATGAGTCTCCAGCTTCAGTGATTTTTGAAATTCGTTCCAGTCGTTGGCAGCAGAGAACTAACTGGAAGGAAAGGCGGCCAAAGAGGAATGGCTTTGGGGGTGACCAGTGAAATATACCTGCTGGAGCACGTTCTACGAGTGGGTGCTGCTATGGTGACCAGTGAGCTGAGATAAGGCGGGGCTTTACCTAGCAAAGACTTATAGATGACCTGGAGCCAGTGTGTTTGGCGAGGGCCAGCCAACGAGAGCATACAGGTCGCAGTGGTGGGTAGTATATGGGGCTTTGGTGACAAAACGGATGGCACTGTGATAGACTGCATCCAATTTGCTGAGTAGAGTGTTGGAGGCTATTTTGTAAATGACATCGCAGAAGTCAAGGATCGGTCGGATGGTCAGTTTTACGAGGGTATGTTTGGCAGCATGAGTGAAGGATGCTTTGTTTGCGAAATAGGAAGCCGATTCTAGATTTAATTTTGGATTGGAGATGCTTAATGTGAGTCTGGAAGGAGAGTTTACAGTCTAACCAGACACCCAGGTATTTGTAGTTGTCCACATATTCTATGTCAGAAACGTCCAGAGTAGTGATGCTGGACGGGCGGGAAGGTGCGGGCAGCGGTCGGTTGAAGAGCATGCATTTAGTTTTAACCGTGTGGCTGTCGCCTACCATTGAAAGTGTAACTAACATGTCATCATACCAACACCTTACTAATGTCTGCGTGACACCTGTGTGTTATTGAAAGTCATAAAGTGCATAGTTTATATTTATATTAATTCAATCTCAACCATAAATGTTAGAAAGCCAACATTCCGATGTAGCCACCTTGAGCTGTAGTGTAGTCTACGGCTTGTGTATTTCCGTTTATACAGCTGTGTATTTCCGGTTATCGCTAAATTCCTAGAAAATATTATGTCCAATCTATAGGTAATCTGTCTTTCCCTCAACACCTCATGGGATGGTATGTTAACTTATCTCGCTGTATACAGATCTAAATGTTTTTAGCCAATCACAGACTGTGTTGTTACCAGTTCCCAGTAAGTAGCCTACTTCAGACAACCAATAAGAGTTGTGTCTGTGGTTTTCAGTTGAATAGAGGAGTTAATAAGCATTCCCAGAGGGTCCATGCTATTTGGAATTCTTGGGATGTCAGTACCTCAATCAAGTAGAAATGTAAAATGGTTAAGGTAAGGGTTGAGTTTAGTGTTAGCTAAGGGTTATAGTTTAGGGTTCAGGGTAGGGACGTCCCAAGGAATCTGGATAGCAGTGACCGTTCATAGAGTGAGAGATGGGCACGGTTTTTTGAGAGCTCGGCAGCAACACAGACGTTCATTTGTTTGTTTTTTACAAGCGGCAGACAAACTTGCGTGCGTGCGTGTATGGATGGAGTTCCAAGAAAATACATGCGTGTGATGTGCCCCTCTGTGTCAATGTTGAAATGTTCTGCTAGTCCATGGTGAGTAATCGCAGTCCTGATGTCTAGAAGTTATTTTCGGTCATTAGAGATGGTAGCGGCAACATTATGTACAAAAATAGTAAAAAAATAAGTTACAAACAACGCAGATAAACAAACAAAAAACCACAATCGGTTGGGGGCACATAAAACATCTGCATTCTGCTCCGGAGCCATCTCCAGCCACCCTATTCATAGACTGTTTTCTCAGCTACCACACGGCAAGCGGTACCAGAGCGCCAAGTCTAGGTCCAAGAGGCTTCTAAACAGCTTCTACTCCCAAGCCATAAGACTCCTGAACATCTAGTCAAATGGCTACCCAGACTATTTGCATTGCCCCCCTCCCCCCCATTCCTCCCCACTCCACAACACTGCCACTCTCTGTTGTCGTCTATGCATAGTCACTTTAATTAACTCTACCTACATGTACATACTACCTCAACTAACTGGTGCCCCCGCACATTAACTATGTACGGGCACCCCCCTGTATATATTGTTATTTTTTTATTGCTGCTCTTTAATTACTTGTTACTTTTATCTCTTATTCTTATCCGTATTTTTTTAAACTGCACTGTCGGTTAGGGGCTCGTAAGTAAGCATTTCACTGTAAGGTCTACCTACACCTGTTGTATTCGGGCGCATGTGACTAATACAATTTGATTTGATTTGGAATGTCATAAATGGAAGATGTCAAAGGAGATAGTGATGGGAGTGAGAGCGTGCAGTATGAAAATAAAGACTCCTTGGGATTTAAAATTAGTATGGGGTGCCCTCTTGTCTCATTTTTATTAGTTTTAGGATACTACAGTCTACAGTCACCCCTGGTGGAGGTTCTTGGAACACTGCTAGTCTGAGAAGAGGTTGACAAAAACCTTCAAAGACTGTGGTGCTATGTTGCGTGTTATCTTGAATAACAGGAAGATGATTGAGTACAGAATGAAATGGTGTAAACTTAACAGGTGGAACTTGTTGAGTACACTCTTTGAAAAAGGGGTACCAATGGGTTTCTTTGGCTGTCACCAGGTAGAAGTTCCAGGTAAAAATATTTTTGGTTCCATGTAGAACCCGCTGTGGAATGGAGCCCAAAAGCGTTCTACCTACTGTAGACACAGAAGGGGCTATACCTGTAACCAAAAAGGGTTCTCCTATGGTTGCAGCGGAGGAATCCTTTTAGGTTTTAGTCACCACTTTTTCGTGAGTTTAGGCCTATATTGCAGTGGTGGCTCCATGGTTCTCTGTAAAAAAAAAAAAGTGGTTAATTGGTGGTGGGTAGATAACATAATCAGAAATACTATGAAACATCCCCACTTTTAGCACACATTTGCAAGCAGGCAAAGTAACCTTCTATGCGTACTGAGGCATTTGTGATCACTCAACATTGGCAGGACAGACAAAAAAAGACATGCTCACATGCAAACAAAAGATAACGTGTCGAACTTGCACCGTTATGCAATTATTAAGAGACTAAATACAAATATCTAACCCTGGCTACCAATGTTCTAGCATTCATTTATTGAGGCAAGCAGATCAGAGATGTCAAGGTGGTACCCAAGCATATGCCATGTGTGTATATGACACACACAAATATGTATGGTCATATTTTGTATGTTTTATATAGTTTGTTATTTTATGGAACCATCACTTGTATCATTTCCTAGGTCTCCCAGGTATTTGCATTAAAGTAATGTGTGGAAGCGTTAATGAGATTGTGAGGTCTGGCAGGTTTCTTCTTCAATCTTGGAGAATGAATACTGCAAACGACTAACTTTTCTCTGTTTCATCATTTTACCCTATTAATTCAGGTATGTAATGTGCAAAAGTGCAATTAAGCTGGTGCCGCTCCGGGCTGCAATAGGGACAGAGCCCCAAATAGGGTTATCTTCTGTATACCACCCCTACCTTGTCACAACACAACTGATTGACTAAAACGCATTAAGAGGGAAAGAAATTCCACAAATTAACTTTTAACAAGACACACCACTTAATTGAGATGCATTTCAGGTGACTATCTCACGAAGCTGGTTGAGAGAATGCGAAGAGTGTGCAAAGCTGTCATCAAGGCAAAGGGTGGCTACTTTGAAGAATCTAAAATCTAAAATATATTTTGATTTGTTTGACACTTTTTGGGTTACTACATGATACCATATGTGTTATTTCATAGTTTTCATGTCTTCACTATTATTCTACAATGTAGAAAAGAGTACAAATAAAGAAAAACCCTGGAACTACAATGTGGCTACTCTTGACCTAAAACCCCACAATCCCACATAGGACCAAGTTGGGAAATCAAATTTCAGCAGTTGAAGGACTAATCAATACTTTTCATATAAATGCCATGTTATAGATGGGTGAAGACACTTAAAAATGTACATATATATCACTAGGTTGAGTAACTGACCTGAAGCAGCGTTCATCTTCCTGAGCATCTTCTGGAAATTTGGTGCAAGTTGGCAACATGAGCAAGGTTAAAAAACTCACACATACAGTATGTCCTTTAACAAGCTGCAAAGATCTCATTATCATGGTACAGGTCTGTAGATGTTGTTGAAACAAAAATTGTGTCATTTGAAACTTTGCACGTTCATGCGCAAACATGGAAGTTTGGTCATGTATGTCAGATATTGTCTAAAGACGGCAAAACTTACCACCACAGATCAAATCAAAGTTTATTTGTTACGTGCCGAATACAACAACTGTAGACCTTACAGTGAAATGCTTACTTGCAAGCCCTTAACCAACAATGTAGTTAAGTAAAAAAATACATAAGTAAAAAATCTAAAATGAAAGTAACAAATAATTAAAGAGCAGCAGTAAAATAACAATAGCGAGGCTATGTACAGGGGGTACCGGTACAGAGTCAATGTGCGGGGGCACTGGTTGGTTGAGGTATTATGTACTGTAGGTAGAGTTAAAGTGACTATGCATAGATAACAACAGAGAGTAGCAGCGGAGATAAAAAGAGGGGGGGGGGGCAATGAAAATAGTCTGGGTAGTCATTTGATTAGGTGTTCAGGAATCTTCTGGTTTGGGGGTAGAAGCTGTTTAGAAGCCTGTTGGACCTAGACTTGGCGCTCCGTTAATGCTTGCCGTGCGGTAGCAGAGAGAACAGTCTATGACTAGGGTGGCTGGAGTGTTTGACAATGTTTAGGGCCTTCCTCTGACACATGCCTGGTATAGAGGTCCGGGATGGCAGGAAGCTTGGCCCCAGTGATGTATGTACTGGGCCGTTCGCACTACCCTCTGTAGTGCCTTGTGTGTCGGAGGCCGAGCAGTTGCCATACCAGGCAGTGATGCAACCAGTCAGGATGATCTCAATGATGCAGCTGTAAAACCTTTGGAGGATCTGAGGACCCATGCCAAATCTTTTCAGTCTCCTGAGGGGGAATAGATTTTGTCGTGCCCTCTTTTTTCTGTAGTCCACAATCATCTCCTTTGTCTTGTTCACGTTGAGGGAGAGGTTGTTATCCTGGCCAGGTCTCTGACCTCCTCCTTATAGGCTGTCTCTTCATTGTATGTGATCCGGCCTACCGGATCACATACAATGTCATCGGAGGCGTTCCAGACCTTGGCGGAACGCCATGAGCATGCATCGAACACATTGCTGGAGCAATTCCGCGGCTTGTCTGAAAGGCAGTACCACGGCGGTAACCTCCCAGCCTCTTAGTAACTTGGCTATTAGCAGCACCGCCTCCCCGTTACCCCAGTGTCCCGAGAAACCTGCTTACCTCCTCCGGAGCGCTACAATGGAGTTTTCGTAAACTGCTGGGCTTTGCTCTCCCAGTTCTCCCTCATTTTTGAGCTGCAGCCTTCTTCGTTCCCCTCGGACCGCTCAAGGATAGCGTACATCATTACGCTGATGTCCGGGAGGGCACTCGCCTGGGCCCCGGCGGTGTGGGAGCAACAATCCACCACCTGACTCAGTCTGGAGTAGCTCGTGGAGGAAGTTTGGAAGGTGTTTGATTCTCCGTTGTCTGGGAGAGAGGCTGCTCGTAAGCTGCTCCAGGTACGCCAAGACTCCCATAGTGTGGCAGACTACACGGTGGATTTCTGTACGTTGGCAGCTGAGAGTGCTTGGAACCCGGAAGCGCTATTCGACACATTCCTACACGTTCCTACACGGAGTATCGGAGAAAGTTAAGGACGAGCTTGCAGCCCGGGAACTACCGATGGATCTCGACTCACTCATCGCCTTGACCATTCGGATCGATGGATGACTACGGAAATGAAGGAAGGAGAGGAGAGTCGATTCCACTTCACCTCTGAGATATCCCGGAAGTCCCAGACGGCTCTGTTGCCGAGAAAACCCGAGGCTACTAACTGAGTTCTCATGAGAGACTCCGAAGACTGGCGATTCACCTCTTCCTGAGCCCAATCAACTTGGCAGAGCTAGGCTTTCTCCAGCTGAATGGCTATACAGGCTTCACACTAAGAGTTGATATCGAGAACTTTCCTCTCCCCTTACTCGCATTCTTTTTCATGCCATGTTGCTGTGGGGAAACCAGTCAAAATCTCTCCTGGTACTCATCAACTCTGGGGCAGATGAGAGCTTTATGGACGCTACCCTGACTTCCGAGCTGGATATCCCCACTCAGCCCCTCTCCATTCCCATGGATGTTAGAGCACTTGACAGGCGCTCTATTGGCCGGGCCACCCACAATACCATCTCCATCAACCTACGTGTGTCAGGAAACAAAGCGAGACAATCCAGTTCCTGCTCATTAAGTCTCCTGGCTCCAGCGACACAATCCCCTCACTGACTGGTCTACCGGTGCGATCATGGGCTGGAGCCTATTCTGCCACGCCCATTGCCTGAAATCAGCTCAGCCTGCCCCGGGACATCTTCCTGGATGCTCGGAAGCTGCCCCGGACATCTCCACCATTCCAGCGGAGTACAGCTGGAACACCTCTGGGAGGTGTTCTGTAAGGCCCGGGACACGTCGTTGCCGCCGCACCGACCATATGACCGCGGGATTGATCTTCTCGCAGGCATCACTCTGCCCCGGGACGACTGTACTCTCTGTCGGGTCCGGAGACCAAGGCTATGGAGACCTACATTGAGGACTCCCTAGCTGCTGTGTTCATCCTTCCTTCTGCCTCCCCCGCCGGCGCAGGGTTCTTCTTTGTGGAGAAGAAGGACAAAGGTCTCAACGACAAGGACGAGGACGAGGTCTCAACGACCACATGGTGAAGAACTGCTACCCTCTACCTGTCTTCTCCTCGGCCTTCAAGCCGCTTCAGGGGATAAACCGTGTTCTCCAAGCTGAACCTACGGAACACCTACCACCTGGTGCGGATACGGGAAGGGGACGAGTGGAAAACTGTCTTCAACACAGCCAGCGGTCACTACGAGTATCTGGTCATGCCTTTTGGCCTCACCAACGCCCCTGCTGTGTTCCAGGCTATAAAAATAAAATATGCTCACATGCACCCATAAACTAAGTTAGTAGCAACATAATTTTTCTGGGCTAAAGTAGGTATACTTACAAATATATATTACAGGGAATCGTCAGGGGGTTGAATCAAGTTCCAGTCCTAGGACTGAGTGCAAAAGAGGATAAACCACATGTCCGTTATATGGTGGCAACCACACATAATTCTTCAGATGTTTTACCTGAAAGCACTGAATTCTTGAGGACAGGTTAGAACCCACATAGATTTCTAACTCCCTGGAGTCAAGAGGATACTCAAAAAATGGTGCTTTCAGTCTGTATTCTTTACCCACAATATACTGTTTGCCTTCTGTAGAAATTACATGCAGGACAGAAACAACTTTGTTATCAATTATGATACAGCCATCTCTCTCTGAGGTTCTGACAGCTAATCCATCAATCAACAGCTCCTTGAACTGATGCACTACTCCAACAAAACACTGTGGCACAGGCCCCATCCAGAAAGTGGACAAGGTTTTCTGGCAAACTCCATAGGGATGTACTCCCTTAAAGTTACAAGCCTTTCCGAGATAGAGGAAGCTTGACGGGAAGAAATACGACAACGCAGTGGACCACTACTTCCCATCCACACATCCAACGGGTGTTTCATGAGCACCAAACAAACTAAATGTATGTAGTCATGACGGAAGACTGTTACCATGTTAGAATCCAAAAGAGGAGACTGGTTATGGAAGTGTTCTTCGTCCACTGACTGTTTGAAGCACTCGTTGATTCTAGGCCTGGCATTAACCTCAGGAAATGCCACACGGTTGCCTGTGTAGACACCCCTTTGGTAGAACTTGTCACAGCTACTATATCCAGTGTGGGACTTCACTTTTTATATATGCTCTAGCTGGGGCATCACATATTACAGAAGACACATTTAAGAAATAAAAAAAACACATAAAAAGAAAACCCCCACTTATGCTTTTTAACTCAGTGACCAGATTATAAGTGAAATAATCTGTCTGTAAACAATTGTTGGAAAATGACTTGTGTCATGCACAAAGTACATGTCCTAACCGACTTGCCAAAACTATAGTTTATTAACAAGACATTTGTGGAGTGATTGAAAAACGAGCTTTAATGACTCCAACCTCAGTGTATGTCAACTTCTGACTTCAACTGTAAGCAACGCATGTGTTAGATTTGACATGCTCATTTTAATGTGTATAAGAAAAGAGACACTGTTGACTCTTCTTTGGATGCTGATTTTACCATACATGAGATGTGGATATACAGCCCCAGGTCATGATCAGTTGTGCTATGTAATGTTTAAGCATCTACCTGATGAGGTCATATATGTTCTTCTGGGATTATTTAATAAGGTTTGGAATGAGGGGGTTATATCTTCTGGATTGAAAGTGCAGTAAAATTACCTTTTTTTTATAAAGCCTGGTAAAGATCCGTCATGTGCTGATAGTTACAGACCAATAGCAATGACCTCTAAATTGTGTAAACTGATGGAAAAGATGATAGTCAACAGACTCTCCTATTTCCTGGAACATAGAGGTTTATTGAGTCAATGTGGCTTCCGTAAAGGTAGCTCTACATTGGACTTATTTTACCTTTATTTAACTAGGCAAGTCAGTTAAGAACAAATTCTTATTTTCAGTGATGGCCTAGGAACAGTGGATTAACAGCCTTGTTCAAGGGCAGAACAACAGATTTTTACCTTGTCAGCTCAGGGATTTGATCTTGCAAACTTTCGGTTACTAGTCCAACGTTCTAACCACAAGGTTACCTGCCGCTACCTGCTGCCCCTGCCGCCCCAGATGCAGTAGTAAAGGTGAGCAATGAAGTTGAAAAAACTCTGGTCATGAAATAAGTAATGTCTACTGTCTTTTTTGACATTGAAAAGGCATTTGACACTACAGTACGTGACGAGAAGGCCTCCCGATTAAGATAGAAAGATTTGATATTGGTGGGACGTTATATAACCGGCTTTTGGCCTTCTTCTTTAATCACTCTTTTCTAGTTAAAATAGGATCCATTTTATCTGATGACTATGGAGTTGACAATGGTATTCCTCAAGGTAGTGCTATCAGTCATATGTTGTTCAATGTTATGATTAAAATGTGTTTTCGAATGTGGGTAGGGGCATTGGGGCTTCCCTATAAGCTGATGGTGGAGCTATTTGGTAGCAGGTAAGGAAATCTATTCAACAATCTATAGTGGATGTTGAAGGATGGTCAATTGACTGGAGGTTTTCATTTTTTTAATTGCTCCACAATGAGATAGGGTGCAGGCCAGGCTGGCAGGCTGTTAGCCAGCCTGCCAGCCTGCCACTAGCACAGTCAGTGTAGTCAGCTCAGCTATCCCCATTGAGACCGTGTCCGTGCCTCGACCTAGGTTGGGCAAAACTAAGCATGGCAGTGTTCACCTTAGAAATCTCACTGGAATAAAGACCTCCTCCATTCCTGCCATTATTGAAAGAGATTGTGATACCTCACATCTCAAAATAGGGTTACTTAATGTTAGATCCCTCACTTCCAAGGCAGATATAGTCAATGAACTAATCACTGATCATAATCTTGATGTGATTGGCCTGACTGAAACATGGCTTAAGCCTGATGAATTTACTGTGTTAAATGAGGCCTCACCTCCTGGTTACACTAGTGACCATATCCCCCACGCATACCGCAAAGGCCGAGGTGCTGCTAACATTATTGATATCAAATTTTAATTTACAAAATAAAACGATAATTTCATTTTTTGAGCTTCTAGTCATGAAATCTATGCAGCCTACTCAATCACTTTTTATAGCTACTGTTTACAGGCCTCCTGGGCCATATACAGCGTTCCTCACTGAGTTCCCTGAATTCCTATCGGACCTTGTAGTCATGGCAGATAATATTCAAATTTTTTGTGATTTTAATATTCACATGGAAAAGTCCACAGACCCACTCCAAAAGGCTTTCGGAGCCATCATCGACTCAATGGGTTTTGTCCAACATGTCTCCGGACCTACTCACTGCCACAGTCATACTCTGGAGCTAGTTTTGTCTTGTGGAATAAATGTTGTGGATCTTAATGTTTTTCCTCATAATCCTGGTCTATCGGACCACCATTTTATTACGTTTGCAATCGCAAATAATCTGTTCTGACCCCAACCAAGGATCATCAAAAGTTGTGCTATAAATTCTCGGACAGCCCAAAGATTCCTAGATGTCCTTCCAGACTCCCTCCGCCTACCCAAGGACGTCAGAGTACAAAAATCAGTTAACCACCTGACTGAGGAACTCAATTTAACCTTGATGCAGTCGCACCCCTAAAAACAAAAAACATTTGTCATAAGAAACTAGCTCCCAGGTATACAGAAAATACCCGAGCTCTGAAGCAAGCTTCCAGAAAATTTGAACGGAAATGGCGCCACACCAAACTGGAAGTCTTCCGACTAGCTTGGAAAGACAGTACCGTGCAGTATCGAAGAGCCCTTACTGCTGCTCGATCATCCTATTTTTCCAACTTAATTGAGGAAAAAAGAACAATCCAAAATAAAAAATTAATTATACTGTCGCAAAGCAAACTAAAAAGCAGCATTCCCCAAGATAGGATGGTTTTCACTTCAGCAGTGATAAATTCATGAACTTCTTTGAGGAAAAGATCATGATCATTAGAAAGCAAATTACGGACTCCTCTTTAAATCTGCGTATTCCTCCAAAGCTCAGTTGTCCTGAGTCTGCACAACTCTGCCAGGACCTAGGATCAAGGGAGACACTCAAGCGTTTTAGTACTATATCTCTTGACACAATGATGAAAATAATCATGGCCTCTAAACCTTCAAGCTGCATACTGGACCCTATTCCAACTAAACTACTGAAATAGCTGCTTCCAGGTGCTTGGCCCTCCTATGTTGAACATAATAAACGGCTCTCTATCCACCGGATGTGTACCAAACTCACTAAAAGTGGCAGTAATAAAGCCTCTCTTGAAAAAGCCAAACCTTGACCCAGAAACTATATCGAATCTCCCATTCTTTTCAAACAATTTAGAAAAAGCTGTTGCGCAGCAACTCCATGCCTTCCTGAAGACAAACAATGTATACGAAACACTTCAGTCTGGTTTTAGACCCCATCATAGCACTGAGACTGCACTTGTAAAGGTGGTAAATTACCTTTTAATGGCGTTAGACCGAGGCTCTGCATCTGTCCTTGTGCTCCTAGACCTTAGTGCTGCTTTTGATGCCATAGATCACCACATTCTTTTGGAGAGATTGGAAACCCAAATTGGTCAACACGGACAAGTTCTGGCCTGGTTAAGATTTTATCTGTCGAAAAGATATCAGTTTGTCTCTGTGGATGGTTGTCCTCTGACAAATCAACTGTACATTTCGATGTTCCTCAAGGTTCTGTTTTAGGACCACTATTGTTTTCAATATATATTTTACCTCTTGGTGATGTCATTCGGAAACATAATGTTAACTGTCACTGCTATGCGGATGACACACAGCTGTACATTTCGATGAAACATGGTGAAGGCCCAAAATTGCCCTCACAGAAAGCCTGTGTTTCAGACATAAGGAAGTGGATGGCTGCAAATGTTCTACTTTTAAACTCGGACAAAACAGAGGGACCTTTGTTCTAGGTCCCAAGAAACAAAGAGATCTTCTGTTGAATCTGACAATTAATCTTGATGACAATTAATCTACAGTCGTTTCAAATAAAACTGTGAAGGACCTGGACCCTGATCTCTCTGTTGACGAACATATCAAGACTGTTTCATGGACAGCTTTTTTCCATCTACGTAACATTGCAAAATCAGAAATTTTCTGTACAGAAATGATGCAGAAAAGTTAATCCATGCTTTTGTCACTTCTAGGTTAGACTACAGCAATGCTCTACTTTCCGGCTACCTGGATAAAGCACTAAATAAACTTCAGCTAGTGCTAAACACGACTGCTAGAATCTTGACTAGAATCAAAACATTTGATCATATTACTCCAGTGCTAGCCTCTCTACACTGGTTTCTTGTTAACGCAAGGGCTGATTTCAAGGTGTTACTGCTAACCTACAAAGCATTACATGGGCTTGGTCCTACCTATCTTTCCGATTTGGTCCTGCCGTACATACCTACACGTACGCTACGGTCACAAGACGCAGGCCTCCTAAAGGTGCCTGGAATTTCTAAGCAAACAGCTGGAGGCAGGGCTTTCTCCTATAGAGCTCCATTGTTTTGGAATGGTCTGCCTACCCATGTGAGAGACACAGACTCGGTCTCAACCTATAAGTCTTTATTGAAGACTCATCTCTTCAGTAGGTCCTATGATTGAGTGTAGTCTGGCCCAGGAGTGTGAAGGTGAACGGAAAGGCACTGGAGCAACGAACCGCCCTTGTTGTCTCTGCCTGGCCAGTTCCCCTCTCTCCACTGGGATTCTCTGCCTCTAACCATATTACAGGGGCTGAGTTACTGGTGCTCTTCCATGCCGTCCCTAGGAGGGGTGCGTCACTTGAGTGGGTTGAGTCACTGACGTGATCTTCCTGTCTGGGTTGGCGCCCCCCTTGGGTTGTGCCGTGGTGGGGATCTTTGTGGGCTATACTCGGCCTTGTCTCAGGATGGTAAGTTGGTGGTTGAAAGATATCCCTCTAGTGGTGTGGGGGCTGTGCTTTGGCAAAGTGGGTGGGGTTATATCCTGCCTGTTTGGCCCTGCCCGGGGATATCGTCGGATGGGGCCACAGTGTCTCCCGACCCCTCCTGTCTTATCCTCCAGTATTTATGCTGCAGTAGTTTATGTGTCAGGGGGGCTACGGTCAGTCTGTTATATCTGGAGTATTTCTCCTGTCTTATCCGGTGTCCTGTGTGAATTTAAGTATGCTCTCTCTAATTCTCTCTCTCTTTCTCTCTTTCTTAATTTTTTTCTTTTTCTCGGAGGACCTGAGCCCTAGGACCATGCCTCAGGACTACCTGGCCTGATGACTCCTTGCTGTCCCCAGTCCACCTGGCCTTGCTGCTGATCCAGTTTCAACTGTTCTGCCTGCGGCTATGGTCCCTGACCTGCTCAGCGGACGTGCTACCTGTCCGGACCTGCTGTTTTAAACTCTCTAGAGACAGCAGGAGCGGTAGAGATACTCTGAATGATCGGCCATGAAAAGCCAACTGACATTTACTCCTGAGGTGCTGACCTGTTGCACCCCCGACAATCACTGTGATTATTATTATTTGACCCTGCTGGTCATCTATGAACATTTGAACATCTTGGCCATGTTCTGTTATAATCTCCACCCGGCACAGCCAGAAGAGGACTGGCCACCCCTCATAGCCTGGTTCCTCTCTAGGTTTCTCCCTTGGTTCTGGCTTTTCTAGGGAGTTTTTCCTAGCCACCGTGCTTCTACACCTGCATTGCTTGCTGTTTGGGGTTTTAGGCTGGGTTTCTGTACATCACTTTGAGATATCAGCTGAAAAATATATAAATAATTTATAAAATGTATAAATAAATGTGATTTGAGCTGTCAGTGGCAAAGTCTTGCTGTATGTTCTTCTCGAAGAAGAAAGTTGCTGATTAATGTACTGTTGTTTCTGTATGGACAGCCTATGGGGAAGGTTTGTTAGGTCAAATATTTGGTTTAATGAGCGATTTGCATGGAAAGATCATGTCATACATTTTGAAACAAAGTGTAAGAAGATGGTGAATCTTATGCCCTCGGTCTCTGGTTATGAATTGGGTGCTGATAGATATTTATAGAGCTCTGATCAGGATGGCAATCCTGAGTTGCGGCTGTCAGTGAAAAGCATCTAAAATAAGTGTGACGATAACATGTCTTGAGTATAATATAAAATGTTGCAACAAGAAGAAGGGGAGGGGTGTGTGGCGAAGATATGTTGTGTCTCTCTCCATAATGCAGGCACTAAGTTTTGGTTTATTTCATAACCATTAAGAGTTTTGTCAATCTTTTAATTGTATTTTGTTTGGAGTGCTCTATGAGCATGTGTCTGGTTTCTCTGTCCTGATAACTTAGAGGTAGCACGCGCGCCTGAGCTCGCATAGAAGTAGACCTACCTGGCCTGCTGCATGCAAATGTAGGAAAGTGTCCATTTGGCAATGTCTAATTTCTGACTGTCTTAACTCACTATGTCCACCACTAATACGCTTCTCAGTAATTTTTTTCCTTAACTCACACATTGCAAGCAACATCTGTTTTTTTACATCCATTGCAAATGATAGTTCCTCAGTATTTGACAAATACTGTCTATCCCGAGCTCACTTGCCCGGGTCACTCTGAGGGCCCGGAATAGGCTAGTTTATACAATGTTGCAAGTTCGCTAGCCACAGCTTAGGGCTAGCTCATGATTTGATGCAATGTTGCACTTCATTAGCAATAGCTCAAGTCAAGACATAGAAAGGGAAGCAGACAGGCGGAGTAGAGAGATGCATTTCATTGAAAGAACCAGAATTTTCATCAGGATATTTTCTGCTGTTTTTATTTATTGACTTTTGGCCTATGTATTTTACTTAGTTGACGATGGAAGTTATAGGCTTACTGCTGCATTGGCCTATAAACTCTCGGTCATTTCTTTAGTCCCCGATGGACCATAGTGTATCAATGTGTTCATCACAGGAGCCTGCTGAGGGGAGAACAGCTCATAATAATGGCCTTTAATAATAATAATGTCTCATAATAATGTGATTGATGTATTTAATACCATTCCACTAATTCCGCTCCAGTCATTAACATGAGCCCGTCCTCCCCATTTAAGCTGCCACCAACCTCCTGTGGTGTCCATATGGCAAAGGCTGGTGCTCCAGCCTTAGTTGAATTTCAACCTTTTGATTTTAATCATTTTAATTAAGATTGATGATTAACCATGTGACAATGATTTTGAGAAACCAAAATGTTATTATTGAAATGAAACTGTTCCATGAAAATGTGCACATAAATATAATCATAGCTTTCACGCAGATCAGTTGAAATGGTAGGATAAATTGTAAGCTTCCCCAAACTTGAAGCTCAAGAGCTTCCTTTGGTCTTTACTATAACACCCTTTGGAAAACATTGTGAACGTGCAAGAGTGTCCCCCTATGGATATCAAAGGCACGTCCGACTGATTTGTTCTAGTACCGGCCCTGCAGGACATTGCCCATTAACAGTGACAGCGCCCTGCACAGTTTGTAAATATGCACTCAGGCCTGCAAGCGCTCAACTTAACACTAAAGAAAATCCAGATTTTTTTTGTTACCATAAGCAGATGTCCGTATCTGAGGTGTCACACATTTATACATCTGTATACATTACCATCTGTATTATGAAACAATGTATAGCTTTGATCCCAGTCCACATCTGGGATTGGGACAAATTGGTTTGCCTACTAGAAGTGCTGTGATGGCTGGTTGACTTCTCAATTTTACGTTCCACTTTAGGGAAAGGGGGATAACTAGCCAGTTGTACAACTGAATGCCTCAGAATGAGTTATGTACAATTGATGTTGATGCAATGCTTTGTGGATCCTCCAGAAGCTTTAGATTTTTGAGATAGCAGTTGTTGTGAGACATTGTTGAGAGCTCCCTAGCCAGTCTTCTCTGTATGTGTGTATTGACCAGTACTGTATTGAGCCTATCTGTGTATTGACCAGCACTGTATTGAGCCTATCTGTGTTTGGTATATACACTGAGCATACCAAACATTTGGAAGAACTTCCTAATATTGAGTTGCACCTCCCCCTTTTGCCATCAGAACAGCCTCAATTCGTGTGACATGGACTCAAGGTGTCGAAAGCATTCCACAGGGATGCTGGCCCATGTTCACTCCACTGTTTCCCACAATTGTGTAAAGTTGGCTGGATGTCCTTTGGGTGGTGGACCATTCTTGATATAAACGAGAAACTGTTGAACGTGAAAAACCCAGCAGCGCTGCTGACACCTACTACCATACCCCATATAAATGCACTTAAATATTTTGTCTTGCCTATTCTCTGAATGGCACACATACAAAATCCATGTCTCAACTGTCTCAAGGCTTAAAAAACATTATTTAACCTCCTTCTACACTGATTGAAGTAGATTTAACAAGTCACATCAATATCGGATCATAGCTTTCACCTGGTCAGTCTATGTCATGGAAAGAGCAGGTGTTCTTAATGTTTTGTATACTCAGTGTATATCTGTATAAATATAGTTCTATATATTCAGAAGATTATGCATTATTATGAAGACAAGAGATTTAGGACTTATCAAAATGTAACAAACAGAGATATGCAAATCCTCCCATAAGTTGTTCACTGTTGGTGGAAGAATATAAGGGCGGCAGGTAGCCTAGCGGTAAGAGCGTTGGGCCATTAACCAGGAGGTCGCTGGTTCTGATCCCTGAGCTGGCAAGGTTGAAAGATATGCTGTTCTACCCTTGAGCAAGGCAGTTAACCCCCAAACAACTGCTCCCTGTGTGCCGATGACTTGGATGTGGATTAAGGCAGCCCCCCGCACCTCTCAGAGGGTTTGGGTTAAATGCAGAAGACACATTTTGGTTGAATGTAGTCAGTTCTAGGTATCCCACTTTCCCTATATTGAGGTAATGCAATACCAGATAATTACATGGTATTATTGAAAGCAGCGAAGAAATAAACATATTACTGATATCATCCTTTCCCTTCACCCTATCTGAATTCACCGGCTTTATTGCAAATTGTTATAGGCTGTGAAAATCCCTGCTGGATTAATAAATAAAATGGTGTGCACAACCAAATTACATGTTATTCAGAAAATTGGTATACGTTGGTATGATTATCATACAGATAAAATATAATGTCCTAACACTACCATATATAGGCCAACACATAAAGAGGAGACTTGTGAAGATCCATCGACATGAGGTATTGAATGTTGCCATCACCCCAAAGGCCTGATTTTAACATGGGGTTTTCATTTTCTATTTGTATTCGCTTAATCTTCAAATGTGATTCATAAAAAAAATTATATAGTACATTTCCTTTATGCTTAGGCCATACTCCATGGGTGTCATACAGTATGTAAAAATACTTATTGTTTAAAGACTTCATTGCTGTTTAGTGATCCCAATTCTGGGCACTTATGTTTGATTGATTGAACTATCCGCTATTGATTTAACAAATGCAAGCACTTACATAAAAAAATATATAATTCTCTGTTTTCCCCATACTTATCCCATTCTTATAGACATATGTTGAACATGATTGAGTCATGGTTAGCCAGACATGTCCATATAACTCTTACACATTTAGCCATTCTACTTATTTGTTCTTAAATGAACCTTCCTAAGCTAAAGAGAGCATATCATTTCTTTCACTTTTACAGTCCTTTTAGATCAATGTGCACAAGGATGTTCGAAGGCACTCTAGCGGAAGTTAGGAAGGTTGTTCTGATTCTGTTGCAATGGAATGGCAAGGCTACATGCTACAGCAGTTTAATGGGTTATCTGGTTTGAATGGACATTAAATTATATTTACAATTTGATGTTTCCTTTATTCAAGACACATTATGGAAATAACTGTTTTATCTGCATTTTGTTTGGTCTTAAAGTGTATTTCTCAACCTACTGGTTTGTTTGCCATGCCATTTTTGGACTTAAAATGGTTGAAATATACCCATTGATTTTTGAAGAATATAACTTAAAAATGACTCATGAGCTTAGTTCAACTGTCGTACCCCATCAGAAACCCAAATATAAGCTTGTTTTACTTCTTTGTTTGTAAATTATGTAATTGTAAATAAACACTGTATAGACTCAACATGATTAAAGCCTAGATTCAATCCGTACTGTGGAAGATCTGTGTTACAGAGAAATGAATATATCAAGGTCATTTTCGATTGAGCAAAACATATGCTGCATTTACCGTTAATGTGGTCTCTGCAATCGCTGGAACATTGCCTTTAAAACATGCATATAGTGGGCAAAAAGTGATCTGATTGAATCTGGCCCTTAAACGATCATTTTGAGCTCATGGATGGTAGGTCCTTACATCCATAGCTCTGTTTGTGAATTTGAGAGTGGTTACATTTCTCCAGCCCCATTTGAGAATTGCTCAAAGAGCAAAAGGAACATGCAGAAAGAAGCACATGTTGAAGTTGCTGTTGTTTATTAATACAAATGAGAAAAGAGATTCTCCACTACATTTATCATAGAAAATACATTCATTTTACAATGAAGGTATAAGAACATAACACTAAGTGTTGCCGATTGTAGAAATACATTGGCATGACAGATTTAATTAAAACGTAACAAGAAAACAAATTTGGACTAAAACATTCGATGTCATGAGGACAATTGCGATATCAGTGTGCATGTTGTCTCCCTAGACGTTTAGCGCCTTCTCCTGCGCTGTCTCGTCGTCCCCGGGGCGGCGGTCGTGCCTGCATCACAGTCTGTGACATGGCATCCGCACGACTCAACGTGGATGTAGGAGTGCTTGACCTTTGACCCATCAGGGCACATCAGCTCCACCTCTTTCTGGCTAGTGGTCGCCTCTTGGCAGCAGGAGCAGTAGTGCATCATGGTGTTCGCCTCTGCTGAGTACCTGCACATTCACAGAAACACAAGACAAGTTGAAAAGAGGGCTTGAATTCCCTGGGTTGTCTTGACAAGATGAGCACAGGAACATTAAATAAGTCAAATTGTCTCCTAGTTCATAAAGGGCACACTAGACCGTGAATAGATGATCACTAACTGGGGCCTGAATGACATTGACTAGTGCTGCATTCAGCATCTGTAGTACTTACATAGAAGAAGTTCCACAGTTTCCTGAGCAGGAATTGATCTCCACAGGCTCTGCGGTCGCACAGCCACTGATGACAATGCTAGTGGTGGTGTACTTCATCTCACAGACATTGCTGCGTTCTGTGCCTGGTCAGGGAAGATGCATCAAGAGTTAGGCTACTGTTTGGTATGACACAGATGAAGCAGAAACAGCCAACATATAAATGTTTGGCCAGTATGTAGTCACACAATGTTTCCGGTTGGTCTTGTTTAGGTGACATAGCATGCTATTATTAACCAGTAGATAGGTGGTTATTAGGAATGCTTTGGCTGGACGTGTTACTTACAGGTCTTGCAACATCCATTTGCATCTGTCTTTTCTGTGCCCTGGGGTGAAAAATAGGAGAGATGATTTATAAGTGGCAGATTGTATACATTATGTGAGCTCCCTTCCATTCTAAACGTTACTGAAACATCTATCGCTATGACCCAAGAGCGCTAGGAATGATAGTAACATTCTGAGTGAGAATGGAAAACAGTGTAACTGCAGTGTTGATTGTCCCCACGATGGAGGTGAGATAGGACAGAAACTCACTGGGACACAGTTCTCTGGGCTGAATGCAGGGCACACAGTCTTCACCTCCACTGGTATATATTGGCCACCAGTTTCCTCACATGTGTACTTCACACATTTGCCACCAGGTGGTGACCACGTTTCGTTCACCTATCGCAAAAGGAGAAGAGGATGTTTCAGATCATGCAGACAGATTATGCATCCTCATACACACGCTTGTCGTACTCACCTGAATAGTCTGTTTGGTCTTATCTGGCATAGTAACCACACAGCTTGTCTGTACACACTTCCCACAACACTGACCAGGTATGGACTGATACTGGAAGCCCTAAGACGAGGATGGAGAGCCATCATTGAATCATTGTTCACTTATTTTATAAGCATGCAGTAGCTTCCAGAGTAGGCTACTGCAAGTTTCTTATAAATATGTAAATTAATTGATCATCTTTGTAAGAGAGACATGACTACCTGTGAACATTTAGTGTCGCAGGAGATATTTGTGCACACAATGTTGTTGAGCTTGGTGCTAGGATCCATGATCGAGCTGCAGGTACAATTCTCACAAGTTCCTTTAGGAACTTCAGCACCAGGCTGGAGTGAAAGAGAGAGACAAAAGTTATCATCCACTATAACAGACTGTTTGAATAGAGGAGGGTCAGAGTGCAAAGGGAGCAGTTCTATAGTAGAATGTGACCAATTATGAGGGCAGCAAACAAGCTATGTGTGTGTGAATCTTTCAGAAGCTTGTTGATTTTCATTTAATTTCTTTGAAATGACTTATTCTTACCTGGTACTCAATGTTATTGTAGACACATACACTCTTAGGAACTGAACAGACACACATTGAGAAGGAATCAGTCAGTGATACCAGTGACTCATGTCAGAGTTAATACAAATGCAACCAGTGATACATGGGAATTACAAAGTCAATGAACTAACTAATCCGCTGATGAAGTAAATCAAGGGGACTTACCACAGGTATACTCTGGACAGCAGCTTGAGATGGACGTGCTTATAATTGCCTCCCACCCTGGCTGGCAGTCCATCATGACTTTGGGGCAAAGCAGTGCATCACACTCTGTTACAGAGGTAACCAATGAGAAGTGATTAAAAGACAAGCCGATAGAGGGTCAAATAACCCCTATGACCCTACAGAACACTTCAGATAATCTTGGTCTAGTACTGTATAAATAAGAGTTGGCTTTCTAATGATTTACTTGAAGGGTCTGCTCCATCACTCACCACATGTATATTTCTGGCAGCAGCCTTCTGTCTTGTTCACCAATCTGTATCCAGTCTCATTGCAGATGGGTATGGCTGGTGTGGTGCAAGTGATAGGCTGGCACTGGACAATCATGGAGTCCATGTCACATGTGCACTGCTGGCAACCACTCTCCCATGTATCACCAGGCTTAAGAAAAAAACAGGGTAATGTCAGGTCAATACAGACACAGAAAAGAGTAACTCAACTGTTTTTGTTCTGCAATGAACTGGATTTAACCATGGCAGTTAATATGAACCATCATTAGGTGAGAAGAAATGGGTTGGAGGTAGTTATTCAGAGATTAAAAGTTTTCTTCTGGTCAGTTCATTGGAAGGAATAAAGAGGCCAAGACCTATACTATGTCAATGAAAAGTATCCATCCAAGTAGGTAAGTTTCCCTGACTCACGTGAAATGCATCTCATGATATGTCTATGTGAGAATGAATATCTGGAGAATATTTAGATGGAGGAAATTCTTACCATTTTGGGGTTGCCATCAGGTCCTGTACAGCCTGAAAAATAAATAGAGGGTGTGTTTAAAAGTTTTATCTCACATGTTTGGCGTCAAATTCTTCTCACCTCCACATCAACACATTTTGTTAACTGTTCCATTACAAATAAAGCCTGTAAACCATGATTTATGATTAATTTAAGGTTTCAAAGTACAGAAAGGTCTAATTTTCATATTGATAGGTACCTGCAAAATGACCCATAACCCATTCTTACCACAGGAGACCACACAAGTATCAGAGTAGGTGCTGAACAAGACGGTTTTAGATGGACAGAAGCAACCCTCCTTTGTCTTATTGGTCATTTGGGTTTGATTGTTCAAATACTTCTCATTATATCTGCATACAAAAGAGGTTTGGGATTATGCAGGAGATAATTTATTTTTAAAAAGGCTCAAATTAAGGAAATTCATATAACATCCAATCAGACTGAAGCTTACCTTGTATTACATGTTGGTTCAACTGCTGGACCACATGGCATGTACACCTTAGTGGCTGGGCATGTATGCTCTGCAGGACAAAAATAGGTCACAGATATGCTAAACACCAGCAAAAACAATGTTTTAAGTAGCTGCCTATGACAAAAGTAGCTTCCTATGAATTTGTGGCATGACTACTATGCTTGGATTCATAGCTCACCACATTCTCCATCGGTGGACTTCCTCCAGTCAATGCAGATCCCTTTATTTGCACATTCAGATGCATACGCCTCCAGACTAGAGCAGCTAGAATTAGCATTGTAGCAGACATCTGATCTACAGGCCTGAATGAAGGCATCAGGAGAAACCGCTTTATGGCATTCCTCAAAGACCCTTTGAAATAAAATAACATAGAGAGTGATTTAAAGAGATGCATGGAGCGCAACCTTTAACTAGAAATGCCAATGGAACCGTACCTGTATTATGATAGAAAACAGGTGCAAATACAAGAAAATGAACATGACAGAAAATGTACATTACAATTAGGAAGTGAATTCTTATTGTGTTCTTGTTCCCTTTTTCAAACTTAGTTTGATATGTTCCTTACTTGCTGTTCATGATTTCACAAATGACTGTCTTGCAGGGGGTAGGGGATGTGCTTGGGGTTGCCGTGGCGGTAGTGGGTGGTGCTGTTGGAGGAGTTGGACAGTCCTGGTTTGGAATCAGCCACTGGCTAGCTGCGACTGAGCAGCTCTGTATCTGACCATTAGGTGACTGGCAGTCATTCTTCTGGGAATTATCACAGGTACCTTGAAAATATGGATATTAAGTAGGGTAAAACCTAGTTAGCAAGGACAAGTCATAGTTGTCGTAAGCAATTTCTATAGGTTGGTCTAGATAGGAGCATCTACTGAAAGTTTGAAACTGTGAAATGTTTATTGACCCTCTTTAATAATACTCACCACACTGGCCCTCTGTGATGCTTTGGAAGAGGGAGTAAGGAAGGTTGATGCTAAATGATGACCCCTTGTAAGACACCTGAACCTTAAGATCAGTGATCTCCAGCACAACCTCCACACCAGTACTTGTTAGAGCAATGTCACCCATTCTGTAAGCTGGGTAGATCCGTTTACTGTTGACATATACCTGCATTTGTGTAGAAATGAATACACATTTAGATGGTTGAGTCATGTGTTATCTTGAAAGTAGTAACATGACAATGTTAACCCTATATTTGGTTTTCATTTAGAGTTATGGGATTTAAATAAAGCATGATAACGCAGCAGCATCATTAAACAATTATGGATATTAATAAAAAGCAATCAGAATGATATTTTTTAAATAGTTACCACATTTTCTGTTGTTTCACCAGATCTCTGCTGGGTTAGAATCACTTCATAGGATTTGTAATGAATGATAAGGGACTGAGGACAGAATCCACTGTCAGCATTTCCACAGTAGTGGTTATCAACAATAATGGTAAGGTTGTATTTGAAGTTGATTTCTTTCACTAAGGTGTAGGAGCAGTTCTCCTGGAAATTGTAATATACTCCATCAAATGTCATGTAGTGAGATCCACCCCATCCACTGCATACACCTGCAACATGTTAAAATATGAGTTGATAATAATCTAAGCTATTGACAGAGGACACTGAAAACTAATGAGCAATAATGTCTTATTTTCATTCAGATTGTTGGGTTGTATGTTGTCACTTACATTCACATTCATATGTAAAGCAGCATCCAGTTGAATCATAGACCTTGACAGGTGGACGGCCATTCTCACACTGTAGTGGCTCCACTGGCTTGCATTTTACTGGTAGCTGGACAACAATGCTGTCCTGGCATATTGCTGTGGTACAGCTATTCAGCTGCCAAGATTCTCCATTCTGCCATTGATTTGATAAGGGAAAGCAATTACTCAAACATGCACACACAGGGTTGAACATACAAGCATTATACCACAAAGACAAATATACCCATTCACCCATTTTATTATTAAAAACCATATTAAAAATACCTTTCTTGGTGGCTGAACGCTAGTGCAGTCTGGGGAGGATTGAGTTGTTGGTGGTGTGTTCGTGGTCTCTTCTGACGTTGTGGGAGAAACAGTGGGTGGTGTAGAGGAAGGACATGGATTTGATTCCACTTCAACTTGGCACGTTGCTTTGCAGTAGGCCGTGAAGCACCACCCTGAAGCATCGGTCACATTATACACTAGGTTCCCTGATTGTTGAGAAAGGCAAGTGTTAGAACATTTCATTTTGCAAATGAAAGTTAATTGAAAGATTAGTGAAATGTAAGTTATTTTGATTGTCTGAATGACATTTATAACATGTTACCTGGTAGATACTGTGTCCCATTAACATTGCAAATGCACTGGCTGGTGGTGACTGCTTGTGATGTTGGTGTAATAATCACTTGTGGCGATGCTGAAGGATTTCTTGTTGTTGATAATGGGCCTGTGATGACAACTGGCTCTGTTGTTTCTGAACTTGTTGCTGAAGGCTGTGATGTTGAACTTGAAGTTACAATTATATAAGTTGTAGACGATGTAGTTGGGCCAGTGGTGACTTCTTTGGGTGGCTTTGTGGATGTAGATGGAATAGACTCTGTTGTGGTTTCTTCAACTGTTGTAGTTCCACCTGTGGTAGGTGTAATTTCCTCTGCATTTGTGGTGGGTGCCTTTGTTGTTGTGGTTGAAATCATTGGACTGGAAGTAATGCCAACTGGCCCTGTTGTTTCTTCCCCTGTTGATGTGGGCTGTGGTGTTGAGGTAGAGGTTTCAACACTTACGGTGGTGGAAGTGGTTGTTGGGCCAGTGGTGACTCCTTTAGGTGGCACTGTGGATGTAGATGGAATGGTCTCCGCTGTGGTTTCTTCAACTGTTGTAGTTCCACCTGTGGTAGGTGTAATTACCTCTGCAGTTGTTGTGGTTGAAGTCGTGGGATTGGAAGTAATGCCAACTGGCCCTGTTGTTTCCTCACCTGTTGATGTGGGCTGTGGTGTTGAGGTAGAGGTTTCAACACTTACGGTGGTGGAAGTGGTTGTTGGGCCAGTGGTGACTCCTTTAGGTGGCACTGTGGATGTAGATGGAATGGTCTCCGTTGTGGATTCTTCAACTGTTGTAGTTCCACCTGTGGTAGGTGTAATTACCTCTGCAGTTGTTGTGGTTGAAGTCGTGGGATTGGAAGTAATGCCAACTGGCCCTGTTGTTTCTTCACCTGTTGATGTGGGCTGTGGTGTTGAGGTAGAGGTTTCAACACTTACGGTGGTGGAAGTGGTTGTTTGGCCAGTGGTGACTCCTTTAGGTGGCACTGTGGATGTAGATGGAATGGTCTCCGTTGTGGTTTCTTCAACTGTTGTAGTTAAACCTGTGGTAGG
Source organism: Salvelinus namaycush (assembly GCF_016432855.1). Taxonomy (NCBI): domain Eukaryota; kingdom Metazoa; phylum Chordata; class Actinopteri; order Salmoniformes; family Salmonidae; genus Salvelinus; species Salvelinus namaycush. The sequence goes on from NC_052307.1 coordinate 67,861,928, forward strand.
TGTAATTACCTCTGCAGTTGTTGTGGTTGAAGTCGTGGGATTGGAAGTAATGCCAACTGGCCCTGTTGTTTCTTCACCTGTTGTTGTGGGCTGTGATGTTGAGGTAGACGTTTCAACAATTACAGTGGTGGCAGTGGTTGCTGGGCCAGAGGTGACTTCTTTAGGTGGCACTGTGGATGTAGATGGAATGGTCTCCGTTGTGGTTTCTTCAACTGTTGTAGTTCCACCTGTGGTAGGTGTAATTACCTCTGCAGTTGTTGTGGTTGAAGTCGTGGGATTGGAAGTAATGCCAACTGGCCCTGTTGTTTCTTCACCTGTTGTTGTGGGCTGTGATGTTGAGGTAGACGTTTCAACAATTACAGTGGTGGCAGTGGTTGTTGGGCCAGTGGTGACTTCTTTAGGTGGCACTGTGGATGTAGATGGAATGGTCTCCGCTGTGGTTTCTTCAACTGTTGTAGTTCCACCTGTGGTAGGTGTAATTACCTCTGCAGTTGTTGTGGTTGAAGTCGTGGGATTGGAAGTAATGCCAACTGGCCCTGTTGTTTCTTCACCTGTTGATGTGGGCTGTGGTGTTGAGGTAGAGGTTTCAACACTTACGGTGGTGGAAGTGGTTGTTGGGCCAGTGGTGACTCCTTTAGGTGGCACTGTGGATGTAGATGGAATGGTCTCCGTTGTGGATTCTTCAACTGTTGTAGTTCCACCTGTGGTAGGTGTAATTACCTCTGCAGTTGTTGTGGTTGAAGTCGTGGGATTGGAAGTAATGCCAACTGGCCCTGTTGTTTCTTCACCTGTTGTTGTGGGCTGTGATGTTGAGGTAGACGTTTCAACAATTACAGTGGTGGCAGTGGTTGCTGGGCCAGTGGTGACTTCTTTAGGTGGCACTGTGGATGTAGATGGAATGGTCTCCGCTGTGGTTTCTTCAACTGTTGTAGTTCCACCTGTGGTAGGTGTAATTACCTCTGCAGTTGTTGTGGTTGAAGTCGTGGGATTGGAAGTAATGCCAACTGGCCCTGTTGTTTCTTCACCTGTTGATGTGGGCTGTGGTGTTGAGGTAGAGGTTTCAACACTTACGGTGGTGGAAGTGGTTGTTGGGCCAGTGGTGACTCCTTTAGGTGGCACTGTGGATGTAGATGGAATGGTCTCCGTTGTGGATCCTTCAACTGTTGTAGTTCCACCTGTGGTAGGTGTAATTACCTCTGCAGTTGTTGTGGTTGAAGTCGTGGGATTGGAAGTAATGCCAACTGGCCCTGTTGTTTCTTCACCTGTTGATGTGGGCTGTGGTGTTGAGGTAGAGGTTTCAACACTTACGGTGGTGGAAGTGGTTGTTGGGCCAGTGGTGACTCCTTTAGGTGGCACTGTGGATGTAGATGGAATGGTCTCCGTTGTGGATCCTTCAACTGTTGTAGTTCCACCTGTGGTAGGTGTAATTACCTCTGCAGTTGTTGTGGTTGAAGTCGTGGGATTGGAAGTAATGCCAACTGGCCCTGTTGTTTCTTCACCTGTTGATGTGGGCTGTGGTGTTGAGGTAGAGGTTTCAACACTTACGGTGGTGGAAGTGGTTGTTGGGCCAGTGGTGACTCCTTTAGGTGGCACTGTGGATGTAGATGGAATGGTCTCCGTTGTGGATTCTTCAACTGTTGTAGTTCCACCTGTGGTAGGTGTAATTACCTCTGCAGTTGTTGTGGTTGAAGTCGTGGGATTGGAAGTAATGCCAACTGGCCCTGTTGTTTCTTCACCTGTTGTTGTGGGCTGTGATGTTGAGGTAGACGTTTCAACAATTACAGTGGTGGCAGTGGTTGCTGGGCCAGTGGTGACTTCTTTAGGTGGCACTGTGGATGTAGATGGAATGGTCTCCGCTGTGGTTTCTTCAACTGTTGTAGTTCCACCTGTGGTAGGTGTAATTACCTCTGCAGTTGTTGTGGTTGAAGTCGTGGGATTGGAAGTAATGCCAACTGGCCCTGTTGTTTCTTCACCTGTTGATGTGGGCTGTGGTGTTGAGGTAGAGGTTTCAACACTTACGGTGGTGGAAGTGGTTGTTGGGCCAGTGGTGACTCCTTTAGGTGGCACTGTGGATGTAGATGGAATGGTCTCCGTTGTGGATCCTTCAACTGTTGTAGTTCCACCTGTGGTAGGTGTAATTACCTCTGCAGTTGTTGTGGTTGAAGTCGTGGGATTGGAAGTAATGCCAACTGGCCCTGTTGTTTCTTCACCTGTTGATGTGGGCTGTGGTGTTGAGGTAGAGGTTTCAACACTTACGGTGGTGGAAGTGGTTGTTGGGCCAGTGGTGACTCCTTTAGGTGGCACTGTGGATGTAGATGGAATGGTCTCCGTTGTGGATCCTTCAACTGTTGTAGTTCCACCTGTGGTAGGTGTAATTACCTCTGCAGTTGTTGTGGTTGAAGTTGTGGGATTGGAAGTAATGCCAACTGGCCCTGTTGTTTCTTCACCTTTTGTTGTGGGCTGTGATGTTGAGGTAGACGTTTCAACAATTACAGTGGTGGCAGTGGTTGTTGGGCCAGTGGTGACTTCTTTAGGTGGCACTGTGGATGTAGATGGAATGGTCTCCGTTGTGGATCCTTCAACTGTTGTAGTTCCACCTGTGGTAGGTGTAATTACCTCTGCAGTTGTTGTGGTTGAAGTCGTGGGATTGGAAGTAATGCCAACTGGCCCTGTTGTTTCTTCACCTGTTGATGTGGGCTGTGGTGTTGAGGTAGAGGTTTCAACACTTACGGTGGTGGAAGTGGTTGTTGGGCCAGTGGTGACTCCTTTAGGTGGCACTGTGGATGTAGATGGAATGGTCTCCGTTGTGGATCCTTCAACTGTTGTAGTTCCACCTGTGGTAGGTGTAATTTCCTCTGCATTTGTGGTGGGTGCCTTTGTTGTTGTGGTTGAAGTTGTGGGATTGGAAGTAATGCCAACTGGCCCTGTTGTTTCTTCACCTGTTGATGTGGGCTGTGATGTTGAGGTAGACGTTTCAACACTTACGGTGGTGGAAGTGGTTGTTGGGCCAGTGGTGACTTCTTTAGGTGGCACTGTGGATGTAGATGGAATGGTCTCCGTTGTGGTTTCTTCAACTGTTGTAGTTCCACCTGTGGTAGGTGTAATTACCTCTGCAGTTGTTGTGGTTGAAGTCGTGGGATTGGAAGTAATGCCAACTGGCCCTGTTGTTTCTTCACCTGTTGATGTGGGCTGTGGTGTTGAGGTAGAGGTTTCAACACTTACGGTGGTTGAAGTGGTTGTTTGGCCAGTGGTGACTCCTTTAGGTGGCACTGTGGATGTAGATGGAATGGTCTCAGTTGTGGTTTCTTCAACTGTTGTAGTTCCACCTGTGGTAGGTGTAATTACCTCTGCAGTTGTTGTGGTTGAAGTCGTGGGATTGGAAGTAATGCCAACTGGCCCTGTTGTTTCTTCACCTGTTGATGTGGGCTGTGGTGTTGAGGTAGAGGTTTCAACAATTACGGTGGTGGAAGTGGTTGTTGGGCCAGTGGTGACTCCTTTAGGTGGCACTGTGGATGTAGATGGAATGGTCTCCGTTGTGGATTCTTCAACTGTTGTAGTTCCACCTGTGGTAGGTGTAATTACCTCTGCAGTTGTTGTGGTTGAAGTCGTGGGATTGGAAGTAATGCCAACTGGCCCTGTTGTTTCTTCACCTGTTGATGTGGGCTGTGGTGTTGAGGTAGAGGTTTCAACACTTACGGTGGTGGAAGTGGTTGTTGGGCCAGTGGTGACTCCTTTAGGTGGCACTGTGGATGTAGATGGAATGGTCTCCGTTGTGGATTCTTCAACTGTTGTAGTTCCACCTGTGGTAGGTGTAATTACCTCTGCAGTTGTTGTGGTTGAAGTCGTGGGATTGGAAGTAATGCCAACTGGCCCTGTTGTTTCTTCACCTGTTGTTGTGGGCTGTGATGTTGAGGTAGACGTTTCAACAATTACAGTGGTGGCAGTGGTTGTTGGGCCAGTGGTGACTTCTTTAGGTGGCACTGTGGATGTAGATGGAATGGTCTCCGCTGTGGTTTCTTCAACTGTTGTAGTTCCACCTGTGGTAGGTGTAATTACCTCTGCAGTTGTTGTGGTTGAAGTCGTGGGATTGGAAGTAATGCCAACTGGCCCTGTTGTTTCTTCACCTGTTGATGTGGGCTGTGGTGTTGAGGTAGAGGTTTCAACACTTACGGTGGTGGAAGTGGTTGTTGGGCCAGTGGTGACTCCTTTAGGTGGCACTGTGGATGTAGATGGAATGGTCTCCGTTGTGGATTCTTCAACTGTTGTAGTTCCACCTGTGGTAGGTGTAATTACCTCTGCAGTTGTTGTGGTTGAAGTCGTGGGATTGGAAGTAATGCCAACTGGCCCTGTTGTTTCTTCACCTGTTGTTGTGGGCTGTGATGTTGAGGTAGACGTTTCAACAATTACAGTGGTGGCAGTGGTTGCTGGGCCAGTGGTGACTTCTTTAGGTGGCACTGTGGATGTAGATGGAATGGTCTCCGCTGTGGTTTCTTCAACTGTTGTAGTTACACCTGTGGTAGGTGTAATTACCTCTGCAGTTGTTGTGGTTGAAGTCGTGGGATTGGAAGTAATGCCAACTGGCCCTGTTGTTTCTTCACCTGTTGATGTGGGCTGTGGTGTTGAGGTAGAGGTTTCAACACTTACGGTGGTGGAAGTGGTTGTTGGGCCAGTGGTGACTCCTTTAGGTGGCACTGTGGATGTAGATGGAATGGTCTCCGTTGTGGATCCTTCAACTGTTGTAGTTCCACCTGTGGTAGGTGTAATTACCTCTGCAGTTGTTGTGGTTGAAGTCGTGGGATTGGAAGTAATGCCAACTGGCCCTGTTGTTTCTTCACCTGTTGATGTGGGCTGTGGTGTTGAGGTAGAGGTTTCAACACTTACGGTGGTGGAAGTGGTTGTTGGGCCAGTGGTGACTCCTTTAGGTGGCACTGTGGATGTAGATGGAATGGTCTCCGTTGTGGATTCTTCAACTGTTGTAGTTCCACCTGTGGTAGGTGTAATTACCTCTGCAGTTGTTGTGGTTGAAGTCGTGGGATTGGAAGTAATGCCAACTGGCCCTGTTGTTTCTTCACCTGTTGTTGTGGGCTGTGATGTTGAGGTAGACGTTTCAACAATTACAGTGGTGGCAGTGGTTGCTGGGCCAGTGGTGACTTCTTTAGGTGGCACTGTGGATGTAGATGGAATGGTCTCCGCTGTGGTTTCTTCAACTGTTGTAGTTCCACCTGTGGTAGGTGTAATTACCTCTGCAGTTGTTGTGGTTGAAGTCGTGGGATTGGAAGTAATGCCAACTGGCCCTGTTGTTTCTTCACCTGTTGATGTGGGCTGTGGTGTTGAGGTAGAGGTTTCAACACTTACGGTGGTGGAAGTGGTTGTTGGGCCAGTGGTGACTCCTTTAGGTGGCACTGTGGATGTAGATGGAATGGTCTCCGTTGTGGATCCTTCAACTGTTGTAGTTCCACCTGTGGTAGGTGTAATTACCTCTGCAGTTGTTGTGGTTGAAGTCGTGGGATTGGAAGTAATGCCAACTGGCCCTGTTGTTTCTTCACCTGTTGATGTGGGCTGTGGTGTTGAGGTAGAGGTTTCAACACTTACGGTGGTGGAAGTGGTTGTTGGGCCAGTGGTGACTCCTTTAGGTGGCACTGTGGATGTAGATGGAATGGTCTCCGTTGTGGATCCTTCAACTGTTGTAGTTCCACCTGTGGTAGGTGTAATTACCTCTGCAGTTGTTGTGGTTGAAGTCGTGGGATTGGAAGTAATGCCAACTGGCCCTGTTGTTTCTTCACCTTTTGTTGTGGGCTGTGGTGTTGAGGTAGAGGTTTCAACAATTACAGTGGTGGAAGTGGTTGTTGGGCCAGTGGTGACTTCTTTAGGTGGCGTTGTGGATGTAGATGGAATGGTCTCCGTTGTGGATCCTTCAACTGTTGTAGTTCCACCTGTGGTAGGTGTAATTACCTCTGCAGTTGTTGTGGTTGAAGTCGTGGGATTGGAAGTAATGCCAACTGGCCCTGTTGTTTCTTCACCTGTTGATGTGGGCTGTGGTGTTGAGGTAGAGGTTTCAACACTTACGGTGGTGGAAGTGGTTGTTGGGCCAGTGGTGACTCCTTTAGGAGGCACTGTGGATGTAGATGGAATGGTCTCCGTTGTGGATTCTTCAACTGTTGTAGTTCCACCTGTGGTAGGTGTAATTACCTCTGCAGTTGTTGTGGTTGATGTCGTGGGATTGGAAGTAATGCCAACTGGCCCTGTTGTTTCTTCACCTGTTGATGTGGGCTGTGGTGTTGAGGTAGAGGTTTCAACACTTACGGTGGTGGAAGTGGTTGTTGGGCCAGTGGTGACTCCTTTAGGTGGCACTGTGGATGTAGATGGAATGGTCTCCGTTGTGGTTTCTTCAACTGTTGTAGTTAAACCTGTGGTAGGTGTAATTACCTCTGCAGTTGTTGTGGTTGAAGTCGTGGGATTGGAAGTAATGCCAACTGGCCCTGTTGTTTCTTCACCTGTTGTTGTGGGCTGTGATGTTGAGGTAGACGTTTCAACAATTACAGTGGTGGCAGTGGTTGCTGGGCCAGTGGTGACTTCTTTAGGTGGCACTGTGGATGTAGATGGAATGGTCTCCGCTGTGGTTTCTTCAACTGTTGTAGTTCCACCTGTGGTAGGTGTAATTACCTCTGCAGTTGTTGTGGTTGAAGTCGTGGGATTGGAAGTAATGCCAACTGGCCCTGTTGTTTCTTCACCTGTTGATGTGGGCTGTGGTGTTGAGGTAGAGGTTTCAACACTTACGGTGGTGGAAGTGGTTGTTGGGCCAGTGGTGACTCCTTTAGGTGGCACTGTGGATGTAGATGGAATGGTCTCCGTTGTGGATCCTTCAACTGTTGTAGTTCCACCTGTGGTAGGTGTAATTACCTCTGCAGTTGTTGTGGTTGAAGTCGTGGGATTGGAAGTAATGCCAACTGGCCCTGTTGTTTCTTCACCTGTTGTTGTGGGCTGTGGTGTTGAGGTAGAGGTTTCAACACTTACGGTGGTGGAAGTGGTTACTGGGCCAGTGGTGACTCCTTTAGGTGGCACTGTGGATGTAGATGGAATGGTCTCCGTTGTGGATTCTTCAACTGTTGTAGTTCCACCTGTGGTAGGTGTAATTACCTCTGCAGTTGTTGTGGTTGAAGTCGTGGGATTGGAAGTAATGCCAACTGGCCCTGTTGTTTCTTCACCTGTTGTTGTGGGCTGTGATGTTGAGGTAGACGTTTCAACAATTACAATGGTGGCAGTGGTTGTTGGGCCAGTGGTGACTTCTTTAGGTGGCACTGTGGATGTAGATGGAATGGTCTCCGCTGTGGTTTCTTCAACTGTTGTAGTTCCACCTGTGGTAGGTGTAATTACCTCTGCAGTTGTTGTGGTTGAAGTCGTGGGATTGGAAGTAATGCCAACTGGCCCTGTTGTTTCTTCACCTGTTGATGTGGGCTGTGGTGTTGAGGTAGAGGTTTCAACACTTACGGTGGTGGAAGTGGTTGTTGGGCCAGTGGTGACTCCTTTAGGTGGCACTGTGGATGTAGATGGAATGGTCTCCGTTGTGGATTCTTCAACTGTTGTAGTTCCACCTGTGGTAGGTGTAATTACCTCTGCAGTTGTTGTGGTTGAAGTCGTGGGATTGGAAATAATGCCAACTGGCCCTGTTGTTTCTTCACCTGTTGTTGTGGGCTGTGATGTTGAGGTAGACGTTTCAACAATTACAGTGGTGGCAGTGGTTGTTGGGCCAGTGGTGACTTCTTTAGGTGGCACTGTGGATGTAGATGGAATGGTCTCCGCTGTGGTTTCTTCAACTGTTGTAGTTCCACCTGTGGTAGGTGTAATTACCTCTGCAGTTGTTGTGGTTGAAGTCGTGGGATTGGAAGTAATGCCAACTGGCCCTGTTGTTTCTTCACCTGTTGATGTGGGCTGTGGTGTTGAGGTAGAGGTTTCAACACTTACGGTGGTGGAAGTGGTTGTTGGGCCAGTGGTGACTCCTTTAGGTGGCACTGTGGATGTAGATGGAATGGTCTCCGTTGTGGATTCTTCAACTGTTGTAGTTCCACCTGTGGTAGGTGTAATTACCTCTGCAGTTGTTGTGGTTGAAGTCGTGGGATTGGAAGTAATGCCAACTGGCCCTGTTGTTTCTTCACCTGTTGATGTGGGCTGTGGTGTTGAGGTAGACGTTTCAACACTTACGGTGGTGGAAGTGGTTGTTGGGCCAGTGGTGACTCCTTTAGGTGGCACTGTGGATGTAGATGGAATGGTCTCCGTTGTGGTTTCTTCAACTGTTGTAGTTCCACCTGTGGTAGGTGTAATTACCTCTGCAGTTGTTGTGGTTGAAGTCGTGGGATTGGAAGTAATGCCAACTGGCCCTGTTGTTTCTTCACCTGTTGATGTGGGCTGTGGTGTTGAGGTAGAGGTTTCAACACTTACGGTGGTGGAAGTGGTTGTTGGGCCAGTGGTGACTCCTTTAGGTGGCACTGTGGATGTAGATGGAATGGTCTCCGTTGTGGATCCTTCAACTGTTGTAGTTCCACCTGTGGTAGGTGTAATTACCTCTGCAGTTGTTGTGGTTGAAGTCGTGGGATTGGAAGTAATGCCAACTGGCCCTGTTGTTTCTTCACCTGTTGTTGTGGGCTGTGGTGTTGAGGTAGAGGTTTCAACACTTACGGTGGTGGAAGTGGTTACTGGGCCAGTGGTGACTCCTTTAGGTGGCACTGTGGATGTAGATGGAATGGTCTCCGTTGTGGATTCTTCAACTGTTGTAGTTCCACCTGTGGTAGGTGTAATTACCTCTGCAGTTGTTGTGGTTGAAGTCGTGGGATTGGAAGTAATGCCAACTGGCCCTGTTGTTTCTTCACCTGTTGTTGTGGGCTGTGATGTTGAGGTAGACGTTTCAACAATTACAGTGGTGGCAGTGGTTGTTGGGCCAGTGGTGACTTCTTTAGGTGGCACTGTGGATGTAGATGGAATGGTCTCCGCTGTGGTTTCTTCAACTGTTGTAGTTCCACCTGTGGTAGGTGTAATTACCTCTGCAGTTGTTGTGGTTGAAGTCGTGGGATTGGAAGTAATGCCAACTGGCCCTGTTGTTTCTTCACCTGTTGATGTGGGCTGTGGTGTTGAGGTAGAGGTTTCAACACTTACGGTGGTGGAAGTGGTTGTTGGGCCAGTGGTGACTCCTTTAGGTGGCACTGTGGATGTAGATGGAATGGTCTCCGTTGTGGATTCTTCAACTGTTGTAGTTCCACCTGTGGTAGGTGTAATTACCTCTGCAGTTGTTGTGGTTGAAGTCGTGGGATTGGAAATAATGCCAACTGGCCCTGTTGTTTCTTCACCTGTTGTTGTGGGCTGTGATGTTGAGGTAGACGTTTCAACAATTACAGTGGTGGCAGTGGTTGTTGGGCCAGTGGTGACTTCTTTAGGTGGCACTGTGGATGTAGATGGAATGGTCTCCGCTGTGGTTTCTTCAACTGTTGTAGTTCCACCTGTGGTAGGTGTAATTACCTCTGCAGTTGTTGTGGTTGAAGTCGTGGGATTGGAAGTAATGCCAACTGGCCCTGTTGTTTCTTCACCTGTTGATGTGGGCTGTGGTGTTGAGGTAGAGGTTTCAACACTTACGGTGGTGGAAGTGGTTGTTGGGCCAGTGGTGACTCCTTTAGGTGGCACTGTGGATGTAGATGGAATGGTCTCCGTTGTGGATTCTTCAACTGTTGTAGTTCCACCTGTGGTAGGTGTAATTACCTCTGCAGTTGTTGTGGTTGAAGTCGTGGGATTGGAAGTAATGCCAACTGGCCCTGTTGTTTCTTCACCTGTTGATGTGGGCTGTGGTGTTGAGGTAGAGGTTTCAACACTTACGGTGGTGGAAGTGGTTGTTGGGCCAGTGGTGACTCCTTTAGGTGGCACTGTGGATGTAGATGGAATGGTCTCCGTTGTGGTTTCTTCAACTGTTGTAGTTAAACCTGTGGTAGGTGTAATTACTTCTGCAGTTGTTGTGGTTGAAGTCGTGGGATTGGAAGTAATGCCAACTGGCCCTGTTGTTTCTTCACCTGTTGTTGTGGGCTGTGATGTTGAGGTAGACGTTTCAACAATTACAGTGGTGGCAGTGGTTGTTGGGCCAGTGGTGACTTCTTTAGGTGGCACTGTGGATGTAGATGGAATGGTCTCCGTTGTGGATCCTTCAAGTGTTGTAGTTCCACCTGTGGTAGGTGTAATTACCTCTGCAGTTGTTGTGGTTGAAGTCCTGGGATTGGAAGTAATGCCAACTGGCCCTGTTGTTTCTTCACCTGTTGATGTGGGCTGTGGTGTTGAGGTAGAGGTTTCAACACTTACGGTGGTGGAAGTGGTTGTTGGGCCAGTGGTGACTCCTTTAGGTGGCACTGTGGATGTAGATGGAATGGTCTCCGTTGTGGATCCTTCAACTGTTGTAGTTCCACCTGTGGTAGGTGTAATTTCCTCTGCATTTGTGGTGGGTGCCTTTGTTGTTGTGGTTGAAGTTGTGGGATTGGAAGTAATGCCAACTGGCCCTGTTGTTTCTTCACCTGTTGATGTGGGCTGTGGTGTTGAGGTAGAGGTTTCAACACTTACGGTGGTGGAAGTGGTTGTTGGGCCAGTGGTGACTTCTTTAGGTGGCACTGTGGATGTAGATGGAATGGTCTCCGTTGTGGTTTCTTCAACTGTTGTAGTTCCACCTGTGGTAGGTGTAATTACCTCTGCAGTTGTTGTGGTTGAAGTCGTGGGATTGGAAGTAATGCCAACTGGCCCTGTTGTTTCTTCACCTGTTGATGTGGGCTGTGGTGTTGAGGTAGAGGTTTCAACACTTACGGTGGTTGAAGTGGTTGTTTGGCCAGTGGTGACTCCTTTAGGTGGCACTGTGGATGTAGATGGAATGGTCTCAGTTGTGGTTTCTTCAACTGTTGTAGTTCCACCTGTGGTAGGTGTAATTACCTCTGCAGTTGTTGTGGTTGAAGTCGTGGGATTGGAAGTAATGCCAACTGGCCCTGTTGTTTCTTCACCTGTTGATGTGGGCTGTGGTGTTGAGGTAGAGGTTTCAACAATTACGGTGGTGGAAGTGGTTGTTGGGCCAGTGGTGACTCCTTTAGGTGGCACTGTGGATGTAGATGGAATGGTCTCCGTTGTGGATTCTTCAACTGTTGTAGTTCCACCTGTGGTAGGTGTAATTACCTCTGCAGTTGTTGTGGTTGAAGTCGTGGGATTGGAAGTAATGCCAACTGGCCCTGTTGTTTCTTCACCTGTTGATGTGGGCTGTGGTGTTGAGGTAGAGGTTTCAACACTTACGGTGGTGGAAGTGGTTGTTGGGCCAGTGGTGACTCCTTTAGGTGGCACTGTGGATGTAGATGGAATGGTCTCCGTTGTGGATTCTTCAACTGTTGTAGTTCCACCTGTGGTAGGTGTAATTACCTCTGCAGTTGTTGTGGTTGAAGTCGTGGGATTGGAAGTAATGCCAACTGGCCCTGTTGTTTCTTCACCTGTTGATGTGGGCTGTGGTGTTGAGGTAGAGGTTTCAACACTTACGGTGGTGGAAGTGGTTGTTTGGCCAGTGGTGACTCCTTTAGGTGGCACTGTGGATGTAGATGGAATGGTCTCCGTTGTGGTTTCTTCAAGTGTTGTAGTTCCACCTGTGGTAGGTGTAATTACCTCTGCAGTTGTTGTGGTTGAAGTCGTGGGATTGGAAGTAATGCCAACTGGCCCTGTTGTTTCTTCACCTGTTGATGTGGGCTGTGGTGTTGAGGTAGAGGTTTCAACAATTACAGTGGTGGAAGTGGTTGTTGGGCCAGTGGTGACTCCTTTAGGTGGCACTGTGGATGTAGATGGAATGGTCTCCGTTGTGGTTTCTTCAAGTGTTGTAGTTCCACCTGTGGTAGGTGTAATTACCTCTGCAGTTGTTGTGGTTGAAGTCGTGGGATTGGAAGTAATGCCAACTGGCCCTGTTGTTTCTTCACCTGTTGATGTGGGCTGTGGTGTTGAGGTAGAGGTTTCAACAATTACAGTGGTGGAAGTGGTTGTTGGGCCAGTGGTGAACTCTTTAGGTGGCGTTGTGGATGTAGATGGAATGGTCTCCGTTGTGGTTTCTTCAACTGTTGTAGTTCCACCTGTGGTAGGTGTAATTACCTCTGCAGTTGTTGTGGTTGAAGTCGTGGGATTGGAAATAATGCCAACTGGCCCTGTTGTTTCTTCACCTGTTGTTGTGGGCTGTGATGTTGAGGTAGACGTTTCAACAATTACAGTGGTGGCAGTGGTTGTTGGGCCAGTGGTGACTCCTTTAGGTGGCACTGTGGATGTAGATGGAATGGTCTCCGTTGTGGTTTCTTCAACTGTTGTAGTTAAACCTGTGGTAGGTGTAATTACTTCTGCAGTTGTTGTGGTTGAAGTCGTGGGATTGGAAGTAATGCCAACTGGCCCTGTTGTTTCTTCACCTGTTGTTGTGGGCTGTGATGTTGAGGTAGACGTTTCAACAATTACAGTGGTGGCAGTGGTTGTTGGGCCAGTGGTGACTTCTTTAGGTGGCACTGTGGATGTAGATGGAATGGTCTCCGTTGTGGATCCTTCAAGTGTTGTAGTTCCACCTGTGGTATGTGTAATTACCTCTGCAGTTGTTGTGGTTGAAGTCCTGGGATTGGAAGTAATGCCAACTGGCCCTGTTGTTTCTTCACCTGTTGATGTGGGCTGTGGTGTTGAGGTAGAGGTTTCAACACTTACGGTGGTGGAAGTGGTTGTTGGGCCAGTGGTGACTCCTTTAGGTGGCACTGTGGATGTAGATGGAATGGTCTCCGTTGTGGATCCTTCAACTGTTGTAGTTCCACCTGTGGTAGGTGTAATTTCCTCTGCATTTGTGGTGGGTGCCTTTGTTGTTGTGGTTGAAGTTGTGGGATTGGAAGTAATGCCAACTGGCCCTGTTGTTTCTTCACCTGTTGATGTGGGCTGTGGTGTTGAGGTAGAGGTTTCAACACTTACGGTGGTGGAAGTGGTTGTTGGGCCAGTGGTGACTTCTTTAGGTGGCACTGTGGATGTAGATGGAATGGTCTCCGTTGTGGTTTCTTCAACTGTTGTAGTTCCACCTGTGGTAGGTGTAATTACCTCTGCAGTTGTTGTGGTTGAAGTCGTGGGATTGGAAGTAATGCCAACTGGCCCTGTTGTTTCTTCACCTGTTGATGTGGGTTGTGGTGTTGAGGTAGAGGTTTCAACACTTACGGTGGTTGAAGTGGTTGTTTGGCCAGTGGTGACTCCTTTAGGTGGCACTGTGGATGTAGATGGAATGGTCTCCGTTGTGGATTCTTCAACTGTTGTAGTTCCACCTGTGGTAGGTGTAATTACCTCTGCAGTTGTTGTGGTTGAAGTCGTGGGATTGGAAGTAATGCCAACTGGCCCTGTTGTTTCTTCACCTGTTGATGTGGGCTGTGGTGTTGAGGTAGAGGTTTCAACACTTACGGTGGTGGAAGTGGTTGTTGGGCCAGTGGTGACTCCTTTAGGTGGCACTGTGGATGTAGATGGAATGGTCTCCGTTGTGGTTTCTTCAAGTGTTGTAGTTCCACCTGTGGTAGGTGTAATTACCTCTGCAGTTGTTGTGGTTGAAGTCGTGGGATTGGAAGTAATGCCAACTGGCCCTGTTGTTTCTTCACCTGTTGATGTGGGCTGTGGTGTTGAGGTAGAGGTTTCAACACTTACAGTGGTGGAAGTGGTTGTTGGGCCAGTGGTGACTCCTTTAGGTGGCACTGTGGATGTAGATGGAATGGTCTCCGTTGTGGTTTCTTCAAGTGTTGTAGTTCCACCTGTGGTAGGTGTAATTACCTCTGCAGTTGTTGTGGTTGAAGTCGTGGGATTGGAAGTAATGCCAACTGGCCCTGTTGTTTCTTCACCTGTTGATGTGGGCTGTGGTGTTGAGGTAGAGGTTTCAACACTTACTGTGGTGGAAGTGGTTGTTGGGCCAGTGGTGACTCCTTTAGGTGGCACTGTGGATGTAGATGGAATGGTCTCCGTTGTGGTTTCTTCAACTGTTGTAGTTAAACCTGTGGTAGGTGTAATTACCTCTGCAGTTGTTGTGGTTGATGTCGTGGGATTGGAAGTAATGCCAACTGGCCCTGTTGTTTCTTCACCTGCTGATGTGGGCTGTGGTGTTGAGGTAGAGGTTTCAACACTTACGGTGGTGGAAGTGGTTGTTGGGCCAGTGGTGACTCCTTTAGGTGGCACTGTGGATGTAGATGGAATGGTCTCCGTTGTGGTTTCTTCAACTGTTGTTGTGGGCTGTGGTGTTGAGGTAGAGGTTTCAACAATTACTGTGGTGGAAGTGGTTGTTGGACCAGCGGTGACAATTTTAGGCGGCTGTGTGGAACTTTCAGTGGTAGTATATTTAGTTACCTCTGCAGTTGTTGTTGGTGCCTTTGTAGTTGTGATTGAAGTTGAGGGCCGTGATGTTGAGGTAGAGGCTTCAACATTTTCAGTTGTAGATGATGATGCTGTGGTGTGTGTGAATATCCCGGATGTACTTGGATTGGTAATTTGGGAGTGAGGCTCTGTTGTCAATATTCCACCTGTGATGACTGATTCTGTTGTTGTTAAGGGATTTGTTGTTGATGTTAAAGGCCACAATGTACCTGTTAGGTGAGGTAGTGTTTTTGTAATTGACTCAATCGAAGTCACTGAAGGTTTGGTTGTGACATGTGATGTCGTTGTTGCGATACCAGTGGTGACTTCTTTCGGTGGATTTGTGGATGTGATATTCTCAGTTGTGGTTTCTTCCTTTGTTGAAGTCTCAGCTGTGGTCGATGTAGCTACTTCTCCACTTGTTGAGGGTACCATAGTTGTTGTAGTTACAGTTGTCGGTTTTGAAATTGTGACTGTACTTGCTCCTGATGTTGTAGTTGAAGGATTTAATGATGAACTTGTGGTGATTTTAGGGGTCATCTCCATTGTTGTGGAAGACCAAGTTGAAGTAGATGTTGGTTCTGTTTTTGAAAAATATATATCTTTAGTTAACTTGGCTAGAATAATACAATTTTAATTTACCAAATAGCTCGTATTTACAATACTTATCATTCATATTCAATTTGAACATATCGTCAATATGAATTAAGCTCATCACTACCACCTACAGTAGGATCCACCCGAACCCGAATACCCGAGACTCCACCAGGGGCCCGAGCTGGTACGGGTCCAAAATTCTAAATTTTCCTTCTGGTCCGGGCCGAGTCATGTTTGATTGTCATTGGGTCTTAATGCAGATTGACCTGAGTGGACCTGAATGTACCCGACCACAGCTCTGCATGGCCTGTACCGTATTTATTTTACGCTAATATGGTGAATTTATTGACTTATAGAAGGCCTAGACAAAATATACAAAATATACAAATTAACCAGAGGAGCATCTTGGCTGATAAATATAATTATTTTGTCACTCGGGTCCAATCAGGTCTGGTCTAGACCTGGACCAGTTAGGGTATGGGTCGGGTCTAGGTCTGGTTGTTGTCGGGTCCATTCGTGTTTGGGTCTGATTGTCCTCAGGTCTGTTCGGGTCCAGGTCCACCTGGACCCGAACAGCGTTTTGGACCCGAGAAGACCTCTACTACCATCTTACATACAAATTGCTATTAAGTTCCATCAAGATTTCCATTTACCAGTATGCTATTTAGCAAAAATTGGGCTGCCCTTTAATCATTCAAGAGTTTCTGTGCTTACCAGGTGTTGAGAAGTGGAAGACAGTTGTGGGCTTTAGCGTTGTCGTAGAGGCCTGTGTTGTTGTTGTGGTCAGAGGGGAAGTTGTGGTTGGTACTGGAGTTGTGGTCACTTGACAAGGGGAAATGTTCCTGGTAATGGTTCCGTTCACGGCGCAAACAGCAACTATGCAGTTACCAATCCCATCTGTTGTATTGTAGAGGGTTGCTCCATATGGCTGTTGTTTACCATTATACAAGCATGTACAATCTGCAATAAAAACAAGTATTTTAAATTAGATTCAATCAATGTTGCTTTGGTCATTGCTAAATACTCTACTTTTATTTGATGATGTCATCCTTACCATTTACATTATAACTACAACTCACTCCAGTCATTGTGCAGGTGCTTTAAAAGAAGAACAATGATTTACATGTTTTAATTATTCACAGTTTCAAATGATATAGACATAAATGTTTTGTTCAAATTATTATCATAGAGGTATAACTAGTCAGGGCTTGGTAATAAAGTACTGTAAGTTGTGAAATGCATGGGGAGCAAGGCAAGTTTTCAGATTGCCATATAGCCATAATTGGCATCACTATGGAAAAACTAGCATGACCTTCCCATCTTAGACAAACCCCTTTACCACCCTCTTCCCTAAACTTTACGCAATACAGAAAACCTAATACTTTCACAGTTAGAACATTCAGAATATGCTCTGAAATAGCACAGATACTGTGAACTGAATTATTTAAACATACCATGTTTTGCAATTTGGTGCCGGAACATTCTGTCCATTGGTGTACTGGTTTCCTTCATAGTCAAAGCAGCCACATTGTTCCCTCTCCACACACTTCATTGTCTTCTCATTGAAGTAAGGTTGTGCCACAGGACAGTTAGGATAGCAGCCTGTAATAAGCAAAATAGCCAAGAGGTTACAAAAGGTCAAGTCTTGTTAAGGATAACAGTAGTCAGTGTAAATGTAGCCTGAGGCTGCTCAGACACACAGCATGTATATTTATAACCATTGTTGGGGTCAGTTTCAATTACAATTGATATTCAGAAGTCATATCCATGTGAGACAAAATATGAGTTAGATGATCATATCCCTACCTTCCAATGCTGGAATTAAACTAGAACAGTCTCCGGAAGGGTTTCTGCAGGTCTTCATACACTGAGCTCCACATGCCTTGTAGTGCCACTCACATTCTCCAGTGGGGTTGTAGTAATCACAGAACAGTGCTGTTTGTGGTGGACAAAATATGATGGGCAAAAAATAGTTCATTAATTGAACTAGAATAATGATCCCTTTTCATGATCAACTGTCCAATATGATAATGTGTCAACCTGGTCCAGTAATGAATTGACAAGTGCCGTAATGTAGTTGAAAATCACATTTAATGTTGATTGTGAAGAAACTTACGGCAAATTCGAGGGGTTCTCCAGGCTACGCATGCTCCAGCTTCATTGCAGGCCTTTGCATAAGCTGCCACTGCGGTACAGAAGCACTCACAGTCTCCACCACTGTCACAAGCACATGAGTCTCTCACACAAGCATCGTAGTAAGGAGAGGGGTCCACCTTAAATGCACAGCAATGTGTTGTAAGATATACAGAAGTTGCATGGTGAAGTACATTTCTTAGTCCACAAAAGACAAATCCACATATCTTACTAGTAGTGTATCCTAGTTGAATATATCCATACCTGGTTCTGGCAGGCTGCGAAGACATCACTCTTAATGATGCTGCACTGTTTCTGGGCCCAAGACGCTCTGTACGGGTTAGAGGCACATGGGTGCACTACAGCGGATACACTTGGGCAGCTTGATGAAACTTTCCAGCTGTTTCCAAATTCCACCGGATCAACAACTGTTGCCTGGGCTCTAGTGGTGAAGTCATTGTTTGCGTTGCCATCATAGTTTCCACACAGACCACACACTTGCCCCTGAAGAAAAGAGATCATGAATGAAAATGATTGATTTGGCAGGGTTCTACAAAAGTCTTGGTAATATCAGTTTTGACTGAATACTGAATTCATTTCTTCATCAGAGTATCTTAATGTACCTGGTATTGTGGGCTAAGCTTGATAAAGAGACTGGTCTTCTTGTCCCACATGAGGATTAGACCACTTTTGACTTCAATAACCAGATAATTCCCCAGAAGGCTGATCTGTTTAGGAAACTGCTCTTGTGGAGTACTCCTGACAACTTGAGCGGTCCCATCTGCCAATATGAGCTCACTGGTCTGTAATAGAGAAATATGTATTCATACATAACTTGGTCTAAAATCAGATCTCAACTTGATGTTTGGTTGATGATTTGTTGATTGTTCTTTACACGAGGGATGGAATGTACAATATTGTGTGAAGTCAAGTTGCTCATTACCCCCAGGAAGAGCTTGATGGTCTTGGAGCAGGTGGTGCCTTTAGTTCCACACGGAACGTTCTCAGTGAGAACTCTGAAGCTGCCACTGCCATTAGTATTGCCACAGTAGTCCTGTGCGAAAGGAAAATATTTTTAATATGTTTAAAATTCACACTTTTGAATGCTGATACAATTCTACCAAATAAAGAGACACAAACCTGAATGAGAGTGTATTCACAGTTTCCATTAAAGTTGAACCTTTTCTCATCAAAGGTGATATAGTGACCCTCTCCGTAGATTGCACAAACTCCATCACAAAGATGTGTGGTACACTGCCATTGACTGTCCTTGCAAGTACTGTGAACAACACACACATAATGTCATAAAAATTGCCTGACATTTTTTTCATTATTTGTAAGTCTGTGTTCTTTATGTTTTCTCCCCCTGAGGTGTAAGACACAAAACAGGCATACCATGTATTGCAGTCAACCTTAAGAGTCTCTCCAGCTTGGTAAGTAGCTCCATTGTGAGAACAAGGACAAAGTTCCTCCTTGATGCAGTCTCCGTTCCCATCAGACACCAGTCCAGTGGGGCACATACAACCTGATGTGCACTCTGTGCTGATCTAAAGGGATTGAACAAAGTGCACACATAAGTCATGGCAAATTAAAGAGATATGGACGATGTTTTTGTACACCGGGGGAGGAGGGGGGTGGGTATTTGACATAATTGAGATTCTCAAAAGTTTTTGTTCAGTCAACACAAAACTCAGTATAATAGTGACAGTATGTGACAATCCCATTTAGAGTGAATGGGGGACTCACACAGGTCATGTCCAGAGTTTTGCAGCTCTTCTGACACTCTGAACCTGAAGCTCCTGGAGGTGCAGTTGAGCAGTTGAAGAAAACCATTGGCAGTGTGCATACTGGGGATATATGAGAATACAAGTAAAAAAAACTATTTTCAATCCTCAAACAAGCAGAATATAATTATCATATATCCAGACATATCCACATTCATCATCATCATTAATCACATTGTCTTACATGAATTGCTTGAATCCTCTTGGTTAATTTCAAATGTACCTGTTTTGTGAAGGATGCATGTAAAGGGTTAAATCATATTAAGCCATATTTTTTATAAATAAATTGATCAATTAAATTAATAAATTGAAAGCAAAGATCATAAACTTACTAAATAGTCTTGCTCCCCCAGTGCAACTCAGTGTCCCTTGTCTGCAAGTACTGTAAAATAGTTACAGTATTAATAGTTATAGATAGTAAGATAATCAAATTAACAGCAAATATCATTATGACATGATTTAATACACAGTTTTGAATATATCCATGAAGTTTCATTTGTACTTGTATTTATTTTGGTCTCTTAGCTTTATATGTATCAAATCAAATCAAATGTATTTATATAGCCCTTCTTACATCAGCTGATATATCAAAGTGCTGTACAGAAACCCAGCCTATAACCCCAAACAGCAAGCAATACAGGTGTAGAAGCACTGTGGCTAGGAAAAACTCCCTGGAAAGGTCAAAACCTAGTAAGAAACCTAGAGAGGAACCAGGCTATGAGGGGTGGCCAGTCCTCTTCTGGCTGTGCCGGGTGGAGATTATAACAGAACATGGCCAAGATGTTCAAATGTTCATAAATAATAATAATAATCACAGTAGTTGTCGAGGGTGCAACAACTCAGCACCTCAGGAATAAATGTCAGTTGGCTTTTCATAGCCAATCATTGAGAGTATCTCTACCGCTCCTGCTGTCTCCTGCTGTCTTTATATGTATGAGGGAGGTTCTTACCAGGTGGCACCGTCTCTGCTGATAGTCTCTCCTGCAGGGACCACCGAGCCCTTGTCATAGCAGGGACAGTTGGTCGGGGCAACACACTGGCCAGCCTCGTCCATGTAGGTACCCTCTGCACAGCCACAGCCGTCCACCAGAACAAACTTCACCTGGCAAGATTGGTCTGTCATGCTCAGTGAGCGGCAGGTGCGTCCACAGCTGGTCATGTTGTAGGTATAAACTGTTTGACTGGGACAGGTGGCGAATTTATCTGAGAAAAGTCATTAGATATGAGTAGTATTAGCAAGATATTGATTTCCTTATATCTTTGTATTTGTGCAGTTTTCAGGTTATTTGTATTTAGTAACTACTGTTGTTGTTTCAGTAAAATCATTCTATTCTAATCAATTTAATCAGCACTCATTATAATGACACATTGCGAGAGGTCTCCATGGTGCCGTGCTGTCTACTCACTGCAGATAGTGTCTCTCCAGCCACTGAGCTGGATACCCTCGGCAGCACAAGCGTGGACATAAGAGGAGACGGCAGCACACATGCAGTCCTCACTCTTCTCACAGTTACAGCTGTCATACATGCAGTTCTGTTGGAAAAAGAGTCAAAGTGTGTCAAGACTATAACCTCATCACATAAGAGTTTAATGGTTTTACTTTATGATTGTATCCTTCTTAACTAACTTACGGTTTTGTAGGTGTCTGGTCTTATTTCAGAATGGCAAGGGGAGAACACTCCTTTAGGATCCGATAACATGGAACACCAGTGCTGGGCATATTTCTCTGTGAAAAAGACAATCATAATATCAACATAAGCATATACTATCTTATATAACTTTGTTATAATCATTCAAATAGTGATTAATCCGCAGGCTTAATAAATATGTACCATTTTCGATGCTCAAACTGCAGGGGTTTTCAAAGCTAGTCTTGACATCAGGGCAGCTGGCCATGGTTTTCCATGTGTTGGCAAAAGCTACAGCTGTGCCCTCCACCAATCCACTGATGACTCTGAACTCATCTGCCTGAACGTCATTGTAGTTTCCGCAAAGGCCTGTGGAAAATAATTGAAGTTATTTGATTTTTATGAATAGAGATACCAAAGAAAAAGGTATGAAACTGATGGATGAATCTGAAGCATACCACAGGTTGTTCCTTTGTAGGATGAGATGGCAGTTATGTAGATCTGCATAACTGGTGAAAGCTGGATCTGAAGTTGAACTCCAAGAGTTGTCTGGATAACAATGTAGAATGAGGAGGGCTTGAAGACGGTCACTTCAGCTGCAATACATGAAATAAATAGATGGACATCATTAAGGCTTCATCTAGTGAATATAAATAATATGGAGTTCATACACTGATCCACACTACAATTTAATTTGGCATTACAATGGATAGTCTCACCTGTATTGAGTGGGAGCTGAGAAAGAATCTGATTTACAAAAACACTTCCACATGACTGGACTCGGATCACCTGTGAATTAGATAAGATAATATATTTTATTAAATTCTAATTTGTTTCTATACATAAGCATTTTATGAGATTGCAAATATCCCAGCAATATTTGCCAAATCAGGGCAATTATTATTATTTATTTTTTTTTATTTTTTTTTTTTATCCCCTTTTCTCCCCAATTTTTTTGTGGTATCCAATCGCTAGTAATTACTATCTTGTCTCATCGCTACAACTCCCGTACGGGCTCGGGAGAGACGAAGGTCGAAAGCCATGCGTCCTCCGAAGCACAACCCAACCAAGCCGCACTGCTTCTTTAACACAGCGCGCCTCCAACCCGGAAGGCAGCCGCACCAATGTGTCGGAGGAAACACCGTGCACCCGCCCCCCTCGGTTAGCGCGCACTGCGCCCGGCCCGCCACAGGAGTCGCTGGAGCGCGATGAGACAAGGATATCCCTACCGGCCAAACCCTCCCTAACCCGGACGACGCTGTGCCAATTGTGCGTCGCCCCACGGACCTCCCGGTCGCGGCCGGCTGCGACAGAGCCTGGGTGCGAACCCAGAGACTCTGGTGGCGCAGTTAGCACTGCGATGCAGTGCCCTAGACCACTGCGCCACCCGGGAGGCCCAAATCAGGGCAATTTTAAATAAGGTTACTGTGTGTTTAGACAAAAAGTTTGAGGGATATTTATTTGCAAACCAGTATAATTAACTTAAAGAAGCGGTTTTGTTTGGAAATGAGTTGACAGGTCCTTGTATTATTTGCTCTGAAAAGTATTTGGAGAGTTGCCTTACAGTGGATCTGCTGGAGAGGGCTAGGGTAACAGCCCTCATACACGTCTCAGTGTCAGTCAACCCACACTTCACAATATCTCCCAGCACGGTGAATTCAGTTCCATTGCATTGCTGAAAGAAAACCAGCATGAGTTTGAAGGCAAAAACATGAAATGAGAGTGACTCACTTAAAGATTGACCCCTTTGGACACGTCTACATAACATATGGCTCACCTTTGCACTGAAAAGTTCTACTGAATGTTTTCTACTAGTTTCTACTTGCTTTGCTATACTGCACCACATGAACTGACCTTGGTCAGAATGTAAGAGCAGTCCCCATGGAAGGTGTAGGCTTTCCCATCATAGGTGGTGATGTGGGTTCCTCCCTCCACAGAGCAGGTCCCAGGACAGTCCTTGTCTGTACAGGCCCACTGACCACCAGCACAGGTGCTAAAGGGAACATTTACAGGCTCATCTCACAACTGCATTCATATGGTATTTTAGAAATATTTACATGCATTCAGTTTTAATAATCACACTGTAGAGTTTGGCATGATTCATGAAAATGAGGCATGGGATATGTGATGTTTAAATCAGATGATGTACTTGGCCTACCATTCTTTACAGTTGCTGGTGTAAGATTCTCCAGATTTGTATACTTGTCCATTGTGGACACAAAGGCATTCGCTCAATGGAATACAGCCACTGTTGCTGACATCATCAAAAACAGTACCTATTTGGTGAGAGATCAGGCATAATTTTAAGACAACATTCAGAAAGATTTTAGTTCCTGACAGAAAAGTATTCCTTTAAGAGATTGCTAAAACTGCATTCAGTAAGGAGTGTTATTCTAATGTTTACTTTACACAGAGAACTGCAATGACTCCAGGAAGTAACTGAGAAAAACATTCATTATTTACTCCTTCCTTTGTCACCTTATTTAGATACTTTGCACACATTGACATAATTGGTAAAGGTGTGGTGTTTTCATGATGTGCTTTAGGTAAGGTCCGTGGGGCGACGCACAATTGGCATAGCGTCGTCCGGGTTAGAGAGGGTTTGGCCGGTAGGGATATCCTTGTCTCAGTATGTAAAATGTAATAAAATGTATGCACTCTACTGTAAGTCGCTCTGGATAAGAGCGTCTGCTAAATGACTAAAATGTAAATGTAAATGTTAACTTGTACAACAGAGTTGTAGTGGTGTGGGGGCTGTGCTTTGGCAAAGTGGGTGGGGTTATATCCTGCCTGTTTGGCCCTGTCCGGAGGTATCGTCGGGTGGGGCCACAGTGTCTCCCGACCTCTCCTGTCTCAGCCTCCAATATTTATGCTGCAGTAGTTTATGTGTCGGGGGGCTACGGTCAGACTGTTATATCTGGAGAATTTCTCCTGTCTTATCCAGTGTCCTGTGTGAATTTAAGTATGCTCTCTAATTCTCTCTTTCTTTCTCTCTTTCATTATTTCTTTATTTCTCTCTCTCGGAGGACCTGAGCCCTAGGACCATGCCTCAGGACTACCTGGCTTGATGACTCCTTGCTGTCCTCAGTCCACCTGGCCGTGCTGCTGCTCCAGTTTCAACTGTTCTGCCTGCGGCTATGGAACCCTGACCTGTTCACCGGACGTGCTACCTGTCCCATACCTGCTGTTTTCAACTCTCTAGAGACAGCAGGAGCGGTAGAGATACTCTGAATGATTGGCCATGAAAAGCCAACTGACATTTACTCCTGAGGTGCTGACCTGTTGCACCCTCGACAACCACTGTGATTATTATTATTTGACCCTGCTGGTCATCTATGAACATTTGAACATCTTGGCCATGTTCTGTTGTAATCTCCACCCGGCACAGCCAGAAGAGGACTGGCAACCCCTCATAGCCTGGTTCCTCTCTAGGTTTCTTCCTAGGTTTTGGCCTTTCTAGGGAGTTTTTCCTAGCCACCGTGCTTCTACACCTGCATTGCTTGCTGTTTGGGGTTTAAGGCTGGATTTCTGGACATCACTTTGAGATATCAGCTGATGTAAGACAGGCTTTATAAATACGTTTGATTTGATTTGAACCTATGTGGTACCTAGAGGACAGAAGCAGCCGTCTGTACAGTGGTCTTCACACAACTGGCTGGCCTCTGGGTTGGAGCAGGTGTCAACACAGGGGCTTCCACACTCCTGGTACTCCATGTTGTAGGGGCATGTCTTATCTGAGAAAATAAACATTGTGATTAACTGTTTCCTTAAAATAGATTGTGAACATGATCATTTAGTGTTTGCTGGTCATGTTGAAGAGTATATGCATGCTTACAGCAGAACTGTTCAGTCCTCCATTGCTGGGGCTTCCCCCCTGCGTGAACACACTGACGGGAGTACTCTGAGATGGTGTTGCACAGGCAGAAGGAGTTGGTGCTGTTATCACAGTGGCACAGGTCTGCAAGGCAGGTCTTGATGAAGGAGTCCATGTCCAAATAATTAGCGCAGCTACTGAAAGCTGCACTGGAGAACAGCTGCTGACAAAATTCCTACAAATAGAGACAAACCACAAAAGGTTACCATATAGAAAACATTTGTTGGATCACATGGATTAATTGCTATTTCTAACTTCTATTAACATTGTTTTGTATTCTTCTTCTGTGGTTTGAATTGGAATACCTCATCTCCACAACTCTCCGCGGAAGTTAGCATAGGCTCCTCACAGACTTCCAGAGGGCCATCCAGTTTCCAGAGGTTTCCATAGTCAGAGCTAGAGAGTTTCCCACCTGCAACAACACAGACATTGACAATTAGCTTTTCCACCTACAGTATGTAATGTAGGTACATTTCAGTTTTGGCATTTTCAGAAATTATTTTACCATTGATGATGAACTCGTTGTATGTTTGGACTTCATTGAAGTCACCACAGAGTCCGCAGGTCTGGTTTCTGTACTTCTCGTTCATTTCAATCTGTAGAATGACAGGTGTTGAGTAAAAAAAATCTCATCCTGTTCAGCACCATTCACGTGTTCAGTCTTGGCTATCCTCCATGTTTATAACCTATCTTTTTGTTAGTCTTATATTAGGGAGTGACAGAAAATGTAATTCAAATCTACAAATATTTGCAAACACTTCATCAAATAAACATTGGAACATTAGCCTGTGTGTGTATAGGGTATACATCTTCACATATCCTGTTTAATTCATCCTCGTTCTTCAGGTAATTCTGCCTTTCAATGTTAATATTTTAGGAGGGGAGTAGACAGTGCTTCAGCCAACATGAGACAAGGAGCAGCAAAAAACAGGTGTCTCCCCCATCACGATCAACTGCTGATCATGGCCAATGAAGGCAAAGATACTATGCTTTTAATCTAAAGAAAAATGTAACATTATTAACTAATCAACCATTGAAGAGGAAAATTAGAGAAGCAGGTATTTTACCATTAGGGAGTCATCCTTGTTCCAAACAGCAACCAGCCCCAGTTTGGCTACGACCTTCACATTGGATGTAGTCTTCACGATGCTGACTCCAGACAAGCTGAACGGCAGGGTCACCCTTCAGGAGGAAGAAGATGTTTAAAGGTCGTCCAATACATTATGATTATAATTATTATTAAATTCCAGAATGTAGCACATAAAATCCCCAAGAGAGGTGCTTGCAGAATGACGAATCAGTCAAATGACAGGGAAACTCACGTCTGCCCATTGACCACAACAACACCCTTGGATAGCTCCACCACTACACCATCCAGTATCATGGTGATCTTGCTAATGGTGGGCTGGTTGTCCACCACCTGCCGCCTCATCTGGATGTTGAAAGCCTCATAGCTGCTCTTACACAGTGAGGTCACAACATGGTTGCAGGTGGAGGGGAGCTGGAAAAAGTCCCCGTCAAAAGTCTTGAAATGGTAGTTACCCCATGTGCTGCAGACCTGGTCATTGTGTGAGGCATTCACTCCTGAGGGACAAGAAAAACAAATGTCAGTTCCTTCTTAGCTTATTGATGGATACCCAGTCATTTATTCATTGTGCATTCTGTCAGTCATTTACCTGAAAGTGTGGGTATCGTTGTGATCATTGTCGGGATGATTGTTACACTTGTGGTAGGGTTCACTGAAAAAAAGCAATTCATGAGTATTTTACAATATTATATGAACATTCCGGATAGAATTCAATCATTGCAGATTTAGATTGTTGCATTGCGCTTTTAGAAGTGTATTTGATTTGCACAGCAGTATGTCCAGGCGAAGGGACATTTGAAGCATGATGTGACCCATTCAATATTGACAGTGAACCTAAGGCTCCATTAAATCCGTATCGCCGAAGTTCAGTGCTATCGTGCAATTTAATTTTAAAGGGAATGTTCCTGCGTTCGCAGAGTCTTCTGTGCCTGAACCACAGTACTTTGATGCTCTATGAATTGCATAGGTGTGGTCAAAGCTTTTGGAATGCTCAGCCCTGGCTGACAGGTCATCCGACAAATAAAACGAACATGAAGATTTCTTAATCAAGTGTCATCTGCTTTGTAAACTAAACACATTGAATTCCGATGACTGTTCAGTTCCTATTTTACATATTTAGGCATCAGATGTTCCCTGTCAGTATTATTTGAGCAATATCAGACATTTGACATACTTACCAAAACTGTTATTTTAAAGATATGCACTTGAGTTTTGTCTGTATTCTGTTCTTGTTTTTGTTCCTGATCAAAAACAAATTCTAAAGTACCAACACACACCCAGTGGGGGGAGTGCTTTATGTATTTATAACACTATAAACTATGTTACAACCACTCATGATAACAATCATTAATGATAACGATTTCTAAAAGGTTATAGATTTTTCACCACAAATGTGTAACATTTTCACATTTAGACGGAAACAATCTAAAAGAAAAAGGTCTCATGCACTGAGGCTAGGAAACACTGTCACCACCGATAAATCCGCGATAATGGAGAATTTCAAAAAGCATTTTTCTACAGCTGGCCATGCTTTCCACCTGGCTACCACTACCCCGGTCAACAGCCCTGCACCCCTCACTGCAACTTGCCCAAGCCCATTTCTCCTTCACCCAAATCCAGATAGCTGATGTTCTGAAAGAGCTGCAAAATCTGAACCCCTACAAATCAGCAGGGCTAGACAATCTGGACCCTCTCTTCCTAAAATTATAAGCCAAAATTGTTGCAACCCCTATTACTAGCTCGTTCAACCTGTCTTTCGTATCGTCTGAGGTCCCCAATGATTGGAAAACTGTCGCGGTCATCCCTCTCTTCAAAGGGGGAGACACTCTAGACCCAAACTGCTACCGACCTATTTCTATCCTACCCTGCCTTTCTAAGGTCTTCGAAAGCCAAGTTAACAAACAGATCACCAACCATTTCGAATCCCACCGTACCTTCTCCGCAATGCAATCTGGTTTCAGAGCTGGTCATGGGTGCACCGCAGCCACGCTCAAGGTCCTAAACGATATCATAACTGCCATCAATAAGAGACAATACTGTGCAGCTGTATTCATCGACCTGGTCAATGCTTTCGACTCTGTCAATCACTGCATTCTTATCGACAGATTCAACAGCCTTGATTTCTCAAATGACTGCCTCAACAGGGCCTGTTGTCCGGACCTCTGGCAGTCTCTATGGGGGTGTCACAGGGTTCAATCCTCGGGCCGACTCTTTTCTCTGTATACATCAATGATGTCGCTCTTGCTGCTGGTGATTCTCTGATCCGACACCATTCGGTGTACTTCTGGCCCTTCCTTGGACACTGTGTTAACTAACCTCCAGACGAGCTTCAATGCTATACAACTCTCCTTCCGTGGCCTCCAACTGCTCTTAAATGCAAGCAAAACTAAATGCATGCTCTTCAACCGATCGCTACCCACACCTGCCCACCCGTCCAGCATCACTACTCTGGACGGTTCTGACTTAGAATATGTGGACAACTACAAATACCTAGGTGTCTGACTAGACTGTAAACTCTCCTTCCAGACTCACATTAAGCATCTCCAATCCAAAATTAAATCTAGA
This sequence comes from Salvelinus namaycush, assembly GCF_016432855.1. Lineage (NCBI taxonomy): Eukaryota > Metazoa > Chordata > Actinopteri > Salmoniformes > Salmonidae > Salvelinus > Salvelinus namaycush. Next base: position 67,889,978 of record NC_052307.1, read on the forward strand.
ATCGGCTTCCTATTTCGCAACAAAGCATCCTTCACTCATGCTGCCAAACATACCCTCGTAAAACTGACCATCCTACCGATCCTTGACTTCGGCGATGTCATTTACAAAATTGCCTCCAACACTCTACTCAGCAAACTGGATGCAGTCTATCACAGTGCCATCCATTTTGTCACCAAAGCCCCATATTCTACCCACCACTGCGACCTGTATGCTCTTGTTGGCTGGCCCTCACTTCATATCCATCGCCAAACCCACTGGCTCCAGGTCATCTATAAGTCGTTGCTAGGTAAAGTAAAGTCCTGCCTTATCTCAGCTCACTGGTCACCATAGCAGCACCCACCCGCAGCACGCGCTCCAGCAGGTATATTTCACTGGTCACCCCCTAAGCCAATTCCTCCTTCGGCCGCCTTTCCCTCCAGTTCTCTGCTGCCAATGACTGGAACAAACTGCAAAAATCACTGAAGCTGGAGACTCATATCTCCATTACTAGCTGAAATCACCAACTGTCAGAGCAGCTCACAGATCACTGCACCTGTACATAGCCAATCTGTAAATAGCCCATCCAACTACCTCATCACCATATTATTATTTATTTTATATATTTTGCTCCTTTGCACCCCAGTACCGCTTACTTGCACACTCATCTTCTGCACATCTATCACCCCAGTGTTTAATTTGCCTTACTGTAAGAATTTTGCCACTATGGCTTATTTATTGCCTCACCCCCATTACCCTACCTCATTTGCACACACTGTATATAGACTTTCTCTTTTGTATTATTGACTGTATGTTAGTTTTTTCCCTGTGTAACTCTGTGTTGTTGTTTGTGTCGCACTGCTTTGCTTTATCTTGGCCAGGTCGCAGTTATAAATGAGAACTTGTTCTCAACTAGCCTACCTAGTTAAATAAAGGTGAAAATATATATATATTTTTTTATAAACAAATGTGTATAAGTAACAGAACTAGGATGAAAACTTCAATGAATAATGTAATCATACGATCGTAGGAAATGTGTGTGCTGCCCTAAAGCAGAAAAAAGGAAAACCGTTATTACTGATTGAGTAAAAACTGCTACTGTATGCCTACTGTTGAATTCTTCAAAATGCATGTATAATACATGTAATCACTTTTCTGTGTGTTTGTACATTTCTGAATAGCTAACACATAAATATTTTTGATAATGAGATGTTACATTAAATATATATATATATATATATATATATATATATATATATATATATATATATATATATATATATATATATAGAGAGAGAGAGAGAGAGAGAGAGAGAGAGAGAGAGAGAGAGAGAGAGAGAGAGAGAGAGAGAGAGAGATATTATCAAATCTGAAAGTCACCTTCCCTTCTGATTTAGGCTAATGAATGAATATTCTACCAACCTGTTTGTGTTGATTTGATCAGTAGTGCCAGGCATATCAGCCTCCATATCGGTGTATCCTTGGTTGTCCCCATGGTGATCCTGTGGGTAGTGAACAGGTCCTACACAGGTGATATGAGAGAGGTGCTTAGGATGGATCTGGTTTTTATAACCACCTGTATTTGAGGAGGGACCTTAAAGGTTAACACAAAGGTGGGGCCACCGGTTAAACATGACTCAATGACGACTTTAAAACTTGAATGTTCTGTCTTATGAGGTTTTTTAGTACATTAAGCATGAGCATTTACATACAGATTTAGCTATTTTTATTAAGTGGGTTCATAATGTCCTTTATTATAGACCTACACATCTATATTGCACAAGAGAAGTTACTTAATAGTCTTATGTGATTCCATTTTTACAAGGAGAGGTGTCTTCCTTCCTCATCCAGTATCTATCTCAGGCAGCAGCTCCACTCCAGTGGTTTAAGCATTTGGTATTGTATTAGGATCCCCATTATCCCAAAAGCAGCAGATACTCCTCCTGGGGTCCACAATTCAATACATGCTTTTTCTTTACGTAATGTATATTTTAATGTATAATTACAGATACATTCATTATAAGTAGTGAGATTTGATAGAAAAAGGTGCATCTCCATGGCCATCCCAAACTCTGGCAATGTATAACGGATTAATAATACATTAATCCACTTTATTGGCTCAGTATCTTGAGCACACATTGTCCAAATGCAAACATTTGTCTCTCTGCTGTTGCTCAAAGGAGTCATCCTACTAATTGTATTCATAGTTAGTATTCATGGACTAGTGTGACTCACGAAGCTGATACAGGAACTGCATCCTGATAAAAAAATTATCCATTGTTTTCAAAATAATTGACACTGATGTGAAGAAATTCACAACTATTATGTTAATCACTTCAGATTTCTTATATGGCCACTAAGTCTATCAATAGTATCAACCTACTCTTTTTGGTTTAAAAATGTTAATTCAACAGGACTGACTAGTTGGGAATATATGCTACATACCCCCTATGCTGTTGCAAAATTTACTTTTTTAACATATGTGTTGAGTAGCATATCTACATTTTCCAAATGTATGTTTGAAAATGTAACATTCATTTTTTTGTCAAACCATCCCTGTTCAATTGGTGGTTGTCATTTTAGGCTTATGGTTATTAAGTTTAGACACACTAAGCATACATTTAAGTCTCAACATACTGGAAATATGCTCCATTTTCTTTTACTAAACATAAATATCACACTAACCGACCAAAATGTAAACATTTTACTAAAAACCCATTAAAGAAGTTTGCTCTACCTGCATGCCTGTAACGGAGATGCAGGGAGTCGGAAGCAGGTGCAGTTGGTGAGTTTAATAATAACGAACATGGAGAGATACAAAACAAAAGAAGTGTCTGGACAAGAAAACAGAACCAATACTGCTTGATGAGTGCGGCTACAGAGTGCTAGATAAAGGGGAAGTAGTCAAGATAGTGATGAAGTTCAGGTGTGCATAATGATGAGGCGCAGGTGTGCATAATGATGGTTGCCAGGACCGGTGGTCCAGGTGGATGCCGGCCAGGGGGACGGCCCCGAGTGCAAGGAGCAGGCCGATCCGGATGGCGAAGGTGGAAATCTCGGGATCTAGAATATCATCCACCAGGACCCAACACCACTCCTCTGGACCGTACCCCTCCCAGTCCACCAGGTACTGGAGCCAGCCCCCATGACATCAGGAATCCAGGAGGGATCTGATGGCATAGGCAGGGCTCCCCTCGATGTCCAGGGGAGGTGGAGGGGTGTCATGGGGGACGGCATCAGCCAGAACACCAGAAACCAACGGCCTGAGGGAAACATGAAAAAGGGTGAGATCCGGTAGTTAGTGGGGAGCTGTAACCTATATATGTTACCTTGTTGACCCTCCGGAGAACCTTAAACACCACAAACTGGGGGCTCAGCTTCATACAGGGCAGGCGGAGTGGGAGGTTCCTGGTGGAGAGCCAGACGCGAACACGGGAGCCTCACTGCAATGGTGATCCGACTGCTCCTTTTGGCGGAGGATGGCATGCTGGAGCCTCACCTGGGCATCGTTCCAAACCTCAGTGCGTCTGAACCACTCATCTACCGCAGGAGCTTCGATCTGGCTCGGGGTCTACAGAGCCAGGGCTGGCTGGTATCCCAGAACACATTGGAAGGCAGTCAGCCCGGTGGAGGAGTGACGCAATGAATTGTGGGCGTACTCTGCCCAGGAAAGGAATTGGGCCCACTCCCCCTGCCAGTGACTCCTCAGGAACCTCCCTAGCTCTTGGTTCATCCTCTCCACCTGCCTGTTAGACTAAGAAGTCAGGCTGACCATGACCCCCAGCTTCTCCGGAAGATCAGTGCTAGAAGACCTCCTGGAACAGTGCCTCAGCAACCTGGAGAGTGGCAGGGAGACCAGAGAGAGGGATAAAACAGCAGGATTTAGAGAATCTGTACACAACCACCAAAATGGTGGTGAAACAGAGGGGATATCAGTGACAAATCAATATACAGATGAGACCAGGTACGCTGAGGCACAGGAAGGGGAAGGAGTTTCCCTGCTGGAGCGTGCCAAGGAGATTTAGTTTGGGCACATACGGAACAGGAGTTGACATAGTGAGTGATGTCCTGTGCCAAGGTGGGCCACCAGTAGTTTCCAGAGATTGAATAGTGCAGGTGATACCAGATGTCCAGCGACAACAGCTGTGCATGCCCAGGTCCACAGCCAATCCATTATCCCTGTGGGAACATAGGTGCGTAGCAGGTGCGGGTTCCCTTTCCAGGGCCTGGCGAATGTCCACATCTATGTCTCAGAGCATGAGGCCTACGACTCAAGTGGGTGGAATTATGGGTGCACTCAGGACAGGAACCTCTCCCGAATCGAAGAGAAGGGACAGGGCATTGATGTTCTTTGAAGCTGGGCAATATGTCAGAGTGAAGTTGACTCTAGTGAAGGGCCTACCTTGCTTGGCATGGGTTCAGCCGCCTCCCTGTCCGTATGTACTCCAGGTTCTGATGGTCAGTGAGGATGAGAAATCCTTGGCGCCCTCCAGCCAGTGTCTCCACGCCGCTAATGCCAACTTCACCGCCATGTGGTTCCGATCTCCAACATTATAGTTTCTCTTTGCAAGAGGCAGTTTCTTTGAGTAAAATGCACATGGATACAATTTCTGTGGATTACCTTGTCATTGGGACAGGAGAGCCCCCACATCCACTTCTGAAGCATCCACTTCCACCACGAAGGTAAGGGAAGACCCCCATGAAAGGGACAAAAACGAATGGCAACTTATTGGCATTGGACGAACCATATACACAATCGCAAATACCACTCAAATGGACGGCAGTTCATCAAAACCATATTGCAAGCGGAACATGGCAAATGCCAAGTGTCATCCGGGGGGCCGAGGCTGTTTCAATGCACCTAGTCTTGTGATTCTGGGACTTTTCTAAATGTAATTTTCATGACGTTCAAAATGAATTGAAGTTATTGCAAATGGACGAGGCGGTTTCTCTGCTTGAGAACCTTCTAGAGCCACATAACTCACCGTGCACTACCAATTTAAGCTCTAGAACAGGTTTCTAAAGTTTCAGAGCTCTTGGTCCGACAGATCTTTGATGGTGCGTATGCTGGTATCTATTGCAGGCTCAGTGGGTCTGTAAGCCCCACACTGTGTTACTCCATCCTGGCTGTGTGTGTGTGTGTGTGTGTGTGTGTGTGTGTGTGTGTGTGTGTGTGTGTGTGTGTGTGTGTGTGTGTGTGTGTGTGTGTGTGTGTGTGTGTGTGTGTGTGTGTGTGTGTGTGTGTGTGTGTGTGTGTTTTCTTTTCTTGGACATCTGATGGGAGAAATAACTGATTTACAGTTCATGATGGTTGCCTAATCACACATATGAAATTTTGGAAATATGTGAACTTTTTAACCCTTCGAAACAGCCCCTATGACCCGAATTTAAGGCACTGCCAGTTGTCACAGGAAGATGGAAGTAAACACATATCCTCATTGGGGTAGGCTTTTATAGAATGCTGAGTTTCAAGTCTTTACGTTAAGAACTGACTGGTTTATAGAGGGTTGAATGCAGTCTTTTCCCTAACTGCAGATTGTGACATCAAAACATATTTTAGGGTGAATTTAACCACTTCCAGGTTGCTCCAGGAAGCTTAGAATCAACACAGGTAATCCTCATAGTGGCCTGATGGATTGTCATCGAAGACAGTTTGATATGGCAATCATAACCCACATAGGCTTCAGGTTGAAGTTAAGGGAGCAGGCAATGTATTCCTATGGGGAGAGATGTCATTGTAAACTGTTAGATGAAAACACCCTGTTTTCACTGTTATGGGTTAATTCCACACGGTCAAGGTTTGCACAGATCGGGAGGACTTTAGGCACGTTCCTGTGGTTGAATTGTGTTTCTAAACTTAATGGTTCTGCCACTGTCACCCAAAAGCACCTCAAAATTAGGCCAGGCTTCATTTTGGGCTTACTTTTTTGCACAGTCGCTGCGGTCAAACCGAGCGAGCTATGGTCAAGTGGGGCATCTCGTTGAACTCGACACTGCCTAGAGACTACGGTGATGCCATTTTAGGCTCTGTGTGTCTTTAAGTCCCACACTATGTCACTCCAGTGGTGCAGAGCCTGCATGCAGATCATTGGCACAGTCCCAGGGGCTATGAGGAGGGAGACAGATGGCAAGGGTCTTGGAGAAAACCTCCCCCAGGTCTTGATATACCTACGGGATGTTGAGCTGAAGGGCCGATGCTCCCAAAGGAGGTTATCCAGACGGATGGCCATCGCGATGCGTGCATCCAAGGAGAAGGTGTCGTCTTGGCATGCCAACTCCGTCTGAACCTCTTCGCGCAGTCCCCCCCCCCCCCACCCTTTACCCTCCAGTGGATGATCGAAGAAACTTCTGAACAGAGCCATGAACCTCTCGTAGGAACCCAGCTCCTCCTCTCCCAGACGGCCGTAGCCCACACCAATGCCCGTCCGGTCAGCAGGGAAATAACCGTGGCAACCTTGGACCTCTCGGCGGCGAGGGCTCCCATCTGACAAACGATATAGAGGGAGCACTGGAATGGAAAGCCACATGATTTAGATGGAGTCCTATCATGTTTGTCCGGGAGGGAGAATCAGGAGTCTCTGACCTGGGCGGGGGCACTGGATAGGCTGGGGTACTGGCTCGACTCGTGGTAGAGAATCCTACTCTAGTTGGAGGTGACGCCCCTCGGGTAATGTCAAGGCGTTGAAAAACGCAGAGGACCTCATCCATAGCCGTCCTCAGTGGCACCATCTGGTCGTGGTGTTGGCGAAGTAGGTGTCCCTGTTCACCGACCATCTGGGAGATGTCTTGATTACCTGCTGCTTCCATTTGCTGAGGTAGTATTCTGTAACGGAGATGCAGGGAGTCTGGAAGCAGGTGTAGTTGGTGAGTTTAATAATAACGAACATGGCGAGATATAAACCAAAAGCAGCATCTGGACCAGAAAACAGAACCAATACTGCCTGATGAGTGAGGCTACAGAGTGCTAGATAAAGGGGAAGTAATCAAGGTAGTGATGAAGTCCAGGTGTGCATAATGATGGTTACCAGGTGTGCGTAATGATGGGTTGCCAAGACCGGTGGTTAGTAAACCGGCGACATCGAGTGCCAGAGCGGGAGAAGGTGTGACAATGCCTATCCATATTTCATTTTACATTGACACTAATTTATTTTAGCAACAATGTACAGGTAACTGACAAAATAAGGGAAACACTTGAGTAATTGAGGGACACAATTATATTGAAAGCAGGTGCTTCCAAACAGGTGTGATTCCTAAGTTAATTAAGCAATTAACATTCCACCATGCTTACGGTCATGTGTGTATCAGTCAACAGATCTCAACCCAATTGAACACTTGTGGGAGATTCTAGAGTGGAGCCTGAGACAGTGCTTTCCACCACCATCAACAAAACACCAAATTATGGAATTTGTCATGGAAGAATGTTGTTGCATCCCTCCAATAAAGTTCCAGACACTTGTAGAATCTATGCCAAGGTGCATTGAAGCGGTTCTGGCAGCTCATGGTGGCCCAACGCCCTATTAGGACACTTTATGTTGGTGTTTCCTTCACTTTAGCAGTTCTGTGTTCAAACCAAGCAAAATACTGCTTGGTTTTCCTGTGATGAATGTAACACATGACATGAAATATTGTACCGTCAGTTGATCAACATTTGTTGAAGAATTGCCTTTTTTTATTAAGTCAATCATCCAACTTGCCTAGGGATTTTATGATATATTGCTAACAGAGCCGACCTATGTGTGAAATTATCATATCTGCATATGATTATGTCTACATTAATCTGTTATAGGGTTGAATCTGTTGCATGTTTGCAGGTTAATACTTTTCGTATTTGACCTATCTTTACATTGGACAATGGGATATTCATAGTGGTCAATCTGGAATCTGGAATTCAGACAGACCTCAAATCTCATTAACCCAAATTGTATTACAATGTACTGATTTATGACTGATAATTGGCCCAGCCTTTAAATGTCTTTCACACTGCCTAGGCTATGGCATATGCCCTTGTGTCTACACCCCAGGTGGTTTCTTTCCTAACAAAGCCTTCACTGAATAGCCTATCCATCCTTCCCCACCCATCCCCACCTAGGTCTTGCCAGAGGCTGTGTGCGGCTCCACCTTACCCAAAGGCTTCAACAATGTTTGATGATTTTAGCAGCTCTGGGTTGCGTATTTGGCTGCTCTATCGTCATAGCTATACTTGGTTTTTGTATAGAACCATTATTACACAAGCTCTGGGTAAATAGATTGAGGTTGAGAGTGAACTCAATTCAGCGTACAGAAGTAATATTATACAGAGCAAGTTGATGAGCACTCTGAATAACTCAAACAAACTGTGATGATTTATGGGTGACAGCTTAATGTTAAGTGTAACTAAAGGTTAGATTGAGGTAGGTTGATACAGGAACCTTTATGTAAAAGTAAGTGTAATATTAAAACATGTTGAATAGAGTGGGAGAAATGACTCAGGATTAACTATCCAGGGTGGAGCACACAGTTGAGCAACATATGTTTACTGTTTATTGGCTATATAGGCTAGTAAAGAGAAGTTCCCTACAACACTATGTTTGAGAAATGTTTACATAAAAAAATATATATATTGCTTAATTATTTGACCATTATATTATTTCATGGGTATTTTACTGTGCCTGGTCTAATTATGTCACACATAGGACCCACTTCCTATGAGCTCGGAGTTCCTTTTTGATGACTTGGCAGCAAGTATACAGTGCCTGGAGCTGGGTAAAACTAATAAACAGTCCTAGTATTATGGCCTTTGGGCAATGGGGTCCCTATTAAGTTGACCCTACCTGTTTTACTGCATACTTTTAATCTCACAGAAATGTTGTTAACCTTCTTAGGTGGGACTTTCAATGTTGATTTAGCGTCAATACAATTATTGATCTAATTACAAATTAAATGTATATCTAATCAACAGTGACACCATGGCACCTCAAGGCATAACCTTCTAAATATCTGTCATGTCCTGTCCATGACTTTGATTGAAATCAATGTTATGTTTGTCAAATGCCTTGACTGGGATGGTCTATTGAAGGGCCCATTATTCCATAATCCATCATTCTGTTTCAGGTAAGGTGTTTCAAGAAACTGTAGAGAGTATTTCTCATTTTAAAGAGCCTCAACTAACCAAAATCTGTAAAATGTCCTTTTGGACACCAACATTTGTTATACTAGTTGTAGACAAGTCAGTACAACATGATCATGTTATAAAGCAGGTAGAGTGCTCTTTTCTGCAATATTAGTTTTGATTTGAATCAAGTCTATTTCACATTTTAAGATAAGTCATCTGTAACAGTGGACTGGTTATAATAGCAAAAGAGGTCTATAATTTCCTCCAACTAAGGTGGGAACCTTCCCATTTCTGTTCACGCAGTTTGACAAACACTATCAAAAACATTTGAAAGAAATCGTTTAAGTGCATAATAATACTGTGTTTGTTTTATGTAATCACGCATACCCCATGTATTTCCATTTGTTTTATATAATCACACATGCCCCATGTATTTCCCTTAGTTTTATATAATCACACATGCCCCATGTATTTCCCTTTGCATTTGTAATATGAGAGGACATTTTGTACTTTATACACTTGGTACAGTTAAAATGAAATGATCTGGTTTTTATTTTTGGTGAAACCAAAGGACTATTATTGCCCAGACAATATAGTTTCTATTTTGTATACTTTATTTAATATGGGAGATGAGTTAGGACAAATACTTTATTAGTCCATCAAAGATGAAAATGTGTCTTTAGTACTGTATAGGGAGGAGCACAGGGTCAGCCACAGTGCTGTCCCTGGATATATCTAGAGGTTAGCTAAGTAAGTTGCTCAAGGACAACAGTAGGAGGTGGTGCCAGGGATCTGAAACCAGCAACCTTTAGATTTCTGATCCGTTTCTCTAAACTAACACCATCTCAAATTGAAATAAGTGTTTGACACTTTGAATTGTGGTTGTTTGTCTGGAAGAGGATAAGTCATTGTTGAACTGGGTGTCTGCAATCAAATATTTCCCAACTGAATTTCAAAAGGAATGAAAACAAGAATGTGGTATATATGCATAGCCTATTGCCAACTTTATTTATGTGTTTTGAATGGCTAAAACAAAATAAACTGAATAAGAAGCTGAAACTATTTCTCTTACGTTTAGCAGATTACTTTGCAGGAAAGTGAACAAGTTGAACGTAAATAGAGAACTAATCTAAGCAGTAAAGGGATGGTAGTGGAGAGTCATTCATCTTCTCCTGCGTCGTGACCTTGTGACCTGGGTCGCCTCTGGGGTCACGCACTCTGTCCTCTGGCAGCCACATTTATTGATGTGGATGTAGGAGTGGTTGAACTTTGACCCGTCTGGGCAGATCATCTCCACTTCCTTCTTGGTGGTGGATACTTCCCGACAGCAGGTACAAGAGCGCTCCATCATGTTGGCCTCAAGAGAATACCTGAAAACAGAAAGGAGAGGCGATGTCATTATGTGGAAGTAATGATGGTAGCAGTTGTAATTATATAACATTGGCTGTGTTTACACAGGCAGCCTAATTCCGATCCTTTGACCAATCAGATGAGCTCTTTTGACAGTAATTGGGAAGAATATCAGAATTGGGCTGCCTTTGTAAACACAGCCATTGTAACATAACATATTAGTGAAAATATATGTTGTAGTTTGCATTTAGACAGGCAGCCCAATTCTGTTTTATTTGGAGGATTAATGTGTTAGTGTTCCTGAAATATGTCAGTAATGATCAAAATACTCACATGGCATAGGTGCCACAGGATCCACCGCATGTTGTCACTTCCACCTCGTTTGCAGACTTGCAGCCATTGCTGTCCAGGTACACTTTTCCCTTTGTCACGTTGCATGCCTTAGTTATTGGAATACCTGCACACAAAACTGACATTTTCAAATTAATTAACGTTAATCATCCTGAGGACCATGGCAATTGCTAAAACAAGTATACACTTACCACGCTGCACATTGGTCCGACATTTCATACTCCTCTTCAGACGAGGACGAAACCCGTTACAGTGGTATTATCTGGCAGCATAACCACACAGCTTGTCTGTACACACTTCCCACAACACTGCCCAGGAACGGCTTGATGATCATAGCCCTGAAAGGAAGAAGACAGACCAGAGAGGAGAAAACCTTTATGATCTCTCTTATACCAATGTGTGATCCTGGTAACTCACAAGTAATTACACTTATCCAGTAGTAGCCCAATAGTGGACACATAGGAATCAGGGTTATTATAATATTTTGAAATTGCTAAGAACTCATCAAATATTAGACTAAGTTGGTTAAATTACATATGAGGCCAAAGTGTGTAGATGTGTCAATAGAGATCACATACCTGCTGGCAGTGAGTGTCACATTCAGTAGGTTGACACTCAATGATATGTAGATGGGTTTGGGCATCCACCCTGTCACCACACACACACAATTCTTACACTTGTCCTTGGGAACATTGGCACCAGGCTGGAATGAGAAAATACAATATTTCAATGGAAAATGTATAAATTGAAACAATTTTTGTGTAATATCTAATCTAATACATGTCTAATCTCTTAAAAGGATTGCAAAAAAATATTGTTGGCACCCAGATAGATGCCTATAATTGCTTAATGGAGGGTTTTAATTTGTTTAGATTGACTTCATTTTTTATTAATTTATGCAAGTAAAATAACATTGTCCTCTTTTCATAAGTTAAGTTCAAAATTGTTGATAGTGTAGACGTGGTGGGACTGGCCAAAATGAGCATCGCATAGAATGCATTCTCATCTGATATTCAGTGTTGTTAAACACACAGACATACATTGGCACTGTGGGGCAAAGAACATGGAAAATCATTCAATACTGCAATTAACATATTGGGATTTCTATGGTATGCACACCCACATGCACTCAAGCACATGCAGACGCATACTCACTGCATTGATACGTTGGGCAGCAGACTCCCATAGTTGCCTCTGTCTCGAATCCGACTGGACAAGTTATCTTGGAAGCAGAGCATCGTGTGACATCACACTATGTTTGGAAAGAAACAACTATTGTTTAAAAAAATATGCAAATGGCCACATTGGTTGGATATATTAGGTAATCACCAAAAATGTAAATGTTTTTACAGAGTTGTTCCAAAGCCCCCATAAAGAGCATATTATCCAAAGAAGTCACTCACTGCATTTGTCCTTTTGACAACAGTCAACGGTTTCTACGACCTTAACTTGGCCCTCCTGATCACAGGTGAGAGGAGGTTGATGTTGGCATGCCACAGGCTGACACTGGATTTCCAGACTGTACAGGTCACAAACACAATCCTGGCAGTTGCTCACCCAGGTCTCATTAGCCTGCAATGAGGAACATTTTAAGCATATCAAGGTTTGTATGGACACTACCAGTACAAAGTTCAATCATTCAGTGTGTGGAATCCTAAATTACTGAAGCGCTTTGAGGTTCTAAGAAAAGCGCTATAGAAATGTAAAAATTTATATTATAATTATTTTTACTATTGCACACCTTATTATACACGATTGTCAAAGGTGAACTACTCACATGATGTGACTACCCACAATATGTGTATGTCATTAACTAATAGTTTCTCTTCCCTGCTAAAACCTGTGAGAGAAATTCTATCAATGTTACCTGTTTTCATTCTCCATTTGCCAATGGGCAAATATCTGATGAACCAAAGAGAAAAAAATTGAAGTACATTCCACTACTTAGTTTTGATAATGTACTGTATGTACCGGAAGCACTTGATAAAATCTATATAAATCAATATAAACCAAAACCCACACCCAACCCAAGTATCTGTGAAAAATGCTGTGGTAAAACATTTTGTTTTTTGTTTTTTTACAAAAAGCTGAACCAGCTTTCAAAAGACAATTACAGTAGCAATGAACAATTAACACTTTGTTCTTCCCAAAGTGAAGGTCAGCAGGATGTAGCTACTATCACAGCACAATACTGTAAGTCACCACACCCTCAATATACAATGCTGTTATTTGACCATTCTTACCACAGCTGGGGATACAGCTGGGGATACAGGATTGAGGTCAGGGCTTTGTGATGGCCACTCCAATACCTTGACTTTGTTGTCCTTAAGCCATTTTGCTACAACTTTGGAAGTATGCTTGGGGTCATTGTCCATTTGGAAGACCCATTTGCGACCAAGCTTTTACTTCCTGACTGATGTTTTGAGATGTTGCTTCAATATATCCACATACTTTTCCGATGCCATCTATTTTGTGAAGTGCACCAGTCCCTCCTGCAGCAAAGCACCCCCACAACATGATGCTGCCACCCCCGTGCTTCATGGTTGGGATGGTGTTCTTCGGCTTTCAAGCCTCCCCCTTTTCCTCCAAACATAACGATGGCCATTATGGCCAAACAGTTCTATTTCTGTTTCATCAGACCAGAGGACATTTCTCCAAAAAGTACGATCTTTGTCCCCTTGTCCGGTTGCAAACCGTAGTCTGGCTTTTTTATGGCGGTTTTGGAGCAGTGGCTTCTTCCTTGCTGAACAGCCTTTCAGGTTATGTCGATATAGGACTCGTTTTACTGTGGATATAGATGTTTTTGTACTTGTTTCCTCCAGCATCTTCAAAAGTGCCTTTGCTGTTGTTCTGAGATTAATTTGCACTTTTCGCACCAAAGTACGTTCATCTCTAGGAGACAGAACACGTCTCCTTCCTGAACGGTATGACGGCTGCGTGGTCCCATTGTCACGGCTGCTGAATGAAGTGGACCAAAGTGCAGCGTGGTAAGCGTACATATTCCTTTTATTAAGAAAATGACGCCGACAAAAACAATAAACAATACAAAAACAACCGTGAAGCTTAAGGGCTATGTGCCACAAACAAAGACAACTTCCCACAAAGAAAGGAGGGAAAATGGCTACCTAAGTATGGTTCCCAATCAGAGACAACGATAGACAGCTGTCCCTGATTGAGAACCATACCCGGCCAAAACATAGAAATACAAAATCATAGAAAAACAAAACATAGAATGCCCACCCCAAATCACACCCTGACCAAACCAAATAGAGACATAAAAAGGCTCTCTAAGGTGACACCCATGGTGTTTATACTTGCGTACTATTGTTTGTACAGATGAACGTGGTACCTTCAGGCGTTTGGAAAATTCTCCCAAGGATGAACCAGACTTGTGGAGGTCTACAATTTTTTCTGAGGTCTTGGCTGATTTCTTTTGATGTCAAGCAAAGAGGCACTGAATTTGAAGGTAGGCCTTGAAATACATCCACAGGTACACCTCCACTTGACTCAAATGATGTCAATTAGCCTATCAGAAGCTCCTAAAGCCATGACAAATTTCTGGAATTTTCCAAGCTGTTTAACGGCACAGTCAACTTAGTGTATGTAAACTTCTGACCCACTGGAATTGTGATACAGTGAATTATAAGTGAAATAATCTGTCTGTAAACAATTGTTGGAAAAATGATGTCCTAACCAACATGTCAAAACTATAGTTTGTTAACAAGAAATTTGTGGAGTGGTTGAAAAACGAGTTTTAATGACTCCAACCTAAGCGTATTAAAACTTCTGACTTCAACTGTATCACAGGCATAGAAAGTACATCAATAATAGGTAAACACTTAAACACGGCCTAATATATGGCTAATAAGACACAATAAAGGAATTCTATCTACTTATATCCACACTTATAAACTAAAAATAAGTGGTTTATACTGTATGTGTAGCCTACCTTAAAGTAAAGTGTTACCAAATAAATCAGTTTGTATATTATACCAGTATTCATGTTTAACGCCACAAGAAGAATAATGCGTAATTCCCCCATAACATGTCGCAATGAATTGGTTTTAATAATTTGCACACAGTGTCATGGAGACTACACACTAGACGGGCCATACACACCTGGACACAACAACCAGAGAGCTCAATGCTGTGTATCCCTATGGCAAATAATGAACTTAACCATTGTGTTGTCTTAATTAAGGGGAAAAAATGACCTGCCACAATGTTTAAAAGCAAAGAAAACCCCCTAAATTATATTTTTTCAACTTGAAATTTGATGATTTTTCCTAGTGACCCCAACATTAGAAATAGTGAAACATCGCCTTTGTTCATATTTCCATGAAAGATGTACACCACAAGGTTTCATAGATTGTCTTAGGGTCATTTTTTACCAGGCAGTTATAAAATAATTTACACATCACAAAAACCACAAGGACACACACACGCACGCACGCACGCACGCACGCACGCACGCACGCACGCACGCACGCACGCACGCACGCACGCACGCACGCACACACACACACACACACACACACACACACACACACACACACACACACACACACAGTCAGGGGCTATAAAGGTGCTGCAGATGGCAGTCCCCCCAGTTCTCTCTTTGCTGAAGCCATGAGCGCACGTTTCAGTGCCCAACAGGTCGTAGATATGATTTTTTCAGATGTCCAGGAGGAACAAGAGAACAATGATTTAGAAGAGGAGGAGGTATATGAAGAAGAAGATGGGGAAGAATACAACCTAGAGCACAATGCATCATCTTCAGATGAAGAAGATTTGCCCCAAGCTGACAGAGAGAATTTTTTTGTCAAAGAACAGCAAAATAACATGGTCCTTGTCACCATATGACAACCAGGGCAGGATGGCAGCACAAAATGTCATAAGGATGACCCCAGGGCCCACAAGACATGCAGATGCCCATGCCTAGGACATCGCCTCAACATTCTACATGTTCATCACATCAGCCATCAAAAAAATCATCCTGGAGATGACAAATTTGGAGGGTTTCCGTAAATATGGAGACAACTGGAAAAGGATGGATGAGATTTTAAATATTTTTTATTTATTTCACCTTTATTTAACCAGGTAGGCAAGTTGAGAACAAGTTCTCATTTACAACTGTGACCTGGCCAAGATAAAGCAAAGCAGTGCAACAAAAATAAAACACAGAGTTACATATAAACAAACATACAGTCAATAACACAATAGAAAAATCTATGTACTGTGTGTGCAAATGTAGAAGATTAGGAGGTAAGGCAATAAATAGGCCATGGAGGCGAAATAATTACACTTTAGCATTAACACTGGAATGATAGATGTGCAGATGATGATGTGCAAGTAGAGATACTGGGGTGCAACAGAGCAAAAAGATAAATAACAATATGGTGATGAGGTAGTTGGGTGTGCTATTTACAGATTGGCTGTGTACAGGTACAATGATTGGTAATCTGCTCTGACAGCTGATGCTTAAAGTTAGAGAGGGAGATATAAGTCTCCAGCTTCAGTGATTTTTGCAATTCGTTCTAGTCATTGGCAGCAGAGAACTGGAAGGAAAGGCGGCCCAAGGAAGTGTTGGCTTTGGGGATGACCAGTGAAATATACCTGCTGGAGCCTGTGTGACGGATGGGTGTTGCTATGGTGACTAGTGAGCTGACATAAGGCAGGGCTTTACCTAGCAAAGACTAGATGACCTAGAGCCAGTGGGTTTGGCAACGAATATGAAGCAAGGGCCAGCCACCGAGAGCATACAGGTCGCGGTGGTGGGTAGTATATGGGGCTTTGGTGACAAAACGGATGGCACTGTGATAGACTACATCCAGTTTGCTGAGTAGCACTACAGGGAGAAAGGACAGACAGCTGATCGTCCTCGCATTGGCAGACCACGTGTAACAACACCTGCACAGATGTGAAACATCACATCTGCGGGACAGGTACCAGGAACGTACAATCCTTCCATCAGTGCTCAGACTGTCCACAATAGGCTGAGAGAGGCTGGGCTGAGGGCTTGTAGGCCTGTTGTAAGGCAGGTCCTCACTAGACATCACCGGCAACAACGTCGCCTATGGGCACAAACCCACCGTCGCTGGACTGGCAGGACAGGACTGGCAAAAAGTGCTCTTCACTGACGAGTCGTGGTTTTGTCTCAGCAGGGGTGATGGTCGGATTCGCGTTTATCGTCGAAGGAATGAGCGTTACACCGAGGCCTGTACTCTGGAGCGGGATCGATTTGGAGGTGGAGGGTCCGTCATGGTCTGGGGCAGTGTGTCACAGCATCATCGGACTGAGCTTGTTGTCATTGCAGGGAATCTTAATGCTGTGAGTTACAGGGAAGACATCCTCCTCCCTCATGTGGTACCCTTCCTGAAGGCTCATCCTGACATGACCCTCCAGCATGACAATGCCACCAGACGTACTGCTAGTTCTGTGCGTGATTTCCTGCAGGACAGGAATGTCAGTGTTCTCCCGTGGCAGTGAAGAGCCCGGACCTCAATCCCATTGAGCACGTCTGGGACCTGTTGGATCAGAGGGTGAGGGCTAGGGCCATTCCCCTCCAGAAATGTCCGGGAACTTACAGGTGCCTTGGTGGAATAAGAACTGGCAAATCTGGTGCAGTCCATGGGGAGGAGATGCACTGCAGTACTTAATGCAGTTGGTGGCCACACCAGATACTGACTGTTACTTTTGATTTTGACCCCCCCTTTGTTCAGGGACACATTATTCAATTTCTGTTAGTCACATGTTTGTGGAACTTGTTCAGTTTATGTCTCAATTGTTGAATTTTGTTATGTTCATACAAATATTTACACATGTTAAGTTTGCTGAAAATAAAGGCAGTTGACAGTGAGAGGACGTTTCTTTTTTTGCTGAGTTTATGAGGATTATTTCAGTTATTTGACCGTGACATTTTGACAATTGCACACATGCCCCATCCCTTCCATACATTTTAGCTAAAGTTAGCTGTTTTTTATAGTGGCTGTTTAGAGAATGGATTACAGTTTCTCCTGGCCCACAGAGTACTATTAGGATGAGGAACCAACTAACAACAAGTTGTAATATCCTGAATTTCCCCTTTAATAAAGCCTGTCTTGCTTTATGTCTTGCTATATGTACTATACTGTAGCTTCAATTCATCTTTAAATTATGTCAACATTTTAATTTAATCAACAGTAAGACATGTCAGCCCATCTAAATATATAAGACCAGAGAAATTGGACTCTGCACTGATGCCCTAACCTCTTAATTGAATGGTGTAGCAATCTAATCATCCCATAGTTCATTAATCACTTGAAAAAATGGCCATTAAATGGGAGTATAAATTCAGCCTAATACGACATTTGCTCAGTGAAAACCCTGATCAGTAACGTGTCCCTCTCTCCACATCATGTTGATATTTTACACACAGAGCTTTTCATTTTACAGTTAGAACCCATAGGTCTGTGGTAAGAACTCCATGGATGGAGTAGGGATTTCTTTCTGGGAGGAGATTGTCAATGTACATTGCGTGTCACTGAGACAAACCTGGCGTTAGTCTACGTCTTTTTTGTAACCAAGCAGACAAAACAATAAGTAACCATAACTAAGCAAAGTGTGGTAGCTACATACTGTACATTTGGTGTGACGTTATGATGTTGACAACCGAAAAAAAAGGAACTCAAATGTTTGCAATGAAAAGTGGAGCTTTTCATTACCACTTTAGATGTTAATGCCGTTGCCTATATTAGCTCTGAGTAAATTAATGAATAATACTATGCAAGGCTTTGTTAATCTCTCAAGACGTAACAATATCCTTTTAAAAAATGTGAAGAGATTTTCTATGCATATGTGTAGCTACAAAGAATTTAGAAACCTCAAAAAAGTGTTTGATGAATTGTGGAATGTTCGTTCATCAGTTCGTACTTTGGGTTCTATCACCATTGACAAGGTACTGGTTCAAAAGCCCTACCCACCTCTAGACACACAGGTGGAGCGGCTGCCCGCAGGGAGCTTAAGGAAGCAGTGACTCGGATGTGTTGCAACAGTTCTGGACAAAAGACCTTATGTGGTGAAACACTTAACATATACGTCTGTCTGCGTATGCAATTACACAGTCACTGCTGGGTGTCAATACCTCAATATTTGTCAGCCCTTCTCTTCTGCAAATATTTGTAGCTCATTGATACCCTCTAAGTTACATATGAATTACACTTGATGAACCCCAAAAAAGTCTAATCTCTCACACTAATAGCATACAAACACATTGCCAAAATTACAGTCTAACATTAGCTTAAAAAGTATAACATGTACCTAGGTTGCAACAAATAGACAGATGGGTAGACCGTCCGACCGACAGACAGATCTCGCCCCCACCCCTGGAGCATTGTGGGAGTCAGGGCAAGGAAACCTCTCTGCCTCAATTGTATGTGGTTACATTTACATACAGAACGTACGGTACAACAACAGTCTAACGTAAAAAAATTTAAAAGTCAAATATGTCTCATTGCTACAATTAATAATTATCTATCTTGACTTCCCATATATAATGCTTGGAAATGTGGAATTTGCATGTTGCTGGGATTCTCTCTCGCAAGCTAAAATGGGACAACATCACGTTACAGCATTACCAAACAATGATAAACTCCTTCAACCAAATGATATTGGACATGGGACATTATAGACTGAACAAATATGTAAAACGCAACATGTAACAAATTCATTAGATCCTAATCTATGGATTTCACATGACAGGGAATATAGATATGCATCTGTTGGTCACAGATACCTTTAAAAAAGGTAGAACATAGAGTTGATCATGCTGTTGATTGTGGCCTTTGGATGTTGTCTCACTCCTCTTCAATGGCTGTGTGATGTTGATGGATATTGGCGGGAACTGGAACACGCTGTCATACACGTTGACCCAGAGCATTCCAAAAATGCTCAATGGGTGACATGTTTGGTGAGTATGCAGGAAATGGAAGAACTTGGACATTTTCAGCTTCCAGGAATTGTGTACAGATCCTTGCGACATGGGGCTGTGCATTATCATGCTGAAACATGAAATGATGGCAGCAAATGAATGGGCCTCAGGATCTCATCACGGTATCCCTGTGGATTCAAATTGCCATCGATAACATGCAATTGTGTCAGTTACGACGCCGAACTGAAGTCAGGTCAAGACCCTGGTGAGGATGATGAGGACACTGATGAGCTTCCCTGAGACAGTTTCTAACAGTTTGTGCAGAAATTCTTTGGTTGTGCAAACCCACAGTTTCATCAGCTGACTGGGGGTGGCTGGTCTTAAGCGTTCCCGCAGGTGAAGAAGCTGGATGTGGAGGTCCTGGGCTGGCGTGGTTATTGTGGTCTGCGGTTGTGAGGCCAGTTGGACGTGCTGCCAAATTATCTAAAACAACGTTGGAGGCGGCTTATGATAGAGAAATGAACATTCAATTCACTGCCAACCGCTCTGGTGGACATTCCTGCAGTCAGCATGCCAATTGCAGGCTCCCTCAAAACTTGAGGCATCTGTGTCATTGTGTTGTGTGACAAAACTGCACATATTAGAGTGGCCTTTTATTGGCCCCAGCACAAGGTGCACCTATGTAACGATCATGCTGTTTAATCAGCTTCTTGATACGCCACACCTGTCAGGTGGATGGATTATCTTGGCAAAAGAGACAACACAGTGCAATGAGGAATTTATTATATTTATCAAGTGAATACACAATTATTGTAAACTGCAGTGATGTAGGCCAATTTGAATATCCGTCCACACATTCACTGCAATTTACAGCCTAGACTAGAGTTTTGTACTCACTTGAAAACAATAATAACATGATTTATTACATTATGTTGTTGTAGCCTAGGTAGGATACATTTCTTGTCCCTAAAAAACTGAAACAACAGGGTAGCTTTTCCAGCTGGTACCAGGGGACTGGGCGGGAGCACAATCAGCATAGCTTCCAGAGCGCACATAGTGTAGGCTATCTATGATTTCATTATTTGATCAACTTCTTTTTCATTCGCTGTGTAAATTGACTGGATATATTCACTGCAGTATTAAGCCTACCATTGAGCTTATGAATCATGGCCTAATATGCATACGTTTCTAACTTAGGCTATAGGCTACATCGCGAACCTGTCTGTCTTCATTGTTCTGTTGCGCAATTGTGCACCTGGCCTCTTCGCTGCCACAGATATTCCTTTTAAATCTTGATTTCCAGGAAAAGTCAGACTACAAAATCTTGTTGGACACTTATTTGTAATTATTTTCTTTAGCCTACTAATATCCTATTGGAGGAAAGA
The DNA here is from genome assembly GCF_016432855.1 of Salvelinus namaycush. NCBI lineage: Eukaryota > Metazoa > Chordata > Actinopteri > Salmoniformes > Salmonidae > Salvelinus > Salvelinus namaycush. The sequence goes on from NC_052307.1 coordinate 67,911,039, forward strand.
TGCACACTTGCTCTTGTTTGCTGAATGTAAAATAGGCTACAGCATTAACGGGCAGGGAGTTGGAAGGAGTCCATATTTTCCTACAGTAGGCCTATCTTAACACTGGGCTACATCCTTACAAAACAGGTCTACACCATATGAGTGGCCTGTTAATGTACCTTTCTGGAACTAAACTGTGGAGAATACACCCAAACAACCAAATGGTTGCAAAATCAGGCCTAGGCTGTTGGCCTATGCAGTTATTTTGGCATGAAACAAAACAGGACATATACCTATGAATCTATTTGAATAACCAGTCAAAAGCCTGGTCTTTTGAATGCAGATTATTTTAGAAATAAATGTATCTAGCCTGCCTGATTGGGCAACCATTTGTATCAGTTAGCCTACTAGGTCCAGGCACATTAGCAGGACAGTAATATGGTGTGTATTTTGTCATGATGTATCAGCTAACAGAAACATGCTAATATAGGGATTTCTAGTGGCACACACATAGCCACAGGAACTTGGGTTGCTGAAGGTGCTGCAGTACCCCCTGAAAAATAGGAATAAAAAATAATCATAATTTCACAAAAGTAGTGCACTGGGCATTTACTAGTTCTGTATTAGCCAAACAATATAGACGTCTGTAGCGTGGGCAAAAAAAAATCAGCATCTCTGTTTTTGCATGTTATCGATGGCAATTTGAAAGCACAGAGATACCATGACGAGATCCTGAGACCCATTGTCATGCCAGTCATCCGCTGCCATCATCTCATGTTTCAGCATGATAATGCACCGCCCCATTTCGCAAGGATCTGTACACAATTCCTGGAAGCTGAAAATGTCCCAGTTCTTCCATGGCTTCCTACTCACCAGACATGTCACCCGTTGAGCATGTTTGGGAGGCTCTGGATTGACTTGTACAAAAGTGTGTTCCAGTTCCCGCCAATATCAGGCAATTTCGCACAGCCATTGAAGAGGAGTGGGACATCATTCCACAGGCCACAGTCAACAGCCTGATCAACTCTATGTCCTACCTTTTTTAAAGGTATCTGTGACCAACAGACACATTTCTATATTCCCAGTCATGTGAAATCCATAGATTAGGACCTAATGAATTTGTTACATTTTGCGTTTTACATTTCTGTTCAGTCTATAATGTCCCATGTCCAATATAATTTGGTTGAAGGAGTTTATCATTGTTTCTGGGTTTACCTCAGTTGTGGGTCGTACCATGGGCAAATATGTATAGAAAGTTTTGTCCAAATCAAAAGGGGTGCAAACAAAAAGTGAATGAAATCAAATGGAACGACCCAGAACTGAGGTTCAAAATGAGTGTGTTTTGGCATGAAAACCCCCTTTTGGATTCAAAATACACCCATTAAAACTGTGAATGAACGGAATGTATTGTTGAAAGCTGTGTTCATGTTGCAAAGCATCAATTGATTCATGATTTGAAAATGCAATTGTCACTGAGCTATTCATGAATTTCACACAAGGGTTAGAAAGATTCTACACAAACTGTATCCCCAACTAGACATTTGACAAGGATATTGATACCATCTTGTAATTTAAACATACAGTCATACCCTTGAAAGTAAATGGTAACAAGTTATTTTTAGGTACTCATGAACATGTACATAAGTAGCTAATAACAATTAGCAACCAAACTTTGATAGTACCTTTAAATTAGCATGACCACTATGTATTAACATTTGCTGCTAGTATGCAGTGGTCTACATGTGAATTTGGATAGTAATGCTATCCATATGTATTTGATCTGCCCAATGAAGTAATTTTTGGACAATATTTCTGCAAGTATCACACTATGTCTTTATTAGTTTCACATTGAGACAGCTACTACATTTTCAAATGTTTTCCATTTTAGTCATTTAGCAGACGGTCTTATCCAGAGCGACTTACAGTTAGTGCATTCATCTTAAGATAGCTCGGTGGAACAACCAAATATCACAGGCATAGAAAGTACATTTTTCCTCAATTACGTACCTATCAGTGGGGGACGGGCTCTCTCAGGGGGAAGCTGGTTCCACCATTGGGGTGCCAGGACAGAGAAGAGCTTGGGCTGGGCAGAGCGCAGTGGCGATTTTAGCATGTAAATCTTGGTGGAACAAAACAAAATTGTGGGATGCATGCCAGTAAAGCCATTACACAACACAACACTAAACAATACATTCATTGCACTATAACGGTGACAAACGGTGCACACAAACTATTTGGGCCTACATAAAGTTGTCCTAACAGCAGAGTCCCAACACCTTACCACTGCTACACCTGGCTTTCAGAGGAGTCTTGTCTGGCAGCAAAACAGTTCATTCAGCCTTGTTTACTGCCTTTTAAAAAAACATAGCTGATATGGCTGACTTGTTAAACAAATGTGCTTTCTACTGACAATCGAGATGTACAAACTATGGCATGAGGGGACGACAAGCGGGTAAGAGGCAATCCGTAATTTCGATTAAGACATTAATGAGCGAGAGACGACGGACGTAGTCAATATAACTACTTGTTCAGCACTTTTGAAATGTACAGCGACAGAATTCAGAACATAGGCCATTCTTACAGTGCACTCCATGTACAACAAGTCAGAACCGTATTATAAATAAAGGGGGCATACAAACAGACAAGGAAAGCTCTTACAATATTCGATTATTACATTTCTCTAAAACAGGTTATAGGCTACATGTGCACCACCAAGTTATAACAGAAGGCGAAATTAAGAGGTGAAAATAGACCAAATTATTAGGGTGAGGCACATTGAACGCCGTTTGGGTCTTTGCTTGTCAAAAAAGATACACGTCATATAACACTATTTGACGCATTAAATAAGCTTTTAATTTGATACATCAAATAACACAATTATATTATAGAATGTTGTGTGTGAATTTTCAAGTGCAAGCCAAGCGCCACCACTACTATCAGTAGCACTGTCAAAGCTGTACAAAACAAGCACACACCGGCCACGGACGATGTGTGTACAATACCGCGTTGGTGAAAATAGACCAAATTATTAGGGTGAGGCACATGGGCTACTAACAGCTTACTTCACAACATACACTTAGTATGACTTTTTAGCTACAGTATACATATCTCCCATATTACATCTACAGTATACATATCTCCCATATTACATCATTTATGCAGCATACAAGACATTTTTGGATTTTTTGACTTTTTTTTGGACCTTGTGAAGGTGGCGCGGTGGTCCTTTGTGGGCAAATTTTGTCATCAAACTTTGTCATCAAAGTCTCTGGATTTATGGTGGGAACTCTGAAAAGAAACACATAGCCACTCCATTGAATAGCAGGCTAACATTAGTGTTTGCTTTGCAATGCTTGCAGTTAGCCACTGATTCCTTCCAAACGACTCATTGTTGAATTTGCGATTTCCAGCTTGTTGTGAATTCGTTATGTCCAATGGCCGATGAGCACCGATACATTTTATCTATAATTTATCTTCATTATTTCTCTTCATATGACAAGGATTAAAAAGGATTTGCCAGTAGAATGTCGACTTGATTCATGATGATCACTGCTAGCTAAGACCTTGAAAGTAAGATGTGGCTAACGTGATTTGACGTCATTGTATCTGTGGCCAATGACCTTGAGCCTTCATGGAAGGGTACTTGTAATATAACTCTATGGCAGGACCCAAAGGGCTGAAATGTTGGATGTCTACCCTTACTAAGGACTTGGCAATGACGTACTGTCCCCATGAGTGACAGAACACTGAGACAATCACGGTGCAATACTCTTATTTTCTGCTGGCACGCCCCACCACCACAGAAAGCACTGAGCTAGGCTGAAACACCTGCATTTTGGAGCTGCCTTATTCAAGAAAACAAAAAGAGACCATGTGTGTATGCAGCTTTATTAACTGAACGATATCTGTTTTTTTTCTTTGTTTGCAAACTGATATGTGACATGTATTTATGCCAAAATAACATGCATAACAGGCAAGCCCCCCCAAAAAAGTATTATATATATATATATATATATATTTTAATTTTATTATTATTATTTTGCTAAAAATGTGCAGCTCAAAACAGGTGGGTGGGAGGGCCAATAGACCTGAGGTGGCAGAACTGAGTGCTCGGGTTGGGGTGTAGGGTTTGAGCATAGCCTGAAGGTAGGGAGTGGCAGTTCCTCTTGCTGTTCCATAAGTAAGAAACATGGTCTTGAAGTGGATGCAAGCTTTGACTGGAAGCCAATGGAGTATGCGGAGGAGTGGGGTGACATGAGAGAACTTGGGAAGGTTGAAAACAAGGCGGGCTACAGTGTTCTTGAAAACAAGGCGGGCTACAAGTGCCTGGATTAGGACCTGCGCCGCTTTCTGTGTGATGTAGGTTCGTACTTTACAGATGTTGTAGAGCATGAACCTGCAGGAGCGAGTTCTTTGTACTGCTTTGATGTTTGCAGAGAATAACAGGGTGCTGTCGAGGGTCACACCAAGGTTCTTTGCACTCTGGGAGGGCAACACTGTGGAGTTGTCAACCGTGATGGAGTGGTGTTTGACCGGGCAGGCCTTCCTCTGGAGGAAGAGCAGTCCCGTCTTGTCGAGGTTGAGCTTGAGGTGGTGGACCGACATCCAAGTTGAGATATCTGCCACCTGGGTGTCAGAAGTGGGAAGGAGAAAAGTAGTTGAGTGTCATCCACATAGCAATGAGAGACCATGTGAGGATATGATGGATCCGAGTGACTTGGAGTATAGAGAGAAGAGGAGAGGGCCTAGAACCGAGCCCTGGGGGACACCAGTAGCAAGAGTACGTGGTGCAGACACCGATCCTCTCCACGTCACCTGGTAGGAGAGGCCAACCAGGTAGGATGTAATCCTAGAGTGTTCAGAGCCTGAGACCCACAGCCTTGAGAGGGTAGAGAGGAGGATCTGATGGTTCATGGTGTTGAAGGCAGCGGATAGATCTAGAAGGATGAGAACAGAGGAGAGAGAGTCAGCTTTGGCAGTGTGCAGAGCCTCCATGACACAGAGAAGAGCAGTCTTGGTTGAGTGACTGACTGTTTAGGGTCAAGAAGATCGTTCTGAGAGAGATAACGAGAAAGTTGATCAGAGACAGCACACTCATGTGTTTTGGAAAGAAAAGAAAGAAGGGACACAGGTCTATATTTTTTTTACATCAGATGAGTTGAGTGTTGGTTTCATGAGGAGGGGAGCAACTCTGACCATTTTGAAGTCAGAGGGGTAGAATGAGTTGATGAGGGAAGAGAGGAAGGGGAGAAGGCCTACAAAAAGTATGTTTCTTGTGTAACTTGCTCTTTATTAAATAATATTGCCTTTATTATGGCTAACACATGACTTATAATGTATGAATAGGAAAACACTTAAACAAGGCCTAATATATGGCTAATAGGACATATTAAAGGCCCTTTAGCTACTTATATACACACTTATAAACTAAAAGCAAGTGGTTTATACTGTATGTGTAGCCTACCTTAAAGTAAAGTGTTACCAAATAAATCAGTTTGTATATTATACCAGTATTCATGTTTAACAACACAAGAAGAAGAATACGTAATTACCCCATAACATATCGCAAAATAATTGGTTTTAGTCATTAGCACACAGTTCCATGGAGACTACACACTAGAAGGGCCATACACACCTGGACACAACAACCAGAGAGCTCTATGCTGTGTATCCCTATGGCAAATAATGAACTTAATAATACTTTTGGGTCATCGGTACAGATATCCAGGACTGTACATATACCATACATCAAAGTTAGTTGGGTCATAGTTGAAGCAAGAAAAATACCAGACCTGGGTCAAATACATGTGTCAAATACTTGAGGTGCACTAGATTAACTTGCCTGTTATAATGTAACTAATGGAATAGTCCCAACAGTGCAACCTAGGCTTGGCCAAACCTGCACATCGGAAATTCAGGATTTTACAACTTGATGTTAGATGGTTCCTCAGCCTGAAAGTAGTCTATGGGCCAGGAGAAAATGTATTCCATGCTTCGGTTTTCTTTAGACAGCCACTACACACTTCAGCTAACTTTAGCCACCACTAGTTAACAATCAATGGAAGGGACATGTGTGAGGCACATGGGGATGTGTGAAACTTACTCCTCAGCCTGAAGTGTCCCCACTTGCACTAGCAAATAGCTAGCTTTTCTTTTTGTCCTAGACTTGGCACTCCGGTACTGCTTGCCATGGGTAGTAGAGAGAACAGTCTATGACTGGGGTGGCTGGGTTATTTGACAATTTTTAGGGCCTTCCTCTGACACCGCCTGGTGTAGAGGTCCTGGATGGCAGGGAGCTTAGCCCCAGTGATGTACTGGGCCAAACGCACTACCCTCTGTCATCGGGAGGGCCGCACGGCAGATGTCCTGGGTTTGAACCTCAATGTGAGCCAAATCCCCTTTTAGTGACATCAAACCAAATATGATGATTATTTCAGTTTATTTGACTGTGACATTTTGACAATTGCACACATGTTCCCATCAGTTCCATAGATTTTTTGCTAGCAGTGGCTAAAGTTAGCTGACATTTATAGTGGCTGTTAAGATAATGGATTATGGTTTCTCCTGGCCCACAGGCTACTATTAGGATGAGGAGCCATCTAACAACAAGCTGTAATATCCTGAATTTCCCCTTTAATAAAGCCTGTCTTGCTGTATGTACTGTATTGCCACTTTCAATTCATCTTGAAATTATGTCAACATTTAAATGTAATCAACAGTAAGACATGTCAGCACATCTAACCAGATAAGACCAGAGAAATTGGACTCTGCACTGATGCTCTAACCTCTTAATTGAATGGTGTAGCAATCTAATCATCCCTTGGTTTGTTAATCACTTGAAAAAATTGCCAATAAATGGTCATTCCCACTTCATTCACTACCAGTCCTTAGACTCACCAGCGTAAATATGTAGGCTGGCCATTGCAATGGTTGCACTGCCAAAATGTGTCAGCATTTCAGCACTTCCAAGAACAGGATCTGGAACCCGGCACTCATGAATACATGTCCATTTAATAAAGTTGCATTTGATGTCATTGATGTGATAGAATTATCATTTGAAACTAATCATTTGATGGGGGACCTCCCTGATATGTAGGTCAGTAGGCCATATATTCAGCCATGAGTTATATCAGAACAAGAGCAGTGCAAAGGAGAATCGCTTTGTCAGTCTTACAGAGACTCAATCAATCCTGCTGTAAAACAAAAATATATACATAATGTACACTGACCTTCGTATTTATTTGTACAGTGAAGCTAAAATGTTTAATTTGGCTCTATACTCCAGCACTTTGGATGTGAGATCAAATGTTGTATATGAGGCAACAGTACAGAATGTCAACTTTATTTGAGGGTATTTTCATACGTATCTGTTTTACAGAAATGAAAGCACTTTATTTACCCTGATCAGCAATGTTTCCCTCTCTCCACACCGTGTCGATATTTTGCACACAGAGCTTTTCATTTTACAGTTAAAACCCATAGGTCTGTGGTTAGAACTCCATGGGGGGAGTGGGGATCTCTTTCTGGGAGGAGATTGTCAGAGTGCATTGCGTGTCACTGAGAGCCAGACAAACTTGGGCGTTAGTCTGTCTTTTTTGTAACCAAGCAGACAAAACAATATGTAACCCTAACTCAGCAAAGTGTAGTAGCTACAGTACATACTGTACATTTGGTGTGACGTAATGATGTGGACAGTTGAAAAAAAGCACAAAAATATTTTTGGGCATATCAACTTTACAAGTGGAGCTTTTCATTCCCACTTTAGATGTTAATGCCGTTGCCTATATTAGCTCTGAGTAAATTAATTATTAATACTATGCAAGGCATTGTTAATCTCCCAAGATGTAACAATATTCTTCAAATGTTCGTTTTTTACGAGTTTTTCCTATACGTACTTGAAGCTATAAAGAATTTAGAAACCTCAAAAAAGTGTTTGATGAATTGTGGAATGTTCGTTCATCAATTCGTACTTTGGGTTCTATCACCATTGACAAGGTACTGGTTCAAAAGCCCTACCCACCTCTAGACACACAGGTGGAGCAGCTGCCCGCAGGGAGCTTAAGGAAGCAGTGACTCGGATGTGTTGCAACAGTTCTGGACAAAAGACCTTATGTGGTGAAACACTTAACATATACGTCTGTCTGCGTATGCAATTACACAGTCTCCGCTGGGTGTCCATACTTCAATATTTGTCAGACCTTTTCTTCAGCAAATATTTGTAGCTCATTGGTGCCCTCCAAGTTACACATGAATTACACTTGGTGAGCCAAAAAAAAAAGTATAATCTCTCACACTAATACTAGCATACAACCACATTGCCAAAATTAGTCTAACATTAGCTTACAAAATATAACACGTACGTAAGTTGTAACAGATGGGTAGACCATCCAACCGACAGACAGCTCTCACCCCCACTCCTGGAGCATTGTGGGAGTCAGGGCAAGGGTCATTTGGCTGAGACCTCACGCAATGAGGGTCGAAACCTCTCTGCCTCAATTGTATGTGGCAGAGAGTAACATGTGGTAACAGCATTCCCAAACAATGATAAACTCCTTCAACCAAGTGATATTGGACATGGGAAATTATAGACTGAACAAACATGTAAAATGCAACGTAACAACTTCAAAGATTTTACTGAGTTATAGTTCATATAAGGAAATCAATCAACTGAAATAAATTCATTAGGCCTCAGGAGCTCATCACAGTATCTCTGCGCATTCAAATTGCCATCGATAACATGCAATTGTGTTTGTTGTCCGTAGCTTATGTTTGCCATTACCATAACCCCACCGCCACCATGGGGCACTCTGTTCACAACATTAAGAACAGCAAACCGCTCTCCCACACGACACCATACACTGTCTGCCATCTGTACAGTTGAAACCGGGATTCATTCGTGAAGAGCACACTTCTCCAATGTGCCAGAGGCGCTCGAAAGTGAGCATTTGCCCACTGAAGTCGGCTACAATGCCGAACTGAAGTCAGGTCAAGTCCCTGGTGAGAACATCAAGCAAACAGATAAGCTTCCCTAGGGTGGTTTCAAACAGTTTGTGCAGAAATTCTTTGGTTGTGCAAATCCAGTTTCATCAGCTGTCTGCAGTGGCTGGTCTTCAACGATCCCACATATGAAAAAGCCGCATGTGAAGGTCCTGGGCTGGCGTGGTCACTCGTGGTCTGCGGTTGTGAGGCCGGTTGGACGTACTGCCAAATTTTGGAGGTGGCTTATGGTAGAGAAATCAACATTAAATTAGCTGCCAACAGCTCTGGTGGACATTCCTGCAGTCAGCATGCCAATTGCAGGCTCCCTCAAAAACTTGAGACATCTGTGGCATTGTGTTGTGTGACAAAACGGCACGTTTTAGAGAGGCCTTTTATTGGCCCCAGCACAAGGTGCACCTGTGTAATGATCATGCTGTTTAATCAGCTTCTTGATATGCCACCTGTCAGGTGGATTGATTATCTTGGCAAAGGAAAAGGAGAAATGCTCAATTTCTGGGATCTTTTATTTCAGGACCAAAACTTCAAATGTTGTGTTCATATTTTTGTTCAGAATATTTGCAGTGCATCAGTGCAACAATGTCATCATAACCGGACAAAAGTGATCACACCAATGCACTTTCTCTCCTTAACTTTTCCCAACATGCATTTTCTTTGCTGTAGGCCACATTCAGCGATTAGCAAGAGCAAGCCTGCTTCTTTCCCCAAATAGGCTATTAGGCATAGCATTAATAAAATATGAAAATAAATGTCCTGTAATTTTTGCAGCCTATAGCTTTTCCTGGGATTTCCCGAGAAGAGGAATGGCTATTGCGGAAAGGCTTGCATAGCCTATAGCCTGTTGGGCACGGGAACAGTTGGAAGAGAGTGGCTAGTGATGTGTAGCCAAAGTAAGAAGCTAAATATGATGTAGATATTAGGCCATTCATTAGATAAATATTAGGACTATAGGCTAAACATTTACCTGTCAAAGTCCAAGAAAAATAACAGTTAACAGATTATGAAATTACAAATATGTTGGTGTTCCTCCAGGCTGCACTCACCCCTTATTGGTAAGGCCTAGGCCTACTTTTTCAGAAAATAAAAATATTAAACCTGGGCTACAACAACACAGTGCAATGAGGAATGTATATTTTTATCAAGTGAATACACAATTATTGTAAACTGGCTCATTTGAATATCCCCTCACACATTCACTGCAGTTTACAGCCTAGACTAGAGTTTTGTACTCACTTGAAAACAATAACATTCTTTATTACATTGTGTTGTTGTAGCCTAGGTAGGAAACATTTCTTGTCCCTAAAAAAACTTAAACAATAGGGTAGCTTCTCCATCTGTGTACCCAGGGACTGGGAGTAATGTAGGCTATCTATGATTTCATTATTTTATAAACTTTCTTTTCATTCACTGTGTAAATTGACTGGATATAATCACTCAATCACATTTACTTATAAAGCCCTTATTACATCAGCAGATGTCACAAAGTGCCTTACAGAAAGTCAGCCTAAAACCCCTGCAGTATTAAGTCTAACATTGAGTTTATGAATTATGGGCTAATATGCATACGCTTCTAATTTGGGCCATAGGCTCAAGATGTAGCCGGTCTTCATTGTTCAGTTGCGCAATTGGCACCTGGCCTCTCCGTTGCCACGGATATTCCTTTTAAATCTTGTGGAGTCCCAGGAAAAGCCAGACTACAAAAGCTTGTTGGACACCTATTTTGAATGATTTTCCTAAGCCTACTAATAGCCTATTGGAGGAAAGATACTTGTTTGCTGTTACTTGCTGAATGTAAAATAGGCTACAGCATTAACGGGTGGGGAGTTGGAAGGAAAAGCCAATATTTTCCTAAAGTAGGCCTATCTTAACACGGGGCTACATCCTGACAAAATAGGCCTACACTATATGATGCCTACACCATATGAGTGGCCTGCTAATATAACTTCCTGGACCTTCTCTAAACTGTCAAGAATACACCCAAACTGATCCAAATGGTTGCAAAATCCAGCCTAGGCTGTTGGACTATGCAGATATTTTGGCATGAAACAAAACAGGACATGTGCCTATGTCATTTGATATTGGAGGGCCAGTAGGAGGCACCCATTCCCCTGGTCTAAAAAAATATCCCAATGCCCCAGGGCAGTGATTGGGGACATTGCCCTGTGTAGGGTGCCGTCTTTCGGATGGGACGTTAAACGGGTGTCCTGACTCTCTGTGGTCACTAAAGATCCCATGGCACTTATCGTAAGAGTAGGGGTGTTAACCCCGGTGTCCTGGCTAAATTCCCAATCTAACCCTCATACCATCATGGTCACCTGATCATCCCCAGTTTACATTTGGCTCATTCATCCACCCTCCTCTCCCCTGTAACTATTTCCCAGGTCGTTGCTGTAAATGAGAATGTGTTCTCAGTCAATATACCTGGTAAAATAAGGGTTAAATTATAAATATGTAAATAACATTTTAATAACCGCTCAAAAGCCTGGCGTTTTGAATACATATTAATTTCGAAATAACTGCATCTTGCCTGCCTTATTGGTTGGTCAACCAAATGGATCAGTTAGCCTACAAGGTCCAGGCACATTAGCAGGACAGTAATATGGTGTGTATTTTGTCATGATATATCAGCTAACAGAAACATGCTAATACGGGGACTTCTAGTGGGATTTCTCCATCACCATAAAGAAAAACAATGCACAATACAGTAATTGAGTACACTGACATATCAAGTGGTTTGTGATGATATGATGTGATGATGTGGCTCAGTTGGTAGAGCATGGTGCTTGCAATGCTATGGGTTTGGGTTCGACACCCACAGGGAACCAGTACGAAAAAGTATGCACTCACTGCTTTAAATTGCTCTGGATAAAAGGTGGTCAATCCGATGTCTGCAGTGGCCGTACAACATTTACTGGGATACGGCCTCTGCAGAAGTCAGAGCTGTTGTCAAGGAAGTGAGTTTGTATTTATACTGGACCTCCCACCTCCACCTACCATCAATCAATCATGTCTATATGGAGCCCTGCGCATTGTAACAACATTTGGGTGGCGCTCAGCAATGCAGTAAGAAGCTCAGTATGACCTCTGCACGCCTCCAAATGCTGGTAACCACTCACATACAAATATATTTAGTTGAAATGTTTTCACAAAGTAGTGCACTTGGCCATTACTAGTCCTGTATTAGCAAACGAATATAGACGTCTGTAGGCGGACAAAATAAATATAATCTGCATGGCAGCCTCCCCCACTGGCAAAATAAGCTGTATCCATAGTTTCAGCATTTGGCTTCCATGTTTTAAAAGCGTTCTAAACTTTGGTGGATTACCTATACTGAACAAAAATATAAAATGCAACAAGTATTGGTCCCATGTTTCATAAGCTGAAATAAAATATCATTTTTTCCCCCCACATGTTCAAAAAATATTTATCTCAAAATGTAGGCACAAATTTGTTTACATCCCTGTTAGTGAGCATTTCTCCTTTGCCAAGATAATCCATCCACTTGACAGGTGTGGCATATCAAGAAGTATACCTATTGCTGGGGACAATGCCACAGACGTCTAAAGTTTGGAGGGAGTGTGCAATTGGCATGCTGACTGCAGGGATGTCCACCAGAGCTGTTGCCAGAGAATTGAATGTTCACTTCTCATCAATAAGCCACCAACATCTTTTTAGAGAATTTGGCAGTACGTCCAACCGGCCTCACAACCGCAGAACCCATGTAACCACGCAAGTCTAGGACCTCCACATCCTTCACCTGCAGGATCATCTGAGACCAGCTACCCTTACAGCTGATGAAACTGTGGGTTTGCACAACCAAAGAAGTTCTGCACAAACTGTCAGAAACTGTCTCAGGTAAGCTTATCTGTGTGCTCGTCATCCTCACCAGGTTCTTGACCTGAATGCAGTTCAGTGTCGTAACCGATGTCGGTTGGCAAATGCTCACCTGCGATGGCCACTGGTACACTGAAGAAGTGTGCTCTTCAAGGATGAATCCTGGTTTCAACTGTACCAGGCAGATAGCAGACAGCGTGTATGGCATTGTGTTGGGGAGTGGTTTGCTGATGTCAACATTGTGAACAGAGTGCCCCATGGTGGCGGCGGGGTTATGGTTTGGGCAGACATAAGCTATGGCCAACAAACACAATTGTGTGTTATCGATGGCAATTTGAATGCACAGAAATACCGTGACGAGATCCTGAGGCCCATTGTCCTTCCATTCATCCGCCGCTATCATCTCATGTTTCAGCATGATAATGCACGGCCCATTGAACACGTTTGGGAGGCTCTGGATCGACGTGTATGACAGCATGTTCCAGTTCCTGCGACTTCGCACAGCCATTGACAAGGAGAGGGACAACATTCCACAGGCCACAACCAACACCCTGATCAACTCTATGCGAAAGAGATGTGTTGCGCTGCATGAGGCAAATGGTGTTCACTCCAGAAACTGACTGGGTTTCTGATCCAAGCCCTACTGTTTTTTAAAGGTATCAGTGACCAAGAAAATATGTATTTCTCTATTTCCAGTCATGTGAAATCCATAGACTAGGGCCTAATTACTTAATTTCAATTGACTGATTTCCTTATATGAACTATATCTCAGTAAAATCTTTGAAATTGTAGCATTTATATATTTGTTCAGTGTAATTTACCGCATGATATCACCATCGAAGGCCAAAACTCCATCCCACCAAAACAGGCTGAAATTTCAGGTGGTCTTTTTAAACCGCTCTTAAACTAAAAGGGCATCATAATTTTCACAATTTCAGTATTATTCCAAACTCATAATGCGGAAATATACACTGAGTATACAAAATATTAGCGACACCTGCTCTTTCCATGACAGACTGACCAGGTGAATCCAGGAGAAAACTTTGATCACTTAGAGTTCACTTGTTAAATCCACTTTAAATCAATGTAGAAGGATTTTTACACCTTTAGACATGGATTGTGTGTGTGTGCCATTCATAGGGTGAATGGGCAAGACAAAATATTGAAGCGTCTTTAAACGGGGTATAGTTATAGGTGCCAGGCACACCGGTTTGTGTCAAGAACTGACATGCTGCTGGGATTTTCAGAGCCAAATTTACAACTGTGGGAAGTATTTGAGTCAACATGGGCCAGCATCCCTGTGGACCGTCTTCGACACCTTGTAGAGTCCATACCCTGACAGACTGAGGCTGTTCTGAAGGCAAAAGGTGTTGCTATGTTTTGTACAGTGAGTGTATTTAAATCACCTAAAATCACATTTGACTGCACTGGGCCTTTTATATTTTTATGGGAGCAAATATAAGATTGTGCCCAAGTAGGCCTACAGCCACAAGTATTTTGTGTGCAAGTAAGCCTATACTGCATTTCCACACGTGTGCTTGAGGATCGTATCTTGTGCTATTGAAAAACACATGCAGTGGATGCGTCTGACATTGTGCATGTTATCGTGGGCTTCCCCTCCTATTTGATTCTACAGCTGCGATAGAAAAAACAGATTAATAAAGTTGATCAGAGGTAGCTGATTGCTGTCCAACTTTTGGCATTGTGCTATTGGGTAAGCACTGTTTAACAAACAGGAGTGGTGCCATTGAGTAAATGGCGACCAGGGAGGAACCACACATAGGTCCGGCTGGGGCTTAAGTTATCCTGAGGGGTTTACTACAAAGCAGGATCAATGAGTTAGCCAGCCAACATATTCTGAACTACATTCTTATTTTTTGGAAAGATAAGTTTGACATGGGCATGGTCTAATTTATTCAAAAACACATATTTAAGCTTTGCTTTCAATAGTCATTTCAGTTGTTTTATCAAAGTTAGCTGGCCAACTCATTGAGCCTGCTATGTAGTATACCTCTCCGGTGTTGGTGATTCTAGAAAATTCCTTCATGTTTTTATTTCCTTCAATATTACATTGCATTTTCTATAACCAAATTCCAGTACTATAGATCCCATTTGAAATATAATGGTGAAACATACTAAACATAATAACAAAATCAGTATGGTTTTACATTCCAGCACAGGATTAAGTGCTAATAACATGGTAATAGTAGGGTAACAACAAAGTTACACTCAAAGACATTTTGCCCAGTTACGTCGTAATTTAATCGGAATTATATTGATTCAGGGTAAATATCTATGCATAAAACAAAACTGCTCCTCCCTACACATCACATAACTAGTTGTGGCCATCACATATTCCACTGTTAGTCAAGTTCCATTAAACATTTTCCAAGTGTACAAGCATAGGACTAACCCTGAAACTCAGCTCCTCTCCTGAACCATCATTCAACTGCTGTGTGAAGAGTACTCGCTAGAGGCCAAGAGATAATAAACCACTATGTGCTGCAGGAAAGATTTCTGTTTTGCCATCACGGATAAGTTTAGGGTCCTATACCCCATTAACAAGAATACATTCGTAATTCTGATAATCATCGAAACCATCAACATGTCCAGTTTGTAATTGAATGTCTTGTTTAAGTTTAACACACCGACCACCTATATTATGAGCATAAAAAAGTGCTCTCTCTGGCATATAGAAGAAACTGAGTTATGCATACCTAATGGCTGCATGTATTATATATTGCACTCTACCATTTAAATTGCAAAAATATAAAATAATCTGGTGAATGTTATGATGGTACACTATCAACAACCTAAAATCTTAGCCAACTGTGTAAATAGCCTATTAACCAATGAAATAAATAATACATAGAAGACTTCCAGCCTTTGTTCTAGAAGGGTTCCGTAGTGGTGACGGATGCTGGTATGGTTGTGTAATATCTATGATTATACAACGGGTGGGTCTAATTTTGATTGGTTAAAACCGTATTCCAGCCAGTGTCTAATGAACAAACAAAAAAATGATTTCATTAGATACAAACATGTTCTAGAGACATATTAGATACCAATAACCCCCTGATTGGGACAGATAACTTTGGTTGGACACACAATTGTATGCATATCTGAATATAATGACAGCACTTAATTCCTTAGTGGTTTGTTTAACATAAGCACACACTACTAACAAGAAGATGATTTCTCATAACAGTCCCTTTACCTGACTGTTAAGACCAGCCGGAAATATCTACATAATGACCGCTGCAATTTAAATTCTCACCTCCATACACAAACAAAACAAAAAAAACACAATGGCTAGTGTTTGCAATATGGTCATGATGTGTTCAGGGACAGGGCTTGTTTCCAGGTAAGACAAGAGCAAAGAAGACTGCTGCCGTCCTTAGAACTAAAATAAGACGACATCTTTTCATGTATGCTTGTGTAACTGTAACCCTGGATCTGAAACACAAAATAGGCACATCTATGGACTATCATTACTCAGTTGGAGAAGAGGGTCAGACAATTAAGGCATTTTCTTGCCAGTCCCCCAGAATTCCAATTTTCCAGTCAATATGTCTTTAAAGTACAGGGAGAGGACTAAGCCTTTTCCACAACAAAAGCACATCCGTAAATATTCTGTGCACACATGGACATAAGGCAGATTTAACGCAGTGAAATATTAGTAAAGTGAGTGAAAAAGTCATTTGATATACAGTACTTTTATAATACGTCAAATATAAAAAAGAATTTACACTGTACACTGCATCAATTCCAATTTAAATGAGACAGACGGGAAGGATAAGTGTGACCTGTTTGTTATGAACCATGTGGTGTCTTCACAAGTGGCAGGGGGAGCTTGTACAGCTCTGTGGTATACCAGGTAAGAAGACCTGATCTGGAAACAGTTCAGAATTGTTCTGAGAGCAGCTCACACAGGCGCTGTGACACAGTATCTCTGCTTGTCCTTAGTGTTAAGCGGTACATCTGCAAAAGAAGAAAGGGTTAAATAGGTGGGTCAAATACATTGTCTGGATATTGAAAACTCCTTTCAACCACCATTTAAGAAAGAGTTTGTGACAGGGTCCTGGGGTGGAGAGTAATTCTCACTGGAGGGAGGTGAGGGCTACATACTTGTGCTTGAGTATTAGGCTCCAGTCTCAAGAGGCAGCCAACCTGGGTGGTCTTTGTATGGATGACACCAGCGCCCACAAAGTTGGAGGGGTTTGGATCTACGCCATCCAGCAAAGCAGCACCAAACCCCATTATCTGGAAAACAAAAACAGACACCAGATCAAGGTTAAGACTATCGACAACACAGCCCAACATGCTGACTAGACTGAGCGCACACATGCATCATTGCGCGCATTTGATTTGTCAACTCACGCCAGACGCGAGCAGGACAGGCAGGTTGAAATATCAAAATGAACTCCGAACCAACTATATTAATTTGGGAACAGGTCAAAACACATTAAACATTCATGGACATTTAGCTAGCTAGCTTGTCCTGGGATATTGTTATTTTACATGAAATTACACAAGGTTCTTTTTTTCCTGGATCTTTGTAGAATTTTGAGTCACACAAAATTGTGTGTCCTCTACTCAGACAATTCATCCACAGATAAAAGGAGAAACCTAGTTAGTTTCTAGTAATCGCTCCTCCTTCAGTCTTCTTCTGTGGACTTTATATGGTGGTTGGCAACCAACTTTAAGGTGCATTACCACCAACTGGACTAGTGTGGACCTCAGTTCAGCTTTCAATCACCCACGTGTGTTTATGCTCCTGAAAACCAATGATGGGACAGGCGGGACTTGCAGCGCGTCAAGCATCAAAAATAGAACCAAGTTCAATTTTAGCGCCTAGCTACGCAGATGCTCGTTGACGCGCGCTTGCACATTGTTTTTGCAACGCTCAACACCTTGTAGAGTCCATGACACGCAGGAGGTGTGGTCAGCATGTTACATAGTATTGCTAGTGAAGTCAGGGTGACCTTTATGCAGTTTCTTCACTTTCGTCTTTCAATCAATCAAATATTTTAAGTCAGAACCATCCAGAGTAGTGCTGCTTCCTATGGTGTCACCAATTTGCTTAACGCCCCAATAGGTCCACAGACGATGCAATCGCAATCACACTTCCCTAACCCATCTGGACAAGAGGAATACCTATGTAAGAATGTTCATCGATTACAGCTCAGCATTTAACACCATAGTATCCTCCAAACTCGTCATTAGCTTGAGACCCTGGGTCTCGACCCCGCCCTGTGCAACTGGGTCTTGGACTTCCTGACGGGCCGTACCCAGGTGGTGAGGGTAGGAAACAACATCTCCACTTTGCTGATCCTCAACACTTGGGCCCCACAAGGGTGCGTTCTCAGCCCTTTCCTGTACTCCGTCACCCATGACTGCGTGGCCATGCACGCCTCCAACTCAATCATCAAGTTCGCAGACGACACTACAGTGGTAGGCTTGATTCCCAACAACGACGAGACGGCCTACAGGGAGGAGGTGAGGGCCCTCGGAGTGTGGTGCCAGGAAAATAACCTCCCACTCAATGTCAACAAAACAAAGGAGATGATCATGGACTTCAGGAAACAGCAGAGGGAGCAGCCCCCTATCCACATCGACGGGACAGTAGTGGAGAAGGTGGAAAGTTAAGTTCTTCGGCGTACACATAACGGACAAACTGAAATGGTCCACCCACATAGACAGCGTGGTGAAGAAGGCGCAGCAGCGCCTCTTCAACCTCAGGAGGATGAAGAAATTCGGCTTGTTACCAAAAACAAACTTTTACAGATGCACAATCGAGAGCATCCCGTCGGGCTGTATCACCGCCTGGTACGGCAACTGCTCCACCCACAACCGTAAGGCTCTCCAGAGGGTAGTGAGGTCTGCACAACGCATCACTGGGGGCAAACTACCTGCCCTCCAGGACACCTACACCACCTGATGTCACAGGAAGGCCAAAAAGATCATCAAGGACAACAACCACCCGAGCCACTGCCTGTTCACCCCGCTATCATCCAGAAGGCGAGGTCACTACAGGTGCATCAAAGCTGGGACCGAGTGACTGAAAAACAGCTTCTATCTCAAGGCCATCAGACTGTTGAACAGCCATCACTAACATTGAGTGGCTGCTGCCAACATACTGACTCAAATCTCTAGCCACTTCAATAATAAAAAATTGGATGTAAATGTATCACTAGCCACTTTAAACAATGCCACTTTATATAATGTTTACATACCGTACATTACTCATCTCATATGTACACTGCTCAAAAAAATAAAGGGAACACTTAAACAACACAATGTAACTCCAAGTCAATCACACTTCTGTGAAATCAAACTGTCCACTTAGGAAGCAACACTGATTGACAATAAATTTCACATGCTGTTGTGCAAATGGAATAGACAAAAGGTGGAAATTATAGGCAATTAGCAAGACACCCCCAAAAATGGAGTGATTCTGCAGGTGGTGACCACAGACCACTTCTCAGTTCCTATGCTTCCTGGCTGATGTTTTGGTCATTTTTTAATGCTGGCGGTGCGCTCACTCTAGTGGTAGCATGAGACGGAGTCTACAACCCACACAAGTGGCTCAGGTAGTGCAGCTCATCCAGGATGGCACATCAATGCGAGCTGTGGCAAGAAGGTTTGCTTTGTCTGTCAGCGTAGTGTCCAGAGCATGGAGGCGCTACCAGGAGACAGGCCAGTACATCAGGAGACGTGGAGGAGGCCGTATGAGGGCAACAACCCAGCAGCAGGACCGCTACCTCCGCCTTTGTGCAAGGAGGAACACTGCCAGAGCCCTGCAAAATGACCTCCAGCAGGCCACAAATGTGCATGTGTCAGCATATGGTCTCACAAGTGCTCTGAGGATCTCATCTCGGTACCTAATGGCAGTCAGGCTACCTCTGGCGAGCACATGGAGGGCTGTGCGGCCCCACAAAGAAATGCCACCCCACACCATGACTGACCCACCGCCAAACCGGTCATGCTGGAGGATGTTGCAGGCAGCAGAACGTTCTCCACGGCGTCTCCAGACTCTGTCACGTCTGTCACATGTGCTCAGTGTGAACCTGCTTTCATCTGTGAAGAGCACAGGGCGCCAGTGGCGAATTTGCCAATCTTGGTGTTCTCTGGCAAATGCCAAACGTCCTGCACGGTGTTGGGCTGTAAGCACAATCCCCACCTGTGGACGTCGGGCCCTCATACCACCCTCATGGAGTCTGTTTCTGAACGTTTGAGCAGACACATGCACATTTGTGGCCTGCTGGAGGTCATTTTGCAGGGCTCTGGCAGTGCTCCTCCTTGCACAAAGGCGGAGGTAGCGGTCCTGCTGCTGGGTTGTTGCCCTCCTACGGCCTCCTCCACGTCTCCTGATGTACTGGCCTGTCTCCTGGTAGCGCCTCCATGCTCTGGACACTACGCTGACAGACACAGCAAACCTTCTTGCCACAGCTCGCATTGATGTGCCATCCTGGATGAGCTGCACTACCTGAGCCACTTGTGTGGGTTGTAGACTCCGTCTCATGCTACCACTACAGTGAAAGCACCGCCAGAATTCAAAAGTGACCAAAACATCAGCCAGGAAGCATAGGAACTGAGAAGTGGTCTGTGGTCACCACCTGCAGAACCACTCCTTTATTGGGGGTGTCTTGCTAATTGCCTATAATTTCCACCTTTTGTCTATTCCATTTGCACAACAGCATGTGAAATTTATTGTCAATCAGTGTTGCTTCCTAAGTGGACAGTTTGATTTCACAGAAGTGTGATTGACTTGGAGTTACATTGTGTTGTTTAAGTGTTCCCTTTATTTTTTTGAGCAGTGTATATACTGTACTCTATACCATCTACTGCATCTTGCCTATGCCGTTCGGCCATCGATATATTTTTATGTACATATTCTTTTTCATTCCTTTACACTTGTGTGTATAAGGTAGTTGTGAAATTGTTAGATATTACTGCATGGTCGGAACTAGAAGCACAAGCATTTCACAACACTCGCATTAACATCTGCTAACCATGTGTATGTGACAAATAAAATTTGATGATTTAAAAAGCCCTTTTCACAGCAGCCAATGGCACAAAGTGCTGTACAGAAACCCAGCCTAAAACATTTCTATCAACAAAAAATATATACTGATCAGGTATACATTTTGAATAAAGAAAAGGCTGATGTGCTGCTACTAGGCAACCAACAAGTCAAGGCAAAATCTCCATATCAATTCTAATCATAAAGGGATCTCACCTTGGCTTTGGTAACCTCTGTGTCCATGGAATGCCTTGCTTTGAAAATATTTTGTACCTCTTGCTGAGGGCTGTGGGTAGAGAAAGTCAGTCAAATCAAAGTTTATTTGTCACCTGCACTGAACACAACAGGTCTTTACAGTGAAATGCTTACTTACAGGCTCTAACCAATAGTGCAAAAAAGGTATTAGGTGAACAATAGGTAGGTAAAGAAATAACAGTAAAAAGATAGGCTTTATACAGTAGCGAGGCTATAAAATTAGCGAGGCTACATACAGACACCGGTTAGTCAGGCTGATTGAGGTAGTATGTACATGTAGATATGGTTAAAGTGACTATGCATATATGATGAACAGAGAGTAGCAGTAGCGTAAAAGAGGGGTTGGCGGGTGGGACAATGCAGATAGCCCGGTTAGCCAATGTGCAGGAGCACTGGTTGGTCGCCCAATTGAGGTAGTATGTACATGAATGTATAGTTAAAGTGACTATGCATATATGATAAACAGAGTAGCAGCAGCGTAAAAAGAGGGGTTGTGGGGGGCGGCACACAATGCTTCCTCTTGCAAATAACAGGGATGTCGGCCCTGCCGGGTGTTTGGAGAATGTCTTGTGCGCCTCGTCTGTTGAATAAAAAAATCTTTGTCTAATCCGAGGTGAGTGATCGCTGTTCTGATATCCAGAAGCTCTTTTTTGCCGTAAGATACGGTTGCAGAAACATTATGTACAAAATAAGTTAAAAATAACGCGGGGAAAAAAACACATAATAGCACAATTGGTTGGGCGCCCGTAAAACTGCTGCCATTTCTTCCGGCGCCATTTTAGTGGCTAGCAGCTAGCAGTCACTAGCAGCTTTAACCTCAGCTGTTAAGGATGTGTAACTACACTAAGTTTCACCTTGTTGCTGAATGATGGAAAATAGATACAAATGTATTTCCATGTGAACATGTTGACATCAATGCACAATTTTCACATTTAGTTGCATTTAATTAAAATACATCTTAGTCTAATGCATTACACTGACCTATACCACCAACATAAATCAATATTTGGTAGAAGTGCTTTCTGGAATACCGGTGAATTATTCATTGGTCACCACAGACTTTACACACTCCTAGGGAAACATTGATCTATTTATCTTGGCAATGTTGCTCAAGCTCTAATGGAACAATTTCACAAGACACTGTATACCTATTCTGTTGGCATTTCCTTCACATTTAAATATACAGTGGGAGACAGTACACACTATTTACACATCAGGCCAATCTGAATGAATTAACCCTTTTGTGTCCTCGGAATACAAGGAAGAGTAAACTGGCACATTGTCAGAGGGGAATATTGTGTCCATATCAAAAGAGAGAAAAACATGTTGTGATATATGGACATATTTTTTGGGGCGGCAGGTAACCTAGTGGTTAGAGCGTTGGGCCAGTAACTGAAAGGTTGGTGGATCGAATCCCCGAGCTGACAAGGTAAAAATATGTTGTTCTGCCCCTGAACAAGAAAGTTAACCCACTGTTCCTAGGCCATCATTGTAAATAAGAATTTGTTCTTAACTGACTTGCCAAGTTAAATTTAAAAAATTAAATATGACCAAGTATATAGCAGAGATATGTTTCCTTACGCTCCAAGTTGTTTCCAGCGCTGAAAGAAGTCCTGCGATGTCATCTCTGTAGGCTGGAAGAACTTGTTTAAAGTAATAGGCAGTTTAACAGCAATGTTCTGGAGAGTTCCCCCGTACCTGTGTGTAGAAACAGGAGTAAAACACTAAATAACTGGGAAACCGATACAGTAGCATTTCCAACAACGTTCATGCAAACATATATCACCAATCTAGCAAATAGTTGCGCCCTGAAACACACACTCTGAAATGCATATAAAAGGAGGAAAATAAGTTCTTACCTAAACTGAATGTTGAGCACTGGTGCATCCACAAAGTCAGACACACACTCAATGTTGAGTATCTGCTGGAGTTGTGCACCCCCGTCCACAGTGGGGTCTGCAGGCTTGGCATGGACATTCAGTTGTAGGGAAACAGTTAAGGGCACAATAGGGAGCAGTAAATGGCCACCCCTAGACAATAAATAATATACACTGGGAGGGATTTATTAAAACAGCATACGGAAATTATTTTTGAAAATGACATAATAGCATCTAGTAAAGGATATGAGCCTGCAGAGTATCTTGGCAGACCACAGAGGCAGCGAAATTCATGAACTGGGTTGATGTCTTGTTACCAAAGAACACATACATCCGACCTGTATGTTGGAAAAAAAGAGACTTATTTAAACCCTAAGATCTAAGGGTCAAACCATGATCATAATCACACTTAGGTGCATATGTATTTTTGCTGAGGCCTACTCACCTAGATTCTGTCTGAATTCAGACTTCAGTCCGATCTGGAGGAGCTGGTTCTCGTACAGGACACCATTGTTCTTGCAAACAAACCTGGAAGGGAATGGGGCAAGCATCTCATATCTAGTATCTTGGGCTTAACTTCTTATGGCTGCAGGGGCAGTATTGAGTAGCTTGGATGAAAGGTGCACATAGTAAACTGCCTGCTCCTCAGTCCCAGATGCTAATATATGCATATTATTATTCATATTGGATAGAAAACACTCTGAAGTTTCTAAAACTGTTTGAATTATGTCTGTGAGTATAACAGAACTCATATGGCAGGCAAAAACCTGAGAAGTTCCAATTCCTGTTTGAATTTTTTCTGAGGTGGCAGATTTTCAACCAAGCTCTCATTGAAATTACAGCGAGATATTGATGAGTTTTCACTTCCTACGGCTTCCACTAGATGTCAACAGTCAATAGAACTTTGTCTGATGACTCTAATGTGAAGGGGGGCCGAAGGAGACAGGAATGAGTAATCACTGCCACGAGCTCACCATGCGCATTCACATGGGGAGGACCTCCGTTCCACCGCTCATCTGAAGTCAATCTAATTCTCCGGTTGGAACGTTATTCAAGATGTTAACAACATTCTAAAGATTGATTCAGTACATCGTTTGACATGTTTCTACTGACTGTTATGGAACTTTTGGACATTGTCACGTTATAGTGGACGCGCTTTGTGTCTTTTGAATTGTTTACCAAACGCGCTAACCAAAGTAGCTAATTGGACTTAAATAACGGACATTATCGAACAAATCAAGCATTTATTGTGGACCTGGGATTCCTAGGACTGCATTCTGATGAAGTTCAAAGGTAAGGAAACATTTATCATGTATTTTCTGGTTTCTGTTGACCCCAACATGGCGGCTAATTTGGCTATTGTTCTGAGCTCCGTCTCAGATTATTGCATGATTTGCTTTTTCCGTAAAGTTTTTTTGAAATCTGACACAGCGGTTGCATTAAGGAGAGGTATATCTATAATTCCATGTGTATAACTTGTATTATCATCTACATTTATGATGAGTATTTCTGTTGAAACGATGTGGCTATGCAAAATCACTTGATGTTTTTGGAACTAGTGAATGTAACGCGCCAATGTAAACTCAGATTTTTTTGTTATAAATATGAACTTTATCAAACAAAACATGCATGTATTGTGTAACATGAAGTCCTATGAGTGTCATCTGATGAAGATAATCAAATTTGACTCCCAGGATTGGATTCCAACCAAGACGCCAAGAGTCCCACAGCATACAGTAGGGATGTAACTAATGTCCCTTTCACCAGCGCAATCTGCTGTGAGCATGCAAGTGTTTTGAACAGACTCCACTGATGACATCTCTTACTTGTCTTCAGGTTCCTCTACAGTGGGCAGAGTGGCGTTGGTATATGCTACTTGTGGAGTATTCGGCAGGAAACTGAAGCCATGAGTGAGATGCACAGCGAGAATGTAAAGGGCGAGAGGAGCACATTCACACCAGGTTTTAGTAAGCTCCATGACAGATCAATACAGTTAAAAAGCCCCTCCCACCCTCTGATATTTGACCCACTGACAGTCTTTCTTACCTGGAGAAGTTCTCATCTGCAACAGGCCCCACTGCCACTGGTGTCTCTACAGGAAAGGCTGCTATGTTTCCAGAGAAGACATCCACCAGCAGGCTTGCCACCTTGGAGGCAGGAGGGGCAGAGTTTTGAGTGGCGATGGTGCTGCCCAGGCCAAGCAGGTCTGTGGAGGGAGTCGGGGACACGGCCACCTTAGGAGAGGTAACGGTCACAATTACTTCACTTCGGAAGTTCAGGATCTGAACCAATCAACCGCTCCAATTGGTCTTACGCTAATGAAAGCACAGAGCAGTGCAACACACACACACCATGCAAAACAAAACAAACCTCTTTAGGAGGATCTATAATTATTAGGACTATACTAAGGACTCAACAATAAAAAATAAATAAACTGTAAAAACCTAAGAATATATACTGCTAAGTAATCAAGCTCCCACAAAAGCAATGCGTCATCTTAGCATCTGGAATTGTCTTTATTCCGTAAGCAGATCAGATTACATGATGTTGTTAGGACAGTGTATTAAGGTTAGGGAAGTGACAAGTGAAAAATCCCGCATGAGCATCCAGAACCTGAAAGAGGGGCCCAGCAGAGAGCAGCACAGGGACAGCAGAGGCCTGGGGGGGCATGGGGGTCTGCAGGAGGTAGGAAGAGACCGGACGTGGCCGGTTGGTGGGGGTGCGGTCGAGGCGGGGGCCAGAAGATCCCCAACAAACAAGAGAGGAGAGCTCTAATGAACAGAGGAGGAAACAGTGAAAGCCGGACAGAACGAGAGAGCTGGGGAGAGTTACTGAAAAGACAGCAGAAAACACCAGGACAGAAAAATAGGAAATGTTCATCTGAGAGGAGAGGAATAGGAGGCTCTAATAAGTAAACACATGACAACAGTAATACCTTGGCATTTGAGGTAGTGCTGCTATGGTCTGCAGTACCCCCATTGACACTGCGTTCTTTGCGGTTCTCATCCAAATCGAGATGCAGGTTTCCTGGTCCCTTCTTCCTCTTGAGTTTGGCCAGTATAGAGGACTCCCTCTCAGGGAAGGGAGGCATCTCCTCCAACACTGTGGCCTTGAGGGGAGCACAGAATGAATGGAGAATGAAGAGCATGACCTGGGGTAGAGGAACTGGAGGCTCTACAGTGTCCTTTTCTGAATTACAGTCTTTCTAATCAACAAAGATTTGCTGTGGGTTGTATTCTGAACAACTAAAAACCAAACAGCTAAGTGTAATATAAAACGGTTGTTTTTAATTGCATTAAATGTAAAAGTGTCAATCTTGTCCAACTGCTAGCTCACTGCCATAGAGGACCACAATGGAAATAAGCATTCAGGCTTTGTTTTTTTTATGCTAGTTAATTTTTAAAGAATGTAATGTCTCCAGCTGGAGCATACTACTACTTTTAATTACCTAACAAATGCAATCAGGGTTATAATGGCACAAAGGCAGGGTGGAATGTCACCGACCAGTATGTCAGTGCTGGCGATGCAGCTGAGGCGCAGGTACTCCACAGCACGCTGCTGTAGCTCAACGTCTGCGTTGCGGAGCTGGCTGTCTGAGCGCAACACCTCCTGGATGGTGCCCTTCACCTCAGGGAACAGGTTGATGAACTTGATGTAGGCTGAGAGCAGCAAAGCCCGGGTGGGCACCGAGCACAGGTGAAACTTGGAGTGGAGCAGGTCAAACTGGATGAGTGGACTAAGGAGTTAGAGCAAGAAGGACAATGGATGACACACAGTGAGTGATGTCTGTCCTCAGCTCCAAAGGATATCATTGACTGTACATTTCTCCAACCAATGGAGGCTGCTGAGGGGAGGACAGCTCGTAATTGCTGGAATGGTGTCAATGGAATGGAATCAACCACATGGAAACCACGTGTTTGAAACCATTCCATTGACTCCGTTCCACCCATTATTATGAACCGTCCTCCCCTCAGCAGCCTCCACTCTCTCCAACTGAGAATAACAGTGGATCACTGAAATATATGGCATTGATTGGTTACTAACCTTGACCTTGAATCTCCTGCTATCAAGTTCCCAAACTCCCCAAGAATGTACCCTCCGACCTTCACCAGGTTCTCATGGCAGGCTGGGGCCTGGAGTGCCTGTGGAAAGGAAAGAGTCCGAGTTATGTATGAAATAGCATAATAGATTGGACTGGGTGGGTTTACTGCTAACCTACAAAGCATTACATGGGCTTGCTCCTACCCAGCTTTCCGATTTGATCCTTCCGTACACACGTACGCTACAGTCACAAGACGTAGGCCTCCTTACTGTCCCTAGAATTTCTAAACAAGCAGCTGGAGGCAGGGCTTTCTCCTACAGAGCTCAATTTTTATGAAATGGTCTGCCTATCCATGTGAGAGAGGCAGACTCGGTCTTGACCTTTAAGTCTTTATTGAAGACTCATCTCTTCAGTAGGTCCTATGATTGAGTGTAGTCTGGCCCAGGGGTGTGAAAGGTGAAGGGAAAGGCACTGGAGCGACGAACCACCCTTGTTGTCTATGCCCTAGGGTCAGTCTGTTATATCTGAAGTATTTCTCCTGACTTATCCGGTGTCCTGTGTGAATTTAAGTATGCTCCCTCTGATTCTCTCAGAAGACCTCAGCCCTAGGACCATGCCTCGGGATTACCTGGCCTGATGACTACTTGCTGTCCCCAGTCCACTTGGTCATGATGCTGCTCCAGTTTCAACTGTTCTGCATGCGGCTATGGAACCCTGACCTTTTCACCGGACGTGCTACCTGTCCCGGACCTGCTGTTTTCAACTCTCTCTAACTCTGAATGATCGGCTATGAAAAGCCAACTGACATTTACTCCTGAGGTGCTGACCTGTTGCACCCTCTACAACCACTAATTTTTATTGTTTGACCCTGCTGGTCATCTATGAACATCTTGGTCATGTACTGTTATAATCTCCAACCGGCACAGCCAGAAGAGGACTGGCCACCCCTTATAGCCTGGTTCCTCTCTAGGTTTCTTCCTAGGGAGTTTTTCCTAGCCTCCGTGCTTCTACAGTACATCTGCATTGCTTGCTGTTTGGGGTTTTAGGCTGGGTTTCTGTATAGCACTTTGTGACATCGGCTGATGTAAAAAGGGCTTTGTAAATACATTTGATTGATACGGGGCTGAGAGCATATCAGTCAGCAGATCTTAACATACACATGATGGAATTCCCATGATGGGTATGTCAAAGTTGAGATTCAATCTGGGCAGACCAGCATGTGGGGTAGCAAGTCTGAACATGGGGACAAATGTAACTATAAAACAAAAACACAGCTGAAACTATGGTGGAACTGACTAAAGGAAAAATGACAAGGCATATCACTGGTTCTGAAAGGATGTATATGTGCAGTAGACATCAACGGATCTAATGTCAGAGGATGCAGTGGTAGAGATCATGGGCAATGAAGGAGGAAAGACACTGGAGAGGGAGGGCTCAAGACTAAACATCCATAAAACTGGGATGAGGGATGGAGCAGCAGTGAGAGACAGCCAGTGAGACAGTGAGACAGACACAAGCAGAGAGACTGAAGGGAGAATCAAGTAATCTTATATTGCTGTACCAAAGCACAAGGCGGGCTCATAGTTTCCTCCCTGAGAAGACAAAGACAGCTTTAGTGGTAAATAGTGAATGACGCTCTCCATCCCCCTGAACTCACAGGTCACATCCAAGCAGGCAGAGCCTGTGATGAGCATCGGAAGTGAGCTGCTTAAAACTAATATGATTAAGGAAACACATCTACATCAGAACTATTGTGTTATTGACTGTACGTTTGTTTATCCCATGTGTAACTGTGTTATTTGTGTCGCACTGCTCTGCTCTATTTTGACCAGGTCGCAGTTGTAAATGAGAACTTGTTCTCAACTGTCCTACTTGGTTAAATAAAGGTATATAAAAAATAAAAAATGTAAAAGAACAATCCAGACAGACAAACATTAGGTTACAATGAGTCCCCCATGGCTCGGTTAAAGACAGATTATTCACAAAAATAAAATAAGCACCTCGAACACTGTCTTGGCAGCATAACCTTGCACTTCATCTCTGTTGATGACGATCTGGATCACGCGGTACCAGACCTCGTCACTGACATAGTCCCCAGCGAAGCGGATCAGGTTGAGGATGGTGTCAACATACCAGGTGTAGTCAACTGCATACTTCTCTGCCAGGATGGCAACCTTTAGCACCTGTGGTGAGAGGTAGTCTTATCAGATCAAAAAACAATGCCATTCATGTTTTTATTTAGGTCTGTGGAACGTATTCCTCCAAATTACCTCAGTGGCATTTAAAACATGAAGCAATCATAAACTTTTGGTTGGTGAAATTATTAGATACTGGTCTAGAACTCACTATCTCCTCTCTGATGGAGTAGTCTGCCGTCTCCAGGTAGCTGAGCATCTCTGCTACAATCTGTTTGGCGTTGCTGCGGTCACACATGGCATAGAGCAGGTCCACAGCACGCTGACGCACACTGACATCTCTCTCCGACTGCAGGATTCAACCAGGTCAAACAAACATCAGGACTACGGCAGAGTCACACTAACAGGAACAAAACAGACAGGCATACATACACTATGTACTCAAGAAGACACTGAGTACTAGGACTGGCAAATGTAGCTTGTGAATGCAGGTACAAATGTGTTTGCGTACTTTGAGGGCATTTATGACCGTCTCAATGTGTGTCTTAACAGCCTCATGGGAGAACTCAGAGCTGGCTAGGGTGCACATGCTCTCCAGGGCCAGGTAGCGCAGGTTAGTCTCCCGGTGCTGGAGGAACTGGCCCAGCTGGTTACAGGCCCGTACCAGCAGAGCGGGCTCGCTGTGGAGAGAAAGACAGACATTGGTGCCATTGTCATCAGGACAGTCCAACAAAACACATACAAACTGCATTTCTTGAATACATTGGTCTTCTGTAGCTGCTGCAACTGGGAGAGGGACTGACCTGTCATGGTGGATGATTAGACTGATGGCCTCAAACAGCACAGCGTTCTTAGCGTTGGAGTGCTGCACCTTCTTCGACTTGGGAGGCTCCTGGGCCTTGTTCAGGATGGTTTCCAGACACTCGGTCAGACGGCCCCGGATCGCACCATCCTCTGAGAGGGCAAGAAAGGGGGAGGAAGGGGGCCACAGATGAAAGCACAACTATGTTCATCCCGGCAACACTACAGACCTTTTCTGAGTAATATTATGTTCATATAGTCAAACACCCACACGCATGTCATCATGCTCACACAGCTTCTTACCAGGCGGAGGATAGCACTGTAAGAGACGCAGGAGCTTGACAGAAAGCCAGGGAGCTGCAACAAAATAGTAGGTGTAGTCCTGCAGGTCAGTGGAGGCCGAGGAGACGATCTAGAGAACAGGAGGACATGAGACATGACTAACACATTATGCCTCAAGCAAACTGACTAATAACTAAGGGTCATAATAACATTGAATGGTCATATTGATGAAAGAAATAAAAGTCTTGCACACGGCCATATGCCTACCCTGCTGAGTCTGGCTACAGCCAAGGAGACAGAGGTCTTGAAGTCCTCTGGGCTCTTCTGTGCCAGTGTGGTAATCAAACTGGTGGCAGCAGTCACTACACCCTGTGGAAAAGGGAAGTAATACAACTGCCATTACACACAAACAGCTAATCATTTATATTACACTATACACAAACCAATCCAATAATTTTTTTGCATGCAATGTTTTTCCTCATTACGCCCACAAACTATTATTTTGGCTCAAACATAGCCCTAACAACGAAGACAGCAGGTCATGGTGAAAGAATCCTCTCATCCACACCCCACCGATCCAAATCTCCCTCACTAAAACCAAAGGTCCACAGTCCTCTCATAATAACCCCATGGCAGTCCATACCAGGTGCTGGTCATTGAGCAGATGAACCACCCGGGTGGTCCACTCCCCCATGGGCACTAGGTCTGGAGAGGTCCTGTTGAGACGCAGTAGGCACAGGGCAGCACTCTGTTTCACACTGTCCATGGTGTCCCTGCAAGACAAACCCTGCCAAATTATGACAGAACATCAGCATCACTTAACTGGTACATAGCTTCAGGTTTTTTTACAAAGAGGCCTGACTGACTGAAAGTTACAGCCTCAAATGTTAAACTGACAGAGAGGGTACCTCGGTCATTAGGCTAAGTCTGCTCCACACCACTACCCTTTCTTACCCAGCCACCAGGATGCGGGGCACCTCAGCTGCAAAAGCCTCAGCCATCTCCCTGCTGCCCACATTGGCAATGCAATGCAAGGCCAGGTTCATGAAAGTGGGATTCCTGCTGGACAGGTCATTCTTTATGGCATTGTTGATAAGACTGATGAGGTCACTGTTTGAGTTGACCAGCACTGAGATGAACAGGTAACCCTGTGGCGTTGGATAGAAACAAACAGTTTATCAAACCTGAAAGGAATTAAAGGGAAGTTATCATAATAGTTTAACATAATTACACAATCTATTCTCAAAGTTTAACACAGTGTTTTGTCCAATTAGATACATAACTTAATCCACTCACCCAGTCATGCAAACAAATTCAAAGACCGGCTTCTCTACTCACAATTTGTTTCTCTGTGTACTTGTTGGAACTGAGCAGGTTGACTGCCTCCATGTGGCCAAAGTCGATGTCATGGCCAAGAAGGAATATGAAAAGCAGCTTGCACACATATTTCTTCTTACTGTATCCATCTAGTGCTTTGTCTCCTGCAGCAAAACAGAAAGGTTGTTGTCATGACTATGAAGATTTAGAAGCAGAACAAACTGGAAGGAAATAATACTTTTAAGGCAAGCCAAGTCACAAATGACTGATCACGTGTTTGAGAGCACGGAACTTTAGTGTTCTTCCCTTTTAAAATGAATCTTAATCTGAAGCACGGAGGCCTAAAAGAGTAACATGCTAACCACTCCTATTCTGGGAAGAAAAATGTGAAACCCACTTAGGAATAGATAAAAGTACGACATTCCATGTTGCTAGTTAAATCAACCCCACAACTGACTGTAGTTGAGGAGAGGGTGAGTCAGCAGCACAAGACAGGAAGCTGAGTGCAGCACTTTTTTCACCTTGGTGAAAGAGGGCAAATGGTAGGAGGCTAAATGAGTGCAGCTGTGCAATGAAAATAATGACGGATTCAGAACATTGCACAAATAAATAAAGTCCAATGCCGCTTACAGGAAACCTGGAAGTGCACTTCCAAACGCAGACCAATGCACATTATAGCTTGAAGAGCTGCAACAGCATTCTGAAAGTGGGAGTTTAATGGAGCCCCCACCCCTGTCTGGAACCCCACCTCCACTGTGTGTGGGACGATGTCCCGTGAGAGAGATTAGGAGGGGCTCTACATTAAGGATTAGCTGGACAATGCATAAGGAGTTTCTCTAAGGCTATAATTTTCTATTTTCTGAACTTTCTGCATAAACTAAGTATTATCTGGTTCAAAGTAAGATAAACATGTTTACATCACAATCATAAAACCTTTAATAATGTGTGTATGGAGAAAGGAAGAGAGGAACAGCAAGAAAGAGATTTTCTGTAGAGCTCCACAGGAAGTTCCCCGGGAAACAAGGGAAAGGATTACTGTGCCCCCCTCAGTTTCCTGACAGAACAGTTGACTCAACAACTCTCCCTGTTCAGCTAAGCCCTTTAGCTTCTCCCTACCTCACTGAACTTTAATATAGCCTATCTCTGGGGATAGTTAGGGACCATCAATAAATTATACAATGTAAATGGGACAATATTTTATAAATTGACCATGGGTGTTACAATTGGGTCATGTGCAGCTGTGCTCCAAATTGATGATTAGCCTACTTGGGTGCTGCCAGCTGTGGGCAGGATTAAAATAAACCCAACCCACAGAAAACTGTTACAGTACCCTTCATTCCATGACATATTTTTTTACTATCATCTCGCAAATCTCAGTTTAGGACAAGACTGACTTTATGACCAAAAGTATCCTATTTGCAATGTAATACATTTTGACACTAGAATACATTTTAAAATAAGAAGTTGCTTTTTGGGTGCAGTCGTTCTTTAACCAAATAGCCTGCCTCAGTGGTAGCCTAAGTACTCCATCAGTTTGGAAGGCAAGCCTTTCCATACAAATGTGTTGTTACGTGATAAAAATGAGCTGGCTCATAAGCCCCTCAAAAGCAACTTTGCAGATAGGCCCTACATGTTTTCTAGCCACCAAAACACAAGTCACCTGATTTTAGAGATGCCAATATCGATTTTCACTTTGGAACAGCTGACTTATTTTAGGCTAGATGGAACAAGTGGTAGAGAACATTTCTGACATTCAGCATAGCTGCATGGTGATCTCCTGTGAGGGCACTGTTAATAAGCTAAATGACTAGTGTCAGTGTCCACAAACTTTATGTGGAACCATCAGACACCAAAGTGTGTTCACACCTAGATTTAAAGGGATTTTGCTTGGCTTACCTTTAAATTTTGAGCGGATGTTGGCCAACTCTTTGTTAATTCTCTTGATCTCTGCTTCTTTACTTTTACCTGAAATGGAAAATAAAACATGTTATATGTTCAATGTCACCTGTATGGGCCATATGCACCTGTATGCAAGCCTGAACAGCACTTGTGGAATGGAACAGTTTGGCTGTACCACAGTACTCAGACTGGGCTAAATTATTGATTGTTTATTTTATTTTCTGCAAAGTATGTGTATTGATGTGCCTATGCACCATAACCTAGGGAGGTGAGGTCAGGAAATAAATTGGATACCTTTCAGGAGGAATGGTCTTAGTAGTAAGTAAGATGTCTAAATTACGGCATGGATTTAGGTCAGGAGAGCATACCTGGGTCGGGAGGATCAGACCCAGACCTACGGTTTAGGATCAGTTTTTCTGCATGTATCTGTAGCATGCCTCATTCACACCTACATTGAAGTTATGGAACGTTGATAACCTTCACTGTCTCTGCTATGGATTTACGCAGGGAAACTAGTGCTCTAAATAGACTAATTTGCTCACAGAGCACATTTAGACTTCCATGGCTCTAGTCTAGGTGAAAGTTCCCAGTCCCACCACCACAAAACACTGCACTGCAGTTGGGTTTCTTGATGGTAGTATATGCAATCCAGCTACTAGTATTGTTATTGTCGGAGGAATACGCACTCATTCATAGACAGAGCATGATGATAGTTGCTAGAGAGAAAATTTATCTTAATTAGCTAGCTAGTCAACATTTGTAGAGGTAACTAGTTTGCTACTAGATTACAGATATACCCAGCACCAAATGTGCAAATTATCAATCTACAACGGTGTAACACCAGCCAGCCAAAATGATGAATGTCACCATGATTTTTTTAATTTCCTGACTCTGTGACCCACGCCCATTGGCTAGTTTGCTAAACTAACTAGCCTAGCGTGACATTAAAACAGCTAGTTAAGTATAACTAGTACAGTAAACGATTGCATTTGCTGTCTGTAGCTAGCTATTTACCTTTATTTCACAGACTGGACGTTTGTTTAGGAAACATAGTTAGCTACCGTCCTTTGCGGGCTATTTTTGCTTCAATCTCTAGCTAACGTTGGCTAGCTATAATGGCTAACGTTAGTTTGTTAGCTAACTGTTAACTCTGTTAGCTACATTACCGTTAACTGCTTTGGCAGGTTAGCTATTTACTAGGTAACTAGGTAGTTAACGAACTACCCACACGTTATTTTGTTTTGTTAATTAAGTACCTAACTAGTTAAACATGGGGCGCGTGTGCCTATACATGGGATAGCTTGTTTCACACCTAGCCTTGCATTCCTCCCAAATGAACTGTAGCTTGCTAATCAGCAAGTCAACATCATCTACTCACAGTTCCTAATGTCCGATATAAACACAGCAAGGCCACGCATTCCATCTCCTTTAGAGACTGCAGGCATTTTGTTCCACGCGATATTTTATTTGTTAGCCTATTCTCTGCAGTCAGACCTTAAATACACTTTATTTCAGTTGTTCGGGAGTAAGTTTTTGTTAAAGAGGCGGGGTCACTTGAGCCACAGACTCCAAATAAGTGTCATGATGTTGGAAAAATTGCGCACATTGCACATGTCTTATTTTCACGATTTGGACACGAATTCGCTTTCCAAAGCTAATAAACATGTGGAAACATGAGCAGCATTTTGTATTCCTAGTTTAATTAGTTAGGGAGCGTAAACAAAGTACAACCTTTTTTTACATTCGAATTTCAATAGCTCCTTGGTCATGTGACCTACTGACCTCAACCAAGTTTCAGAATGTCCACTGACTACCCTTCTATATTGCACGCCCTTTAGTTGTCAATTTTCATCTCACTCGATTTTACATGAATTTTTCAAAATTAAACATTTCAATAGCTCCTTGGTCATGTCACCTACTGGACTCAAACAAGGTTCAGAATGTCCACTGACTACCCTTCTATATTGCACACCCCTTGGTTTGTCAATTTTCATCTCACATGTTTTTACACACATTTTTCAAACTTTCTCATTTCAGTAGCTCCTTGGTCATGTGACCCAATGACCTCAAACAAGGTTCAGAATGTACACTCAGTGTGCCTACACATTGCACACCCATTAGTTTTTTCTTTCCCCCACCCACGAAAGGCCACAGTTCACTGAGCAAAAAGGTTTGAGATTGAAATGAAAGCGTCCGGGCGCTCCGCCACCGCTGGAGCGACGGGAGGGGAGACATTAAACCCCTGCCTGCGCCGGGACGCAGAACGGTTGGCTAGGTACCCAGAGCCGCGCAAGGGTCCTGGGCGAGACCCAAGCGCTTGATGTTGGATACCGAGGCGGGAAGACCCGGTTCACCAGCAACCCCCGATCCCCTTCGGACACGGCCAGCACAGGTGTACCATGCGGCTGTGCCTAATGGGAAAAGGGGGGGTGTAGCCGGTCGGGTGCAACCCAGGCGACATGGAGATGCGGGGAACAGAGCTTGGCGGGACCCGAAGCCACCCTCCCGGCCAAGAACCCCGCGCCAAGGGAAGGCAGAGAGCTATTGAAATTAAAAACAATGAAAAACATAGAAAAATGTGTGTAAAGTCACCTGAGATGAAAATGGATGAACTAAAGGGTGTGCAATATATAAGGCTAGTGACTGGATGTTCTGAAAGTAGTTTGAGGGTTGTAGGTCACGTGACCAAGGAGCTACTGAAATTAGAAACATTGAAAAACATTGAACATTTATGTAAAATCTTGTGAGATGAAAATGGACAAACAAAAGGTTGTGCTACATAGAAGGCTGCTCAGTGGATATTCTGAAAGTAGTTTGAGGGCTGTAGGTCATAAGACTAAGGAGCTATTGAAATTTGAATCTTTAAAAAATTCTCATGAGATGCAAATGGACAGACAAAAGGGTGTGCAATGTGTAGGCCCACTGAGTGTACATTATGAACCTTGTTTGAGGTGTGGGTCACATGACCAAGGCGCTATTGAATGACAAATTTAAATAATTTAAAATAGTGTGAGATGTAAACCAACAAAACAGTGTGTGCAATGCATGTCTATGGTTCTAGCTAACCTGATGGCAGTTTTGAAAGTTTTAGGAGTAATGGTTAAAGAGCTATTGAAATTTGAAAAATTTGATTTGTCACTATGTTGACAGTCCCTAACTGCTGTTGGTGAATGTAAGGAAAACTACAGGCAAATATCTGTCGAAGATCCAACCTGAATCTGTCTTTACCTCAGTGAGACATGCCCAGTAGAGACCTCAGGATGTGTAAACATCAGAGGACAGGAATTTTTATAGTGAATGAGCCAACTCCAAGATTCCCAGGGTGTGAAAAGTGGTGCAGTAGGCCACTCATTTCAAGTACAGTGAGTGGTGTTGTTAATGATTGTGGCAGACCAGGGGGTTGGGTCAAAACGTTTACACAGATCAGACACTGACAGAGTAGGATTAGCTCAGTTTCAAAGGTGTTTATTAAAATAATAGTTCAAAAGAAAAGAATATGTCTCTACGATGAGACCCTCTCCGGGATACCGTCTTCTTGGCTCCGGGTCTTGTTGTATCCTGTGGGGATCACAAACTGAACTCACTCCTGTTTCCTCTGCAACCACCCCCAACTATACGGGTGTCCTTTCTTCCCCCACTCTCTTCCCTGTGTGCTGCTCTTCTGGCAGCTTTATGGGACTTGTACAGCTGGTGAGAAATCAGCCCTTGATTACTCACCAACTCCCAATCAGCCCCAATTAGTCCTGGCCGGAGAGCCCGTCGAGACCTGGCACGTCCAGCAGATGGAGCCATCGCCTCGTGATGTATACTCCGTCTGTCACCAGTCCTTGACGAGTCTCCCCCTGGTGGCTGACCTGCTGAACGCCACATGATGCATGGTGAATTCTGTTTCAGAAATACTTTTAGTCAGTATAATCTAGCAGACAGACAGACAGAGAGAGAGAGACAACAACAACAAATTGATGGATAAACACAGATACATGTCACTTTATCATGTGTGGATTCTGTCATTTTGCCCGCTTGGTACTACAATCTATGTGCAAGTTATCCCTTTCGTATCTTGCAGGCCTATTCAGTACAGAGAGAGAATTTTTAACCAGTTTCATCATGTGTGAAACTTGTACCCATGTTGAGATTTAAAAAATGTTTCCTTGGTCCTTCACATGGTGGTGCTGCTGTCGCCACTTTTGGAATTCGCAAAGGCTTGTTGTTATATAGAGTCTATGGTTGCATGCAAACACAAACTCTTTGGGTGGGGGCTGGGGGCAGTTCTATCATGCACAGTATCATGAATGATGATGCTGTCTTAAAATTAGAGACAGTGGTAGGGCCTATCTCTGTTCCTCTACCTAAAGCATGGACGGAAGAGAGACTGAATCAAACGCCCACCGTCAGGTTCATGGCCATACAGATAATATGATTTGACTTCCCGTTCACTGTTGCCCCAGAGCTTTCCTTTAGCTGTCATTCATCCTGTGGATCCATGTCTTGCACAAAGTGGACCTGACAGCCTGAATTTCCATTGAACCATGCATTCATATTTTCTCATCATGTCCACTCTCTTGACTGCACATGTTTGCCCACTGCCTTCCTGCATCAAACCTGTCTTCCTGCTTTCACGTGGTTCAGCCATGGCTGTACTGTTTTCATGGAAAACAGTTATGGCGAGACAAGATGCAGCTCTTACAGTAGAAGGGAAATATTGTCCAGGTGACTGATACAGATTTTCTCTAGATAGTCAATTATTGCATACGAATGTATACAGTTGAAGTCGGAAGTTTACATACACCTTAGCCAAATACATTTATACTCAGTTTTCACAATTCGTGACATTTAATCCGAGTAAAATTCCCTGTCTTATGTCAGTTAGGATCACCACTTTATTTTAAGAATGTGAAATGTCAGAATAATTGTAGAGAGAATGATTTTTCAGCTTTTATTTCTTTCATCACATTCCCAGTGGGTCAGAAGTTTACATACACTCAATTAGTATTTGGTAGCATTGCCTTTAAATTGTTGAACTTGGGTCAAACGTTCCAGGTAGCCTTCCACAAGCTTCCCACAATAAGTTGGGTGAATTTTGGCCCATTCCTCCTGACAGAGCTGGTGTAACTGAGTCAGGTTTGTAGGCCTCCAGGCTCATACATGCTTTTTCAGTTCTGCCCACAAATATTCTATGGGATTGAGGTCAGGGCTTTGTGATGGCCACTCCAATACCTTGACTTTGTTGTCCTTAAGCCATTTGCCACAACTTTGGAAGTATGCTTGGGGTCATTGTCCATTTGGAAGACCCCATTTGCGACCAAGCTTTTACTTCCTGACTGATGTCTTGAGATGTTGCTTCAATATATCCACATAATTTTCCATCCTCATGATGCCATCTATTTTGTGAAGTGCACCAGTCCCTCCTGCAGCAAAGCACCCCCACAACATGATGCTGCCAACCCTGTGCTTCACGGTTGGCATGGTGTTCTTTGGCTTGCAAGCCTCCCCCTTTTTCCTCCAAACATAACGATGGTCATTATGGCCAAACAGTTCAATTTTGTTTCATCTGACCAGAGGACATTTCTCCAAAAAGTATGATCTTTGTCCCCATGTGCAGTTGCAAACTGTAGTCTAGCTTTTTATGGCGGTTTTGGAGCAGTGGCTTCTTCCTTGATGAGCGGCCTTTCAGGTTAGGTCGATATAGGACTCGTTTTACTGTGGATATAGATAATTCTGTAGCCGTTTCCTCCAGCATCTTCACAAGGTCCTTTGCTGTTGTTCTGGGATTGATTTGCACTTTTTGCACCAAAGTACGTTCATCTCTAGGAGACAGAACGCGTCTCCTTCCTGAGCGGTATGACGGCTGCGTGGTCCCATGGTGTTTATACTTGCGTACTATTGTTTGTACAGATTAACGTGGTACCATCAGGCATTTGTAAATTGCTCCCAAGGAAGAACCAGACTTGTGGAGGTCTACAATTTTTTCCTGAGGTCTTGGCCGATTTTTCCATGATGTCAAGCAAAGAGGCACTGTGTTTGAAGGTAGGCCTTGAAATACTTCCACAGGTACACCTCCAATTGACTCAAATGATGTCAATTAGCCTATCAGAAGCTAAATCCATTATATAATTTTCTGGAGTTTTCCAAGCTGTTTAAAGGCACAGTCAACTTAGTGTATGTAAACTTCTGACCCACTGGAATTGTGATAAAGTGACTTATAAGTGAAATAATCTGTCTGTAAACAATTGTTGGAAAAATTACTTTTGTCATGCACAAAGTAGATGTCCTATCCGACTTATCAAAACTATAGTTTGTTAACAAGAATTTGGTGGAGTGGTTGAAAAACGAGTTTTAATGACTCCAATCTAAGTGTATGTAAACTTCCGACTTCAACTGTACATGTAGCGTACATCACTACATGAGATCCTCCCTGGCCCATCAACCCAGACTCATCACCTCATCAGTCATTCCAACATCAGTGACAAATACGGTGCACTTCAATTAGGTCCCTCTACGTATTTTCCGAAGTCGACTCATACTGCATATCTAGTGTCAACAGTCCTATAATTACACCATGTTCATGGAACAGTGATTTGCATGCTTATTGTGTAATCTGGTTTAGACAGATGGCAAACATGTTTTTTTACACTAAGAATTATTTCTTAACCTTTGATTGAGTCTACTTCTTATATAAAGGTGACAGACAGGTGTTCAATGTTTATCAAATAGGTTCCAATGGAAACAGGAGGAGAATATAAGCTTCATTCTGGTTGTCACATGGGTGATAGATGCAGAGGCACAGGATGAAAAGCATGTACTCTGATAATCAGATGGGTGAGCATAGCTTTCCTCCCCCATAATAGAAGACTCTTCAAAAAGGGCTCTGACAAAAGACACTCTCCTGCTGAAAGAGAGGTGCATACACTCAGTCTTTTTAATTAACATCTCCTCCCCACGTGAAGTATACAAAAAACATTGACAATGTAGAGCAAAGAATCTAGGACTATACCAAACAATTAAATATAATTTTCAAACCTTTGCATAGTAGGGTAAATGTACATAATTTTACCGAATTCTGTTCCTATTATTCTATTTGTCAAGACAATATTTCCCAGTTTTAGTCAAGAGCTATGGACTCTCCGCTATGTATTTATTTGGACAGTGAAGCTAAAACGTTTAATTTGGCTATACACTCCAGCATTTTGGATTTGAGATCAAATGTTTTATAAAGTATGAGGCAATAGCACAGAATGTAACATTTTATTTGTTGGTATTTTATATACAGTACATATCTGTTTTACCATTTAGAAATTACAGCACTTTATGTCTCTAGTCCTCACATTTGAAGGTGTCAGAAGTAATTGGACAAATTACCCTTTTAGTGTATTAAATGTAGTCAAAGGTTTAGTATTTGGTCTCATTTTCCTAGCACGCAATGACTACATCAAGCTTGTGTCTACAAACTTGTTGGATACATTTGCAGCTTGTTTTGGTTGTGTTTCGGATTATTTTCTGCCCAATAGAAATGAATGTTAAATAATGTAATATGTCATTTTGGAGTCACTTTTATTGTAAATAAGAATATAATATGTTCTTGAACACTTCTTTATTAATGTGGATGCTACCATGATTACTGATAATCATGAATGCATCGTGAATGAATAATGATGAGTTAGAAAGTTACAGATGCACAAAGATCATGCCCACAAAACTTGATATTTGGTATGATATTTATCATTATTCATACCAAGCACACATCAAATTCCACAAAATCGACATTTTGCAATGGCCATCTCATCGCAATCTTGAAACCCATTAAAATCCTGTGGTTTGAATTGAAGAGGGCAGTCCATAAGTGCAGACGGAAGATATCAGAGATCTTGATGGATTCTGTATGGAGTAAACGTCTAAGATCCTTCCCAATGTGTTCAACTCATAAAACATTTTATAAAAAGGCTCAGTGCCGTTGTTCTAGTAAGGTGAGGTATTGAAAACAGTAATTTAACATAATACTTAATACTTAATACTTAATACTTAATACTTAACATAACTTAATAATTTTGACCCCTACATTTTTGAGAGAAAAAAATATTACTTGTTGAACAAAATCCCTTTCTCTGAGCAATCGTATTAGTATAAAATACTATAATCTCCTCATTATTTACCCAGTATTTGAAATATATATATAAATTATATCTATATTTATTTTTTCTCAAAAATGTCAGACCCCACTGTATGTTTTAAAATACCCTAAAATACAAGGTGTGATTTTGTACTGTCACCTCAAATATAATATTTGATCTCAAATCTGAAATGCTGGAGTACAGAGCTAAATTAAAAGTTGTAGCTTCACTGTCCAAATACATACGCATGGGAGTGTATGTTCCATTGCTGTTTATTCTCATTCCATTTATTCCATGCATTGTATCATAATAAGGAAATGCATTAATTTGGTAGAAGGAAGACATTTTAAATGGTGAGAGAATCAGTTGAGTGAAGCATTGGTACATTATTTTAATAACACCCCTTAAACTAGAATTACATTCTCATCTGTCCAGATACACTGAGGCCAAATTGACTGAAAGGGTGTGGAGGATAGAGGGGAGAAAGTATGGGTCAATGGGTAGCGATGAACAGGATCAGAGTCCAGTAATCCCCATCCAGACCCTCCTAAAATGAGACTCTCTCAGCCCCTTGCTCACTCTCATCATCCTCTCCTCATCAGACTGACCTCTCACATGGGCTAGGTTTCAGACAAGCTTGAGCTTTTCTGGAAAGTGATGTGAGAATGTCTGGTAAACTGAGGGTCAGTAAAGATGGGGGGGGCTATTGTGTATCAAATGTTTCCCTTCAATAAAAACATCTGACAGATGAAAAGAGAGGTTTGAGCAACCAGTCAATAAACTGATCTTTGAATACATGTTTCAATGCTTGGCAAAGATTCAAATAGACAAATGTTTTAAACGTCTTCAGTGTGAAGGACATGGTAGTCATGCAAGCTTCTCTGACATGGTTACTCACGGCTCAGCCTGGTTGTTGCCGATGTGGAAGAGATGAGGGAGACACAGATTAAGTAAATCTCATGCTGTGCAATAATCCTGCTCTCCAATCTCAATGCATCTCAAAAGGCTCATCCCTTCAAGGTGCTAAACCGGGACATCACAGTTGTCTGAAATCTGTGTCTTCTCAATGTCAACTCATAATGTCACCATGCATTTATCACAAGGTTGTCTGTTGTCCACACAAAAACGTCAACGATTAAATCTGAATGCATCCTGACCCATCATTGCATTGCCAATAAAGGAGTCAAAATAGGCCCTTATTTCAGTGGGCTTTATATTCTGATAGATAAAAATAATGATTTTATTGATGATAATGATGAATATGCTGTCTTGCATTATACCGGATACTGATCATTAGACTGTATGAAGATGGTCCAAGCTCCATGGCTACTTTAGAGAACATGAATACACACAAGGATTCATAGTTCTATTGGCTGGAGTGTAGAGGGACTGAGCTCCATAACTACATTAGACATCATAGTGATGGATCTGACTCCGAATTGTGAGTACGTATATTTGAATGGGCCAGGTCTCATATTGAGTTTCCCACAGACAGGATGTGATGTTGTGAATGTGAATGTGGCTGCTGTTTCCTAAGGATAATTGACAGAAAAATGTGTGCTCTGTACATTACAAACTATTTGTCAAATATGTTAGGCTGTTTAATGGTAAACCTATTGGCAAAATGTGAAATTGTAAAATTGTTTTATTATATTTATTTGCTAATAAAAAAAAGTGTAAGTGAGTTTGTCTTATGTGAGAACCTAATCAGCTAAACAGTATACAATAGTAGGCTTCACAAAAATATTTCCTATAACTAGAATAATTTTTGGGATATTACTGGATTCCTGGCCTCCTTACTGAACTTTTCCCACCACAAACTGAAGAGAGGTCAAACCATATCCATCCCCTCAGACTATCTATACTAATAAGGCTACACATGAAACCATATCCTCATTCCTAGATAGCCCCCCTGCCTGATCCTCAGGTCTCTGTATCCCCTCACTCACAGAGGTCATGGACCTCTCATGTAACACACACACACACACACACACACACACACACACACACACACACACACACACACACACACACACACACACACACACACACACACACACACATATCCATCCAAATAGTGTGTAGCCTACAACTGTATACAGGCTACATTGCACAGAACACTTCACACAACCAGTATTTAACTATTTTCCACTAATCCGGCTAAAACTGTCTCTTTTCCAATTCAGTCAGAGGTAGAAGTGAATTGGGGCACTGAGTAGCCTCTTTGCACATGGTCTAATTAGATGGGTATTTGAGACGCACAAAGCAGTGCGTGGTCAGTCTTGTTTACCGGCAGTCATGGTTAGCCTACGTCAGTCTCTCAGTCTAGTGACCGAGGAGTGGAGGTGGAGACAAAGACCAATAAAGCAGGAGCTGTTGCGTGAGAATGTCTGAATAAAAGATTAGTCATGTGTTGCATTTATTTTTCCTAAAGGAAACCCTTATTATTTGCACTTTTAATGCAATTACTAACGGTGTGAGCTTGTAAACACAAGAATTGCTCATAACATCCACATCATTATTATAATACGACCACTGTTCATTAACACATTTATTATGTTGTACCAAGCTCCCTTAGGAACATAACGCCCCCGCTCCCTCAGGTTCGTCATACAGTAGCCAAACATGTGCAATTGGGTCCTGGAGTTTTTCAGGAAGTTCAGTGCATTCGGACCCCTTGAATTTTTCCACATTTTGTTACGTTACAGCCTTATTCTAAAATTGATTCAATAGTTTTTTCCCCTCATTAATCTACACACAATACCCCATAATGACAATCCAAAAACAGGTTTTCAGAGAAAAAAAAGATCTATGAAATATAAAAACAGAAATATCATGTTTACATAAGTATTCAGACCCTTCACTCAGTACCTTTGACAGCGATTACAGCCTCGAGTCTTCTTGGGTATGACGCTACAAGCTTGGCACACCTGTATTTTGGGATTTTCTTCCATTTCTCTCTGCAGTTCCTTTCAAGCTCTGTCAGGTTGGATGGAGAGTGTTGCTGCACAGCTATCTTCAGGTCTTTCCAGAGATGTTCGATCGGGTTCAAGTCCGAGCTCTAGCTGGGCCACTCAAGGACATTCAGAGACTTGTCTCGAAGCCACTCCTGCATTGTCTTCGCTGTGTGATTAGGGTCATTGTCCTGTTGGAAGGTGAGCTTTCGCCCCAGTCTGAGGTCCTGAGCGCTCTGGAGCAGGTTTTCATTAAGGATCTCTCTGTACTTTGCTTCGTTCATCTTTGCCTTGATCCCGACTAGTCTCCCAGTCCCTGCCGCTAAAAAACCTCACAACAATACGATGCTACCACCACCATGCTTCACCGTAGGGATGGTGCTAGGTTTCCTCCAGATGTGACGCTTGGCATTCAGGCCAAAGAGTTCAATCTTGGTTTCATCAGACCAGAGAATCTTGTTTCTC
The DNA here is from genome assembly GCF_016432855.1 of Salvelinus namaycush. Classification (NCBI taxonomy): domain Eukaryota; kingdom Metazoa; phylum Chordata; class Actinopteri; order Salmoniformes; family Salmonidae; genus Salvelinus; species Salvelinus namaycush. The sequence goes on from NC_052307.1 coordinate 67,956,010, forward strand.
ATGGTTTTAGCAAACTCCAAGCGGGCTGTCAAGAGTCTTTTACTGAGGAGTAGTTTCTGTCTGGCCACTCTACCATAAAGGCCTGATTGGTGGAGTGCTGCAGAGATGGTTGTCTTTCTGGAAGGTTCTCCCATTTCCACAGAGGAACTCTAATGCTCTGTCATAGTTCTTGGTCACCTCCCTGAACAAGGCCCTTCTCCCCCGATTGCTCAGTTTGGCCCACTCTAGGAAGAGTCTTGGTGGTTCCAAACTTCTTCCATTTAAGAATGATGTAGGCCACTGTGTTCTTGGGGACCTTCAATGCTGCAGACATTTTTTGGAACGCTTCCCCAGAACTGTGTGTCGACACAATCCTGTCTCGGCGCTCTACAGACAATTCCTTCGACCTCATGGCTTGGTTTTTGCTCTGATATGCACTGTCAATTGTGCCACCTTATATAGACAAGTGTGTGCCTTTCCAAATCATGTCCAATCAATTGACTTTACCACAAGTGGACTCCAATCAAGTTGTAGAAACATCTCAAGGATGATCAATGGAAACAGGATGCAGCTGAAACAGGATGCAGCTGAGTTCAATTTCGAGTCTCATAGCAAAGGGTCTGAATACTTATGTAAATAAAGTATTTCCTTTTTTATAAATGTGCAACAATTTCTAAAAACCTGTTTTCACTTTGTCATTATGGGGTATTGTGTGTAGATTGCCGAGGATTTTAAAAAATTGAATCAATTTTAGAATTAGACTGTAAAGTAACAAAATGTGGAAAAAGTCAAGGGGTCTGAATACTTTCCAAAGGCACTGTATAGGCCTAGACTACAATGGGAAGTGGGGCAGGAGTATCTGTCACCACTATTTAATATACTCTTAGTTAAATTCAGGTTTGGTATTTTCTGTGGTCTTTACTCAACAGGTGTCTTTCAAAACATTCTCTAACCACACTCAAAAGAGAACAAGAGGAAGACTACAATGACTAATTGTATACCAAACAAATGTGAAAATGTCAAGGTCTACAACAGGTCACGTTTTGTGTGTGCGGTATAGATAGATCTCTTATTTTGGAAGCCGCAGAACCGTCCAGATGGGGGAAACTGTCCATTACGCTGTGGTGCTGAAATTTTTATAGGGATGAGTAGTTGGGATTGTGTTGTTAAAAAAAATGTAGTTTATGTACAGTATATGATATGACATCGATATGAAAACCCTTAGACCTGGGATGTTTTGCTGTTGGTGTAGGCTGTATGATAGGCTTACATTTCCCTCGTGTCAATTAGCAAGCAAGCAATCACAACTACACCAACAGTGCCTCATTATTAAAGGCTACTGATTCCCTTCATGAAAGTGAATATTTTGTAATCATCAGTGTGTGACATTAATGTGAGATTAGTTGTATAACCATTACCATGTTACATTTAGGCATATAGTTGTGATACTCCTCCCCCCACCCCATCCCTACCCCCTCCTTCCACTCAGTGTTCATAAATACTGAGGCGCCTTGTGCTTTGAGTGAGAGACTCATAGGTATATCATAGCAGCTACAGCAGTAGTGGACTGCCTTACTTATTCTCACTCAAACATATCAATCAAAGGACTTTGACATGTACTCAAACAAGGTTGACGGGCCGCGCAGAGGAAGGTCTTTCGACTCTATGAGTTCTTCATTGCACACTTGTTATGAGGAAAAGCAACTGAATAATGAGGTAAGTTAAATTTATATTGTAAGTAAATAATAACTGGCTAAACTAAACAAAATTATTTTTCATGGAACAATGCAAATGAACAGTCATTTTACGTTGAATTGTATTTGATTTAAAAAGCTTTTGGCAAAGGCTTGAATAATCAAACATGATGCAATCTGTAATCTTACCCTCCACTTCATTAGTTAATTTATTTTCTGTTCATATCAGAGTTTTCCCCTCCCCTCTGGTTAGGTTTAGCTAGCTCTCTTATGTGTGCCATAAACCACCTCAATCTGGAGACAAATGAGATGCGTAGCCTACGTCATACAATAAGGAGGTCATTGTAATATAAATTAGAATAAAGTGAAATAAAGGAGCTCGCAGTCATAACTTTTCAGAACGCTTACGCCGCAGATCTTCGTAGACATCAGACTAGATAAAATAAGTTATTTGTGAGTGTTCACAACGAGCCACTGCATCTTGATTTAGGCATATTATTGAGATATAAACTAAAACCACGCAAGTAATTGATAAGAATGTGCACGTTTGTGTGCAACATGTTGATTTTAATTGTATTTCCTGTCAGTAAATGTACATTTAATTTAGATTAATTAGCCTATTCCAAAACTATTTATAATATTCTGATGATTGACATAGACTGGCCCCAAAAGACATTTGGCATCAACTGAAATGAAACCGACAAAAGCAACAATTTGAACACCTAAAGATGATAAGAGAATACGTCCAGGATATATTCCCTTGATGGATTTATTGCTGCGCTGCAAGTAGCCATCTATAATCCCGGGTTGGATTTGGATTGGAGAGCGCTATCATTCGTCACCAAATGCGATTACTGCTGCAGATCTCTTTACAATGAGACAGACACAACTCAGCATTGCCAAAATACATTTTGTCGGGGAAAAAATCGACAATTTAACGCTTCCAATCTATAGTCTAATTAAGTGTGTGGTAAATATTTAGACCTAACAGTATCCGTCTAAATTATGATCTTATTATTTTGTCCCTATACTTTATTTGCAGTCATAGTTTTAAAGTTCCTTCTGCGTGCAGCCAAGTGTAGTCGCTGTCCAGTGCTGAAATCTCGAAGTAGCCTGATTCAACACAGTCTCACATTCAATTCGCGCATATATGTACAAAATGTATTTCAGCAGATTTCGTGCGTTTTTGTGCATTTTTGGGGTGTTTTGGGGTGGTTCAATTCGTTTGAAAATACACGAATTTCTGTGCTACTTAATTCGTGCGAAAAGACACAAATTTAACCAGTAGGTGACACACAAGCCGTTGCAACAACCATGTAGACGCGATAATTTGTATTTCATTTTTGTTCTTCTTAATGGCTAATTCAACGTCATGAATATACAGAAATGTTGTCTTTGTTTAACCATGTTTTAAAATGTGTCGTTGTATGCCTATATGTACTGTTTTAGACTTGCTGAACAGAATTTTTGAGAAAAGACGCACATTTACCTGCGACTTAATTCGTGGGAAATATTGTTTTATTAATGCCAATGCTGTTTTCTGTGCTTGATTTCGCTTAATACTTTGGATACTGGTGCACTTGTAATCAGAACGCCTTTTTGTCATGTAGGCAACCATACACGATTTTCTTCATAACCCATTTCATATTTCGTGGAGCCTAAATTACACAATTTTCTTCATAATGCATGTATTACATGTTAATGTAAAATAATGAATTATGTTGGCTTACACTTATGGCCTTTCCAAGGCCTTTCCATACCTTAAGGGAACATTTTAGCACTCGCCATATGGTTAGTGAGAAACGCCACATTGCAAATGTAAGGTCCCTTACTAGACGTCCTGCAACGTTTCTAAAATTCGCGGACGGCGTCGGGCCGTGCGCGGGGGAGAGATCTTTCAGGAAGTCATCAAACTAAATCTCTCGGACGTTCGGTTTCCGTTTTATAAAAATAACACATTTTGGTCATTTTTCCGCAGTCTAGGAAATTCCCACCAGAGGGAAAATAAATAATATTGCAAATGCACAAGCACATTGCAAATGCATGTGGCCTTTTCTCCTAAACGGAAAATATTTCGAAGACGTAATGGACAGTTGGCCCCAAACAAGATGGCGTCGAGGCCTCAACGCTTTTTGAGTTATGGCCATTTTTCTGGGATTAAAGGTCAAAAACGTAAAGTAGGGTGCTAATTTGACCGCTTCACGTCAAAGTACATAAGCATACGGTGTCAGGAAAAAAAAAACCAGCCATTTATCTATCGTAATTTAAGAGAAATCGTACATTGACAAATTGGTCATGTTCACAAAAAGGAGTTAAAAAAAAAAAAATTACAGATCCAGTTGCAGTGTGTTCAGACGAACATTTTTTAAGTGGGTCTCGAAGCTCTGCCACTGCATCGCAGTGCTAGCTGCGCCACCAGAGTCTCTGGGTTCGCGCCCAGGCTCTGCCGCAGCCGGCCGCGACCGGGAGGTCCGTTGGCCTAGCGTCGTCCGGGTTAGGGAGGGTTTGGCCGGTAGGGATATCCTTGTCTCATCGCGCTCCAGCGACTCCTGTGGCGGGCCGGGGGCAGTGCGCGCTAGCCAAGGGGGCCATGTGCACGGTGTTTCCTCCGACACATTGGTGCGGCTGGCTTCCGGGTTGGAGGCGCGCTGTGTTAAGAAGCAGTGCGGCTTGGTTGGGTTGTGCTTCGGAGGACGCGTGGCTTTCGACCTTCGTCTCTCCTGAGCCCATACAGGAGTTGTAGCGATGAGACAAGATAGTAATTACTAGCGATTGGATACCACGAAGAAAAGGGGATAAAAGGATGGAGTGAAAAAGTACGGTGCTTAAAGACACACAAAGCCTGCAATGGCATTGCCATTATCTCCAGGACGTGCCGAGTTCAACGAGATGCCCCGCTTGACCGTAGCTAGCTCGGTCTGAGTGCAGCGACAGGGACAAGAAGAAGGACCCAAATGACCCTTTGACCTCAATTTCATAGTTTTTTGCTTTTGGGAGACAGAGAGAGAACCGTTAAGGTTAGAAGCACAATTTGACCTCAGGAACGTTCCTAAGGTCCTCCCGATCTGTGCAAGCCTAACATTGACCGTGTGGCATTAACCCTTAATAGTTAAAAGAAGGTGTTTACATCAAACAGTTTACAATGACATGTCTCCCCATAGGAATACATTGCCTGCTCCCCTAAATTCAACCTGAAGCCTATGTGGGTTAATAATGCCTTATGAACCTGTCTTCGATGACAATCCATCAGGCCACTATGAGGTCTACCTGTGTCGATTCTAAGCTTCCTGGAGCAACCGGAAGTGCTTAAATCACCCTAAAAGTGTTTGCCATACCCAACCTGCAGTTTGAGAGAAATAGTGCATTCAACCCTATGTAAATCAGTGAGTTCTTAACGTATAGACTTAAAATTCAGGATTCTGTAAAAGCCCACTCCAATGAGGATATGTGTTTACTTTCAGCTTCCTGTGCCAACCGGAAGTGCCATAATTGGTGTCAAAAGGGCTGTTTCGAAGGGTTAAAAAAGTCAAATCTTTCCAAAACTTAATATATGTGAATAGGCAACCCTCATGAACTGTAAATCAGTCATTCATCCCATCAGATTTCAAGGAAAAATTTACACACCCACACAGAAAGGATGGAGTGACACACTGAGGGGCTTAGAGGCAGACAGTGCCTGCAATAGTTACTTTTGTTTGAACTTTTAAAGAACCGTCAGACCTAGAGTTCTGAAACTTTACAAACCTGTTCTAGAGCTCAGGTCGATTAAGCACGGTGAGTTATGTGGCTCTAGAAGGTTCTCGGACCGATAAAAAGCCTCGGTGCATTTGCATTGACTTCAATTCATTTTGAGCATTACAAAATGGTGACATTTAGAAAAGTCCCAGAGTTGCAAGACTAGGTGCATTGAAACCGGCCCGGCTCATAGAGACGGACCCCGACATTTCTGTCCGATAGCTCATTCAAGGACCCCGTAGCAAGGCATGGAAAAAAGTGGAATTTCAGCACCAATTAAGGTTTTGCTCGGGCACCGAATGACCTATCGAGCCGAAACTTGGGATTCGAGGTCGCCTCACATAGGGCTAAACATAATGTGAAAACTGGACCCGCAGCTAGAACATAACTACGTATTATTTGTTTTATTATGGTTTAAATGGAAGGCGCTGTGAATTTTGGGCCTGCTCTGAAATATGTGATAGTTGGCTTCTAAACGAGTTGGAAAAAGTGAGTTTGGAGTCAGATGGTATCAGTTTGGTAACTGAAAATATCTAATTAGCTGATGGACACTGACTTGCTAGTTGACTTTTGTGCATTTGCAATATGTTTCAACAGTGAAAAACCACCAAAATAGCATTCTGAAATCACCACTAAAAATGACATCACCATAGCCGTGCCGAGTTCAACGAGATGCCCCGCTTGACCGTAGCTTGCTCGGTCTGAGCGCAGCGACAGTGACAAGAAGATGACCCTTGACCTACATTTCAAGTCTTTTGCTTTTGGGAGACAGAGAGAGAACTGTTAAGGTTTAGAAGCACAATTTGACCTCAGGAACGTTCCTAAGGTCTCTGTGCAAGCCTAACATTGACCGTGTGGCATTAACCCTTAACAGTTAAAAGAAGGTGTTTACATCAAACAGTTTACAATGACATCTCACCCCATAGGAACACATTGCCTGCACCCCTAAATTCAACCTGAAGCCTATGTGGGTTATGAATGTCTTATGAACCTGTCTTCAATGACAATCCATCAAGCCACTATGAGGTCTACCTGTGTTGATTCTAAGCTTCCTGGAGCAACCGGAAGTGATAAAATCACCCTAAAAGTGTTTTGCCATACCCAAACAGCAGTTTGTGATATATAGTGCATTCAACCCTATGTAAATCAGTCAGTTCTTAACGTATAGACTTAAAACTCAGGATTCTGTAAAAGCATACCCCGATCAGGATATGTATTTACTTATAGCTTCCTGTGCCAACCGGAAGTGCCTTAAAATGGGGTCATAGGTGCTGTTTCGAAGGTTTAAAAAAGTCAGATCTTTCCAAAACTTTAAATGTGTGAATCGGTCAACCCTCATGAACTGTAAATCAGTAATTTCGCTAAACAGATGTCAAAGAAAAGCTCTCACACACACACACACACACACACACACACACACACACACACACACACACACACACACACACACACACACACACACACACACACACACACACACACACACACACACACACACACACACAGCAAGGATGGAGTGAAAAAGTATGGTGCTTAAAGACACACAGAGCCTTAAATGCTTTTAGGGGGGATCCAGACTTCCATACCCGCTCTGGGAGCGCTATACTACCGCCCCAAATCAATGGGTGCTGGCCTGAGTGATTTATGGAGGTTTTCAAAAAATATTCTAAGTCCAAACTTTTCATGCACCTGGTATTTTTTTGGGGTTACCAGGCGTCATTTTTCAAAACGGTTGAAATTGCTTTTAGGGGGCATCCAGAGTGTCACATGACCGGATGAGGTAACTATTCTTGTTCTTCTTGTAACTTTCCGGTAGGCTAGAAGCTTTCCGGTGTTTTGCTGCTCGACACAGGTCGACGCAGGTATTGCACTTGATTTATCGTTATCGTAACCGTAGGTGCAGCCAAGTGGAAATACGAAAGCTTTCTAGCTATTTCGCACTGATGGTAATTTGAACACAAGAACGTTTCTAGTGAAAAGGTGCTTACACTCAGAGCCATGTATTTACACTCAGCCACCCTAGCCTTATTACGGGTTAACGTTTTGGTAATTTTGGTTGGCCAACAAAATGTGAGACTACAATGACTGCATACGTTTCCCCAAATGTTATACGAAAAAAAAATGTTTTGTTATTGATGGACAATGGCAAGGCTGCCATTGTATTTTCAGTTACATTCTGTTCAATAAAAATGGTTTACACGTTTATTTTTTAAGAAATACATGGAACTACAACCGAATAAAACACCATTAACCATCATGCATTGCTTACATTCATTCTATCCTGAAAAGTCTGTTCAGAAAAAATCGAAAACAGTACATATAGGCATAAAACCACAATGTTTTAATAGGGATTAAATAAAGACAATATATATATAACCTCTTATGGTTAAATGGTTAAAAAAAGACAAAATATCTATATATTCATAACGTAAAATAAATAAATAAAGGCGATCGCGTCTATGGTTGTTGCAACGGCTTGTGTGTCGCCTACTGGTTAAATTCGTGTCTTTTCGCACGAATTAAGTAGCACAGAAATTCGTGTATTTTCGCACGAATTAAGTAGCACAGAAATTCGTGTATTTTCAAACGAATTGAACCACCCCAAAAATGCACAAAAACGCACGAAATCTGCTGAAATACATTTTGTACATATATGCGCGAATTGAATGTGAGGCTGGGCTGCCTGATTAGGTGAAGTATTCAGTTTGCGTTCAGCTGCAGTAAATACTGTGATTGTTTACTCTTAACCCTCCTGTTGTGTTCGTTTCATGTTAATTAATTCTGTGTTCCTGGTCCAAAATGACCGCCCCATTATAGCTGATTATAAATCCATAATAATACATATATTATCACCTAATGTTGTGTTAGATATTTTTTTTATCAACTTAAGTTCTTGTGAACATTACAAGTTTTGATCTTCTATGTCACGATCGTCGTAAGAACAATCGGACCAAAGCGCAGCGTGATATGGGTTCCACATGTTTATTTAATGAAACGCACAAAAACAATAAAGAGCAAACAACACGTGAAGCTATGGAGAGCTCACAGGCAACTACACATAAACAAGATCCCACAAAAAAACAGTGGGGAAATGGCTGCCTAAATATGATCCCCAATAAGAGACAACGCTAAACAGCTGCCTCTGATTGGGAACCATACCAGGCCAACATAGAAATAAAACAACCTAGATTACCCACCCTAGTCACACTCCGACCTAACCAAAATAGAGAATAAAAAGGCTCTCTATGGTCAGGGCGTGACATTCTATTTACTATTTATGGCCTGTAGGCCTCATTGACCTGAACTCATAAAACTTGTTTTTGAGTAACAAAAACATAATGTATGGATTATTTTGACTATAACAAATACTCAGATTAAACATATTGTGCTATTTATCACAGACTACTTTGTGTCAAAGTTTAACAAAGGCATTTGTTTTGAAACCATTTCACATTTTTAAATAGTGGCAGGATTTTATGTAATCAACCCGGGATATGGCGTATCTCGTTGGCCCTGGGGTCATCCTGATAACATTTTCAGCCGACCTCTCCTCTCTGTTGGGGATGAAGACCACGACAAATTCCCATTATTTGACCGGAATGTAATAACAACCTCAGCAGGGCCCTCTTCCTCATCACTGGATTGTTCCACATCGGGTGTCTCTTGGTCTGGATCATATTCTGTGTTGTCTTCAACTTCTGACACTTTCTCCTCTAATGTATCTTCACTGTCAATTTCCTGGCCTCTCTCCTCCTTACCAGTGTCATGATCAAAGATATGATCAAGAGCCTCACATACAGTATATCGTTTGGCCATTGTGCTGCCAGAGAATGAATTGTGAGCAAGGCCTCAAAAAAGCTTGATATACCAGAGCTGCGAGAAAAGTTCTATATATTATTGAAACAATGTTGCGATTGTGTGTGTGTGCTCAAACACACATGCATGTGGTGGTCTGGGAGAGGAAGTGTGTCCATCTGATGAATGGGCATGTGCCTGAACTAAATTTTATACACTAATTGTAGTCTCACCCATTAATTTCTAATGGGAACGCCACAGGTGTACAAAAGTTAAATAAAACACCCAAAATGTCAGGAAAATTATCAAAATGTATTTTGTGTGTTCAGATGCGCTGTGTGGACGAAGTCAAGGAACCTTATGACAATCAGATTAAATGAACTACATTTTTCAGAGAGAAAACTTGAAAATTGATCCAATTCGACCGGAACACAGCAGGAGGGTTAATTTACACTTTGGTGAGCTTTGGTTGTGGAAATACATTGTTTGATTTAGTTGCCCTTTCTTTGTGAGGCTAGCAAACTCTTGTTCAAATACGGCTCTTAGCACAGGATATTGAACAAATCCGTAGGCCTGTCAGTCCATTTAAAACGCAGCTTGCCCTTTCAAACAAATTGTCGTTGGAGGTGATGTGCTTTTCCAAAACAATTAACTTCCTGTTCAGCCTTGATAAATAGTGTATCATAGCCCAAAACACTGCCAAATCCTTACTTTCCACAAATAGGCCTAGCCAGCTCCGAGGTTTGTTTTTCATTAATATTTTCCCTCGCTTTCCCAACAGATGAAAAAGTGTACCTTCAGCAAGATCGACGAGAACAAGGACAACAAGAGTTCATCTTGGGAGAATGGTTGCTCTTTAGAAAAGGGTCGCACGGCCATCGCCTTTTCCCTCAAGAATGAAGTTGGCGGGCTCGTTAAGGCGCTAAAACTTTTTCAAGTAAGGTTGAATATTTTCATGTAGGCTATCACATACCAAACGGGTGATGGTAGACACCAGTGTTGGGATGTAGGGAACTACATGTAGTTCAACTAGTAATTTAACTACATTTTTCAGTAGTTTGGTGGTAGTTGAACTCAATTCAAATCTTGTAGTGTTTTCATTACTTAATAACTTTTTGGGGGGCATGTAGCGGTGAAGCTAAGTACTGGGATTACAGACTACTTTTTTGTTGCAAAAATAAAATATGTGTGAAGTAGGCAATCATTTCCTTTCTTTTTCAGCATTGGACTTGCCTAATTCTCACTTGAAACATAGTTTTTGTGTTTAATAGGATAAATTACACATTCTGTTAACATCTGACTCCAAAGTGATATGTTCTTGCAACTTGTAGTCTATGACATTTCAGATTTAGATATGATAATTTATCAAGAAGTAGTTTGGATGTAGTTAACACATTTTTCTAAGTAACTTTAGTTAATTGAACTATATTTTCTTAAGGGTAGCTTTAGTGTAGCTTAACTTCCTCCAGTGTGAAGTAATTGGTAGCTTTGTAAACAATTTTTTCATAGTAACTTCCCCAACACTGGTAGAAACATTATCATGCACATCAAGATACATGACATAACTTTAAATGTCTTGTTATTATAATCATCACCAGGAGAACCACGTCAACCTTGTTCACATCGAGTCCCGAAAATCGAGGCGGCGCGGCTCAGAGTTTGAGATCTTTGTTGACTGTGACAGCGGCCACGAGCAACTCAAGGAGCTCACTGAGCTGCTACGAAAGCATGCCGCCAACGTAGTTGATATGGACCATGACCAACCTGACAATTCCAGCCTGCCTGAAGAAGGTAGGCCTAGCTGCTACTTTTGAAATTATTTCAGAGTCCCTAAAGTCTAGCCACGTAGGCTTATTACCTATTACCAGACTAATTACCTCTGCGTGTAGCGAAAGAGAGACTTCCGGATTGTTGTACGAGGTTACTAAAGGGTCAGTGCTATCCGGAATCCTTGGGACATCCCTACGCCACACCCTAACCTTAACCCCTACCCTTACCCGAACCATAACCATATCCCTTACCTATCCATAACCCTAACCCTTACCTTAACCATTTTAAATGTAAACTTCAGTGAGGTAGGGATGTCCCAAGGATCCCGAATAGCCCTAGACATGACTAAAATCTAGTGTAGAGGCCATCCCAGATCATCCCATGTTTTTTTTTGTTTCAGACACTGAAGATATTCCCTGGTTCCCAAAGAAAATCTCAGACCTGGACATGTGTGCTAACCGTGTCTTGATGTATGGCTTAGACCTGGATGCTGATCACCCAGTAGGCATACCTTCTAATATGCTCTGGTCAATGACTTTACATTCTAGTTGCAAGCCGGCCTGACCATAGATATCCTATAATTCTTTTAAAATAAAAATGTTTAATGAGTGTGGCAGTCACACTCCTTTTGTAATTTTTGAGCTTTTATTGAAGAGAGAATAGTGTTGGAAAGACAGGGGGAGTCAAAGGGCAGTGGGCCTGATTTGAATCCATGCTGACTCTGGTATACATGTGTGCCAGGGTAAGCGGCTTAGACCGCTAGACCACCATAGGCCACAAGATATCCAATAATTCATAATATAGGATCTCTATGTCTCAGACTCTCACTGACCTACTGAAACAGGAGGCAAACCTGTGACAATGGTACAACTATCAAAGCCAGTTAGAACTACACTGACTGTATTAGAGTGGCAGATGGAGGATTAGACTAATACTTCTGTTGTGATAAGCGGCACACTTACGGAATAGCCACTCAGTAAGTCAGTGCATGAGTTGCTGTCACACCTCAATGACTTATCTTTTCTGTCTGCAGGGCTTCAAGGACAATGTCTACCGCAAAAGAAGGAAACACTTTGCTGATCTTGCCATGAGCTACAAACAGTAGGTCATATTATCATGCTATGTGAGATCTGATTTGGAAAGCTATGACGCTATGTGTATTTAATACTTTAATGTCCTAATGCACACAGGTATAGTTAGACATTTCTACTGTATTTAAAAAAAGTAACCTTTATTCAACTAGGCAAGTCAGTTTTAAGAACAAATTCTTATTTACAATGATGGCCTACAGTGTCATTGTAGTGCTACTCTCTTTCATTATCTTTCTGTTTCTCTCTTTCTCCCTCTCTTTTAGTGGGAATCCAATTCCGCATATCGAGTTCACAGAGGAGGAGGTGAAGACCTGGGGTGTGGTCTATCGGGAGCTCAATAAGCTGTATCCAACCCATGCTTGCCGGGAGTACCTGAAGAACCTGCCACTGCTGTCCAAGCACTGTGACTGCAGGGAGGACAACATCCCCCAGCTGGAAGATGTGTCACACTTCCTCAGAGGTGAGACAGGCAGAGTCTGCCGCTGTACATGACACCACACAGTCTCATTCAGTCTGATGCTCAGGTTTATCAGCATAATGAAGGCTATTGTAAAATGAAAAGTGTGGATTTAGGGCTATCAAATTAGATGTTGCTGAATGTGTCGTGGCCTTTTACATGAGTAAAAACGTATGTGTGTGTTTCATCAGAGCACACAGGCTTTATCATTCGGCCCGTGGCAGGTTACCTCTCCCCACGAGACTTTCTGGCAGGTTTGGCTTTCCGGGTTTTCCACTGCACTCAGTATGTTCGCCACAGCTCTGACCCTCTCTACACACCTGAGCCGTAAGTACCCCTTGACACATGTTACATTAATAAGGAGAAGTTAGTCTAGGCAAATGTTAATTTACTTTCATTGTTGAACAAAAATCCATCTGATGTTGAGTATATCAGTGTGATGTTCATAGTCACATACTGTAAACATAGCAGTACGTCACCATACTGAAAATCATCATAAAGGAACATAGAGTATCATTCCATATAAAGAGCCTGTATTTGATTGAACAAACCTGGCCTGTCACACCCCTAAGAAAACTTAACTCTTCCGGCTGATTGCAACTCAAAAGGGCATTTTCCACAGCTACAGTCCAGCATGAGATAGGTACTCAAAGGTGCTTCTGCATACATAATCATTCAAATCAAATCAAATCACATTTTATTGGTCACAGACACATGGTTAGCAGATGTTATTGTGAGTGTAGCGAAATGCTTGTGTTTCTAGTTCCGGCAGTGCAGCAATATCTAACAAGTAATATCTAACAATTCCACAACAAATACCTAATGGAATACGGAATGGAATGGAATAAGAATATATAAATATATGGATGAGCAATGACAGAGCAGCATAGGCTAAGACGCAATAGATAGTATAGAATACGGTATATACAGTTGATATACAGTAGAATACGGTATATACAGAGTCATCAAAACTCGTTTTTCAACCACTCCACAAATTTCTTGTTAACAAACTATAGTTTTGGCAAGTCGGATAGGACATCTACTTCATGCATGACACAAGTCCTTTTTCCAACAATTGTTTACAGACAGATTATTTCACTTATAATTCACTGTATCACAATTCCAGTGGGTCAAAAGTTTACATACACTAAGTTGACTGTGCCTTTAAACAGCTTGGACAATTCCAGCAAATGATGTCATGGCTTTAGAAGCTTTTGATAGGCTAATTGACATAATTTGAGTCAATTGGAGGTGTACCTGTGGATGTATTTCAAAGCCTACCTTCAAGCTCAGTGCCTCTTTGCTTGAAATCATTGGAAAATCGAAAGAAATCAGCCAAGACCTCAGAGAAAAAAGTGTAGACCTCCACAAGTCTGGTTCATCCTTTGGAGCAATTTCCAAACGCCTGAAGGTACCACGTTCATCTGTACAAACAATAGTACGCAAGTATAAATACCATGGTACCATGCAGCTGTCATACCGCTCAGGAAGGAGACACGTTCTGTCTCCTAGAGATGAACATACTTTGGTGCGAAAAGTGCAAATCAATCCCAGAACAACAGCAAAGGACCTTGTGAAGATGCTGGAGGAAACAGGTACAAAAGTATCTATATCCACAGTAAAACGAGTCCTATATCGACCTAACCTGAAAGGCCGCTCAGCAAGAAAGAAGCCACTGCTCCAAAACCGCCATAAAAAAGCCAGACTACGGTTTGCAACTGCACATGGGGACAAAGATCGTACTTTTTGGAGCAATGTCCTCTGGTCTGATGAAACAAAAATAGAACTGTTTGGCCATAATGACCATCGTTATGTTTGGAGGAAAAATGGGAAAGCTTGCAAGCCGAAGAACACCATCCCAAACGTGACGCACGGGGATGGCAGCATCATGTTGTGGGGGTGCTTTGCTGCAGGAGGGACTGGTGCACTTCACAAAATAGATGGCATCATGAGGAGGAAAATGATGTGGATATATTGAAGCAATGACCCCAAGCATACTTCCAAAGTTGTGGCAAAATGGCTTAAGGACAACAAAGTCAAGGTATTGGAGTGGCCATCACAAAGCCCTGACCTCAATCATATAGAAAATGTGTGGGCCGAACTGAAAAAGTGTATGCGAGCAAGGAGGCCTACAAACCTGACTCAGTTACACCAGCTCTGTCAAGAGGAATGGGCCAAAATTCACCCAACTTATTGTGGGAAGCTTGTGGAAGGCTACCCAAAACGTTTGATCCAAGTTAAACAATTTTAAAGGCAATGCTTTCCAAATACTAATTGAGTGTATGTAAACTTCTGACCCACTGGGAATGTGATGAAAGAAATCGAAGCTGAAATAAATCATTCTCTCTACTATTATTCTCACATCTCACATTCTTAAAATAAAGTGGTGATCCTACATGACCTAAGACAGGGAATTTTACTCGGATTAAATGTCAGGAATTGTGAAACTGAGTTGAAATGTATTTGGCTAAGGTGTATGTAAATTTCCGACTTCATCTGTACATATGAGATGAGTAATGCAAGATATGTAAACATTATTCAAGTGGTATTATTAAAGTGATTAGTGTTCCATTTATTAAAGTGGCCAATGATTTCAAGTCTATGTAGGCAGTGATGGCTGTTTAACAGTCTGATGGCCTTGAGATAGAAGCTGTTTTTCAGTCTCTCGGTCCCAGCTTTGATGCACCTGTACTGATCTCACCTTCTGGATTGTAGCGGGGTGAACAGGCAGTGGCTCGGGTGGTTGTTGTCCTTGATGATCTTTTTAGCCTTCCTGTGACATCGGGTGCCGTAGGTGTCCTGGAGGGCAGGTAGTTTGCCCTTGGTGATGCGTTGTGCAGACCGCACCAGCATCTGGAGAGCCCTGCGGTTGCGGGCGGTGCAGTTGTTGTACCAGGCAGTGATACAGCCTGACAGTATGCTCTCAATTGTGCATCTGTAAAAGTTTTTGAGGGTGTTAGGTGACAAGCCACATTTTTTCAACCTCCTGAGGTTGAAAAGGCGCTGTTGCGCTTTCTTCACCACACTGTCTGTGTGGGTAGACCATTTCAGTTTGTCAGTGATGTGTACGCCGAGGAACTGAAAACTTTCCACCTTCTCCACTACTGTCCCATCGATGTGGATAGGGGGGATGATTGTTTCAAAAATCAAATGGAAGAACACTTGGTTACACTGTCACAAAGTTGCACATGTCTGCCCATTGGCTTAACAATCCACATACTGTATGTATGTGTGTGTTTCTGTGTGCATTACAGAGACACATGTCATGAGCTGTTGGGTCATGTCCCTCTGCTGGCGGAGCCTAGTTTTGCCCAGTTCTCCCAGGAGATAGGTCTGGCTTCTCTGGGGGCCTCAGATGAGTCTGTCCAAACGCTGGCCACCGTAAGTGCTGTTTACATTATAACAATATCCAAACACTGTGCTTGAATTTAACTGTTTTTCTTGTCTAACTGATATATTCAAACGTTGGCTTTTTGTGTTTTTGTTTTGCAGTGTTACTTTTTCACAGTAGAGTTTGGCCTGTGTAAACAGGAGGGAAAGATGAGAGCCTACGGCGCAGGACTTCTCTCCTCTATCAGTGAGCTGAAGGTAAAAGTATTTCATATTAATATTAATATTCAAACACCATTTAAAGCGTAAAAACACCATCTGATGCAAAGGAAGAATCCTAAGATACTTTTTTCCCCTCATACAGCATGCACTCTCTGACAATGCAAAGATCCTGCCCTTTGACCCCAAGGTCACCTGCAAGCAGGAGTGCATTATCACTACATTCCAAGATGTCTACTTTGTGTCAGAGAGCTTTGAAGAGGCCAAAGTCAAGATGAGGTAGGTCAATTGTGACATTACATTCTTGGCTGTTTTGTGGGCAGATAAACTGTTAGTGTGCTAATAAACTATTCTTTCACCTTTCCAAACCTGGGCTGTGTTATGTTTTCGTCATCATCTGTTCTTATGCACACAGGGAGTTTGCCAAGACCATCAAGCGTCCGTTTACAGTGAGGTACAACCCGTACACCCACAGTGTGGACGTGCTGAAGGACACATCCAGTATCAACAGCATGGTGGAGGATCTGAGACATGAACTGGACATCGTGGCCGACGCCCTACAGCGCCTTAACAAACACTACGCTGTCTGACCTGCCTGCCTGGCCCTCATACTTGACAAGGGTTGCAAAATTCTGGTAACTTTCCCAACATTTACAGGTAGTCCAGAAATCCCGGTTGGAGGATTCACAGAATCACGAGGAAACAAGCAAGAAATATGATATCCTCCAACCAGGAGTTTTGGAAAACATGGGCATTTTCAGAAATGTTGCAACCATATACCTGACACAGCCCTGTACTGCTGTCTGTAGTTGTCTACCACCTGATCCTTACCAAGCAGCTCACTGCTTTAATCCTACTCACTGACATCCCCAAACAGCCTTTTACCTACAAAATAAATGATAACTCTTAAAATTCAAATGTTATATTAACTTTGTTAAATTATTAACCAGTAGTTTACTTTAAAATTCAATAAATTTTGGGGTTTGTCATGTGAATAATAATATTGACTAAGGATGATTAGAATGTGACCGAAACTGACGTTTCCTTGGCTCTTGCTTATAATTACTAATATTCTCTTGTTTTTTATATGCAGTATTTATTTTCTATTGAAAGTTCTATCTTAATGCAACAGTAGTCTTATAGATATTGTATTGTACTCTATTGGCATAAACCGTTTCAATAAATTTGTGAATGTGCTAGTGTGGATGTAAAGTTACATGCTTGTGTGTATAGTAAGTGACAGTCTATACATGTATTATCACATTGCACAAAGCATAGAGATGTGGTAGTATTATATGATTGTGTGTGTGTGTGTGTACCTTATCGACCTTCTGCTGCTACTACTGTTGACCTCCAGTTGTCTATTTCACATAAGATGTTCAAGGAAGGAATTTATGTGCATGTATCAGTGTTTGGAAGATGACATGAATGTACTTCTATTGAAAATCTTTAATTTGTGTAAAAAGATCCCTGGTAAACCAATCCTTGCATTGGGAAGTGGTTGTCTGCATTCTGGGCTTCTAGCTATGGGGAAATATTTACAGTAGTTTCTTTGTTCTGTTTTTCTCTCATTAAATGTACTCCATGTTCACACACTGTGTTATACTATGTCCTATGATTGCTAATAATTACTCATCATTATAATTCAAATTTCCTTAGCGAACACATAAAAAGCTAGCCACATCCAGGAGGATATATATAAAAGCAACATGTTTCATGAGCTGAAATAAAATATCCCATAAATGTTCCATACACACAAAGTTTATTTCTCTCAAATTTTGTGCACAAATTTGTTTACATCCCTTTTAGTGAGCATTTTTCATTTGCCAAGTTAATCTATCCACCTGACTGGTGTGGCATATCAAGAAGTTGATTAAACAGCATGGTCATTAAACAGAAGTACCATGTGCTGGGAACAATAAAAAGCCACTCTAAAATGTGCCATTTTGACACACAACACAATGCCACAGATGTCTCAAGTTTTGAGGGAGTGTGCAATTGGCATGCTGACTGCCGGAATGTCCACCAGAGCTATTGCCAGAGAATTGAAAGTTAATTTCTCTACCTAAGCTGCCACCAACATCGTTTTAGAGAATTTGGCAATAAGTCCAACTGGCCTCACAACCGCAGACCACGTGTAACCATGCCAGCCCAGGACCTCTAATTACGGCTTCTTCACTTGCGGGATGGTTTGAGATGAGCCACCCGGACAGTTGATGAAACTGTGGGTTTGCACAACCGAAGAAACAGTCAGAAACCGTCTCAGGGAAGCTCATCTGCATACTCGTCGTCCTCACCAGGGTCTTGACCTGATTGCAGTTTGGCGTCATAACTGACTTCAGTGGGCAAATGCTCACCTTCGATGGCCACTGGCATGCTGGAGAAGTGTATTCTTCACGGATGAATCCCGATTTCAACTGTACCTGGCAGATGGAAGATAGTGTGTGTGGCGTCATGTGGGTGAGTGGTTTGCTGATGTCAATGTTGTGAACAGAGTACCCCATGGTGGCGGTGGGGTTATGGTATGGGCAGGCATAAGCTACGGACAATGAACACAACTGCATTTTCTCAATGACAATTTCAATGCACAGAGATACTGTGACGAAATCCTGAGGCCCATTGTCGTGCCATTCATCTGCCGCCATCACCTCATGTTTCAGCATTATAATGCACTGCCCCATGTCGCAAGGATCTGTACACAATTCCTGGAATCTGAGAATATCCCAGTTCTTCCATGGCCTGCGTACTCACCAGACATGTCACCCATTGAGCATGTTTGGGATGCTCTGGATTCACGTGTACATCGCGTTCCAGTTCCCGCCAATATCCAGCAACTTCGCACAGCCATTGAAGAGGTGTGGGACAACATTCCACAGGCCACAAGCAGCAGCCTGATCAACTCTATGCAAAGGACATGTGTCGCGCTGCATGAGGCAAATGGTGGTCACACCAGATACTGACTGGTTTTCTTAACCACGCCCCTAACTTTTTTCAAGGTAAATGTGACCAACAGATACATATCTGTATTCTCAGTCATGTGAAATCCATAGATTAGGGCCTAATGAATTTATTTCAATTGACTGATTTCCTTATATGAACTGTAGCTCAGTAAAATTATTGAAATTGTTGCATGTTGTGTTTATATTTTTTTCAGTATAACTACCTTTAAAGTAAGCTAAAAAATGTCTCAAGCAACACAGAGTTAGATTGAGATTGTTTAACAGAAGACGCTCTGTTCTTCACCGGCTGCAATATAAATCGATGGCCAGAGGGGGGAGGGATTGTATAACTTTATGGAAAAATAGTAACTCTCACACATGGCAGGAGGGGTCAACCTTGGTTATGGCCTAGTAGCATTTGTGCAATGAGTCGTTTTTCAAAGTTATGACGAGCCTACAATTGGCATCACACAGAACAGGCACTATATGCATTAATTGCATATGGAGTGTTTGTTCTCAAGACACACCCCACACATTGGGGTATTGATCAGAGTGAGAGGAAAGGAAGTCATAATGTGGTTTGATGCAGGATCAGGTGGGGTAGACATCTATCTCACTGCTGTGATGGTGCTTTTCTCCCATACTCCTAGGATATACTATTGCAAACACTGAGGACATGTTAGTTTGGTCATGTTGCATAGGCAGTGCCGATGAGAGAGAATGAGAATATAATTAAAGAGAAGTATCGCCCGCCCTCAACTCAGATGATTGCATATAGGTTGATTTAAAAGGGAGAATGGGTGTGAAATGTGTGTGTATTTATATGAGCTGATACTGTACATGTCAGTGTCCACGGCCCTGCCTATGCCTCTGTGTGTCTGCATTTGTGCATGCATGCACATGTGTGTGTGTGTACATTCCTCCACACTTTGTATTTATGATATGTGTCTGATTTGGCACATATCTCATATGTATAAACTGCACTCCACACTATTCTACGGTATCTTAGTCACTTTTAAATTGTGTTTACATATTGCATCACCCATTTCATACTGTATGTATATACTGTATTGTATTCTACACTACACCACTGACTGTTAAACAGCCATCTCCAGAGGCTGCTGCCTATAGACATAGATTAGGAATCACTGGCCACTTTAAGGAAATGAAACACTAGCCACTTTAATAATGTTTCCGTATCTTGCATTACTCATCTCATATGTGTAAACTGTACTCTATACTATTCTACGGTATCTTAGTCACTTTAGTTGTTTGTAAATATTGCATCACCCATCTCATATGTATATACTGTACTCTATACTATGCCACTGTATCTTAGTCCAATGCGGCTCTGACGTACACTACCGTTCAAAAGTTTGGGGTCACTGGCAGCTTCATTAAATTGTACCTGCAAAACACCAGTCTCAATGTAAACAGTGAAGAGGCAACTCCAGGATGCTGGCCTTCTAGGCAAAGTTGCAAAAACAAAGCCATATCTCAGGCTGGCCAATAACAATAAAAGGTTAAGATGGGCAAAAGAACACAGACACTGGACAGAGGAACTCTGCCTAGAAGGCAGCATCCCAGAGTCGCCTCTCCACTGTTGAAGTTGAGACTGGTGAGGATAGATCTCCTGCAGAATAATAAACGGAGACACAGGGAGAGCATAGCATGTCGTTTCCTGAATGTGTAACGTATAATTGCAGAACATAGTGACATCATGTCAACTCCTATGCTTTAAAACCGGACAAAAAGTGAAATTCTTTTTAGATAATTGACTTTCTCTTGTTTGCTCATAATATGAGACAACTTGAAGGCTGCACCTCTTGAGCTGGTCCTGCAGGCTCTAGTTTTATCTTACCTTGATTATTGTCCAGTCATATGGTCAAGTGCAGCAAAGAAGGACCTAGTTAAGCTGCAGCTTGCCCAGAAGGCTAATATCAATACTATGCATGCCAGTCTCTTTTGGCTAAGAGTTGAGGAAAGACTTACTGCATCGCTTCTTGTTTTTATAAGAAACATTAATGTGTTGGAAATTCCAAATTGTTTGCATAGTCAACTTACACACGGCAATGAAGCAGGAATTCCCCAGGGTGGCTGTTTAGGCTCCTTGCTTTTTTCAATCTTTACTAACGACATGAGTAAGGCCAGTGTGTCTATGTATGCGGATGACTCAACACTATACACGTCAGCTTCTACAGCGACTGAAATGACTGCAGCACTTAACAAAGAGCTGCAGTTAGTTTTAGAATGGGTAGCAAGGAATAAGTTAGTCCTAAATATTTACAAAACTAAAAGCATTGTATTTGGGACAAATCATTCCCTAAACCATAAACCTCAACTACATTTCGTAATGAAAAATGGGGATCCATAATAAATACAAATACAAATACACACTTATTGCACCAGACATGCCACCAGGGTCTTTTCACAGTCCCCATGTCCAAAACAAATTCAAGGAAATGTACAGTATTATACAGAACCATGATTGCATGGAACTCCCTTCCATCTTATATAGCTCAAGTGAACAGCCGTCCTGGTTTCAAAAAATAAATAAAGCAACACCTCACAGCACAACGCATCTCCCCCATGTGACCTACTTGTTGTGTGTTTGTACTGACATGAATGTGTAACTGATAGATGTGCACACTTTGATTTGATTGGATTTGATTTGATGTGGAATATCAGTCTGATTTGTTTTTGTGTGACCTCAAGACCATAATCATCACCATTCATCTCAGGTACGCACACACACACACACACACACACACACACACACACACACACACACACACACACACACACACACACACACACACACACGATTAAAGATAGAGAAGCCTCTCTTCACTCTGATGTGTGCCTTGCCAGGTAATCTCCCTTCCTGAGGTATTTATGGTCATGAACAGCAGATGCTCAGGGTTCCAGTCCTCTACTGTATATTCATTACTGATCTGCCCTTGTCTTCACCCGCCATCTCTGCCCTGCACTCATTACACCAACAGTGCATGAGCACTCTGTGACCTCCATGGCCTCCACACTCAAGGAAGGGCGCTGATCAATACATTTTACATGAATATGTGTTTATTGACCATATTTGCCCTTGTCGAGGTTATCCTCTCATGAGTGAGCATTATATGAATCCCCAATGACATGTTGTTTCAAATGTGTTTCAAAGCCTCATAAACATCCAAGATTCCGCTGACTGGGGACTGACTGGGGACTGACTCGGGACTGACTGGGCACAAAAGACTTCAGAACTTTGAATGTTAAACGAACACCGTTTTCTTGTCACTCACTATGAATGAACTAATCATAACTCCTGACAAGACCAAAGTAGGAGCACAGCAATCAAAGCAGACATGTTCAAACATGCCCTGGCAGCAGGTCAGATTCTGCAGGCTCATGGTCTGAGCTTTTTGGTCTATTTATACCCTGTCCATGGTTTCTTCATATAGCTCCAGGATCACATTTCCCTCTTCCAGCTCTCTAGGAGCCTTGCTCTAACCTCCTTTATATTGTGAACGCTGCGTGTAACACATCCGGTATCAGGATAAATAAAAAGCAAGGTCTGCTAACTTTCTTTCATTATGTTTAATTACCTCAAGCAATGAATGGCAAATGCAATTTTCGTATATACGGGTTCACTGTATCTCCGCGCAGGGTAGATCAGGGAACTGGCAGGAAGTACGTAAACAGCTGTTCCTATACCGTGATGACGTAGTTCCAACGCGTCTGTTGGCCTATCACAGTAGAGGCTGAGCGCGGTTTAGACTTTGCCCAGCCTATCACCGTTACTCAGACTGGTCCCCTTCTTTCAGATGTCCGCATCTGGTCGTTGTGTAGATTAGATCCGTCTTGTGTCTGTCGATTCTACACTGAAACAGTTCCTAATATGGTATTGTCCAGTAATCTAACCTCCCTGGTTGGCCTAGAGAGATGCACCCCTCCCCTCTTGTTAGGATTTATGTTTATGCACTATAGGCTGTTAGCATATTGGTTGAAGGTGAATGATGTTTTGTTGCACACACACACACAAATACAGAGGGGGGTAGGTGTGTAAGGACTGATCACCACAGGCCATAAAAGTTGTGGACAGTCTGGAGAGGGGAGGGGTGCATCTCTCTAGACCAACCAGGAGTTTAGAATACTGGACAATACCATATTAGGAACTGTTTCAGTGAATGGTCGAGGGGGACACAAGATGGAGCTGCTCTACCCAACAACCAGATGTGGAGAAGGAAAACGCCAAGGGGCTTGGACAAGTTTGGGGGCCCACAAAGGAGGAGCAAGAGTATGAACCATGCTAAACCTCTACTATGATAGGCCAACTGGACATGTTGAGAATAAAAGTGTCATAGTATAAAACTACTATTTTGAGTACATTCCACAGTTCTCTGATCTACCCTGCGCGGAGATCCAGTGAACCCGTATATACGAAAATTGCATTTACCATTTATCGTTTGAGTTTAATTAAAATACTTAAAATATATTCGGTGACTATGAATCACATTTTGTCCTGATGCCAGATTTGAACAGACGCAAATCTCTTTCATGGTGACCCCGACGTTGGTCTGGCAAGGGAGATCGCTGGACAGCATACCAGCCAATTGGCATAGACTGTCGTCGGACGACGTTTCTCACAAAGACCGGTCTAAAAAAAAAAAAAACAGGTGAGCAGATACCTATTGATTGATACTAAAATTCTGCATATTGGCATTTTCCAAATTTATTTGTGAGATACGAGTCTGATGTAAGTTACCAAATTTAATGCTCTATTTAGTATATAAACAATTTCATACCGAGATTGGTAAATGCAATTTTATTTGATCAAAACCATTCAAAAATGCAATGTGTAAATAAAATGTACTGAGTGGATGAGAAGATTGAGTGTGAAGTGAAAATGAGAATAGTCGGGGACTAATGAGGTTAAATGACCATATGATAACGAATGCAATGGACGGGGTAGAAGTGAATCTACCAAGTTTGAGTGAGAATAGGTCGACGAATCTATTGGTATGTGAGGTGTGAGGTGAACGTGGATATAACGGAGAAGGTTGTGTCTAATAAGAAAAATAAGTTTGCCGTGTAATTGTGGTGCATTGGGTATTTAGTCGGCGTACTAATACCAAGATTGAATGTTTTAAAAGGAAGTGTCAGGGACACAGTTCATATGGGACAATTTGCCTAGCGCATGACAGTACGTTGAATATTACAGAAGGAGACTGGATATTCCTAGGGGATCCACATTGCATAGATGAGGGTATTAAACAGGTAAATTTAGTATGATAGGTTAAAATAATTTACAACGATAGGTAGAGCGTTTAAAATAATTCATAACGTCAAGTGGAGCGTTTAAAATAATTCATAACGATAGGTGGATCAATTAAAATTAATTTACACACATACGTGAGTATACGCACGGGATATATAATGTCTCCAGAAATAGAAAGGTTTTTGAGGAAGTTGAAATCTGTTCTAGAGAAAAATAATGGTAAGGAGAGGAGTGATAGAGAGTGGAAGGAGGGGCTCCTTGTCGACGGGGAGCCCGGGGGAATGTTTGGGTGAATCTAATGCCCAGGGTGGAGAGGAATGTACGAGTTTGAGAGTATGGATGTAGAAAGATTACAATTAATGATAAAGTTGGTACAGCAGAAGGTAGAGAGGCTAGACACGGCTAGAGTGTGGTTGTCTGAAGCCAGAAAAAGAGAGGGAGAGTTACGAAGGGGTTAACTTGCAGATGCTATGGAGAAGGCAGATAGGGTTGGCTATGACGGAGAAGCATTTTTTGACTGCGGCGCGGGAGACTCGGGTTAGTATCTCAGCCCTGACATCGATAGACTAAAATTAATTCTGATGGTGATTCAAATATTTATAGGTTTTGCCCAGAAAGATACGGTTGTTAGTGTTTGTTCAAGATATGAACTGAACGTTTTAATAGCTTGTTTAGGTTTAATTGAGAGACTAATTCATTCAAAATAATAGCGAGGCAATTTCGATGGAATGCGTTGTCTTGCCTAAATGGTCCGCTGCAACAACGTATTGGGAATGGAGTCGTGTATTTAAAATACTGAATCATAGGAGAGACATTTACCTAAATCTGATGAATTCTAAAGAATAACGGAGAAATACGATAAAGTTGTGCCCATCGGAATATTATAATTATTATGGATGATTGACATGCGATATAAATTTGGCGAAGTATATGGTACGTTTACACTTTGGAGTAGAGAAAGTTGAGAAGTTGATTTTACTTATACGATAGTTTTGATGCAAAACTCAGTTGGAGTAAGTAGATGTTTTGCCTAGAAGCATGAATAACAGAGTTGTTTTGGTATTGTATTGGCTACTAATTTTCAGGGTACGTTGCTAGAGACAGGATGATTTGTTTTGTAACGACGTAAAACAACGTCATTAGGTGGGATACACGATTACGTTACACGAATGGATTTGGCCATTGTTCAGGTACACTATTTTCTGTACTTCTGGCAGTACAATTTTGATTGAGAGATGTTATAAGTTCTGATTCAACAGATGTGATAGATTAGGTTTGGTTTATCGAACCCGTACTACTGTTGCTGCAGACAGCCAACAATTATTTACAATTCATTGAAAGTCGTTGCGGCTTGGGTCTAGGTTGAGCGCCTGTTGATGACATCACTCACAAGGCACTTTTGTCGCCACGGCAATGATGTTGTGACTGGGGTGTGGCAGAGAAAAGTGTTTGTGTCATTTAGAAGGAAAATGCGTGCATTATTGTTTTGAGTCACTTTTCAGAAGTTGATAAACATTTCCAGATACATTTTTAAAAGTAGCTGTAAATCGTCAGGGTAGTTAGGAAAGATGCTAAAAACTAGCAACAGATTCGCTGGGTGGGCATCATTGATTTATGGCGTTTATTGGACTATATTTGGCTGTGAGAAAGGGAGATCTGAATGTCTGAATCGTAAAACATAGTGAGAATGGATTCTGATGGTTATTGATTCCTGGTTTGATTGTTTAAGTAACACCAGTTAATTTGAGCAGGAAAGTTCATGTAGTCTAACATTATAATCCGTTTCCATTATGTGGAACAATGTCAGGGTATTAATGTTGAAAAGCAACCTCTATAGTAAAAAACAATTGCATATGTTTTGGGAAATTAGCTAGGTTGAATTTGGTTATTTGAACTTTTCCTCTGATACATAGACATCTGTAACAGGGGCATCAGTTGTTGTTTTTTGAGGAACATGCAGACTGTGTTTTTGAATTGTTTTATTGAGATGTAAACATGAGTCTCTGGAAAAGTTTGTCATCTGAACCATAATAGTAGTGAGTTCTTATGTAGTTTGTTGTTTGTTATTTGCATGAATTTATCACTGTATTATCTGCATACTTTAGATCTTCAGACCCTGTTTAGACAGAAGGAAGATCATTGATGTAGGAGCTGAACACACATAAAACATTTGTTAGGACTATTTGTTTTAGTGCAAAGGTATTTTAAAGGGGCATGCTCACATATGGAGTTTTATGAGTTTTTATTTTCTGAGTTTTAATTACACAAGTTAATTTTTTTATTTTAAGGATAAAGGGTTCTTTAAAATGTCTAGGAACATGACTATACAAGGGTGGTATAACCTTTGACCTTTATCATGGCTGTCTCTTGAAGTCTGATCAGCTTCAGGGGAGGGTCGTGAAGATAATGCATTTGTGGTCATTTGGGATACTAGTTTTGAGGTAAATTAATTGACTATTATTGATTTGGTATTACAACAGGAAAAATCCCCTTTGTCATCAATAATAAATGGGCGAAGATATGATACATTGAGGTTTGGACAGGAGATATTTTAAGCCAATAGGGCAGGAAAATACATAAGCATTTAAATTATTAATAAAAAGAAATAAGTTTCAGTTCTTAGGAGTGGTAATTTACTGTGGATAAGGTATCCACACTGTAAAACATATATTAATTATTTATGAGTCTGAGTTTAAGAATAACCAATGTTATTGTTAAATAAAATATAGTTGACTCTTTGGGGAAGAGAGCTTATTAGTAAAGAAAGGATTTGATATGGTTAGCATTTGTTTTGGCAATTAGAAGATTTTTATTTAAATAGTATTAAAATTGACAGGGGTATATGACATATGTGATGATTTAGGATTATTGATAGGATGGAGATAGGTTGATTAAGGTTATGTAAGGACTTTAGAGATTGACACTATAAGACATGTTGTTGTTTTTTAAATCCATGATTTTAGATAAAGTCAAAACAGTGAGACACTTAGTTAATATTTCAAAGGAACACATAGTTGTTATTGACTATTATGAGAAAAAGGCAGACAGAGGGGTCTACCCCGCACTGTTGAGACCTTGAAGGTTTGAGAGCAGAGTAGAGAGGGGGGACCAGAAAATGAGCAAGATATGCTGTGAAATAAGATTGGAGAGAAAGGGTTTAACATATATAAGCAGCACAGATACAGTTTAAAGTAGATAAGTCACTTGACAGAGAATTGGAAAAGGATAGATATGAATGGACGCCCAAGGGAGAATTGGATATGCGGCGAATGAAAGGGTCGTTCCTTCATGATAATGTAGAACATAAGAATATTTTACTAATCTTACCTAAGTCATTATTTAGTGTAGGTAAGGTTGTTACCTGGCCAGAGCCAGGTATCAAAAGGGGGATGGGTACATTGTGGTCTAGGATAGGATGGGGCCTATTGATGGGTACATTGTGGTCTAGGATAGGATGGGGCCTATTGATGGGTACATTGTGGTCTAGGATAGGATGGGGCCTATTGGATAATAAACTAATAAAAAATAATGATAATTATAGCTAACAAATAGGCATAGAAGTTAAATATATAATCAGATAGAACAAATGAGAAACTGTTTGTTAACCAAACCTGTATGTCCAAGATTTTATGCATTACAGGTGAATTAAAGGAGAAGGTGATTCACTCGACCTGGGGGCATATCGCACTTGGAGGGTGAGACACACTGACACTGCCGAATGATCACAGAGTTAAGGAGAAGAACCGTTGCTAATAGAGTTCGGGGGTCAACTCCTTAATGAAAATTCCCTGACCCCGCCCTCTCATCACTGTGTACGTTCATAGAAGTGAAAGTGTTGCTTGATCTCTGGCTGATGATGTGTTCTCTGGGAGAGGGTGGGGCTTTAGAGGAGTATTGGTTGTTCTGTGCTGTCTGATTTGTGGGAGCCATATTCCTGATACACCATGAGCCCCCGAGAAGGCTAAAGAGGGAAATCTGATCCATAGTTTAGACGATGAGGATTTTGCATTAACCAAGCATGAAAGATCACTTAATCTGGATAAGCAGGGAAGAAATTGAGATATTTGTGGAACCAGGAGAATTGAGCCAAAATGTTTGGTTTTAACACCTGTGTATAGGAGTGTGCCAGTGTACCTATGTAATGGGTGTGCTTATTGGGAATGGAGGAGGGGTTACCCGTACAGCATAGGGAACCCGACAAAAGTAGACAGGTTTCCCATTATCTGGGGAAGGAGTGAGGGGCAGACTGATGTTTGTAAAGGTGATGAAATCCTACTAACCACCAAGTATATTAAGCTCTCCGATGCAGGTACCTATACCCTGGGATTGGAAAGAAACGGGGCGGATACGATGGGGATGGTTACCGTCACAGTACTGCCAAAACCACCACCAGTTCCAACAGGCCAAGGCCAGGTTCAGCCGAACTCCTCCACCACTTCAAGACCGTGTGCCACATCACCTAAGCTCTCCAATCCGGTACAGGTAATAAATGTAAGGGATATATCAGACAGTGACCAATTGGGGACTGAAACTGGATATGAGAGTAGGGAGAACATGTGGTTAGCCTATATGAGATACACCGCCAGAACACTTAATAGAAAAGACTGTGTGATCTGTGGACATGCTAGACCTGTTCTGGATACTCACCCATTGGCCCTAAGCAGTGGGGAGGTTGGATGTGCATAATGGAGGATTGTTACCATAACAAGCTAAATTCGACCCTGTGTAAAGCTCTGAGTCTTGTGTTCCCAGAAGTCCCCCCCAGAAGGCACCGTGGGGAGTTGAGGCATATGGGGGATATTACAGCTGTATCACTGGTACAGGTAGGGGTATAGACTATGGGAGGCTCCCTACTGCATCACTAATGTCACTATTAATGCCACCTGGCCCGTTGAAGGGCTGAACCAAACTAGAGGTGTTGCTGATGTATGGTGGATGCGTGGACCTGTCAGGCGGTTGACCTCCATTTTGAAAGAAGACTGGCAGGGCACATGTGCTTTGGCCAGTCTGATAACACCATTGACTATTATTGAGGTTACAGCTAACCAACTCCTGGGAGCTACACATGACAGAGGCGCGGGACCAACCCAGGAGACGGCAGAAACGTGACGCTCCTTGGTCCGAGGGTACAGATAACATCCACACCAACCTGTTGGGGTTCCCTGTAGGGGTCCCCCACTAATTCTAGGCGTTAAACAGAAATGATGGTCTGTGGCATTTGTTGCCCATTATTGGCCCAGCTATTGTTGATGCTAAGCAAACTGCCTGGATCAATTATATTTACTATAATCAACAATGAGTTAACCATACCGCACTTATAGGGATGGCTGAACAATTGGATGCCACCTCTCGAACCGCTAGACAAGATAGGCTAGCACTAGACATGATTCTGGCCAACCAGAGAGGTGTTTTGTAAGATGTTTGAAGAACAGTGTTGTACGTTTATTCCTAATAATACCAGTCCGGATGGGAGCAATTCAAAAGCTCTGAGCGGGTTGGAAAAGTTCTGTGGAGATAAGGGGTGTTGCAGGTGTGGAGGAGGATGGACTGTTACCCTGGCTGGATGGTTGGTTTGGTAAGTGCACTACATTGATGGTTACTGGATTTCTGACCCTAGTAGTTGTATTTCTTATGTTAATGTGTTGTGCTGCTTGCGTCATACCTTGTCTAAAAGAAATCTGTTACAGATGTAGCGAAGGATGCTGGTATGATGCCTTTGTTTGATACTCCGGATGGAGATGCTGATACTGAGGCAAACTACAGGAGAAAGATGTGTCTGACTGAGGATGACCCTTGGTTTGCTGTGGGTGAGGTTGTCGAGTAATACAAATAAACAAATGAAAAGTAATAAAAAGAAACAATATACCGGTACTTTTTATCCAGGTCATTACGTTTGTCCTCCCTGTTGTGAAGGTTTGAAGTTCCCGGGTGGCAAGGAGCCCACCTGGTACAAGATGTATAGAGGGAGAGACCGGAGGGTTTAATTTTTTTAATATATATGGTGTGTACTCATGTAGTTGTGATGACACCCTAGGGGGTGTCAAAAGGGGGAATTTAAAGACCTCGCTGATGTGTTTTTTTTTTTATATATATATACTGTTTTGCATAAAATTGATACATTTCATGAAAAAAAAAAAAAAAAAAAAAAACTATCCTCCTGGTTGAAGGTTTCAAGTTCCTGGGTTCAACGGCAACCCAGTATATGGATATATAAGTTGGTTACACCCGATGAGGGTGTAAAAAGAGGGAAATTGTTAGGATTTATGTTTTTGCACTATAGGCTGTTAGCATATTGGTTGAAGGTGAATGATGTTTTGTTGCACACACACACACAAATACAGAGGGGGGTAGGTGTGTAAGGACTGACCACCACAGGCCATAAAAGCTGTGGACAGTCTGGAGAGGGGAGGGGTGCATCTCTCTAGACCAACCAGGAGTTTAGAATACTGGACAATACCATATTAGGAACTGTTTCAGTGAATGGTCGAGGGGGACACAAGATGGAGCTGCTCTACCCAACAACCAGATGTGGAGAAGGAAAACGCCAAGGGGCTTGGACAAGTTTGGGGGCCCACAAAGGAGGAGCAAGAGTATGAACCATGCTAAACCTCTACTATGATAGGCCAACTGGACATGTTGAGAATAAAAGTGTCATAGTATAAAACTACTATTTTGAGTACATTCCACAGTTCTCTGATCTACCCTGCGCGGAGATCCAGTGAACCCGTATATACGAAAATTGCATTTACCATTTATCGTTTGAGTTGAATTAAAATACTTAAAATATATTCGTTGACTATGAATCACATTTTGTCCTGATGCCAGATTTGAACAGACGCAAATCTCTTTCACTCTCCAGATTGACCACAGCTTTTATGGCCTGTGTTGGTCAGTCCTTACACACATCTGTATTGTTTGTGTGTGTGTGTAACAAAACAATATGCTAGCAGGCTATAGTGCATAAACATAAATCCTAACAATATCCATCCCCTGCCCTGCATAGCGGCCAGCCGGCCAGCCTGACTAAGCGGTTATGAAGGTGTAATTGCCTAGCATTAAAATTTCAGAGACCCCTGTTCCATCCTCCTGCATGGTGTGACAGGGGAGGAAGATGAAGTGACTGCTGACAGCATTGGGTTCTGGAACCACAAAGCTCAAAGCTCAAAGCATCATGGTTTAGTGCTAACTCTGCCACTACACAGACACTCAATTGTGAGTTTTTCATCGCTTTATAACAGGGATGGACAACTTTGGTCCTGGAGGTCTGCAGTGTGTGCAGGTTTTTATTCCAGCTCAACAGTAAGTCTGGTTCAAACACTTAACTTACCATGGTATTCTTCGTGGTCTACAACACTTTCTTCCCATCTCCTTTTCTACTTTCTGCTATTTCCCTCCCTGGCTATTGCACTCTCTGTACTCCTCTTCTCTAGCGCCATCTAACGGCCACCTGTGTCCTTACAATACACCATAGAGATAGATAGAGGACTCATGTTTTATTTTATTTCACCTTTATTTAACCAGGTAGGCCAGTTGAGAACCAGTTTTCATTTACAACTGCAACCTGGCCAAGATAAAGCAAAGCAGTGCGACAGAAAAAACAACACAGAGTTACTTATAAACAAACGTACAGTCAATAACACAATAGAAAAGTCTATGTACAGTGTGTGCAAATGTAGAAGAGTAGGGAGGTAAGGCAATAAATAGGCCATGGAGGCGAAATAATTACAATTTAGCATTAACACTGGAGTGATAGATGTGCAGATGATGATGTGCAAGTAGAGATACTGGGGTGCAAAAGAGCAAGAGGATAAGTAACAATATGTGGATGAGGTAGTTGGGTGTGCTATTTACAGATTGGCTGTGTACAGGTACAGTGATAGGTAAGCTGCTCTGTCAGCTGATGCTTAAAGTTAGAGAGGGAGATATAGACTCCAGCTTCAGTGATTTTTGCAATTCGTTCCAGTCATTGGCAGCAGAGAACTGGAAGGAAAGGCAGCCAAATGAAGTGTTGGCTTTTGGGGTGACCAGTGAAATATACCTGCTGGAGCGTGTGCTACGGGTGGGTGTTGCTATGGTGACCAGTGAGCTGAGATAAGACGGGGCTTTACCTAGCAAAGACTTATAGATGACCTGGAGCCAGTGGGTTTGGCGACTAATGTGTAGTGAGGGCCAGCCAACGAGAGCATACAGGTTGCAGTGGTGGGTAGTATATGGGCCTTTGGTGACAAAACGGATGGCACTGTGATAGACTACATCCAGTTTGCTGAGTAGAGTGTTGGAGGCTATTATGTAAATGGAATCGCCGAAGTCGAGGATCGGTAGGATAGTCAGTTTTACGAGGGTATGTTTGGCAGCATGAGTGAAGGAGGCTTTGTTGCGAAATAGGAAGCCGATTCTAGATTTAATTTTGGATTGGAGATGCTTAATGTGAGTCTGGAAGGAGAGTTTACAGTCTAACCAGACACCTAGGTATTTGTAGTTGTCCACATATTCTAAGTCAGAACCGTCCAGAGTAGTGATGCTAGTCGGACGGGAGGGTGCGGGCAGCAATCGGTTGAAGAGCATACACTTAGTTTTACTTGCATTTAAAAGCAGTTGGAGGCCACGGAAGGAGTGTTGTATGGCATTGAAGCTCGTTTGGAGGTTTGTTAGCACGGTGTCCAAGAAGGGCCAGATGTATACAGTATGGTGTCGTCTGCGTAGAGGTGAATCAGAAAATCACCAGCAGCAAGAGCGACATCATTGATATATACAGAGAAAAGAGTCGGCCCGAGAATTGAACCCTGTGGCACCCCCATAGAGACTGCCAGAGGTCCGGACAACAGGCCCTCTGATTTGACACACTGAACTCTATCTGAGAAGTAGTTGGTGAACCAGGCGAGGCAGTCATTTGAGAAGCCAAGGCTATTGAGTCTGCCGATAAGAATGCGGTGATTGACAGAGTCGAAAGCCTTGGCCAGGTCGATTAAGGCGGCTGCACAGTACTGTCTTTTATTGATGGTGGTTATGATATCGTTTAGGACCTTGAGCGTGGCTGAGGTGCACCCATGACCAGCTCGGAAAAGTGGAGAAGGTACGGTGGGATTCGAAATGGTCGATAATCTGTTTGTTAACATGGCTTTCAAAGATTTTAGAAAGGCAGGGCAGGATGGATATAGGTCTATAACAGTTTGGGTCTAGAGCGTCTCCCACTTTGAAGAGGGGGATGACCGCGGCAGCTTTCCAATCTTTGGGGATCTCAGACGATA
Organism: Salvelinus namaycush; assembly: GCF_016432855.1. Lineage (NCBI taxonomy): Eukaryota > Metazoa > Chordata > Actinopteri > Salmoniformes > Salmonidae > Salvelinus > Salvelinus namaycush. Next base: position 67,989,542 of record NC_052307.1, read on the forward strand.
CAAAAGAGAGGTTTAATAGGCTAGTAATAGGGGTTGCCACAATTTCGGCGGATAATTTTAGAAAGAGAGGGTCCAGATTGTCTAGCCCAGCTGATTTGCAGGGATCCAGATTTTGCAGCTCTTTCAGAACATCAGAAGTCTGGATTTTGGTGAAGGAGCAGCGGGGGGGGGGGGGCTTGGGCAAGTTGCTGCAGGGGGTGCTGAGATGTTGGCCGGGGTAGGGGTAGCCAGTTGGAAAGCATTGCCAGCCGTAGAAAAATGCTTATTTAAATGATCAATTATCGTAGATTTATTGGTGGTGACAATGTTTCCCATCCTCAGTGCAGTGGGCAGCTGGGAGGAGGTGCTCTTATTCTCCATGGACTTTACAGTGTCCCAAAACTTTTTGGAATTAGTGCTACAGGATGCAAATTTCTGTTTGAAAAAGCTAGCCTTAGCTTTCCTTACTGACTGAGTAAATTGGTTCCTGACTTCCCTGAAAAGTTGCATATCTCGGGGGCTATTCGGTGCTAATGCAGAACGCCACAGGATGTTTTTGTGCTGGTCAAGGGGAGTCAGGTCTGGGGTGAACCAAGGGCTATATCTGTTCTTAGTTCTAGATTTTTTGAATGGGGCATGCTTATTTAAGATGGTGAGGGAAGCACTTTTAAAGAGCGACCAGGCATCCTCTACTGACGGGATGAGGTCAATATCCTTCTGATCTTTATATCTGTGAGATTATAGCATCTGTGACAGCATGGGCAGCGCCATTGAGGCTACAACCCAAAGGAATTCCGACCCAGTCGACTACTTTGACTACTTCAAAATGGCGGAAGCATGGTGGAAGCCCTCAATGGTAATGTTCATGCCAAAACGGGTATATCCATGATGAGTCTTCTATCGCTATGGCTCACATCCCTATGTTCCTCTCAGAGGAACAGTCAATGTGGTGATACAGCAGCCGATGGGGAACACAGATCTGAGAGTCTGTTATTTATAGTGCAGAAATAGGCAAAAGGGATGAGAGAGTCTCTTCTAGATGAGACAACGGTCTCAACTCCTTCTCCCTGCTTTCCTTCCCTCCCAGCCCAGAGAATGCAATCACTCAGTAACTGTCATGGAGTATCTACAAAACATGGGAAAAACTTGTTTAAATTGCCATGCAAGTGGTAAAAGTGCTTTTGGAGTTATGGGAGCAGTTTAGAATACGAAAACATGTGGCTCTTTCAATCCCACGAGATAGCTGTGTTTTTATTGAATGTACAGTATGTATGTAGTACAACATTGTTTATATCTAATATGCGGCCATGTGGACAGAGTTACCAACAGTACAGCAGGTGTCCTGTTATAATGGGACATGCGTAATAGTCTGTGTTGTGTGTCCATCTCTGTGTGACACTGTCAATCCTTTCCCTGTCTTACAAAAAAAGAAAAAAACCTGTGTGTACAGCAGCACAATAATGACATAACACAAACAAAGATATTGAGAATGCTAAGCCACAGATGGGTAAAGTAAAGAAAATGATATCAATAGCCAGTGTGAAAACACAGAGACAGAAGGGAGACATTGCAACATCTACAGAGAGAGAGAGAATGAGAGAGAGAGAGAGAGAGAGAGAGAGAGAGAGAGAGAGAGAGAGAGAGAGAGAGAGAGAGAGAGAGAGAGAGAGAGAGACAACAGAAATCATGTAGAATAAAAGGGTGGGAAAATGTGCTGCCCTTGAGAGATGATCATGCTTGTGTTGCCTTGGTAACAAGCCCTGTTAGGTAATTAGGTTGCCATGGTGCCTATTTCTGCCAGTGATGGAGACCTGGCCTTCCTGTCCATGATCAAAGCTCACCAACACAGAAAGGAACTCATAACACTGGACTGCACAGTGCTGCCCTCCAGGGCAAATGTATTCAGCCATTCACTGGACTCAATTGAAATTAGGGCCAAACACCTGGAACATGTACAATAACTGCACCTGCATGTCCATTGGTGATTTAATGTAGGGATACATTTGGCAACGATACAGAGTAGATACTGACACGAAGAAATAATCAACCAAACAACCAAATAAATAACCAAGCAAACACACAGCGAGACAGCCTTGGATCCTCGGGTGGATGTCCTCAGTGTAATAAAAACAAGAGAAACAGAACTTTTATACAATTCCAAATGAATTGTGTGAACACAGTACATCACACTCAAAATCATGTATATTACGGAACCAGTCACGCAAATGAGATTAACTAGCTAATTTACAAACAGTGTAATTGCCACACAGATATATTCTACTCCAGTGATTCACAGGCCTTGTTATGCTGCAGTAGCTGTATATCAGGGCCCTGGTAGTTTGGCAAGACCCTAGTAATTCCCTTGCCCTGGCCCATTGTCAGAGTGCCATATAGAGTACACTGAACCACTAAATCATCTGGATAGGCTGATGGTAGTGACTGCTAAACAGTAGAAACTATCTTGCCAAGTTCAATGGGTTAATACAGGGCATATGCTTTGCTTGTCTCACAGCATCCACATTTATTTCAAGTACATTTACTACTATTGTGGGTTTCTTGTAACTTTAACAGTGACTCAACCGTTGTAGGTGTGTTTGTGTGACTATGTGTGGGAGAGTTTCTCTGTTTGTTTTCAGGTGCAGCACCTCTGAGGTCATATCGTATTCGTCTGGATACTGCTTAGGCTAAATGTGTATGTGTTTATCAGATTACTTTGACTGACTCTCCTCTCTCAAGGTGGTCTGACACAATCATCTGATTACATGTGTACCAAAATGAATGTAATTTTTTCCTCCAATGTTCTGATGTGTCCTCCTGTGCAGATGGTTTCCATGGGAACAGGACCAGAGCGTCAAGCCGATTGCAGAGAGTATATGGATGTAATAAACATTCAAAACATGCGCTGTTCAGATAGAAGTGTGTATGTGAGAGATAAAAAAAACAAGAAATGATTCACTAAAACAAAACATATAAGCACAAAGACAAACAGAGATCATTTATTTCATTACTTTTTTACATTTTATTTATGTGGTTCTTTTTGTAAGGATCATCCAGAAAAGCTCAGCTAGAATACATATCTTGAAAGGGAACATAAGAATATGTACCTGTGTTGGTCGACAGATGGGGCATGACAAATCAAAACAAACAGCTGGCATTCTTCCAACATAGACTGAGTTGTGTGAACAATGCACATCGTATGTTCACACAGGCAGTTATTTTAGCATCTTAAAACCCCTTCTTATACAAGCACTAACTTCAAACAATAACCAACCTCAGCACTAAAGTTGGTTACTTGCATTCACTACTGAACATCTTTCTACCTAATTTGTCATATATTTTGCAAGATGTTGGAGTATATGGTACACTGTAGTGTTGTTTGCTGCTAAGAAAAACAACGGTGGAAAATATATGCAATTCCCATAGCAAACGTTTAGTAAACACTCTGATCCCTAAAATATGGAACCATTGAAGAGGAAGGAGTCTCCCTGTTGCATAATTGTGGCCTGCACTGTTCCATGCTTCACTCCACCTCTTGGATAGGTTTGTGTTTGTAGATCAAAAGTGTGCATTGGTATGGCAGTGTTGTAGTGTGTAAATACAGCTTCATGTCTACGTTGACTACTTCACTATAGGAGGAATTTTAAGTCTTTACTTGGCTGGTTCCTCTTTACCGTGTTAGCTGAGCTAAGTAGTCTGGTCTAAAAACTGACTTTAGAAATACAAACTCTTTACATTATGCAGATGTGCACCCCAACCCCTTATTGATTAAATAGCAACATTTAAATAGCAAATATTCTCAATTCAAGTTCTACATAGTGAAATACACTGGTCTTTTGTTCAGTGCGAGAGATATTATCTACCAAACCCAAAAGTTTAACCTGATGTCTAGTTTGGAGCGCTGGTTGAATGGTTTATTATACAGGCAGTGTATATATTGTCTGTGGCAGCAATCTTATGCTAAGAGCATTTGTGAGCCAAATTAAGAGGTTATTAGTATACGTAGACTATGCATATATTCCATCATATTCTATCAACCTTCAGTAACTATGTGGGTAATGTATCTTTTGTGTGTTTTGAAATCCCATGTAGGAAATAATGTGGTGAATAATCCCCCTGGGAGTTGGTAAAAGGAAAATGTGACGACTTTGCAGCAAAGTGTATTTTTCTTTATAATATGGCCATTCAGACTGAGTTAATGGAAACAGTGGAAAACTGTTCCTCATCCTCTCTCACTTACACATCTCAATGCGAATAATGGTATCTAGTACCACAACTTTCTCATGCAACATATTGGTAATAACCTGGCTCTTTGACACATTAAGCCAAGTGACAATGGAGATATTAGTCAATATTCTATAGTTAACTAGAAAAGCAAAGCCCAAAACTTGTGAAAACATTATACACTTGTGAAAGCATTGTGGAAATATTGTTTCATGTAAGTGTAACACATACAGTACTGTTGAAAGAGAGTTCAGAAACCAACCAACCAGTTGTCATTTACTAGGTAGTTACAACATGGGTAATCATTTTGTTCTTATCCCATCAAAACCAGTTTTGTAATGACTTGTGTTAGTGCTTGATCTCTGTTAGTCTCATGGTCACATACGTGAAGTACATTGCTCTGAGTGCTGTATGTACTGTATATGAAATCCACAGCACATTGCCTGGATGAGTTTTCCACCTTGTAGCATGAAGGTAACAGAGTAATATTTGTAAGAAATACCTCAAATAAATGTTTCTTTCCATTGCTGATAAATGCAAGGTTCCCTTTGCAGGCATAGTACCATACAGCAAATACATATTTAGGCAAGAAATGTGTCAATTGTTTGTATAACTGGGGATATCAAATTAATATAAAGCACAACTACAGTTGAATTTAGGGCAAGTGACATTTTGTGACATAAAAAACAAACTGAAAAAATGTCATTGTTGCAGTTATGATCACTTTGCTGAATACATTTTTCTTACACTCAATCCTTAATGTGTAAAGAGTGAGGGCATTGAATATTTCTCAAAGGAAAGTTGAGGGTAAATATATGAAAAAGGCAACTCAGATGTGGTATGACAAAAACAGCCAGAAAACAAGTATTTGGCAAGCTTTAACTCAGGGAAAAAATTACTGTGTTACTGGGGTCAAAATGACACTCTTGATTAGACTTTCTCCAACATAGTTACATGAAGTCAGACACAAGGAAGGGAAGCAGATATACAGTACAAACATAAACCTCAATAAACACATACACGCACGTACACACACACGCACACACAAACAAAGACACACACACACACACACAACGTTCATTCTTACTCAAGTGTGAACAGCATGAAATCAACCAGTCATGGGTATAGCAGCCAATGAGAAAGGTTTGAGAACCACAACTCTTCTGGGTGACATTTAAGGCTGGGCAGGGCCTGGCAGCATGTCCAGCTGTCCACATCAGCACCCCCCTGGCACTGGTCATCTATGTACAACAAACAGACTAAGAGCATTATCAGTCGGGGGATGGGACGTTGTGGCCCACACACAGTGTGGTTGGAACACCATGGTTCATAACACAGACTGACTGGTCTGTGTTCTGTGATCGCCTGGCCCGGCCTGGGCGGGATGCTAGAGAGAAGAGAGACAGAAGCGTTATTACCCAGGGCCTGCTCCTGCTGGGCGAGGGCCTGCTGGGCGAGGGCCTGCTGGGCGAGGGCCTGCTGGGTGAGGGCTTGGGTGAGAGTTAATGGTGGATGATGCTCAAAGTGCAGAGGGAGGAGCAGAGATGAGATAACTTTAGAGGAGTTTAATGTGTGCCGCCGGGCTGGCATCCCATGGTAAACCAGCTAGTTTGACCATGCTTCACCCATGCTTAGCCAATGCATCACACCTCTTAGTGTAGACTGTCTGTATAAATAGGTTGTTTTAAAGAGAAGTCTTATGAGTATGTTCAAACCATGCTTTCATTTCTAATCCCCTTTAGATGTTGTTGAGGGTTTAGTCGTCATCATGCTGTGCATTCTGCCATGCATCTTCCAGGCCACTCTGGGTTCAGACTTGATTTCACTCCTGTTTAAGACCCCCCATTCACTTCCTTTTGGTTTCCAAAAAGCTTGGTACACCAGAGGAGAGAAAGGGAGAAATACATTCAATCCATTCAATGAAATACAGACCCCTCTGACATGTTTCATACAAAATTTATTTCATGCTAGAGTTGTATTCTTCAACTCTTTTTTCCGATTGATTTCATGTTGCGTAACATTGTGCATGCAGTTGATTTCCCCCCATGTTCTTAATTGCAAACAATGATTTTATGTTTTCAAATATACATGTATTTTTGCTGCTTTCAAAGTAGCTAAAGGTTGTTAGGGAAAGATGGTCAGACACAACCTGTCTCAACCAGATTCTTTATGATATTGTTTCTAGTTTTCTTTAAAAATATAACACTGTTCAAAGTATATATTTAGTATGTGAAAGTAACAATGGTTCACTATGATAAGTTCTCCATAAATAATTGATTGTATACATCTAGACGTATAGCAGTAGACAGAAACATATATTACTAATTTAGCCTAAATTATTCTTCTCATTAAGATCCAGGATCACAAGCATGCCAACATAAACAAGGTCAAATGTTATTTTAGCTTTTCACAACATAGAGAGCTTGCTGAAATATGTATATTCTCCATCTTTCTACAAGTCTCTAGTTAGGAAATAGTGGTCAATATGACCAGAGCTGCCAGGTAACATGTACTCTGTACCACAAAGAAAAAGAGGAAGAAATGTGAAAAGAAAACACTCTGTCATTGAACACCTTAATAGTCTGGCTACATAGATTGTATGCAAAAGTGATGAAACGTTAAAATAAAAATATATTCTTCATACGGATAGTCGTAATAGCTATAGTTTATTTTTATTTTTTACTAGTCCACCATGCAACTCATGCTAAATAAAAAGAGTCATGTTTAACTGATGGTATTGGGTGACATAAATGCCATTAGCAGTTATTCTTATTGTCCTCTACTTATTGATTTCATTCCACCCTTTCTGGCCATTCAGGCCAAGATGTCAGACCAATGTTCCTTTGTTATTTGTCTTTCTGTTCTCCTACAGTTCTTCATTGAGAAAAAGTCCATACAAAAACAACAATGAAGAAAAGCAAAAAGGACGTATTCGTTTGAGAGAAAACCTGTCCTTCAAAAGTGAGATGGGTGAGCTCACTGTAAGAAACCTTTGTATCTACTGTTTCTCTTCCTCGCTGTGAATGTGGCCCTGTCAAGCCTTCCATCCGTGAATCAAGAAACGTTGGAGAGGGGGATTTCTCCCAAAGCGTTGGTTTCTCACACTCAGAGTCAGACTGTAGTGTGCCCCCCTCAGGTCACTCTGAGAACTTCTGCCTGCATATACTTAACTAAGACAGTCTCCTCTTTACAGGGATCTGTGGTAGAGAATACACGGGAGGGTTGGGTTGCTCAGCATCAGTCATTCCCAAGAGGATGGATTAATTTGAGAAAGGTAAGACAATGGGGGGGTTACAGAGAAAGAGGACCTCTTACAGATGTTTTAAAATTAAAAATTAAAAAACTTGCTCTGTGGTGATCCAGGAGAAGGAGAGAAAACAAGGGACAGAGATATAGAGAAGTGAAAGAAAGAGACAAGCTGAGAGGACAGCAGAGGAACAGAGTGTCAGGGTGTGTGACTGGGTCAACTATCTGTTGTGACTGACTGGGCCAACTATCGGAGCTGTGTCCATGCACACAACCTCCCTGAGGGGGAGCCACACCAACAGAGAAAGACAGGATTGTAGCTGGATAGGAAGATCGACAGAATAAAAGACAGAAGAGCAGAACGGGAGAAGAAGTCAACCAAAAATGGGAAAATTAGACTTCTCTTTGAAGTAGCTACTTTGTGGTTGTGCTTGTGGTGGGAAGAGACATTCTTTACCTTGTAAAAAAGTATTATGAAATAGAATATAGATAAGCAAAAATATATATCTTTACTACTGAATCTATTGATGGTTTGCCTTCAATAAAGACATGACTAGGTTCCAATAATTGAAGTGTTGGAGTACTTCACCTTCAGTGAATATTTACAGCTGGGTCCTTTTCACCATTTGGATGGGCCATACAAGAGTATTTAGAGAATATTATCTCCCATTCAGAGTTCTATATGAGTTCTTCCAGATCTTTTGGAATCTACATGAGCTGACCTACTCTTTCCTATGGATGTAAAACTTCCATATTTCTGGTATTAAAGACTCTCTTCCCATTATCAGTTTTGAGAAGGGACAGTTTACAGAGACAGAGAACAAGCAACACAGATAGATAAGCACAGAAAAAAGAAGAGACAGAAGCGAAAAAAGCTGAAGACGGAGAGCAAGGTCCAGATGACAAAAATGGGACAGACCGATACAACACAGTGGAACAGGAGCTAGCTGCAGATTGGGTTTCTGTGGGTGGGTAACAAGGAGAGGGGCAGAGGTTTAGAGGGGACCCTCGGAGACCGCCCTGTGTCACTGATCCATGCCTACAGAATGCTACAGGACACTATGTGGGCTGCTGGGCCCTGCAGACACTGACACCACTTCGGTACCAGCCCCCCCCCCCCCCCCCCCCCCCATGCCTGAAATGGTGCTAAGGCCATAAAGCATTTGGTAACCTTTGTTTGGGGAGAGACAGAGTTTCTGGGGTGTAGTGTATTGGTATGGGACCTCTATCTTTCAAAGAATTTCCTTTCACTCTTTTTTCAAAATGTATAATGTTATTGATCCAGGCAAATTGTACACACGTATTACCATTCATGCATTCTCTGTTTGATTAAGGCCCCGGAAGCATGCAGAGAGCAGTTGGGGGAGGAGGGGGGGGTTGAGGTATGGCTCGGAAAGAGAAGGCACATCAATGTATTTTCTAGCAGGGTTGATCACCCAACAGCCATTCTGACTCCAGGCACTAACACTTATCTGACACTTATTCAGCTAGTTCAACATCAAGATACATTTGTGGTTAACAATATCAAATGGAGAAGAGAGACTGACAGTATCCAGTCTGCTTTGTAATACTGTCTATAAGAGTGCTGGCACAGAGCCATATTCAGCTAGACTTCAACATGTATCTACTGCAGTCCAATTATATAGTGATCTTGTTACATAATCTTATGACATGCTGTTATTTAATAACAATAGCCTGTCATCTATTTGTGAAGCAATGATATAAAAATTGTTCTTAGCAGAAGTTAGATCTTGTTGAATTATTATTCGTTGTTAGATCAGAGGTAGGACGCTGTTGAACATTTCCGTCTTGCTTCTCACCATGCTTGTCATATACTGTAATACCATGTGGCCTCTCTTATTCCTCACCATACTTCACCCCTTACCACCAGCTACATTTCCTCTCCAATGCCAACCATCAGCTGGACAGGACATGCAGTGTTGAGTTAAGAGACAAGCACAACACATGCCAACATGGAGCAACAGAGAAACAGGTTCACTTTACATTGGCAACATGTACATAGACAATCACTCACAGACACAGTCGCAGACATACCGTACACACACTCAGAAGCACATTCATAAACACATGACATAGAATATACAGCAGTGAGGGCATGTGTACTCTTAGATGCTGTTAGTGGTCATCCTACTTGATTTATGTAATGGATCAGTCTCATGACGTGGACACAGTGGATTACTGTTGTGTTTGTGTTATGGCTCTTGAGAGTCACTGAACTTGTCCACCCAAAACAGATCATGCTCACAAAGAGCAGTTCACTATGGGAGACAGTGGGAATGTGTGACCTTTCAACCAAAAAAAGCTCCACTGTGCTCTAGAGGAGACAGGATAAAAAGTATGTGTAAACTGTATACTGTGTGGAGGCTGTAGCAGGTTCTGTCTTAGCTAGTGTCTGGGAACTTGGCTGGGGATGATGGCAGGTGAGATTTAGCAATGCTATTAGCCCATGACAATAATATACAGTATTATGTGCTTGTGATTCATCTCCCTACGCTCACAAGCAGCTAATTTAAGAAGCTGCGGATGACACTGGCATTATAGTTTGATACTGCAACAATTGTGGAAGCAGCTTCTTCTTCTTCTTTTTCAGAGTTGATTCATCATAGAAGCATTTGGCTTGCAGTTGTCCTGCCTTTGTTTGGTATAACTGTAGACTAGAGGACATGATGAGGGCCTGATGTTACTGTAGAGCATAAGGATAGTAAGGATCTCTCGGTGTGGTGAACAAGGCATTTCTTTCATTGTGCTATTCTTTAGTGTTAGAGGCTGGGGCGTCAGGTTGTGAGTGTGGCATGGCCGTCCTCTTGGCCACATACCCACCCAGCTAGCTGCAGCAGAGGGTAGCCCTGGGGGCCCTGGGGGCCGAGCGATGGGCATGGGGGCGCCGGCTCCGCCAGTGACCTCCCCTGGGAAGGGCCGGCTACCGGCCAATTAGACACAAATCAAGGATGAAGGGAGGATGAAGGGGGAGTGATGGAGGGAGGAACAAACAGATTAGACAATGAGTAGAGGAAAAACAAGGAAAAACAAACATACGACAAAGAAAAACAGAAAAAGGGAAAGTTAAGGTTGGCCCAGGGGGCAGTGTGATAGTCTCGGTGATAGTGAACAAACCAAATGGAGAGAATAGAACACCCAGAGATGTAGAGGAGGGTTGGCATGGTAACGTAAATAACCATTTCAAGAAAATCCCAAAACGGAAAAACAAGACCACTGATTAGTGATTTGTTTATATATTTGTTCAGTAACTTATTTTAGGCGGAAGTAAATCCATGAAAGTAAGAGTAATTCAGATGATTCAGTTTTAATGAAAGAGAAGAGTTGGACAGAGAAAAAGGCGTCCAAATGCCAAATAAGAATGTTGGGAGTGATGTTGTGTCGCTCAGCAGTAGTATGTGGGTGGGGGACCTAAAGTTGTTTGTGTTGGAAGCTGTTTAGACAAAGATAGTAAGGACAAGACCTACTGTGATATAGGATATAGCAACAACAAAAATAATGTGTGTGCTCTCTAAAGTATCTTTTTGTGTCATGTTTCAGACTTACAGTACAACTTTGTGTGTGTGCAGTTTCTCCTCCCTGAGTGCACATGAAAGTGTGTTTGTGCTTGAGTCTAAGTGTGTTCCCTGGGGTGTGTTCCCTGAGATGTGTTCCCTGAAGTGTGTGCCCTGAGGAAGGTGTGCCCTGAGATTTAAGACCTGGGATGTGTGCCCAGATGTAGGGCCTGTGTCTAGGTGTGTCATATTACGTACCCTTCCTGACTCTGGCCGCCGTGTGGCCTGGCCGCCCGCCCATGGCCAGGAGGAAGCAGGGCTGCTGCTCGGACCGGTCAATAGGACTTAAGATCTGGCCGTCATCAGGTGACATGATCTGGTCTATGTGGGGACAGTCTTCATTGGCCAGCGCTGCTTTTTCTGCCTCCTTGGCTGACTCCTTGGCTGACTCCTTGGCTGCTCTCTTGGCTGGATCCTTGGATGTTTCCCCGTTCACTTTGGGATCTTGAAAAACAGCTTGTGGTGCTGAAACAGAGGGAGAAGAACCTAGTAGTGATTCCTCAATGGTGTGGAAGAGGATGTGTCAGCACTGGCACTTGTGTGCAAGCTTGGCTGTTTTTTAATCAACCAGGTAACACAGTTTTGAAGCACAATCATCAAACTTTTTAAAATGTAAAATCAACTTTGACCTTTCCCAACTGCCCCAAATCCCAACCACAGGAACTTCAACAAACAAAAACTTCAGACTTGCTGCTCAATTTGGCACGGAATATCTGCTTTCTTTGGTTTCCCTCACTCTCAAAACTAACAAGCTCCTGTCCTGGAAATGTACCTCCTGCCTTTACAGACATAGCAGTGACTATGTACAGGTCAATAAAATAACCGTAGTGCCACACGATTCTTCATCTTCAGTATGGTAAATAAAGGTGACCAACTCACAACAGTCTGAGAGAACATGAAACACTACCATTTGATCATCCAGGCCTCACATGTCATGCCTCGTGGGCCTTATAAGCATTACATCTCCAAACTGAACCACACAGCCCAGACCACCACTGTCACCGCTGTAGTGAAACATTATTTGTGGGTAACATTTGCAGATATTAGCAATGGTGTCTCTGCTGCATTGATGCTTCACCCCATTACACATTACAGTAATTCATCTGCTCTTGTCAGCGCAGCAGGCAGCACACAGACCCTAGCCAGCCACACACAGCCATTGTATGTGTGACGCAGACCCCCTGGGATGGAGGGAGAGGAAGGAGGGGAGAGAGAGTGGGTGATGAGTCACTTTCTTCAGAATAGTTCAATGAATAAAGACACCATTCTCTACCTCCCTCTCTCCTCCTACACTTTAATTGCAGCCTCTGTGTTCATCCCCTTCTCCCTATCCCTGTTGACTTTTGTCTTTTTTTCATCCCCCCATCCCCTCATTCATCTTTTGGATATCTGTATCCAAGTCATGGGCTCTATTGATTGGCTGTTGGCATGGTCATCGTGCATGTCTGATGTGATGAAGTGGCAGAGGATTTGTCCAGATGGTGCCTCTTTACGGGAAAGAGAAGTAGAGAAAAGATGACACAGCAGTAATGACCATATCACTGAGATCTGTCCATCACTGGCATTGTGGAGGACAACACTTCCAATAGAAGCATGATGCATTCTGGTCATTTTGGTCAGCCATCACTACAGCCACCTTACTCTCTACTTTCTACTGCACTAACAACATTTATTACAGAACCATACTCATCACTTCTCTTTCAAATGTATTGCCACACTGCACAACCACAGAAGAGATATACAGCAAGATACTGTATGTAAGTTAGCGGACCTGGTCCAGAAGTGTCTGTGTGCACGTGTGACTAAAAACAGCTCACTGAATAAATGATGACAGCAATTTCAGAGGGTGATTTTTTTTACTGCACTGGCTTGCTGTTTGGTACTGCACTCTCATAGTCATCCCAATGGCATTTCACCGGGTCCCCACTGGTCCCTTACTGTGTGTCTGTGTGTTTTGATTAGTAAAAATAGATGTGTCCATCTGTTCAAACTTCGAACAATAAGCACACACCATATTCAAGTATGCAACTAAGTAATGGATGTCATAAATAAGCAAGTAGCTTATTTGATAGCTACGTGTGTGTGTGTGTGTGTGTGTGTGTGTGTGTGTGTGTGTGTGTGTGTGTGTGTGTGTGTGTGTGTGTGTGTGTGTGTGTGTGGAGCCAGAACGCTCGATCACATCAGCTGCTCAAGGGACCATCTTTATGAGGAGTACAGTACTTTAAAAGTTATGTAACCTTTCCCAGCTCTCTTATTCCTAGAAAGTGAGTTATATTGTGTAGACTGCTGTAAAAAGTTAATTGATGCATTGTATATTTGGCAATCCTAGCCTATCCCTCATCCTAATCAAACAGCCCATGCCTCTTGTTCAAAGACTGGAGGACTCAGACAGAGTTCTCACTCCATTGGAGGCCGTATATAGAGAATGCCAACTTATGTGCCAGAATCACAACATTCTACACGCATTATTCATTTCCCCCTGAGCTGAACCCAACCCATCTTGAGGGCCCATGCTCAGCATGTTCCTGAATGTGTGTATTCATGTGTTATTACATACATGGAAATAGTTGATTACATACATATATCCCTTATAGTAACTTTGGAACAATGTCCATGTAATGTAAAGTGTTGCTCTAATGTCTCTCTGTTCAATTACCATTCAGTGACATCATGTACAGTAGATGGATGAGCTGGTCAAACTGTTTTCTGATTGGGTGCTAAATGAGTTTCAGATTGGCTGCTTATTCCATCATTCTGCTTTGCAGCCCAGTGTGAATAATAGGAGAAGCAACTGAATAGCTGCAGTTCCTGGCGGAACCTCAATCCTATTGTGCAATGTGCGTTGCTTGGACACTGTTGTCATGGCAACAGGCATTGGCATGGAAAAAAGATTGGGGAGAAATAAATAAATAAGACATTAAGTAAGAGAGAGGATGGTGGGAAGGTGAAAAAAATCTTTGTTTTTACCACCTCCAGATAATGTACATTATGGCAGTGCCTGGTGAAACTCTAACTCTCATTGGTCAAGATCATAGAAGTAATGAGACTTAGGCACATCCTGTATCATATGACTAGGCAAAGTCAGGAAGTCAGGAAGTGTGACACTTGTTAATGTTTTTCCTCTCTCCTCCAGCAGACAGGTCATTATGTCACCTCTGGTTGTTCTCTCTGCAGGGAGTCAGGTCAGATGACAGGCCCTGATGGCTCAGCGTGTAGACGCCATCTGACAGGCTACAAAGTAAAGGTGCAGATAGAGGTCAAGGTAATCTAAATGTGTTTGTTACAAACAAATAACTATCAATGAATAGTATCGTTGGAATCTAATCAGTAGAGACACCTTGTAAGTGGGACATCTTGGATCACAACTCTCCAGGGAAAACATTCATTATAAAGTTATAAAGGGTTCTATTATAAACAGGAGTACAGCCAGCGAGCGAGGGGTGCAGTGCTTTTTTGTGTGTGTGTGTGAGAGTGCTCAGAGGACTGTTAGTCATAGACATAGAGTGGAATGATGCTTGGCCGTAACATGTGGCAGTAAATAAGGAGCCATCACCAGATGCACTCATGGCCACTTCAGGCCCTCGTGGCAGGGCATATATACACACTACTTACACTATTTAATAGAAGAGGGAACCCAATGGAATCAGTTGGGCCCTATCCCTATCATGAGTAGGCGATGTACAGTATATCAGCCTGTGAGTAACTGAGAATCGCCCAAAGCTGCTTGTGCTCACCACAGCTGGCCTGGTCACCAAGCAGAAAAACATGAAAGAGCAACGCAGTCATCATCCATCCAAGGGACCTCCTGCAAATTGATAGGTTCTCTGAGGGAAACCCCCACTCTCTGCTGTCTTTGACCAACTTCCCCTATGAGTCACACAGGTTAGACACACAGGTCTCCAGGAAACCAGGCTGTCTCTTTTATTGCAGTAATTTCTAGAGTGCGATATCACTGGTGCAATGTTAGTTCAACAAGTTAACTGTGAAATAAAAGCATTCGCTGTTAAAAAAGATGTATCTACACTACCGGTCAAAAGTTTTAGAGCACCTACTCATTCAAGGGTTTTTCTTTATTTTTACTATTTTCTACATCGTAGAATAATAGTGAAAACATCAAAACTATGAAACAACATATATGGAATCATGTAGTAACCAAACAAGTGTTAAACAAATCAAAATATATTTTATATTTGAGATTCTTTAAATAGCCACTCATTGCCTTGATGACAGCTTTGCACACTCTTTACATTCACTCAACCAGCTTCACCTGTAATGCTTTCAAACTGTCTTGAAGGAGTTCCCACATATGCTAAGCACTTGTTGGCTGCTTTTCCTTCACTCTGCGGTCCGACTCATCCCAAACCATCTCAATTTGGTTGAGGTCAGGGGATTGTGGATTGCAGAGATTATCCATTCACCCACACCGCATTTCAAAAAGACACGGCAGCTGGAACCAAAAATCTCAAATTTGGACTCCAGACCAAAGGACAAATTTCCACCAGTCTAATGTCCATTGCTCGTGTTTCTTGGACCAAACAAGTCTCTTCTTCTTATTGGTGTCCTTTAGTAGTGGTTTCATTGCAGCAATTCGACCATGAAGGCCTGATTCACGCAGTCTCCTCTGAACAGTTGATGTTGAGATGTGTCTGTTACTTGAACTCTGTGAAGCATTTATTTGGGCTAGTAACTCTAATAAACTTATCCTCTGCAGCAGAGGTAACTCTGAGTCTTCCATTCAGGTGGCGGTCCTCATGAGAGCCAGTTTCATCATAGCGCTTGATGTTTTTTGCGACTGCACTTGAAGAAACTTCCAAAGTTCTTGAAATGTTCCGTATTGACTGACCTTCATGTCTTAAAGTAATGATGTACTGTCATTTCTCTTCGCTTATTTGAGCTGTTCTTGCCATAATATGGATGGTCTTTTACCAAATAGGGCTATCTTCTGTATACCCCCCTACCTTGTCACAACACAACTGATAGGCTCAAATGCATTAAGAAGGAAAGACATTCCACAAATTAACTTTTAAGAAGGCACACCTGTTAATTGAAATGCATTCCAGGTGACTACCTCATGAAGCTGGTTGAGAGAATGCCAAGAGCGTGCAAAGCTGTCATCAAGGCAAAGGGTGGCTATTTGAAGAATCTCAAATATGAAATACATTTTGATTTGTTTAAACTTTTTTGGTTACTACATGATTCCATTTGTGTTATTTAATAGTAAAGATAAAGACAAACACTTGAATGAGTAGGTGTTCTAAAGCTTATGACCGGTAGTGAATATATACAGTTGAAGTCAGAAGTTTACATACACTTAAGTTGGTGTCATTGAAACTCGTTTTTCAACCACTCCACAAATTTCTTGTTAACAAACTATAGTTTTGGCAAGTCGGTTAGGACATCTACTTTGTGCATGACACAAGTAATTTTTCCAACAATTGTTTACAGACAGAATATTTCACTTATAATTCACTGAATCACAATTCCAGTGGGTCAGAAGTTTACATCCACTAAGTTGACTGCCTTTGAACAGCTTGGAAAGTTCCAGAAAATGATGTCATGGCTTTAGAAGCTTCTGATAGGCTAATTGACATAATTTGAGTCCATTGGAGGTGTACTGGTGGATGTATTTCAAGGCCTACTTTCAAACTCATTGCCTCTTTGCTTGACATCATGGGAAAATCAAAACAAATCAACCAAGACCTCAGAAAAAAATTGTAGACCTCCACAAGTCTGGTTCATCCTTGGGAGCAATTTCCAAATGCCTGAAGGTACCATGTTCATCTGTACAAACAATAGTACGCAGTCATACCGCTCAGGAAGGAGACGCATTCTGTCTCCTAGAGATGAACGTACTTTGGTGCGAAAAGTGCAAATCAATCCCAGAACAACAGCAAAGGACCTTGTGAAGATGCTGGAGGAAACAGGTACAAAGTATCTATATCCACAGAGTCCTATATCGACCTAACCTGAAAGGCCGCTCAGCAAGGAAGAAGCCACTGCTCCAAAACCGCCATAAAAAAGCCAGACTACGGTTTGCAACTGCACATGGGGACAAAGATCGTACTTTTTGGAGCAATGTCCTCTGGTCTGATGAAACAAAAATAGAACTGTTTGGCCATAATGACCATCGTTATGTTCGGAGGAAAAAGGGGAAGGCTTGCAAGCCGAAGAACACCATCCCAACCCTGAAACACGGGGGTGGTAGCAACATGTTGTGGGGGTGCTTTGCTGCAGGAGGGACTGGTGCACTTCACAAAATAGATGGCATCATGAGGGAGGAAAATGATGTGGATATATTGAAGCAACATCTCAAGACATCAGTCAGGAAGTTAAAGCTTGGTCGCAAATGGGGTCTTCCAAATGGACAATGACCCCAAGCATACTTCCAAAGTTGTGGCAAAATGGCTTAAGGACAACAAAGTCAAGGTTTTGGAGTGGCCATCACAAAGCCCTGACCTCAAACCTATAGACAATTTGTGGACAGAACTGAAAACGTGTGTGTGAGTAAGGAGGCATACAAACCTGACTCAGTTACACCAGCTCTGTCAGGAGGAATGGGCCAAAAGTCACCCAACTTATTGTGGGAAGCTTGTGGAAGGCTACCCGTAACGTTTGACCCAAGTTAAACAATTTAAAGGCAATGCTACCAAATACTAATTGAGTGTATGTAAACTTCTGACCCACTGGGAATGTGATGAAAGAAATAAAAGCTGAAATAAATCATTCTCTCTACTAATTTCCTGACATATCACATGCTTAAAATTAAGTGGTGATCCTAACTGACATAACACAGGGAATTTTTACTTGGATTAAATGTCAGGAATTGTGAAAAACTGAGTTTAAATGTATTGGTGAGGTGTATGTAATCTTCTGACTTCAACTGTATATATATATATATATATATATATATATATATATATATATATTGTTTCTGAAAAGCTTCCTATTCTGCTACCTGGCCTATGCATCATACAAATACATTTGGCAATCAGCCAAATGAACAATATGTCTGCAGGCTTTAACTTGTTTCACAGCACTGCAGTATTTTTCCTGAGACAGCACACAAGCAGATAAGTTAACTAGGAAATATCATAAATGCATGGGTGTGATAGTCTTATGTGTGATTCATGAATTGTGATGTATTTTCCATTCCATTACCTTTAATGTTTTCATCACTGCATTAACCTGTTTTGGCTGCAGGGGCAGTATTGAGTAGCTCTGATAAAAGGTGCCCATTTCAAACGGCCTCGTACTCAATTCTTGCTCGTACAATATGCATATTATTATTACTATTGGATAGAAAACACTCTCTAGTTTCTAAAACCGTTTGAATTATATCTGTGAGTAAAACAGAACTCATTTGGCACAAACTTCCTGACCAGGAAGTGGAAAGTCTGAAATCGAGGCTCTCTTCTAAGTCCTGCCTATAAATGGGCATGATACCTATTAGTATACATGCACGTCATACACCTTCCCCTGGTTGTTAAGAGGCAGTGAGAGAAGAAATGGGGTGTTTATCTTGGTCTGAGATGGAATACGTCCTCTTGGAATGACGTGTCACCGATTTCCTGTTTTCAGGAAGGCGCGAGGAGGACAGTGGGATTGCCTTTTGAAAAGCTGTCGTTATAGGCGACTACTATCTCCGGCTTTGATTTTATTTGATACATGTGACCATATCATCGTAAAGTATGTTTTTTCAATATAGTTTAATCAGATTATTGAAAATTTTTCGGGAGTTTTGCCGTGTTCCGTTCTCTTCCGTTTGTTGACATGGAGAGATTCGTGCCACTTGGCTAGTGTGCTTGCTAAATCGAGAGGGAAAGTGGCCGTTCTAAATCCAAACAACGATTGTTCTTGACAAAGGACACCTTGTACAACATTCTGATGGAAGATCAGCAAAAGTAGGAAACATTTTATGATGCTATTTCATATATCTGTCGTACATGTGAACTAGTCGTCGGCGCCCAGCTTTTGGGTACTCTAGCTATACCGAAGCTGTATGTCGAAATGAAGTTATTTTTAGAATTCTAACACGGCGATTGCATTAAGAACTAGTGGATCTATCATTTCCTATACAACATGTATTTTTTAGTTATGTTTATGAGTAGCTATTTGGTCAGAATATGTGTGTCAGAAAAAGTGTCCGAAAAAAATCCGGACGTTGTGGGAAAAAGTAGCTAAGTTAGCACAATGTATAACCATTGATTTCAGCTCTAAATATGCACATTTTCGAACAAAACATAAGTGTATGTATAACCTGATGTTATAGGACTGTCATCTGATGAAGAATATCAAGGTTAGTCAAAAATTATATATCTTTTACTGGTTTGTTACGATCGCTAACTTTTACTTCTGGGAAATGGCTTGTGTTTTTGGCTATTGTGGTAAGCTAATATAACGCTATATTGTGTTTTCGCTGTAAAACACTTAATAAATCGGAAATATTGTCTGGAATCACAAGATGCCTGTCTTTCATTTGCTGTACACTATGTATTTTTCAGAAATGTTTTATGATGAGTATTTAGGTATTTGGCGTTGGTGTCTGTAATTATTCTGTCTGCTTTCGGTGCAATTTCTGATTGTAGTTGCAATGTAAACTATGATTTATACCTGAAATATGCACATTTTTCGAACAAAACATAGATTTATTGAATAACATGTTATAAGACTGTCATCTGATGAAGTTGTTTGTTGGTTAGTTTGGTTGGTTCTTGGTTAGTTAGGTTGGCTTTGTGCATGCTACCTGTGCTGTGAAAAATGTCTGTCCTTTTTTGTATTTGGTGGTGAGCTAACATAAATATACGTGCTGTTTTCGCTGTAAAACATTTTAAAAATCGGACATGTTGGCTGGATTCACAAGATGTGTACCTTTCATTTGCTGTATTGGACTTGTTAATGTGTGAAAGTTAAATATTTCTAAAAAATATATTTTGAATTTCGCGCCCTGCACTTGAAGTGGCTGTTGTCATATTGTGGGCGGCCTCGGGCTTGCAGCCAGAAGAAGTTTTAAACTGGTCAGGGTAGAGATGAAAAGGTAGTTGAGGGGGAGATTGGTCTGGTGTGGTATGAGGTTTGGTCTGATCTGGCATGAGGTTTGGTCTGGTGTGGTATGAGGTTTGGTCTGGTGTAGTGTGGTGTGAGGTTTGGTCTGGTGTGGTATGGTATGAGGTTTGGTTTGATCTGGCATGAGGTTTGGTCTGGTGTGGTATGAGGTTTGGTCTGGTCTGGTATGAGGATTGGTCTGGTGTGGTATGAGTTGATAATGTCTGGCGAGTGGGCAATAGAGTTGATAACATATGTGTATTTGTGGAGTGGTCACTGGTCAACATATTGCCATGTAGGGGCTCTCCACATTCAATGGCTCCTGGTGTGGAGAATGGCTGTTTTTCTGCCTGGTGAGTTAGCAGGAGGAGGAGGAGGAGAGAGGAGGATGAGGTGGAGAGAGGAGGATGAGTAGGAGGAGGAGGAGGTGGTGTGAAGGCAGGGGAGTTCAGTCTGTTCTTTGGGCATTTATTTTCTTTTCATTGAGATTCAGATGGACATTTGGCAGAAAGTTTTCCTACCTGCTCTGTTTATTTCTAAGATCTCTTCTGGTGGTTCTTGTGGGGCCAGGGGCCATGTGTCG
The DNA here is from genome assembly GCF_016432855.1 of Salvelinus namaycush. Lineage (NCBI taxonomy): Eukaryota > Metazoa > Chordata > Actinopteri > Salmoniformes > Salmonidae > Salvelinus > Salvelinus namaycush. The sequence continues at coordinate 68,010,185 of NC_052307.1, forward strand.
TCCTGCGTGCTGTGGTGAGGTGAGGTTACCTCCGACTTACAGTAATTGGGGGAGCCCAGAAGTGGGGCGCGGGGGATATGCCTGTTCTTTTTCTTTGGTAACTTCTGCTTGGCCATCGCCAGGGAGTAATACATCCCAAAGTTATTGACAATAACAGGCACTGGCATGGCGATAGTCAGCACACCAGCCAGAGCACACAGCGCTCCCACCAGCATGCCAGACCATGTCTGAGGGTACATGTCTCCATAGCCCAGGGTTGTCATTGTCACCACCGCCCACCAGAATCCAATAGGAATGTTCTTGAAGTGCGTGTGCTCGCTGGCTCGGGGGTCATTGGGCTTGGCACCAATCCTTTCAGCATAGTAGATCATAGTGGCGAAAATGAGCACACCCAGGGCGAGGAAGATGATGAGGAGCAGGAACTCATTGGTGCTGGCTCGGAGTGTATGACCCAGGACACGCAGTCCCACAAAGTGCCGAGTCAGCTTAAAGATCCGGAGGATCCGGACAAAGCGTACCACACGTAGGAAACCCAGTACATCCTTAGCCGCCTTGGAAGAGAGCCCACTCAGCCCCACCTCCAGGTAGAAGGGCATGATGGCAATAAAGTCGATGATGTTGAGGGTGTTACGGAAAAACTCCAGCTTGCTCGGACAGAAAGTCACTCGCATTATGAACTCAAATGTAAACCACAGCACACAGACCCCCTCAATATAGGTGAGGAAGACCACGGTCTCAGTCTCCTGGTAGACCCGTGTGCTGTTGTCCAGCGGGTCAATTTCCGTCCGGTTGATGATGGGGTTGAAGGCCTCGTGTGTCTCCAGGCAGAAGGTGGTGATGGAAACCAGGATGAAGAACAGGGAGGCGAAGGCTATCCACTGCAAGGGAGAGATGAGAGGGAGGGAGAGAAGGAGGGAGAGGGAAAGAGAGAGGGAGAGATTATAAGCGAGGGAGCTTAGAATACAAACGTGAAGGAACAGAGCACTAGAACACCCCCACAGCTCTCTTCAGTCCTACAACACACATCTAGGTCAGTACTCTTAACTGAGTGTCACTTGAAAGGGCGTACACCTAAACTGTGGTGCTCCACCGGTAAGGGAGTTGGTAGTACTCGCGGGGCCTGCAGGGAGGAGGGGAGGGACGGAGGGGGATGTTATGTACTGTACAGGGGAAAGCTTGTTTCTGGGTCAGCTTTTGCGCCAGCACTTAAGGTATTATTTCCGGGAGGGCACTGTGTTCACCATGGCATCTGGCCCAAACGATAACATCTGACAGTGCCACCTCATAAATTTTGAATGGTGTTTTAATGCATAGTCCTTAATGTATAGGCCGCTATACACTGCTGCCCACAGATTAGGGCTGACAGCAGTGCTGCTGCTGCCAGAAGAGACTGATTGGGTTGCATAACTCCACTTAACACCACTGGACTATTAAAGCGATGCTCCAGAACTTTTGAATCATTTCAGCCAGTAGTTTTGAAAGTGGTGCTCATGAGCCAAAACAGGTCCCAGTTTTTTGTGTACTACATCATCTAATTGTGTACTACATCATCTAATTCGTGTGATATGTTACGAATCCAATTCGTACACTATGTTAAGATTTTGTTTTGCTTAAGATCCCAGACTGTATCTTTAAACAGGTCCAGGTCTGAGAGGAGGCAGGCGCTGCCAGGCACATACACAACAACCACCCTACAGTAGTGATAGAGCCAGGGTCCTACCTGGACATGAAGGGCTTAGTGATTCCATTATAGAAGAACACATGACAATTAGGTTATTTTTCCAAGACAGTAGTTTTTGTGCATGGTACACAACTTCCAACATCCTTGACTTTTAACAAACTGAGCCAAAGCAATGTCAATATAAAGGGTAAATCAAATTGATATTTTCAACTCCAAACAGTATAATACTTGCACACCTTACAACCCTGATACTCACAATAACAACAACAACCTCCCGGGAGAAAGGATTAATTGACAAAAGAAGCACACCGGGGTGTTGAGAAATGAAGTGGTCTAGTTAACCTCCAGTGACCGTTGAGAGGATTGTATAATGGAAAAAGGCACAAAAAAACATATTCTAGTTAACCCCTTTACACTTAACCTATGCAGTGCCTTTTTCCAGTAGGTTTCATTCAGGGTAGTAAATGTACCTTGTGTTCCACTGATACAATCAGATACAGAATCAGAGACAGAAAAGACAATACAGACAGTCTGACTGACTCATTAAACTGAGAGAAAGTCATTACATTTAAAGAAACTGTGCTAGAGCGATTCACTCTGATAAGGCCTATTGTTGTTGAAGGCTTTGCAAGCTGCAGGCCCTTCTGCAATGTGTGCTAATGAAATTGATAAAAGGGTACATTAGATATGCCACCTCCACCCGCCTGATGCAGCAGAGGCCTGGAGATGACGGCACACATGACAGGGAGGGTGATGTCTGAAAGACAAAAAGCCCACTGCGATTTCTTTCTTAGAAACACACACATTCATTCACACTCTCACTCTCATTCTGACACACATGCAACACACACTAGACATTGACAACAACAACAACCACAGCAGCAACAACAATAACAACAACCACGACAACCACTGCAGCAACAACAACCACAATAACACTTCAAACCACAAGTGTAAATTAAATTCAATGACTTTGTTTTCACACTCTGACTGTTTCCATATGTCCTGTCCTCCACATAAAAATAACCTTCTGGTTGGGTTTCTGAAATGAAGACAGGTTGTGGTAAGGCCAGAAGGAAGAGAAGAGAGTGTTACTGTCCTTGTCACCACAACATTTTCTCTCACAAGCCCAGCAAAGGTGACAGACTTGCTTCCATTATTTCACTGGTGTGAAAATAGATCAGCAGCATCCCTGGATGGACTTAATTACTGACACCTGTCATTGGACTGAGAATTAATACTAACTGCTGTCAACTTCCTGTGCAGAATATCCAACGTCTAAGTCCATGTGACATTGTTCTCAGAACAACCAACATTTTCTTCAACATGATCAACTATCCGTATCAATACAGCAACATCATTATTAATAAAGTATGATATGCAGCTGTAAGAGGAAAGCCTGGAACATTGGAAAAGTATCATATTGTTCACTAATGAAGGAACTTGACACATCATTGACACATCATTCAACACATCATTGAGGAACTTCTAGACAGACTGGTATCATGGCATGTGCGCAATATGTATCCTAAATGCATTCTCTAAAAGCTTTATCTTGAGACAAACTTCTAATCTCATATTACAATACATTAAGCCAACATGAGAGCCACCCTTCCTCGTTCTTACCTCTGACCTGCAGCACAAACAATGTGTGTGCATGCATGAATGTGTCTGAGCGTGTGTGTGAGAGCATGTGCTTGTTAGCATGCATGGCTGAGTGTGTAAACATCATCCAAGGCAGATTGTGATGTATTTGGTGGAAAATGGTAGCGGAATTATATTTTCCCTGGTGTTCTCAACAGAACATGTATCAGCAACATTTACAGAAAACTAATGAGCGAGTGTCTAACTATAAATGAGAGGCAAAGTGCATTATAACACACATGTGAATTACTGTATGTTGTCATGGTTTGGATGTGGGGGTGTTTCCGTAATAGATGTGTGATTAGCTTGTTGAGTTGTGATAAATCAGTGTTACAGAAAGCCAGGAAGTCATTTGAATGAACCATTAGGGAGTCAAATTTCCACCACTGTAATAGGCAAGTCAAAATAACTCAAAATACATGACATACAGATAGATGTAAGATCTTAATTTGAGCTAATTTGCTACAACAGGAAGATAATCCTTCAGAAACAGGAAATTAGAATGATTATGTGTATTATAATTAATGGACATTTTTGTAAGGATTGATACATTTTTCGTAAGGGAAAATCAAGTCTGAAATTTCAAAGTGGAAATGACCTTCAGAAACCTTTAAACCTCAATTACACTACATGTTTTAAATGTCCTGCATTGAGGGAAAGCTCTCCTGCAACAGGGGGATCAAATTAAGATCCTTTATCTGTATCATTCCGGTTTGGAGCAAATAAGTATTAGAAGTGCTGAACATGAGCCATTGTCCTGTTTGCATTACAGGTGAAGGAACCGCCTTCACACAGGACTACCTACCTACAATCCCACTCATACAATCCCATGCACAGAACTGACGCCGACCCAAACATAATGTCTACACTGCAGACTGACCAGAGCAAGCAAGCACTTGCACTGCACCTCTCAGCTCTGAGAGGGTGGTTCTTTTCCCTTTGTGTCTAGGCTGGCAGGCCTCGCCCTTCAGTGGGAGGGAGCCAAAGACAACGCTGAGTTTATAACTGAGAATATAACCTTCCTCCAAGGAAACCAATCAGCAGGCCTTTCTGTCAGAACACATCACACACTCATCAGAGATGGTTATAGGAGCCATACCGTTGGGAAATAAACACCCAGCAGCTTCACTACCAAGCCTCTGCTACATGGAACTGAATTAACAACAACACCACTAAATAAGAAGATTAATGGACAGAGATGAATAAAGGTAGAAATGTGACCATAAGAAATACTGTATGTAAGTCTGAGTGTGACACTTGGCAGTGTGCTGTACCTGCTAGTTTAAGGACACAACCACTGAGCAGAATACTGCATGGATATTAACATTCAATATGGAATTAAATCAATGGTATTGAGCACAAAATATTTGGATTTGCTGTGGGTTCTACTCTGCAAATTGTATTGGTCGCATACGCATACATTATCAGATGTTCTTCCGGATGTAGCAGAATGCTTGTGTTCCTAGTTCCAACAGTGCAGTAATATCTAACAATACACAACAACATCGCAAGCATGTCGTTTATTTGAGAGGATGCATTGAGATTGTGTATTTACTATGTAATTAAGTTAAAAGGCTGCAACGTAGACTGTGCCACAGAAAGCGTATACATGTCAAGTATATCAAGTATATGCTTAAATCAGGAAATGTTGGAAGTAAGTTACAGATGTAGGATCTTAATTTGATCACTCTTTTGTTGCTGAAATGCAAACTTGTAGTGTTATTTAGTATAAATAAGGCTTCTAAAGTTTGGCATTTCAGACATAATTTGCCCTCACGAAAAATGCATCAACCCCTGCAAAAAATGTCCATTAGTTATAATACACATAATATTTCAAATGTCCTGTTGCTGCAAGATTATTTTCCTGCTTTAGAAAACTGGCTCAAATTAAGATTCTATATCTGTATATGCTTCTGTCACAGTGCCATTGTAAGTGTAGGAGACAGCATTAAGTCAATGCTAAACAAAATAAAACTGCAACCAGACCCTTCTCTCCTACAACCCCTCCCACACTCTCCGTCTCTTTTAGACTCATGCCTCCTAGAGATGAAAGCATGTCACGTTCTCTTATGTAACGACCTTTCCCTCTATCCATCTGCCTTTCTCTGTGCTTACTGTATGCGTTTGTGACAATGTATTGCCTGTTTATGCGTGTGTATTACATGCAGTATGTGTAATTTTAGATAAATACTTATGTTTTTGATATATAGTGTGTTTTTTTATGTAAAGTGTGTTTGTTTGAGTTCGTGTTCCTAAATGTTATTAGGCATGAATCTACATGAGAGAGAGGAGAGAAAGCACATTAGGTGCTGTGTGGCTCAGTTGGTAGATCATGGCACTTGCAATGCTAAGGTTGTGGGTTTGATTCCCACAGGTGACCAGTGTGAGGAAAAAATTATGTATTCACCTTATTTGTTGGATATGTAACAATTATTTACTTAACGAACAGTAAGATATTTCTGTCCTGCTAATGCTGTGTTTTACGGTCTCCACTCTAGCACCCTGCAGCTAGTCTGGGTGTTGAGGATATGGGTTCTACTAGAGATAGCTTGAAGCTGACAATTGACTTTTGTTGGTGATAAAAACCTAAAAGCTAGCATTCTATAGACAAGATGTGGTGTGTGTAACTCGAGATAGAGAGAGCCTGGAAGAGTTAAGAACAATGCCTCATTGTCTCATCTACCTGGCATCTGGGAAACTGAGTAAAAGACCATCCTGTTAACCAACCAAGGTGGCTTATGGGAAGGTTAGAAGTGACTGACTAAGCAATCTTGGTTTCAGCTACAGTGGGGAGAACAAGTATTTGATACACTGCCGATTTTGCAGGTTTTCCTACTTACAAAGCATGTAGAGGTCTATAATTTTTATCATAGGTACACATCAACTGTGAGAGACGGAATCTAAAACAAAAATCCAGAAAATCACATTGTATGATTTTTAAGTAATTAATTTGCATTTTATTGCCTTTTCCCCACCTGTGGTTTGTGGGTAGTTGTTTTCTGTTTTGTGTTGTAGCACCTTTCAGGACTGTTTAGATTTTCGTTGATTCACTTTGTTATTTTGTATTTAGTGTTCAGTTTTTCCAATAAAGCATGAACACCAACCACGCTGCGTTTTGGTCCGATCCTTCCTGTTCATCAGACGAAGAAGATCGTTACAGGTTAAAAATATATATATAAATGAATCAAGGAAACATTATAATCAGCGGCTGATATCATAAGTGGCTTTCATTCATTAAAAAGCATATTATATCGCCAATGAACGAAACTAATGCTATACAGACAGTCAAGTCCAGAAACAAAATTCATATAACATACACATTTAGTGACAAGGTCATGCAAATGTGAAAATGACTACATTGGTTTTTCTCTCCAACAAATCAACAAATAGCCTACATCAGATCCTTTATACTGTAAAAAGGAAGTCATATTGAACTGATTGATTGAACATTTGTTTGGAAGACGTTTGTTAGCACAGTAACAGCCATTGGTAACCATGGTATGCATCCAAGGATGAAATGCTTGCTGGCTGTTTTTAGTTTTAGGTTGTAATTAGATTACCCTGTCAGAGTATGATCTGAGAGTGCCAGTAGAGACAGTAGAGATTGAACCGTGTGCTGCCGAAGCTGTATGATGCCTCAGAATGCTGAGTTAGCTCAGAGCTCCACCACCACCTCCCTCCCTGTTCCACTCACCTACTGCAGTCTCAGATGGGAGATAAAACATGAAAAGGTTATTGCTATGAAACAGGCAATCCCACTTAACTGATTTTCTGTATTACCGTGCACATCGGAAAGAGAGAATGTATATGTAGCATTTACAGCACTATAATGAACTATACAAATCCATTCATACGTAAACCACAACAGACTGAGTCATCTGAAACTATAGGAAGAAGAATAATGAGAACTTGCACATCTTGACTATATATTCTTCAAGCCAGCCATGTACAAACATCAAAGGCAAAGCCTTTACTAAAACCGTCTATCAATTAGTTTGGCTCTAAGTTATCTAAAACACTTCAAATAACGTGACTTGACAGTGCCAACACATAATTTGGCTCTGTTCCAACTGTTCCAATGCCTTGCCTTGGGTAAATTACTCACATCGACTATGAAAGCCTCTATTTTGATGAGAGGACAGAAATGATAGAAAATGATTATTTAATTATGTATACTAACTTAGCTCAATAGCCCTTATGATTACTGAGACTCAAGCACAGAGGCATAACATACTGTAACATGAATGACAGTATATGTAGGCAGACTAAACACCATAGTAAATGATGCGATACAGAAGGGATAGCAATAAGTGAGCATTATAAGGAAGCCGTGGACAGTGCTTCATCATGCTATTCAATGGCCTGGGTTTAACGTCTGCTCTCTGCTTATGGACTCCCCTGGCAACAGACACAACAAACATTTGCCTAGGCCATGTGTGTCAGTGATCCCCGTGCTCAGTGCCAGTGTGCCATTCCTCATCATCACTGCTGCCCACACCACTCACACAAAACATTTACATTTTAGTCATTTCGCAGAAGCTCTTATCCAGAGCGACTTACAGTTAGTGCATTCATCTTAAGATAGTCATAGTAAGTAGATTATTCCTCAATAAAGTAGATAACAGCAAAGTCAGAGCTAGTAAGAGGGAAAATTAAAGTGCAAGAGTTAGATCACAAAATGCTTTTGTATTTTTTAAATGGGGCGAGGTGAGGGGGGGTGCAAGTGGGGGGGTGCTGTGGGATTATTTAAGATACTCTTTGAAGAAGTAGGTTTTTAGATGTTTTTGGAAGATGGGCAGGGACTCTGCTGTCCTAGCTTCAGGGGAAAGCTGGTTCCACCATTGGGGTGCCAGAACAGAGAAGAGTTTGGACTGGGCTAAGCGGGAGCTGCCCTCCCGTAGGGGTAGGAGGGCCAAGAGACCTGATGTTGCAAAACGGAGTGCTCGGGTTGTGGTGTAGGGTTTGAGCATAGCCTGAAGGTAGGGAAGGGCAGTTCCTCTTGCTGCTCTGTAGGCAAGTACCATGGTCTTCTAGTGTATACAAGCTTTGACTTGAAGCCAGTGGAGTGTGCGGAGGAGCGGGGTGACATGGGATAACGTGGAAAGGTTGAACACCAGGCGGGCTGCAGCGTTCTGAATACGTTGCAGGGGTTTGATGGCACATCGGGGAGCCCAGCCAACATTGAGTTGCAGTAGTCCAGACGGGAGATGTCAAGTGCCTGGATTAGGACCTGTGCCGCTTCCTGTCTGAGGTAGGCTCGTACTCCACGAATGTTGTAAAGCATGATCCTGCAGAAGTGAGTTAATGCTTTGATGTTTGAAAAGAACGACAGAGTGTTGTCCAGTGTCACATCAAGGTTATTTGCACTCTGGGAGGGGGACACCGTGGAGTTATGAACTGTGTTGAAGAGGTCTTGGAGCAGACAGGCCTATATCCATCAGTAATCATCTTGGCCACACATACCAATAGAAAGTGACTACATACAGTAGGTGTGTGTTATTGTCCACAAACATGCCCTGTGATATTGATGTGGGAGTTGCATCCTGCTGTACAGTATACTGTGTGGCTATCTTGGTTAAATCATATTTGTCATACTAAATCATATGTTTTAAGTCACACACACACTTAATATAAATACTCTTATGAACATGAACAGGGGAATAAACATCAGACAAATCTGAGGGAATTCTGACATAATAAGCCTATGTCAGATAAAAACATGACGATCCGTTGAAAAGCCTCTAGTCACATTGTTGACAGAGTTCTGAGGATATCCCTGCTTCCTTCAGTGAAGCCTCATTTCCCTCCTCGTCCATAATCATGCTCTTCTACAGGCTGTCACCCTGCCTGCTGTCCCTAATGTCTGTCCATTTCTGGTCCACCAATTAGCACGGAGCAAGAAACACATTCAGTTTGACTTAACATTTAAATGCAAAACAATCTCAATCAAAACTTAGCTAAAATCACTGTAGTTTTAATCTATTTTCTTTTCAATGAGACTAAGCTATTGAAAGACATGTATGTTCATTCAATAATCATAGTGCTATTTGAGAGCCACACATTAGTGTTTTCTGTGAAAACTGGGTTGCCCTTAAGTAGGGCAAGTGTGTCAACAGGGGGGGCTCAACATTACAGAACAGTCTTATATGGGTTATATCTTCAGTGGGATAAATCTGAGTGACACCCCCATGTCAGATGGTATGGTCTGGCTGAGGTAATGGCTATGCCAGCATGTATAGCTAATGGACAAAGTGATGAATAAACTGAATAAACACTCCCTCACCACGCCTGACCATTCAGGCTGAAACTGGAAAGACAGAAAATCTTGTGTTCTAAAAAAAAATATATTTCACCTTTATTTAACCAGGTAGGCCAGTTGAGAACAAGTTCTCATTTACAACTGCGACCTGGTTTTGAAGGTCATGAAGATCAAATAGTTTTGGTGTTTAGGATTTGTCAGATGACTGTTGGGTGTATGTTCAGAGGAAAGGTTGTTGGAGCCCGTGTTATCTTGTAGATGAAGGCAGAACAAGTGAGTGTAACTTTCCTCTGTTTGGCACCGTAATGGTGGTGTGAGAGGCCTGTATTCTGCCTCAATATTTGCTCCAGTTTGAGTGCTTTTAGCTGGGTGCCTCATTCCTCTCTGCCTGGGAAATCAATTATACAGGAGCGCAGGGACAAACCCCAGTGCTTTTTAAGGGGTGTCCTGCTCCACTTCTTTTGGGAGAAAGAGCTGTGTTAGATATCCCAGTGACCAGCTTTTGATTGGTTTGTGCATTTCCCTACTGGAGTTGGACTGTGTCGATGTGTACCATGCACATGCTCACCTACATGCGCATAATGTGTTCATACAGTTACACATGTGAACCTCAATGTACTACAGCATGCCACATGGTAGACTAAGAGCAGGTGTTGTTTGATAAAGCAATACGTCCATCTATCTCGGGCCACAGCCCTCCAGACAAGCCAGTCTCTGTGTGGATCTCCTTAAAACCTAGATGACTTCCTGTTAAAGTGTGGCAAGGTTAGCCATGCAGCATGTCTTTTGTGTAATAAGATGCCTCCCTCTCTCTCTCCATTAATTACCAGGGTCTGTGCCCAACTAATTAATGTTAATCACTCCAGCCATCTAAGGAGCAACTAGCCTTGCTATGTTCAGTTCAGCCTGGATCTGTTACTCACTCTGTGGTTAGAAGCTGCCGTCCCAGTCACACTGTCTCTCTAGGGTGATTACGTAGACGTATAGCTACTTTCCATGTAGGTGCACTTTTAAGTAGAATGGATCTCCTTCTAAACTCAAGAGCAGTTTCATCCCAGATAGCTGAAGGTCGTGGTAGCTGGCAGGGTGTCTGTATGGTCAGTAGGCTCCTCACGTTAAAGCTGACAAGTCCACTTTAAAAGCATGATATTGATTTCGAAGCTCTCCCTCCACATAAACTCACTGCTGTGTTTCTTATGTGACGTGGAGTGATACATTACAACCCACAGCCATGGCTGAGTGAAAAGAAACCTCCTACCCATTCCCATCCAGCAGCTCCCACTTCCACGTCTAACCTGAACAAACCCACATCTACCCTACCTGTCCCAAAACCCCACCATACTGCATTCAGTCATGCCCTTCCTTCTCTCCCAGCTGCACAAAGTCATTTCTCATCATCCTCACCACTTAAACACATGTTTTACTTAAGTATTTATTTACATCCTTACATGAGCAGCAATTTGATCGATCAATAAACTAATCTAAAGTATTTGCCCTCTCGCAAATCCAGGCAGTAAGGGCCAAGTCATCAAAAGTCCAAGGGCACAGGATGCCTCAATGTCCCCTTTCATAAGTAGGACGACTAGTAGTTGTAGCCACGTGTCTGAATTAAGTTCCCTCAGATTGCCTTCCAAACTAAAGACAGGTTAATTTAATATAGTGCTCATATGAGAGTATGTGAGCCATGTCTGAAAGCAACATGAGTACCACTGCACTAATATCTGTCCACAAGAACAGTTGGTAGTGGTACAGACATCTAGTTATACAAACTACACCTGCTTCACATACAAAGGTACTGTATGTAACTGCATTTACTTACATCGCCGCTACACTGGCACTGCATTAATCACCATGTAATACCTAGGTAATAATTCTGCTTGTCAAGTGGGATATAGAGTGGAAGCGCAGCATGTCCGCCAGCAGGGCAGGAGGGTGTATGAGGTGGCAGAGGTGAGGTTGAGTGTTTATTAAGAAAGGTGATAATGAGGTCCTTCTTGCCACCTCTTCTGTCACCCAGCACCAACAAAAGAGACTCCAAAGGGGATATAAAAATCTGATTCTCTCTCTTTCCTTTCTTCCTTCTATATATATTATTTACATAGGAGGAAACCAAAGTTACTGGAGCAAAAGATAAGGACAGACGGTCAACATGTTTTTCCTCTGAGATCAGTGTTGCGTTTGCCCCTGCTGACCAAAATTGGGCCTAATGAGGATTTAATAACAACTAATCGACTCCCTGGCTAGCTCATCTCAAATAATTGGTCAGTACAGCAAGATTGTCACAACAAAACAATCTTGCTGCAGCAGGATTTAAACGTTTACTCCATAATGTTGCTTGATCGGCTGTTAGGCTAATAGCTGACCAAATTTAGGCTACATGAAAAGTGCAATACTGTTAATATAACCATGTGTTAGTGTGGGTTTTCAGTGAATTTATGTAAATCACAAAGCTCAACTGCATTTCCTGCGGTGCAGGAAAATTCGCAGCAACATAAGCGATCAAATTAAGATCCTACACCTGTAGCTTCACGTTTTGCACTCACAATGCTCTGTGAAGGCCCTATGGTGTGTCTGTGTACACTGCATGGTCTCTATGGTCCATTTGATCTCCAGTTGCTAAGGCACCGGGACATGGTCATTCATAGTAACTCAACGATTTACTGTCACAATGAGAGACTGAGAATGAGAAACAGGTGAAGAGAGTGAGAAAATGGGAAGGAGGCTATATGAGAGAACCAGAGTGTAGACAATAGACTTAGCTAGTGGAAGAGAGAGGGTAGACTATACTGTTACTCAACCCTGCACTATTGTAATCACTGCCCCTCAGGAGAATTGAGAGGTGCAAAAGCTGGAGTCAAGCCAGTATGCTCCAGTGTAAACGAGTAAGCAGATGCACTTATATACATTGATCTAAGCATTAATGGAAATTGACAGAGCCAAAGCAGAGGCGATTGCTTGCACTTGCATAATTTGCAAACTGCTCAGTCTCCGAGGAACAGAAAGGGGACCAATAACTAACCAAAACATAAAACATATGCTGCATAATGCATATTGATTGATTGACCAGTTGATTGATTATAGATGCATTCTGAAGATGTTATAGTATAACATGTTGTATCCTGTGCTGAGCTAGGGGAGGATAGATTTCTGATCCCTGCATCTCCTCACAGCTGTCTCAGGTCAGTAGGTCAGGATCCGTTTGGGTCAGTAAGAGACTACTTTTGAATTGTTTTCAAGTGAAGCTAAAAGGCATTGGGAATGGGAATACCAGGTGTGATAGGTGTTGTTGTTCAAAGCTAAGTCGAATTGCAAGGAGAAGAGACCGAAAGGTTAGACAAAGCTAATAATTAGGTTATAAATGCAGCTATGAGCCTACAGAAGCACGGACAGCTCCAACCAGGCGATGTAATGAATAAGCAAAATCTATAGGAGACAAATATATGTAGGACTGTTGACGTCACAAATATTCCTCTCCTTGATCACTATTCTGTTCCAGCTTAGGAAAGAGACAAGTGCATGTCTTGTTAACTCCCCCAGTGTACACACAACCTGGTTCTCATTAAAAACGGTGAGGGGCATTTAAACAATTAAACTCTCATTATAAGTTTTCTTTCATCTAGTCCACATGAGGTAATTCATAAGACCTCACATGGTCTGAAAGCAGGGTGGCTGCATGTTGCATAGGCAATGCGACAAGACGAGAGTGAGCGTAGTGCATCATCACTTAGCGATAGTTTGTGTGCTGGTGATGGACTCATAAAAAAGGGAAATCTGTAGTTCAAACAATAACAAAGCCGTCACCCCATCACTGTTCTGGTAAACAGCTGAGAGATGGGCTGGAGTAATGTAACCAGTTTCAAATTCATAGACAGGGCTATGGATGCAAGGTCTGACCATTCATGATAACAACATTTTAGGCAATACAGTGTTTGTTTACAATTGACCTGTTTAACAATGAAGTAAAAATAGCTTATATTTTGGGTTCTGATGGGCTACGATAGTTGAACTAAGCTAATCAGGTATTTGTAAGTTATATTATTCAATAATCAACGGGTATATGTCATTCATTTAAAGTCAAAAAAGGTATGTACCAACTTCAGATTTCAACTTTAAGCTTCAAATCCAATTAATATTCACGAGCCTTATTAGTACGCTACTATGAAGCCAACTTTTTTGCTTGAACGTTGGAGGAGCGTGAAAGGAACTATGTTAAAGCAAATGTCTCTCTTTCACACACTCACATGCACGAGCGCGCGAGCACAGAGAGAGAGAGATTGTAAAGCATTGTTTTTTCAGGCTAGTAGTAGGCCTATCTAAACTTTTATTGACTCAAGATGACTGATTCCAACCCTTACTTACCCTTGCATATTTAGAAGAATAGGGATCCTCGAAAAGTGCCCAAAGCAACCGCTGCCAACGTCGCCAATGCCCCCCGGATTTGGCATCTGGTCCATCAAGAGCCAACCTATTGATCATTCCCAGCGTTTCCTCATCCCCATCCTCCTCTGAATTCTCGGGAGGGCCACCCCCAAAGCTATCCAATGCCTCCTCGGCCTCTCGATGTTGCCGATAAGTCATCCAACAACATGGTTCCACGTCGGTCTCATCGATACCCCAGAACGCCAACTCCTCCTCGTACAAAGGGCCGCAAACATCTGCAGGGCAGTGCAACTTCCCCGTCCTATAGTAATTGAGGATGTGGGCAAACACACCCGGGTGCCGGTCAAAGAAAAATTCTTCAATCTTGGGATCGTAGTCAAAGTGACAGTGGGCATCCGGCTCGGCGAGCCAAGCTAACCGGGTGCCCGGTAATGTGCGAAGGGTGCTACGGTAGGTCTGGTGTCTGATACCTCCCACGTTAATCACAATACGATCGTTCTCGTCGCCTTGTCCCATTGCGTCGCTTAGGCATGTCTCGAGCAGGTTCCAGTCATTATATTGCAAAACATGTGCGAGGCAACGCAGTGAGATCTGGCCGACACATGAACTCGAGTTGAAAGAGGAAAAGAGAAGGCAGATTTCTTCCCGACTTCTTTTATTCAGCTTGCAAAAAAGCACAGGCTCCACTCAAGCTTTCAGATAAATCCCAACTTTTAATAATACAAAATAAAGCAATGCCTCAACGGATGTTTGATGTAGTTGCAAGGTAGGCTAAAGCAAGAAGCAGCCTGTGGCTGCCCCAGAAATTGATGGGAAAAAATCTAAATGTTCATGGTTTGGCTACATCACAAAACCAAAGATGAACACCCCTCCGAAAAGCGTTGATGAAATATGTGTGTAGGCTATGACTCCATATATTGAAAACCTAGTTCCAAATCCACGCCATCTTTTAATTAGGGAAACGTACAGCCCTTGTGGCATGCAACGAAAGATGAGAGCTGTGGTGCTGAACGGACAGCACCAGTCTCTCTGAGCGCACACTCCTCACACTCCATCCCTCCTCCTCTCCTCTCTCTCTTTCATCATCCCCCTCCCACTGTCTTTGAGACAAGACTCTTGCACTCCCTAATCCCTTGTCTTTCTTTATATTTTCCTCCTTGAGCAGGACTGCTACAGGGAGATCAACATTGATCCTTGACAATTACTTTACATGTTCTGTGTTCGATAATGCTCCTGAATTTCTATATGCCTAAAACACAGATCCTTGAATGAGTGCCATTGCAACCTAATGTGTTCTGTTTAAAATTATGTTCACAGGGGAATGAGGAGAGAGCCTGCAGTATATGCTGTATACCATGAGGCAGGGTTGCACAGACTCCTTGGCATGGTTTTGTAAAGTACATTAAATAACATGAATTGGTTGGAAAGGATGCACAGGTGCATGCACCTAAATTGATGAGGGGTGTGTCTGGGACAGCTGTTTTGGCTCTATCAGCACCATGGACAGGTCACATATGGGCTTCCACACAGGTGAATCAACTACATGACAACACATTTATTTTGAGCATGAAGTAGAGTCAAGTTACTATTTGTGACAGTTAGTGCTCATATATATACAGTACCAGTCAAAAGTTTGGACACACCTACTAATTCAAGGGTTTTTCTTTATTTTTACTAGTTTCTACATTGTAGAATAACTGTGAAGACATCAAAACTATGAAATAACACATATGGAATCATGTAGTAACCAAAAAAGTGCTAAACAAATCAAAAGATATTTTATATTTGAGATTCTTCAAAGTATCCACCCTTTGCCTTGATGACAACTTTGCACAGTCTTGGCATTCTCTCAACCAGCTTCATGAGGTAGTCACCTGCAATGCATTTCAATTAACAGGTGTGCCTTGTTAAAAGTTCATTTGGGGAATTTCTTTCCTTCTTAATGCCTAGTTAAGTGAAGGTTAAATAAATAAATAAAATAAAAAATGCATTTGAGCCAGTCAGTTGTGTTGTGACAAGGTACGGGTGGTATACAGAAGATAGCCCTATTTGGTAAAAGACCAAGTCCATATTATGGCAAGAACAGCTCAAATAAGCAAAGAGAAATGACAGTCCATCATTACTTTAAGACATGGTCAATCAATCCGGAAAATCTCGAGAACTTTGATAGTGTCACGATCGTCGTAACAATGAAGAGAGGAGGACCAAGGCGCAGCGTGATAACAGTACATCTTCTTTATTACCGAAGACGAACACGAAACGAACACTGACAAACTATACAAAACAACAAACAGACGAACGTGAAGCTATACAAACAATAAGTGCAGACACTGGCAACTTACACATAGACATAGACAATCACCCACAAACTACCTAATGACTATGGCTGCCTAAATATGGCTCCCAATCAGAGACAACGATAGACAGCTGTCTCTAATTGAGAACCAATCTAGGCAACCACAGACATACAAACACCTAGACTGAACACTGCCCCATAAACATACAAAAAACCCTAGACAATACAAAAACACATACATCCCCCATGTCACACCCTGACCTAACTAAAATAATAAAGAAAACAAAGATAACTAAGGCCAGGGTGTGACAGTACCCCCCCCCCCCAAAGGTGCGGACTCCGGCCGCAAAACCTGACACAGAAGGGGAGGGTCCGGGTGGGCCTTCTCACGGTGGCGGCTCGGGTGCGGGACGTGGACCCCACTCCACCATAGTCAATACCCGCTTTGGTAGCGCCTCTGGAGCGAGGACCCTTACAGCGAGTCCCGGACGGAAGACTATCCTAGAGGGCGCCACTGGACGGAGGGGCAGCTCCGGACTGAGTGGCAGCTCCGGACTGAGGGGCAGCTCCGGACTGAGGGGCAGCTCCGGACTGAGGGGCAGCTCCGGACTGAGGGGCAGCTCATGACTGAGGGGCAGCTCATGACTGGAGGGCAGCTCATGACTGGAGGGCAGCTCATGACTGGAGGGCAGCTCATGACTGGAAGGCAGCTCATGACTGGAGGGCAGCTCATGACTGGCGGGTGGCTCTGGCAGCTCCTGACTGGATGGCGGCTCTGGCAGCTCCTGGCTGACTGGTGGCTCTGGCAGCTCCTGGCTGACTGGTGGCTCTGGCAGCTCCTGGCTGACTGGCGGCTCTGGCAGCTCCTGGCTGACTGGCGGCTCTGGCAGCTCCTGGCTGACTGGCGGCTCTGGCAGCTCACGACTGGCAGCTCCTGACTGGCGGGCGGCTCTGGCAGCTCCTGACTGGCGGGCGGCTCTGGCGGCTCCTGACTGGCGGGCGGCTCTGGCGGCTCCTGACTGGCGGGCGGCTCTGGCGGCTCCTGACTGACGGGCGGCTCTAGCGGCTCCTGACTGACGGGCGGCTCTAACGGCTCGGGACAGACGGGCGGCTCTGACGGCTCGGGACAGACGGGCGGCTCTGACGGCTCGGGACAGACGGGCGGCTCTGACGGCTCGGGACAGACGGGCGGCTCTGACGGCTCGGGACAGACGGGCGGCTCAGATGGCGCTGGGCAGGCAGGCAGCTCAGACGGCGCTGTGCAGACGGACAGCTCAGGCGGCGCTGGGCAGACGGGCAGCGCAGGCGGCGTTGGGCAGACGGGCAGTGCAGGCGGCACTGAGTAGACGGCCGACTCTGACCTGCTGAGGCGCACAGTAGGCCTGGTGCGTGGTGCCGGAACTGGTGGTACCGGACTGGAGACACGCACCACTAGGCGAGTGCGGGGAGCAGGAACAGTGCACACTGGACTCTCAAGGCGCACTATAGGCCTGGTGCGTGGTACCGGCACTGGTGGTACCGGGCTGAGGGCACGTACCTCAGGGCGAGTGCGGGGAGAAGGAACAGTGCGTACAGGGCTCTGGAGACGTACAGGCGGCTTGGTGCGTGGTGTTGGCACTGGTGGTACTGGGCTGGGAACACTCACCACTGGGCGAGTGCGAGGGGCTGCCACAGGAGAGCTGGTGCGTGGGGTTGCCACCGGAGAGCTGGTGCGCTGAGCTGGCACAGTCTTCACCAGCCTGCTAGCACGCACCTCAGGACTAGTATGGAGAACTGACTCAGGTGACATCAAATCCCGCACACGCTCCTTCACGCGGATGCGGTGCTTTATGCTCCACACCAGCAAATCCCTCATTTCTCTCTCCTCCAATTTCCCCACTAATTCATCCACAGTCTCAGCTTCACTCCCCTTACTCACCTCCAATTCCACCTCGACTGGCTCTGGTTCCATCTTCGGATCCTCACAGTAAGCACGGGGAGCTGGCTCAAGTCTCCTACTTGACCCAGCTACACTTCCCGAGAGCCCCCCCCCAAGAAATTTTTGGGGTTGCCAGCCGCTCTGCCGTGCTAGCTCCTCATACCGGCGCCTCTCTGCTTTCGCTGCCTCCAGCTCTGCCTTGGGGCGGCGAAATTCCCCTGGTTGTGCCCAGGGTCCTCCGCCGTCTAATATTTCCTCCCAATTCCAATATTCCTGCGATCGCTGCTGCTGCCTTGTATCACGCTGCTTGGTCCGGTTTTGGTGGGTGATTCTGTCACGATCGTCGTAACAATGAAGAGAGGAGGACCAAGGCGCAGCGTGATAACAGTACATCTTCTTTATTACCGAAGACGAACACGAAACGAACACTGACAAACTATACAAAACAACAAACAGACGAACGTGAAGCTATACAAACAATAAGTGCAGACACTGGCAACTTACACATAGACATAGACAATCACCCACAAACTACCTAATGACTATGGCTGCCTAAATATGGCTCCCAATCAGAGACAACGATAGACAGCTGTCTCTAATTGAGAACCAATCTAGGCAACCATAGACATACAAACACCTAGACTGAACACTGCCCCATAAACATACAAAAAACCCTAGACAATACAAAAACACATACATCCCCCATGTCACACCCTGACCTAACTAAAATAATAAAGAAAACAAAGATAACTAAGGCCAGGGTGTGACAGATAGTTACATCAAGCGCTATGATGAAACTGGTTCTCATGAGTACCGCCACAGGAAAGGAAGACCCAGAGACCCAGAGTTACCTCTGCCGCAGAAGATAAGTTCATTAGAGTTACCAGCCTCAGAAATGTCAGCCCAAATACAGTTGAACTCGAAAGTTTACATACCCTTAGGTTGGAGTCATCAAAACACGTTTTTCAACCACTCCACAAATTTCTTGTTAACAAACTATAGTTTTGGCAAGTCGGTTAGGACATCTACTTTGTGCATGACACAAGTAATTTTTCCAACAATTGTTTACAGATTATTTCACTTATTATTCACTGTATCACAATTCCAGTGGGTCAGAAGTTTACATACACTAAGTTGACTGTGCCTTTAAACAGCTTGGAAAATTCCAGAAAATTATGTCATGGCTGTAGAAGCTTCTGATAGGCTAATTGACAAAATTTGAGTCAATTGGAGGTGTACCTGTGGATGTTGTCACGCCCTGACCTTAGAGAGCCTTTTTATTCTCTATTTTGGTTAGGTGAGGGTGTGACTAGGGTGGGCATTCTAGTTTTGTTATTTCTATGTTGGCCTGGTATGGTTCCCAATCAGAGGCAGCTGTCTATCGTTGTCTCTGATTGGGGATCATATTTAGGCAGCCTTTTCCCACCTGTTTGTTGTGGGTTCTTGTTTTTGTGTAGTGCCTGTGAACACTGCATTGACTTCACGTTTCGTTTGTTCTGTATTGTTTTGGTGAGTTTCATTTATTAAACATGTGGAACTCTACGCACGCTGCGCCTTGGTCCGTTTATTCTAACAAAGATCGTGACAGATGTATTTCAAGGCTTACCTTCAAACTCAGTGCCTCTTTGCTTGACATCATGGGATAATCAACATAAATCAGCCAAGACCTCAGAAAAAATATTGTAGACCTCCACAAGTCTGGTTCATCCTTGGGAGCAGTTTCCAAACGCCTGAAGGTACCACGTTCATCTGTACAAACAATAGTATGCAAGTATAAACACCATGGGACCACGCAGCCGTCATACCGCTCAGGAAGGAGACGCGTTCTGTCTCCTAGAGATGAACGTACTATGGTGTGAAAAGTGCAAATCAATCCCAGAACAACAGCACTTTTCACACCAAAGTACGTTCATGGAGGAAACAAGTACAAAATTATCTATATCCACAGTAAAACGAGTCCTATATTGACACAACCTGAAATGTCGCTCAGCAAGGAAGAAGCCACTGCTCCATAAAAAAGCCAGACTACGGTTTGCAACTGCACATGGGGACAAAGATCGTACTTTTTGGAGCAATGTACTCTGGTCTGATGAAACAAAAATAGAACTGTTTGGCCATAATGACCATCGTTATGTTTGGAGGAAAAATGGGAAAGCTTGCAAGCCGAAGAACACCATCCCAACCGGGGTGGTAGCAACATGTTGTGGTGGTGCTTTGCTGCAGGAGGGCCTGGTGCACTTCACAAAATAGATGGCATCATGAGGTGTCACGACTCCTACGAGGGTGGCTCCTCTTCCTGTTCGGGTGGCGCTCGGCGGTCGTCGTCACCGGCCTACTAGCTGCCACCGATCCCTTTTCCCTTTTCTGTTTTTGTCTGATTAGTAACACCTGTTTCTTGTTTGGGTTTTAGTTGGGCTATTTAAGCCGGTAGGCCCGCCTGCTCTTTGTGCGGGCTTATTGATTTTCCACAGTGTTATTGTGTGGTAGTGCGTGTTGTTTATGGGTTTTCCCTCCGGACTGGTTAGGTCCTGGTTTTGGGCATTTGTGTATGTGCGCCCAGTATCTTGGCAAGTACTATTTTTCCTGTGCGTAATAAAGCGCTATTTCTGTACCTCCTGCCTCCTGCGTCTGACTCCGCACCCACTACGCCCAGTGCGTTACATGAGGATGGAAAATTATGTGGATATATTGAAGCAACATCTCAAGACATCAGTCAGGAAGTTAAAGCTTGGTCACAAATGGGTCTTCCAAATGGGCAATGACCCCAAGCATATTTCCAAAGTTGTGTCAAAATGGCTTAATGACAACAAAGTCAAGGTATTGGAGTGGCCATCACAAAGCCCTGACTTCAATCCCATTGAACATTTGTGGGCAGAACTGAAAAAGCGTGTGCGAGCAAAGAGGCCTACAAACCTGACTCAGTTACACCAGCTCTGTCAGGAGGAATGGGCCAAAATTCACCCAACTTATTGTGGGAAGCTTGTGGAAGGCTACCCAAAATGTTTGACCCAAGTTAAATATTTTAAAGGCAATTCTACCAAATACTAATTGAGTGTATGTAAACTTCTGACCCACTGGGAATGTAATGAGGGAAATAAAAGCTGAAATAAATCATTCTCTCTACTATTATTCTGACATTTCACATTCGTAAAATAAAGTGGTGATCCTAACTGACCTAATACAAGTAATTTTTACTATGATTAAATGTCAGGAATTGTGAAAACTGAGTTTAAATGTATTTGGCTAAGGTGTATATAAACTTCCAACTTCAACTGTAATTGCTTCACAGAGTTCAGGTAACAGACACATCAACATCAGCTGTTCAAAGGAGACTGCGTGAATCAGGCCTTCATGGTCGAATTGCTGCAAAGAAACTAATAGTAAAGGACAGCAATAATAAGAGACTTGCTTGGGCCAAGAAACACGAGCAATGGACATTAGACCGGTGGAAATCTAGTTTTTTTTTTTCAATCGCTGTGTGAGATGCAGAGTAGGTGAACGGATGATCTCTGCATGTGTGGTTCCCACCATGAAGCATGGAGGAGGTGTGATGGTGTGGGGGTGCTTTTCTGGTGACACTGTCAGTGATTTGTTTATAAATCAAGGCATACATAACTAGCATGGCAACACAGCATTCTGAAGCGATTCACCATCCCATCTGGTTTGTGCTTAGTGGGACTGTCATTTGTTTTTCAACAGGACAATTTCCCAACACAACTCCAGGCTGTGTAAGGGCTATTTGACCAAGGAGAGTTTTGGAGTGCTGCATCGGATGACCTGGCCCCCACACCCGACCTCAACCCAATTGAGATGGTTTGGGTTGAGTTGGACCGCAGAGTGAAAGAAAAGAAGCCAACAAGTGCTCAGCATATGTGGGAACTCCTTCAAGACTTTTGGAAAAGCATTCTGCATTCCTCATGCCTTGATGTCTGCACTATTATTCTACAATGTAGAAAATAGTAAAAATAAAGAAAAACCCTTGAATGAGTAGGTGTGTCCAAACTTTTGACTGGTACTGTATATATAAGCTACTTATAAATAGTATACTCATATACAGTTAGTGGACAGTTTTTTTTAGGTACTTCCATCTAGTACTGGGTCGGACCCCCGTTTGCCTCCAGAACAGCCTGAATTATTTGGGGCCTGGAAACATTGCTCAATTGGTATATAGGGACCTAAGGTGTGCAGGAAAATATTCCCCACACTATTACACCACAACCACCAGCCTGTACTGTTGGTACGTATACATAGTATACTTATGTGGGAAAAGTACTTATGTGGAGAGAAGTATGTTTATTATGCAGTACAGACACTGCCCTCTTGTGGCCTCTTGTGAGTTGAAACAAAAGCTATTACAGGTCATTTTAATTGTGCCCATTCAATCACATGTTAAAACAGCTTTCAAGACCATATGAGTTTATTAGCTTAGAGACAGCATCAATAACCTTATCAACATTAGGATACTCCAGATCAGTGATCTGATCTTAGACTGGTCTCATCTATTGTCTAGGAAAGGGTTCCCCAACTGGAGGCCCGCAAGTCGAATTTGGCCCACTGGTGGTTTTATTTGGCCCACCAAATTTTCTGGGCTGCAACAACAACAATTTTGTATATTTTTATTATATTTTTTATTGTTGGACATAAAAGACTGTAAAAACACCAGAAGATCATCTCCAAGTGATTTAAATTTGTGGAATTATGTTCCCAAGTATTCCCAGTCATAACAGAGAGACACTTGATTGTATACAAACAAATGTAACCGAGGTTTGAAATTATTATGTTTTAGTCAAATATTATATCTGTTTGAGCTTCTTGCGGGAAATTTGCAGTCTGCAAATTATGTTCAGGCCCCCCGAGCAACTGCTCAACAACAAAAAAATCGTTCTGCAGTTTAATCTAGTTGATGATCCCTAGTCAGCCTTTGAAATGACTACTGATTGATGGAGCAGTCATTATCATATCCCCAGGACCATTAAGGACGCAACTATGACCCACAAACACACAACTTGAAGAGTGTCACATATAGTATGCCCAGCTATCCTCTTCGTTTTCGGCTACAGATCACATTTCAGGCGTTGTTTAGATTGGAATACCTCGATGTTGTCCCTCCATAATCTCATACTTACACCCCTAATTTTCAGTAGTGTTTTTGCCTCCAAAGAACTTGATTAAATTCTGCAATTTTTTGTTTTACTAAAAGAGGCCCTTTAATCATTGTGAAGTGTAAATCCCCTGAAATGCCTTTGCCTCTGTGATTCATTGGGGAAGTTTAATTGTGGATGACTCATTTGGATGGAGGGAAACTTTGACAAAAAGACCACAAACGTTTATGCACATTTTTCAAAACCCAACAGATTTTCACACCATCCTTTCATTAGTGGAAGTGAAATGTTCCTTAGTCTTTTACAGTGGGGCAAAAAAGTATTTAGTCAGCCACCAATTGTGCAAGTTCTCCCACTTAAAAATATGAGAGAGGCCTGTAATTTTCATCATAGGTACATTTCAACTATGACAGACAAAATAAGGAAAAAAAATCCAGAAAATCACATTGTAGGATTTTTAAGGAATTTATTTGCAAATTATGGTGGAAAATAAGTATTTGGTCACCTACAAACAAGCAAGATTTCTGGCTCTCACAGACCTGTAACATCTTCTTTAAGAGGCTCCTCTGTCCTCCACTCGTTACCTGTATTAATGGCACCTGTTTGACCTTGTTATCAGTATAAAAGACACCTGTCCACAACCTCAAACAGTCACACTCCAAACTCCACTATGGCCAAGACCAAAGAGCTGTCAAAGGACACCAGAAACAAAATTGTAGACCTGCACCAGGCTGGGAAGACTGAATCTGCAATAGGTAAGCAGCTTGGTTTGAAGAAATCAACTGTGGGAGCAATTATTAGGAAATGGAAGACATACAAGACCACTGATAATCTCCCTCGATCTGGGGCTCCACGCAAGATCTCACCCCGTGGGGTCAAAATGATCACAAGAACGGTGAGCAAAAATCCCAGAACCACACGGGGGGACCTAGTGAATGACCTGCAGAGAGCTGGGACCAAAGTAACAAAGCCTACCATCAGTAACACACTACGCCGCCAGGGACTCAAATCCTGCAGTGCCAGACGTGTCCCCCTGCTTAAGCCAGTACATGTCCAGGCCCGTCTGAAGTTTGCTAGAGAGCATTTGGATGATCCAGAAGAAGATTGGGAGAATGTCATATGGTCAGATGAAACCAAAATATAACTTTTTGGTAAAAACTCAACTCGTCATGTTTGGAGGACAAAGAATGCTGAGTTGCATCCAAAGAACACCATACCTACTGTGAAGCACGGGGGTAGAAACATCATGCTTTGGGGCTGTTTTTCTGCAAAGGGACCAGGACGACTGATCCGTGTAAAGGACAGAATGAATGGGGCCATGTATCGTGAGATTTTGAGTGAAAACCTCCTTCCATCAGCAAGGGCATTGAAGATGAAACGTGGCTGGGTCTTTCAGCATGACAATGATCCCAAACACACCGCCCGGGCAACGAAGGAGTGGCTTCGTACGAAGCATTTCAAGGTCCTGGAGTGGCCTAGCCAGTCTCCAGATCTCAACCCCATAGAAAATCTTTGGAGGGAGTTGAAAGTCCGTGTTGCCCAGCAACAGCCCCAAAACATCACTGCTCTTGAGGAGATCTGCATGGAGGAATGGGCCAAAATACCAGCAACAGTGTGTGAAAACCTTGTGAACACTTACAGAAAACGTTTGACCTCTGTCATTGCCAACAAAGGGTATATAACAAAGTATTGAGAAACTTTTGTTATTGACCAAATACTTATTTTCCACCATAATTTGCAAATAAATTCATTAAAAATCCTACAATGTGATTTTCTGGATTTTTTTTCTCATTTTGTCTGTCATAGTTGAAGTGTACCTATGATGAAAATTACAGGCCTCTCTCATCTTTTTAAGTGGGAGAACTTGCACAATTGGTGGCTGACTAAATACTTTTTTGCCCCACTGTATGTCCCTGTGTGAACCATTCACTTGTGTAAATTGGTCTGGTATAACATTTAGTCAGAAGACATATCTTTTTTATTTAACTAGGCAAGCCAGATACAATGACGGCCTGGAAAAAGGCCTCCTGTGGGGATGGGGCTGGGATTAAAAATACATGAAATAAAAATATATGACAAAACGCACATCACAACAAGAGAGACAACACAACACTATATAAATAGAGACCTAAGACAAAACCACAGCATGGCAGCAACACATGACAACACAGCATGGTAGCAACACAACATGGTAGCAACACAACATGGCAGCAGCACAAAACAGGGTACAAACATTATTGGGCACAGACAACAGCACAAAGGGCAAGAAGGTAGAGACAACAATACATCACGCAAAGCAGCCACAACTTTCAGTAAGAGTGTCCATGGTTGAGTCTTTGAATGAAGCGATCCAGTTAAAACTGTCCAGTTTGAGTGATTGTATACAAACAAATGTAACCGAGGTTTGAAATTATTATGTTTTAGTCAAATATTATATCTGTTTGAGCGTCTTGCGGGAAATTTGCAGTCTGCAAATTATGTTCAGGCCCCCCGACCAACCGCTCAACAACAAAAAAAATTGTTCTGCAGTTTAATCTAGTTGATGATCCCTGGTCAGCCTTTGAAATGACTACTGATTGATGGAGCAGTCATTATCATATCCCCAGGACCATTAAGGACGCAACTATGACCCACAAACACACAACTTGAAGAGTGTCGCATATAGTATGCCCAGCTATCCTCTTCATACATGATTCATGAAAAGTACAGTAAAAAATGTCAGAAAACATTAATCCATTAAAATGAAGATATAGTACAGTGCTGACACCCAGTGGACACAAAACAGCAATACATGGACAGCATAAAGCACCATCTGGAAGATTCCCTGCTGTTCAACTGTTATTTCATTATAACCAAATTGTAATTTATAAATGACTATGAGCTAGTGTGACTGCCTTACTCTATCCCCAAATCTAAGCTTGTATTACTACATTACTTATGATCTTTGTTGTCATTGTGTCTTTGTAACATACTGTATATTAAAGTAGCCTAGGCCTATTGTATGCTGGAATAATGCTATACTAGATCTGCACTCTATATCCTATATATATATTTGGTGGTGATTTCTAGAGATGTGGTGTGACTGAGGTATAGCTTCCCAAAGAATCACACTTGATGAATTACCATATTCTGGAAGTATTCCAACTTCAAATGGCTTTTCAAATGTAAAGACTCGATTTGGGTCTTTGAATGAGCCATGAAAAATGCATGCACTAGAAATTCTCAGTAATTGAGCTTCCACCTCCATCTCAGAGCTAACCTGTCCTGTCAGGATGTCAATAACAATATCACTCCATATGATACAGCAGCCTGTACGTAGCCTCTCTATAGGCCAAAGTGAATGGCTACACCTTAAACTAGTTAGCCTACTAACATGCAAAACTGAGTACAACACAGACCCCGACAGTTTGATGCCATGCTACCTGGAGCCCCAGTCACAGATAAACCTATGGAAGAAAAAAGTCGACTCTATGCACACTCAGGGTCTTGTAGTAGGCCTAACAATAATTGTATAATAGCGGCCCTAAACCCACCCACTGGCCCAATAGACATAGGCTGCCATGCCCCTTTTTCTCTGTAGGCGGCACCGTTGTACAACAATATTGTTCGATTTGTGCAAGGAGAGAGGCTAATTTAAAAAACTGAGGCGGGTCACGTGAAAGGATTGCGTATCCTACATATCTTGTTGGCAAGCAGCCTGAGTCTCTTCCACCTAGTTTTTAAGGGGCGGGGAGTACTTGGGTGTTGCCGTCGACCTCGACAAAGAGTCCAGTGGGGGGGGGGAAACGGATTATTTTCATTCAACAACCGCCTGGCCTTGTGTCTCTTGCCCGTCGCATCACCACCGAAAGGGATCTGAATACTTCAACTATGGGAGTCGAAGGCTGCACTAAATGTATCAAATACATGCTTTTCTTCTTCAACTTCATCTTCTGGGTGAGACTTTTTTCTTGTTATATAGACTTTTAACTGGTCAAGCATTTGGTTGTTTGTCTATAGGGGCAGTAACCTCCCCCTCTTCCTGCTAAAAATAGTTCGTGATTTATTTTGTCTTTTTTGTTGATGTTGTTGCCAAATAGGTATACGATCTGGGGAAAACCTCACCCAAATAGGCCTGCAGATGCCGATGTAGTAGTCTTATTTGTTTTATTTTTATATTTTTATTCAAATAAAATAAAAATAGCGGTTTTGTTTTTGAATAGACCTAGACTCGTAGCCTATGCGGCCATATGGAGATATGAGGTGCGTTCTTATTTATCGCGAATATGGGTAGAAGAGCAGCCATATTTTAGGAACCGCAACGGGAACAGACCGTCACGATATGTGAAGATTCGAAATTATGTTGCTAACTAAAATAATGATAGAAATAATAACCGAGTGCAGGATATGATTGCCCGGAATATGACTGTGCAGGAACTAAGAACATAGGTTGTGGTCCGTTTTCGGCTACAGATCACATTTCAGGCGTTGTTTAGATTGGAATACCTCGATGTTGTCCCTCCATAATCTCATACTTACACCCCTAATTTTCAGTAGTGTTTTTGCCTCCAAAGAACTTGATTAAATTCTGCCATTTTTTATTTTACTAAAAGAGGCCCGTTAATCATTGTGTAAATCCCCCGAAATGCCTTTCTATCTGTGATTCATTGGGGAACTTTAATTGTGGATGACTCATTTGGATGGAGGGAAACTTTGACAAAAAGAGCACAAACGTTTATGCAAATTTTTCAAAACCCAACAGATTTTCACTCCATCCTTTCATTAGTGGAAGTGAAATGTTCCTTAGTCTTTTTATGTCCCTGTGTGAACCATTCACTTGTGTAAATTGGTCTGGTATAACATTTAGTCAGAAGACATATCTTTTTTATTTAACTAGGCAAGCCAGATACAATGACGGCCTGGAAAAAGGCCTCCTGCGGGGATGGGGCTGGGATTAAAAATACATGAAATAAAAATATATGACAAAACGCACATCACAACAAGAGAGACAACACAACACTATATATTATTTATTTCACCTTTATTTAACCAGGTAGGCTAGTTGAGAACGCGTTCTCATTTGCAACTGCGACCTGGCCAAGATAAAGCATAGCAATTCGACACATACAACAACACAGAGTTACACATGGAATAAACAAACATACAGTCAATAACACAGTAGAACAAAGAAAACAAAAAGTCTATATACAATGAGTGCAAATGAGGTAAGATAAGGGAGTTAAGGCAATAAATAGGCCATGGTGGCGAAGTAATTACAATATAGCAATTAAACACAGGATATAAATAGAGACCTAAGACAAAAACATAGCATGGTAGCAACACAACATTGCAGCATGGTAGCAACACAACATGGCAGCAGCACAAAACAGGGTACAAACATTATTGGGCACAGACAACAGCACAAAGGGCAAGAAGGTAGAGACAACAATACAACATGCAAAGCAGCCACAAGTGTCAGTAAGAGTGTCCATGATTGAGTCTTTGAATGAAGCGATACAGTTAAAACTGTCCAGTTTGAGTGTTTGTTGCAGCTCGTTCCATATTATTTTGTCTTGAGGTGTATATTTTTATTATAGGGATATGTTATTGATTGATGATTAGGCAGAAGTATTCTTAAGAGCGTGTATAGAACCACAACAATCAGAAGGACATGTATTGGTAGACCTCCGGACTATTGTTGTAAACATATCCCTAACGCTACTTTGGGTGACCCCAGATTAGGTGAGGGCACTGCATGTGAAAAATCATTGACTGTGCCAAGACACGCACTTGTGCATGTGGGAGTGAAATTCATTGTGAGTCTTGGCTCAGTCATGAAGAAGGTTGGAAAGGATGAATTATAGTAGGAGCTGGGGTGTGGCATAGCAGTCATCAGTGGAGACTAAGAGATACTCATTTTAAGATTCATGATTGCTTAAGTGGTT
This sequence comes from Salvelinus namaycush, assembly GCF_016432855.1. Lineage (NCBI taxonomy): Eukaryota > Metazoa > Chordata > Actinopteri > Salmoniformes > Salmonidae > Salvelinus > Salvelinus namaycush. The sequence goes on from NC_052307.1 coordinate 68,039,389, forward strand.
GCATGGATTGATGTCAGGTCTTTTGCTTGCTCAATGACCATATCCATTAGACTGGACATGTATATCATCCATTCTCTTTTCTCTCAAGGGTAATTCATCCAAAGGCTGTCATTGTAAATTAAATTTAAGGCATTTCCCCCAATAATTGTTTAGGGGTTGCTACCCTTGCCATTTTGCATATGTTGAACAGGTGGCTTCAAGAACAAGCTGGCAAAAAATAAATCTCTATTTAATCTAATTACCTTTAGTTTGAACACATCCTTTCACATGAAAACCTTTGTTCATTCCTGTGGATTGCCTTTTGAGCCGCGACAACAAGTCATTGAGATATATCAAATACAATTCTGATTTAAACAATGCCAGGGGATGTCCTCTTGTACCCGCGTTCCAAGGACAAGACTGATGGGTCTCTCAGAATATAAATCAGAGTAGAGTTGAAAGGGGCTGGTGGCTGACCCGTGGTTTACAGGATCTGCATTTGAGCCATTCCCACCACCAGCAGCAGCATGCCAAGCATTTTACAACCCCCTGCACACAAGGCATGTGGCAGAAATAGCCCTCTCACTAGACTGCAGTAAAAAGAGCTGAGGTGCTAGGGCAGTAAGGTGGTATGTTATCTGGTCCCAGACAGACAGATAGCAGCAGCAAGGCATGTAGTTCTGTAGTATCAGGATACAGTTATAATACAGCAAAGGGGAAACACAGTGGGGTACTGGCACTGAGGTATACTATGTTGTGTTTGCCAGTCATAGTACAGGAAGAACATGTACTGTACTTCCTCGCACAGATAAGTGACACATTTATCTCTCGAACTCTGAACATGCTGAAAATGCTCTTTCTCGGGCAAGAGTTGAGGGAAGTCAGATAAGCAGTTCATGATGTGTACTTGAAGATAGTAGCTGTTTTGGTGTGTTCTGTGAATTTAACTTTTTAGCTAACATGGAAATGACATGATTAAGTTCATCTGATAGGGTTAATATAATGATATGGGTGGACTCTCTTGCAAGTCACTTGGTTGGCCTCGTACCACTTTGATGATGATAATAATAATAATAATGGATTGGATTTGAATGCTCACACCTGTGTCGTATCATTGTAATTTCTAAAGTAACAATATTGTATAAACATTTTGTTAGCTAATAATTATGTTAGTGGAATAGTGACTGTTGTCTGTGGTGACATCTTTTTTGTGGCCTATAAAACCAACTCTAAGTAGATTGGGGCTTGATCAGTACATGGATGGGAGGAGGCAATGGAAAGAAGCACTGTACTTGGGATAGAACCATGGAATACTTTCCAAACTGTTTAACATCCTACAGTGGAATCTTGCCGCAGAAACCACACAGATAATCAAACACAGTGGAATATCTCTGTTGCCCTCATAAGGCTTTGGTGTCCTGATAGGAAAAGGAGTCCAAAGTTCCCTTCTTCATTGAGACCCCCTGGCGTGGAAGCAAACTGACTGTGCACTGACATGCTACCTCTGTTATTTTCCCCATGCAGCCACCTGTCTCTGCAGGTTGCTCGCAGGCCAGTCTGTTGGAAAGGCGAAAGAGATGAGACCTGACTTATTGCGGGGGGGGGCTCGTAGTGTGTCTACAGTAGATATCGGAGCGGCCCTTTGCCCATACTGGGAACAGCAACAGCTGACAGGGGTGAGGGAAGACTCCCAAAAGAGGAGGGTGACAATAGAGCTGCAGAGAACTGGCATGCCTTTCCAGACACTGGACTTCATCCACTGCTCTTATTCATAGTTTTTCCCTAGCAACACCTAAGGAATTTGTTTTTAACTTTATATACTATTGGGACCATTAGGCCTCAATATAGAATTTGGAAATAAGTATGGACTCTTTCCATTTGTGAGAAAACAAAGTTAATAACAAGTTTATATTAAACATTGTATGATACAGCATCATATTAATGTAATTTATGTACACTATACTGTGTCTCGGGGTCTGTGTCTGTCTCAAGTACTAGATACAGTATATTCATGTCCAAATTACAAAAATCCCAAAAGAAACGACTGTGCAGACGTCTCTCTTGGCTGCTCCAGAATGCAACCGTTCAGGGGCCTCACCCTTTGGCAGGCTGCAGTGTTGATCTGGTTGCCAGGCAGCAGCGAGCCTCAGCAGTGGAATGAAGCTTTCTGAGGGAGATGTGGAGGAGAGAAGAGCAGAGAGGCTGGGTAGGGAAGGCTATTTTCAGGAATGAACTCAACCAGAGGGACCATGATTAATATACAGCTAACTTAGGTTAAGTCTTAACATATTCCTTCTGGGAAGATATGGGTTAGATATATTACATTTCACTAACCTAATAAACCTTTTGGAGTTAAGTCCAGTTAGATGGATTTTACCAACTGCAGGGCAGAGGTACAGTAGTAGTTTGTAGAGACACTGACTCCAGGTACAGGAAGCCTTAGTGAAAGCTCTCTTCATCTGAAGCATTACAGCCACCACCCCACTGTCAGAGAGGGTGGGGTGGTGGTCTCTTCCAGTGTTCTGTGTTGTTATGCAGCTATTAACAGATGTGGCTGTGCTTTCATATCATAAGGTAGGGCAGGGGGCTAACAGGACTCTGGGGGAGTGGTTGGGTGAGCAGGGCCTCCTTTGTCCTCCACTTGTCTGGACATTCCTTAGTCAGAGTTGTGCTGCCTGTGTTTGTTGGGACTGCAGCAGAAGCGGTGCTGTGTAGATTAATTACCTAAGCACCAACGCTCCCCATCCTAATAGCAACCGTAAAGATCTATCAACACCAATCCACTCTTGGCGTCCCCAGCTGCTATACTGCTGAATAGAATAAAACATTTATTTAGAAATGAATCTTTGAATAACGCCTCACTTTCCCCACTTCTTCTGTCCTCCTATGTTCAGCTCTGTGCAGTTTCTGGAGAGGCACTAGACAGGGGGCCAAGAAGTCCCCCATTCTCAGAGCCAAAATGGAGACTATGGTAGAAAATACTTTTCACTGTTCATCCAAATTCAGGGAGAAACCAGACACTGCTGAAATAGAAACCTGGGCTGTATAAAAGTTCAGTCAGTTTAGGTAAAGCATGGAGTCACAGGGATTCCACCATTGACTCCTACATTGGCAGGGAGATGAGGAAGAGACACTGTTGCTTTAGAGAAGAGGGTGGTGGAAGTGACAATGTTCAGTCTGCAAAGAACATGAACAACACTGAAGTTCTATTTGCTACACCTAACAAAATAAGGCTTCAAAGTGAATTATGCAAGGTCAATTAATGTTGGTTCTTCTATGTGAGTGCATGTGTCTATTCCAATTTTCTCATTCCCTCTCTTCTGTCCAGCTCACAGGAGGTGTGGTCCTGGGCGTGGCTCTGTGGCTTCGACATGACGGCCACACCAGCAGCCTGCTAGAGTTGAAGTTTGACGGCCATCAAGCACCAACCACCTTCTTAAACAGTAAGTACTTTAACACTCTCCCTCCTTGTCTTCAGAATATACTGTACCATGCATTTAACATGGTGAATATGTGTGTTATAAACATGGTGTTGTGAGCTGGGTTCTCTCTTATTTGACACCTGGTCCATTGTGTCGTTGTACTCCCCTGGAGTGCTCAGGGACAAGGTCAAGCAGAACAAACAGTATCCCAATGCTCCACTGATCCCTCAGTGTTTTCTAAAATGGCAGATTCCACTTTTCTACTATTATGGCCAAAGTGATCAAACGTAATGGGAGTTCCTTTAGGGTTACTGAAGTAGTTTAATTAAATGATTCAAAATAGGGGTTCATTTGATTTCTGTCAATCAGGGGTGTGGGTTCATTTGGAAAAATAAATGCCATCAGTGAGGAATTGTAAATTCCCTCAGTTAACCTTTTTATGAAGGGGTTTACAGAATGAAAAGTCCCCTGTGTTATCAGGAAGAATGTAGCCTATGTTGCTCATGTAACAGTATTAACTTTAGTCCGTCCCCTCGCCCATACCCGGGCGCGAACCAGGGACCCTCTGCACACATCAACAACAGTCACCCACGAAGCATTGTTACCCATCGCTCCACAACAGCCGCGGCCCTTGCAGAGCAAGGGGAACCACTACTTCAAGGTCTCAGAGCAAGTGACGTCACCGATTGAAACGCTATTAGCGCGCACCACCGCTAACTAGCTAGCCATTTCACATCGGTTACACTCACATGTTGAGCAAGAAACATGTTTATCCAATATCTTTGTTTAGACAACTACTACCCACACATACTTCCAGTTTCAGAATAAGACTTGTGTATCTACCAAACATTTACAGGTATTTTGGTTTAGTACAAGTACTGCGACAGTAGTATTGGGTTTATACCTCACAATTCACTGAATACTATCGTTCTTGTGGCAGTCCACTATGTATGTATTCTGGACTGAGGTTGCCAGGGATTTTCCCATTGCACTAAAAAGGGAGATCCCGTCTGGTAATCGTATTATTCTTAGTTAGCAGCTGGGTGTTTTGGGCTATGACCAATTGTTCTATAGCTGCGGTCTTTATTTCTGTCTGAAAGAAGACCAAAAGCACCCTAAGCAAGGGTCGCAGCACTCTAACCCCAAATGTGTTGCGAAAGTGTCACAACAGACCAGCTATATAAAACATTCTGTCACCACCACATCCTGCATTAAGTCGTACCCATGTAACAGTATGGGTGGAATTCAAATAGAAGAAGCCATAGCGGTGTTAACGCGCTATCTCTGTTGAGAAACTGTTGCTGAGCGCACACACATTTCTTATTCTGAAAACTGTAAACATCATTTTTATGTTGTCATTTTCCTAGCCTACATTAAGGCCTTGACATGTTTTGGAGGCTTGGACAATTCTCCAGAGAGGATCAACTGTCTGTTTTTCTGACCATGACAATGATTCCACACACCAAGTGGATCAGGTTTTCAGTTTCACTATTATGTCAACTTTGATATTCTCCTGTCTCACCCCCCACTACTCCCTGTCTCTCACTAGGCCTCTCTCTCTCTCTCTCTCTCTCTCTCTCTCTCTCTGTCTCTGTCTCTGTCTCTGTCTGTCTGGGTCCTATTCCCTCCCTGTTCTTAAAGGAATCTTGGCATAATGCTGACCATGATTATATTTCTGACCTAATGGAAATCCCGTGGCTCTTAGAAACCAAGTTCTGTAAGAGGCATTTGTTAAATAGCAACAGGAAAGGGAGTAATTGATTGTTTTCGTCACATCCTCTCTTTCTTAAGGTTACGACATTAAAATCAGTCAAAACGCTTTTCTAAGTAATTTTTGTGAGTAAGACAATGATAAACACAGCCTTGTGTAGAGTTTGTGCATTCTTACACTAGGTTAATTGTTGTTTTATAAGAGACAAAAGCTCTCATTTCAGCACTGTGGTCATTCGCCTGTCATGATTAACCAGACGTTATTAACATAGATATTAGCCGACTAACATCCATCTTACCCAAGTGATATCTAACTGCATAATGCATGACATTATAATCATCTACAAGATTGTAAATTCCCAGTCATTACAAGGCATAGCTTCAAATGTAAGACCAACTTCAAATCTTTGAATGCAACTGTCTCAACAATTAAGCGATTCCGGCAAAGTGAAGACTCATTAAAATATCCTGAAATAGTCTATTAGAGGAAGGCATTACCCCACTCACTTTGTGCATGAATTTGAAAGTGTTTATGGTGTTCTTCTTGTAGTACACAATTGGTAGTGGAAGTGACACTAGTAGGTCGCTCATATGTATTATCAGCTTCCATTTTGTGTGTTTCGTTGGGTCAGAGACTGGATGCGTCCCAAATGGCACCATACTCCCTACATAGTGCACTACTTTTGGTCAGGGCCCATAAGTAATGCAATATGAAAGGAATAGGATGCCATTTGGGACATAGTCTGTGAAGTTGGAATAGAAGGGATGGTGATGGGAAGTTCCACTGTAATGGCCTGGGCAGGCCTTGACCTCATGGGGCTCCATGGACACAGCCCCCTTTGTCCCAGCCCAGTGGGTTGCCATCGATGGCTGGGGACAGCTGAAGGGGCTGCACAGCCAGGATAGCAATACCTGCTATGGAAAGGGTGGGCAAACTTTTAGTCTCGAGGGCCACATCGGGACTTTGAAATTCAATAGAATTTAAAAATGTATATATATTTATTTTTTTCCTAAGTTGTTTGTCAAAATTAATTTGGGGGCCAGAAAGCCGACAGTTATTTTAAAATATATAGGCCCATTGTAATTTCTACACATACTTTCTATCTAGTTTTAGACATCCAACAGTGGCCTGATTGAATGGGCTATAGTTTGCCCACCTCTGTGCAAGGGGATATCATAATGCTATTGATCTGCTTTGTGAGAGTAGCAGTAGGAAGTACTGCAGCCTTGCTACTGTACAACTGCATCTCAGCTCACTGGTCACCATAGCAGCACCCACCCGTAGCACGCGCTCCAGCAGGTATCTCTCACTTGTCACCCCCAAAGCCGATTCTTCCTTTGGCCGCCTCTCCTTCCAGTTCTCTGCTGCCAATGACTGGAACGAACTTCAAAAATCACTGAAGCTGGAGACTCATATCTCCCTCACTAGCTTTAAGCACCAGCTATCAGAACAGCTCACAAATCACTGCACCTTACATAGCTCATCTGTAAATAGCCCATCCAATCTACCTCATCCCCATACTGTATTTATTTATCTTGCTCCTATGCACCCCAGTATCTCTACTTGCACATTCATCTTCTGCACATTCTACCAATCCAGTGTTTAATTGCTATATTGTAATTACTTCGCCACCATGGCCTATTTATTGCCTTACCTCTCTTATCTTACCTCATTTGCACATGCTGTATATAGATTTTTCTACTGTATTATTGATTGTATGTTTGTTTATTCCATGTGTAACTCTGTTGTTGTATGTGTCGAACTGCTTTACTTTATCTTGGCCAGGTCGCAGTTGCAAATGAGAACTTGTTCTCAACTAGCCTACCTGGTTAAATAAATAAAATCTTGATACTGGATGTATGTTGTAGAAATGTTATACTTTGGAAAATAAGCAAGTAAGGACTCAAATTCATCATGCTTGATAATTGGTGATATTGTATCGATGTTGATTCATTGGAACTTTTGAAATAGTAGCTCTGTGTTCTAAAAGCAACTTTCCCAGCTAGTGATTGTGAAAGTTAAGGGATTTGTACTTGCCTATTGCTCCAGTGGTCTGTCAGTGAGAACAGATCCAGTGTATGATGTTTGCTAGTTTGAACAATTCTGGTCCAAAGTGTAAATGTTTTATGAGACAGTCTGGTTATGTTCAGATGGAACTGGGCGCCTCACCACAACACAGTACTGTATTGCAGAGAGCAAGAACCTTTGTGGCGTGCACAGGAAGTTACACACCCAGCCTCACAGGAAAAGACAAACAGACATTTGCCTTTGACCTATAACCAGATTTAACCCACATAACCCACATTACCTTACATTACGCAATCAACCCATATTGAGGAACAGAGAACGAGAGTGGATCTCAAATTAAAATAAGTGTGATTTAAATGTTACATTAACTACAACCAATAAAACCACAGTTAAATGTAATGTAATTTTGTCAGGACTTGGGTGGTACTCAGGTTCCTCTCAAGCCTTGTGAGGTTGGACAGAGGAGAGAGGTAAGAGGGTAATTCTACAGGCCCATTAAACACTCAGTGGGAGTAAACACACGGTACTATGTCCACTTTTCTGTTGATAGATTCCAGTAAAGGCCCACCCATGAGGGGAGAAGATGCCAGAAGATGCTTATTAGCGCCACCCCTGCCCCAGGAGTCTAAATTTGCACTCCCGCTCATACCTCTCGCTACCACTTCCTCTAGATAATGTCCTTTAAGTAGAGATATTATATAACAGTAATGGAGCCTGTATGGTTTATGTAACACTGAACTGCTTCCAGAGTCTGGACTCTGCATGTCTTAAAAAGCTGGTGTTCCACTATATGACCCCCAGATGCACTCCTCTGTCATGTTCAGCTCTAGTGTGGCATCACTCACACTTCACTGTCAGATACTGTGTAGTTAGTTGGCTGTGGTTGTATGACTACGTTGAGGTTACTAAAAGCAGCAAGGGATTTGTCCTGCTTCTCAGGGGGTCAAACTTGTCCGCCCTTTTGTATACTCCACATGAAATTCCTTCCTTGTGCGGTGAACTTCCTTCATAAACGTCCTCTCTCTGACCTCAATTTTCACTAGCTGCAACGTTCAAAATCTGCATTCAGAGTTGGCTTCATGAATCATCTTCCTTGTTAGGTCATTCATTTTATCATTTGTAAATTCATGTCAGAAGGGTAAACATATCACAATAAAGGAGGTAAAATGGAGGGGGAAGTGAACTTGCAATAGAAGAAACTACAGCCATTTAGCCTTGATTCGGATGAAGATGCACAATGTCCATGCAGATCTAATAAACAGTAGCCAACTGGAGCACAATCCATCCTCAGGATTTCCAATGATGTTGTGGATGTTTTCAGGGCATTATTTTAACATATATTCTCTCCAGCCACTTCAGAGATGATTAAGAGAAACCAAGAGACTGTGGTTGTTTTTCAGCAACTGGGTTTGTATGTCCTTCAACAATTTACTTGCTTGTTTGAAACATGCAAAAACAAATGGAACAGGAGAGGGACATTAACGTACACACAGCACAAAAAAGAGTAAAAATCACAGCCTGCCCATTACATAAAGTATTTTTCTCTTCAGAGCATGGTCCTTGTTGCTTTTTTTTTTTTTTTATGAAAGGAAAAAATTCCTCACCAGTCTCCTCCCTCATACTCCCCCACCCTCTTCTTGAGAAAGTTTCCCCTCTAGCCTGTTACTTTCTACTGAAGTTCAGCTTTGTCCCCATCTGTTTGTGTTTAACATCTGTGTTGCACTCTCTCCTTCCTCTTCAGCTCTGTCTACCTCCCTCTGTCCTCGTTTTCTCTTCCTCCTTCCTTTGTTTTGTCACTCCTCTCTCCACCTCCCTACCACTCTCTCTATCATCTCAATCCTCTTGTTTTTATCTTGCTCTGTCCATCTTTCTCTTTTCGCTCATGCCTATACCTTCTCCTCCTGTGATAGGCCCCACGCAGCACATCTGGGCACTCTAGCACTGGTGTGGAGAGCCTGATGTCATAGAGTGCACTGGTTCCAGAGCTGGTGTTGGACCTCATGTTTCCTCTCACTCAAGGGTCTTTCCCCTCTGAGCCAGCTGCTTGCCCAGAGATTTAATGAGATTAACAGATGCGTTAGCTTTCACAGGCATGCACACACGCATGCACATGGACACACAAGCACACACACAACTTTTCTGGAAAGTACTGTACTATCCAGTACCACGGTGCTGTATCAGTTTTCATGTGCACAGGCTGGTACAGCCTCTACATGTTTTTCCGCAGCCAAAGACACATTCAGGTAGTGACATAAGCAGTGGCTTTTCAGTTTGTACGAGGTAGCGGAGCTCACGTCACACCCGTACCGTAGAAGTTTAGAATGTAGTCTGTGGCATTGAATTTAAACTTAACACAATTATCGGTAACTGGCCTATATGGTGTACATTGGAATCTAACTTCAAGTTTAGTGTTTATTACACGCAAAGAAAGTGTATCCTCCAGAGAGACCGATAATAGTTTGAATAAAACAAGAACTGAAACACAATGAGGTCAGGAGTCAAACTTTTTCTAGATGACCTGGGGGTGGTCAGCACTTCTCCCTGTTTCTCATATAATTTCCATACAAGCAATGACCAGTGATAACTCAGTGGAAATCCATTGTACTGTATATCCTTGGTCATGCACCCAAGAACAATGTGTTTCAAATAAACATAAGATCCATTTGAAGCATCTTGTATTATTTATCTTTACCTGAAGGATTTAACACATACAGTACTTGACAAAGTGCAGTTTTCAGAATATTCTTCCGTGCCTATAATAATCAAACTAGTCAAATGATATGTACAAAAGGCAAAGAGTGAATAGTATCCTTAGAATGGGCCCCGGGTCTCTTCGGGGCACTACACTCTTAGAAAAAAGGTTTCTTCGGCCATCCCTACAGGAGAACCTGTTTTGGCTTCAGGTAGAACCCTTTTGGGGTCCAGGTAAAAACCCTTTTGGGTTCCATGTAGAGGTAGAGTTTTTTTTTTTTTACACCTTTATTTAACTAGGCAAGTCAGTTAAGAACACATTCTTATTTTCAATGACGGCCTAGGAACGGTGGGTTAACTACCTTGTTCAGGTGCAAAACGACAGATTTTTACCTTGTCAGCTCAGGGATTCAATCTTGCAACCTTACAGTTAACTAGTCCAACGCTCTAACCACCTGCTTTACATTGCACTCCACAAGGAGACTGCCTGTTACGCGAATGCAGTAAGAAGCGAAGGTAAGTTGCTAGCTAGCATTAAACTTATCTTATAAAAAACAATCAGTCAATCATAATCACTAGTTAACTACACATGGTTGATGATATTACTAGTTTATCTAGCGTGTCCTGCATTGCATATAATCGATGCGGTGTGCATTTGCGAAACAGGACTGTCGTTGCTCCAACGTGTACCTAACCATAAACATCAATGCCTTTCTTAAAATCAATACACAGAGTATATTTTTAAGCCTGCATATTTAGTTAATTATTGCCTGCTAACCTGGCTCGTTGCGAACTCTGTGAAGACTATTTCTTCCTAACAAAGACAGCCAACTTCGCCAAACGGGGGATGATTTAACAAAAGCGCATTTGCGAAAAAAGCACAATCGTTGCACGACTGTACCTAACCAGAAACATCAATGCCTTTCTTAAAATCAATACACAGAAGTATATATTTTTAAACCTGCATATTTTGCTAAAAGAAATCCAGGTTAGCAGGCAATATTAACCAGGTGAAATTGTGTCACTTCTCTTGCGTTCATTGCACGCAGAGTATATGCAAAGGTTTGGGCCGCCTGGCCCGTTGCGAACTAATTTGCCAGAAATTTACGTAATTATGACATAACATTGAAGGTTGTACAATGTAACAGGAATATTTAGACTTATGGATGCCACCCATTAGATAAAATACGGAACGGTTCCGTATTTCACTGAAAGAATAAACGTTTTGTTTTCGAGATGATAGTTTCCGGATTCTACCATATTAATGACCTAAGGCTCGGATTTCTGTGTTATTATGCTATAATTAAGTCTATGATTTGATAGAGCAGTCTGACTGAGCGATGGTAGGCACCATCAGGCTCGTAAGCATTCATTCAAACAGCACTTTTGTGCGTTTTGCCAGCAGCTCTTTGCAATGCTTCAAGCATTGCACTGTTTATGACTTTAAGCCTATCAACTCCGGTTACACCAGCCTAATGTCAGATGTGAAATGGCTAGCTAGTTAGCGGGGTGCGCGCTAATAGCGTTTCAAATGTCACTTGCTCTGAGACTTGGAGTAGTTGTTCCCCTTGCTCTGCATGTGTAACTAACAGTATAACTTTAAACTGTCCCCTCGCCCCGACACGGGCGCGAACCAGGGACCTTCTGCATACATCAACAACTGACACCCACGAAGCATCGTTACCCATCGCTCCACAAAAGCCGCGGCCCTTACAGAGCAAGGGGCAACACTACATCTAGGTTTCAGAGCAAGTGACGTAACTGATTGAAACGCTACTAGCGCGTACCCGCTAACTAGCTAGCCATTTCACATCCGTTACACATGGGTAATGCTGCTTCGAGGGTGGCTGTTTTTCGATGTGTTCCTGGTTCGAGCCCAGGTAGGAGCGAGGAGAGGGACGGAAGCTATACTGTTACACTGGCAATACTAAAGTACCTATTAGAACATCCAATAGTCAAAGGTATATGAAATACAAATCGTATAGAGAGAAATAGTCCTATAATAACTACAACCTAAAACTTCTTACCTGAAAATATTGAAGACTCATGTTAAAAGGAACCACCAGCTTTCATATGTTCTCATGTTCTGAGCAAGGAACTTAAACGTTAGCTTTCTTACATGGCACATATTGCACTTTTACTTTCTTCCCCAACACTTTGTTTTTGCATTATTTAAACCAAATTGAACATGTTTCATTATTTATTTGAGGCTAAATTGATTTTATTGATGTATTATATTAAGTTAAAATAAGTGTTCATTCAGTATTGTTGTAATTGTCATTATTACAAAAAAAAATATATATATAAATCGGCCGATTTTAATTGGTATCGGACTTTTTGGTCCACCAATAATCGGTATCGGCGTTGAAAAATCATAATCGGTCGACCTCTAGTTCCATGTAGAACCCTCTGTGGAAGAGGGTTCTACATGGAATCAAATAGGGTTCTTCAAAGGGTTCCACTATGGAGTCAGCCGAAGAACCCTTTTAGGTTCTAGATAGACAAAAAGGTGCTAAGAGTGTAGGTCACCATTCATCCACTATGAGTGAGGTCAGAGTAGGTCACATCAGGGGCTCTGATGTTTGGAACCTCTTGATTAATCAACCAGAAGAAAGACTATTTACCTCAGACCAAAGCCTACACTATTTCACCATATTTGTAATTACACATATTATTTGTGTTTTAACATTTACAATTTTTGGTAATAATAAAAAGATCCAGTTTGGTTGAAATGCCCTTTTCTTCCCAATGGAAAGACTGTGTAGGCTCTGTTCACTCTTCCCTCTAATTTAGTGGTATCCAATTATGTCTTATGGTAGCAACCATGTTCTCACTAGTACACAAGTGGGTAGGAAGGATGATTCAAACGTTGGTCATATGAAATCTAGAGAGCTACCATGTGTCATCAGTGCCACCGCTTCCCACAAGAAAAAAAACATGTTTTTGCTGCTCACCACAGGTCACAAATACAAAAATGTTGAGTTTTCTCTGAGGCTGTTTGGATTATCCAACTGAGGCCTCCAGACTAGTCTGCGGTTTTAGCCAACCAGTTGACTCTCAGAGCAACATTTTTAGAACTTGTATATAGATGAAAACTAAGATGAAAGGAAATACATTGTTGATAATGCATAGATTGGTCAAATGCATGAACGGATGGATATATCTCAAACAAGTGGTAAAGAAAAGGGAAAGAGAGAGAAGGGCGTGATACTGCATCGACCCACTGCTAAACATGCCGGTCACGCCCCTGTTTTGTTCTGATGATGTCATGGTAAGGGATGGCTGAGCAGCGCTCGTAAAAAGCTCCCCATCCGTGATTCAATTCCCCCGCCGCACAGCCACAATCAAGGAAATTGAAGGAGCACTTGGTCAGCCTCCAAGCCATCGATTTTTAAATGAGCCAGGCGAGCAGGCAGGAGAGAGGCGCTGTTCTGGCTGTCTGTGTCCCTTCACTGGAATATGAGGGGATGGGAGAGGACGAGAATCCAATAAGCTTTGCGATTACATTATACAGGACAAAAAAAAACATGAACCCAAATCGTGACCAGGCCCCTCCCTGTATCTATCAAGGACAGAGTAAAGGGATGGAATGGCAGTGTAGTCTGTGGGGTGTGGGTGGAGGTCTTAAGGATGATGGATGGGGAGAGGGAGAGGGAGAGATCATAGGAGACAGTGGCATACAGTACCCCTATTAAAAGCCCAGTATAGGGTCTCAAGCAAGGATGTGTTTTTCCCCAAGTTGGTTTATCAAAATTGGTACCGTAATACTTTGCATAAAGCCCCCATGAATTGAATTTCTGAGAGAGAAAGGGGACAAGAAAGAGAAGAGGCCTGTAAACTAAAGCATAACAAAATGACTTTCTTGAGCCAAAAATGAACATATTGTCTGTGGTTAGTCAGTCATTTCTACCCCGGTCTGCATTCACTGTTCAGCTGATAAATTGGTGCCACACAGCTCACCTCACACCAGCCCTATCTTCTCGGAACTACTATCCCCGCAAAACGTCAGGGCTGTCGTCATTGAAACAAAACTGAACAATAATGTTACGTGCCTTGGGAAGCGGTGGCTCAGGCAACTGTTGGACCACATGCTAAAGTTTAATGATGACGTCACAGGAAGTGTATATTATCACCTAAACCCCCTGATTGACATTCAGTGTGAGGCCCTAGGCATTAAATGCATAGTGGGACTATTTCTAAGCGCAGGTTTTATGATTGAATTTATGGGTAAAATCAGTCCAGCACACCAAGGTCAGTAGAGCTACCCTGGGTTTCCATGCTTACCATGCTAGCCCTGTCTGAGCATCTGATGGATGAACACAAGGCATGATGGAAGGGGCTAATGAAATCTGACCACACCAAGGAGCTGTAAAAACAAAACATGCACAGCTTGGCGAGAGACAACTTTGATATATTATAAACCTTTCAACTGAAAACAAAATATCCTTCCCCACTCCTGCATTCTCTTCAATTCTTATGCCATATGTTCTTCATAAGAATAACATTTATCTACAATGTTTGGATGTGTCTTGACACGAGACATGAATGCTTATTGCATTGGATTGAGAGCCAAGCACCTTGTGTAAATAACTGCAAAGTTTCCATATTTAGGCAGAATTAAAACATGCTAAACCAAATAAATAACACCAACTCATGCCACCTGGTGATAGTTAAGATGACTGCACTTATCATAAAGGAGTAAACACACTAGCAATGTTCTGTAGAATATTGACTAATGACAAAATTGTCTTTGTTTATTCTCTCTCCATTTCTATTTTAGGTGTTCACATCCTGATCGCTGTTGGCGCAGTGATGATGGTTGTCGGGTTCCTCGGCTGCTATGGTGCCATTCAGGAGTCTCAGTGTCTTCTTGGAACAGTGAGTCATACAGACAGAACACCATGCAGCAAAGAGTCACTTGTATGTGGTCTAGCCAGCCCATTCCCAGCTATCCCCTAAATTGTCCACTGAATGAATGGCTTTGTTTTCCTCCAGTTCTTTGCCTGCTTGGTGATCCTGTTCGCTTGTGAGGTGGCAGCTGGAATCTTTGGATTCATGCACAAAGATTCGGTGAGGACACATACAAATTCTGATCTTACACACAGAAACACATTGCACACACACACACACACACACAAAAACAAAATGTATATTGAAACACAGCGTAGCATACAGTACTACATGATCGAGTTAAAAGCCATTGATAATGTCAGTGTGGCTCTAATGTGATCATGACAAAGTAACTGAGGGTGGAATAACCACATTCAGTTATTCCTTCAGAGTTCCATATCTGTCATAACCTGACCAGACACATCCTGTCCTTTTGGTTGTAGATTTCCAAAGAGCTGATTACCTTCTATGACAATGTTTATGAGAACTCTGTAGTAAACACTATAACAGACCAGGACAAGGACAAGAAACAGGCTGCCGCTGCTGTGCTGAAGGTCTTCCATGAGACGGTAAGTCAAGCTCATACTTAAACTAAAAGAAAAACTGTCCAAAACTCACTTGTAAGCTGATTTTAAACACACGGTAAAGTGAATCTCATAGCAACATCCAAACAGACACACATCTCACTAATAAAGCTCCACTAACACGTGCCTTTTTCTTTTAGTTGGAATGCTGTGGTAGGGGCATCAGCAACGCGTTCACTACGTTAATCACCCAAGGTTTTACAGACATGTGCCCCAAGTCAGTCTCCGCTACCACTACAGTAAGTACTCTAGGGCCAACTATGAGGACAATACAGAATGTTGGTTATATAGTGCATAAGCCACAAAATACAATTTTGACTCGTGTTATTTTGTTTGACAGGACTGCCATGGAAAAATCAGGGAGCTCTTTAACGAGAAGGTTTACCTGATTGGCATCGCTGCCCTGATAGTTGCTATTATTATGGTGAGTATCATGAGAGTATGTAGCTTGTGTGGAAGTGTAGCTCATACAAGATAAGGGATCCTTGGCATCTCTATGAAGAGACCCATAATGCCCCTCTCATTTCTTTGTTCTCTCCTGTCAGATCTTTGAGATGACCTTTAGTATGGTCCTGTGCTGTGGGATCCGCAACAGCCCGGTGTACTAAAGTCCAGAGGGAAGAAGCAAGGGCTAGTGACCTCTGGAGATACTAGCCAATGACTGAAGGAAAATATTTATCTTCCTTTTTTGTTTTTATAGCCTGTCACTTCCTCAAATAGTTGCTTGCCAAGTTTGTCAGTTGTACAAGATCAAAAATGCATCTTCTCACACAGTTTTTGATAATGCGGTACCAACTATTCTTGTCAGTCACAGATAGCTGTTCAATATTTTGACTAATGTTAGTCTGTACAAAATGTTGAGGTTTACATTGGCATGGCATTTAAACACACACACACACACACACATGAGTACAGATCCTGGAATTATCTTGTTTTAATTGTAAAGTATTGCTACTTTGCTGGAGTCCAAAACATTGTATTCTGTTGGTTTATCAATCTTTTTTCAAATGTATATGTATAAACTGTATATATTTGCAGTGCTTTATGACTGGCAAGCATGGATATTGTATTGAATCCCTTCTCCCCACATTTTTCTGCACTCACTGCTTGTCTGCCTGACTTTTCTCCATAGACAACAACCAGAAAGAAACAGTGAATGGATACTATTGATTTGTCTGTCCCATCTAAAACCAAGATAATAGAGGTGATAGTTTCCCCTGTGCTTTTATAACACCTACCAATCTAAGCCATAAAGAGACCCCATGCCTCCAAGCCTTATGAGTGGAATGTCCCATCCTCCCCAACAACACCTTGTTCTTGTAAAACTACATTGAATGTCCTGTCCTTAACCTATTGCTGTGTACTATGCATACCTACAGAAGCTTCACCTCCTAGGCTGGCGCAGCGGACAAACGCACTGCAGTGCTGAGGCGACACTACAGCATGGGGTTCGAACCCAGACACAACCGGCCGTGACCGGGAGCCCCATAGGATGGCGCAATTGGCCCAGTGCCGTCTGGGGTAGGGGAAGGTTTGGCTGGTGGGGCTTTCCTTGGCTCATCTTGCTATAGCGACTCCTTGTGACAGGTCTGGATGCCTGCAAGCTGACTCCAATCATCAGTTGAACAGTATTTCCTCTGACACATTGGTGCAGCTGACATCTGGGTTAAGAGAGCAGTGTAATAAGAAGTAGGCAGCCAGGCTGGTCATGTTTCGGAGGACGCATGACTCAACCTTCACCTCTCCTGAGCGAGCCCGTTGCAGAGATGAGCCAAGGGACCTAATACGGGGTAAAAAATACGCTGGGCCTGGTTAGTACTTGGTCGGGAGACCGCATGGGAATACCAGCTGCCATAAACGCAAAAAAAAAAAATTGTCACCTTCAGCCGTTCAAACAAATCTAGTTTATTTTCAAAGAATCCTTTTTATGCCTGCTTGTTATACTCTAACAGTCAAACATCTTATTATGCTGGGACTTGCCGGACAATGTTGTATCTGTGCTGTATGATGATACTGTATAATACCACTGACCATGCAGTTGTGAGAGGTTGTGTTTGTGTCAGGAAGTCAAATACTGGCCATGTTAACAAGTCAAGTCCACGACCAACCCACCACTAGGGGGCAGACCTGTTGTGATGCTTCATGGTATTCCATTGCTATGGTTCCAAAGCCAGGGGGAGCTCTTGTCATACATTCTTGCTCCACTGTGACTTTGGTTGCCTGCTCAACTGCAAAGCACTTCTTACCAGTTCCATTTCGATCTTCAGCTTCCCTTCAGAGTTCACAGATTTGAATCTGATCCATTAGATGGCTAGGTGGAGCTATCATCCTATTATCTACACCCATCCAGTCCTTTCAGATCTGTTAACACTGAAGGGGTAGGGGCTAGGGACTGAAAAGGAACCAGGCCCTTAACATTCACCTATATACACACATAAGCACTTAAACACTCACACATACTCACTCCATCATTTGTGTAGTCCTACATAATAGACTGTATGGCTTTCTAAGCCAACCAAAACCTAGTCTTGTTAACACATAATGCCTATGCTGATATATGGTTAAGTGTCTTGTATCATGTACAGCTATATATTATTGTACTAATGACCATGTAAAGACAATGTAGCTATGCCTTTCATTGTGATATTTTGTCTGGTACGTTGTCAAAAGAAAAATGGGTGTCGGCTTCAGTGGCAGTGTGCAGGACTGAGAAATCAGTTGAGTTACTAAAGGTTGGGAAGATTAGCAACATGGCTGTATATGCTGTACAACACAAAGGTGAAAGAACAATGCCAGCAAAAGAGTGTCTCTCTTTAGTATCTATGTCACTGCC
The DNA here is from genome assembly GCF_016432855.1 of Salvelinus namaycush. Lineage (NCBI taxonomy): Eukaryota > Metazoa > Chordata > Actinopteri > Salmoniformes > Salmonidae > Salvelinus > Salvelinus namaycush. The sequence goes on from NC_052307.1 coordinate 68,057,527, forward strand.
CTACTGTAAAAACACTATACACAATGTAGTGACTTGAGACTCAATAGCCCACTGCCACTTAAATCTGTGCCCTTTCTCCTGTTTTAGATTTTGGTTTTGTTGCCCAAGTATTAAGGGATTAAATGTATTTTACAAATAATGCATGATGTCCATTACTTTATTTTTTATTCTCTATTCATTGTTAGTATAAGGAACAACCTGTCTTTTTCACATCTTATACAGTACATGAGTTGTTAAAATCCTTAACATATCCTTGACAGGTAGGCCCTATGTGACAGTGTTCTCTATTATAGGCTAGAGAGGAAATGTCTAAGTGTTAAACCAGAGTTGTATTTCTTCACCCTAATTCCATAAAAATAGAATTCCTGTTTACCCAGTTATATGGATATAGAGAGAAACATCTATGGATTCAAAAAGTCACCACGATTGGTCATAATTTGTATTTGATCTGTGGGTTTAGACAGAAAATCAAGATATGATCAAACACTGAGGAGAAAATAATTATATACTGAGCATAAACAGAAAGCTTTTTTCTCATTTTTTTCACAAATGTGTTTATATCCCTGTCAGTGAGCATTTCTCCTTTGCCAAGATAATACATCCACCTGTCAGGTGTGGCATATCAAGAAGCTGATTGAACAGCATGATCATTACACAGGTGCACCTTGTGCTGGGGACAATAAAGGCCACTCTAAAATGGGTAATTTTGTCACACAACACAATGCCAACATGCTGACTGCAGCAATGTCCACCAGAGCTGTTGCCAGAGAATTGAATGTTCATTTCTCTACCATAAGCTGCCTCCAACGTCGTTTTAGAGAATTTGGCAGTGCGTCCAACCGGCCTCACGACCAGAGACCACGTGTAACCACTCCAGCCCAGGATCTCCACATCTGGCTTCTTCACCTGCGGGATCGTCTGAAACCAGCGACAAGTACAGCTGATGAAACTGAGGGGTGTTTTTGTCTGTAATAAAGCCATTTTGTGGGGTACCCATGGCTGCGCCCCTGCCCATGTAAAATCCATAGACCAAGGCCTAATGATTTATTTAAATTGATTGATTTCCTTATATGAACTGTAACTCAGTAAAATAGTTGAAATTGTTGCATGTTGCGTTTATATTTTTGTTCAGTATAAATTATCAATAGTTACTTGTACACTTAGTATACCAAACATTAGGAACACCTTCCTAATATTCGTTGGGGCATGAACTCCACAAGGTGTCGAAAGCGGATGCTGGCCAATGCTGACTCTAATGCTACCCACAGTTGTGTCAAGTTGACTGGCTGTCCTTTGGGTGGTGGACATTTCTTGATACACACGGGAAACTGTTGAACCCAGCAGCATTGCAGTTCTTGACACAAACCGGTGTGACTGGCACCTACTACCATACCCCGTTCAAAGGCACTTAAATCTTTTGTCTTGCCCATTCACCCTCTGAATGGCACACACATGGCCCTGGGTCTGAACCCCGCCCTGTGCAACTGGATCCTGGACTTCCTGATGGGCCGCCCCCAGGTGGGAAAGGTAGGAAACAACTCCACTACGCTGATCCTCAACACAGGGGCCCCACAAGGGTGCGTGCTCAGCCCCCTCCTGTACTCCTTGTTCACCCATGACTGTTCACCTCTACTCAATCATCAAGTTTGCAGATGACACAACAGTCGTAGGCCTAATTACCAACAATGGCGAGACAGCCTACAGGGAGGAGGTGAGGGCCCTGGCAAAGTGGTTCCAGGAAAATAACATCTCCTTCAATGTCAACAAAATGGAGCTGATCGGGGACTTCAGGAATCAACAGAGAGAGCACGCCTTTATTCACATCAACGGGACCGCAGTTGAGAAGGTGAAAAGCTTAAAGTTCCTCTGCTTACACATCACTGACAATCTGAAATGGTCCACCCACACAGACAGTATGGTGAAGAAGGCGCAACAGCGCCTATTCAACCTCAAGAGGCTGAACATTTTTGGCTTGGCCCCTAAGACCCAAACAAACTTTTACAGATGTACAATTGAGAGCATCCTGTCAGACTGTATCACCACCTGGTACGGAAACTGCACCGCCCGCAACCGTAGGGCTCTCTAAAGTGTGGTGTGGTCTGCCCAATGCATCACCGGGGGCACACACTGCCTGCCCCCCAGGACACCTACAGCACCCGATGTCACAGGAAGGGCAAAAAGATAATCAAGGACATCAACCACCGGAACCACAGCCTGTTCATCCCCCTGTCATCCAGAAGGCGAGGTCAGTACAGGTGCATCAAAGCTGGGGCAGAGAGACTGAAAAATAGCTTCTAACTCAAGGCCATCAGACTGTTAAATAGTCATCACTTGCCGGCTACCACCCGGTTACTCAAACCTACACCTTAGAGGCTGCTGCCCTATATACATAGACATGGAATCACTGCCCACTTTAAATGGAACACTAGTCACTTTAGTGATGTTTACATACTGGTTTACTCATTTCATATGTATGTACTGTATTCTACTGTATTTTAGTCAAAGCCACTCTGATATTGCTCGTCCTAATATTTATATATTTCTTAATTCCATTCTTTTACTTTTAGATTTGTTTGTATTATTGTGAATTGTTAGATACTACTGCACTGTCGGAGCTAAGAACACAAGCATTTCGCTACGCCCGCAATAACATCTGTTAAATATGTGTATGTGACCAATAAAATGTTATTTTATTTGACACGATCCATGTCACAATTGTCTCAAGGCTTAAAAATGCTTCTTTAACCTGTCTCCTCCCCTTCATCTACACTGATTGAAGTGGATTTAACAAGTGACATCAATAAGGGATCATTGCTTTCATCTGGATTCACCTGGTCAGTCTGTCATGGAAAGAGCAGGTGTTCCTAATGTTTTGTATAGTCATTGTATACAGTATCTTGTGATGGTATTCAATTGCTACAAAACATGAATGAGGCTTTTTAGAGCATGCTAGCAAGGAATCTGCCACTATGGATTACTTTCTAGGAATCTGCCACTATGGATTACTTTCTAGGAATCTGCCACTATGGATTACTTTCTAGGAATCTGCCACTATGGATTACTTTCTAGGAATCTGCCACTATGGATTACTTTCTAGGAATCTATATAAACGAATGCATAGCACTCTCCAACACAATTATTATCCTTGATATGTTTTCCACTTCTTTATTCAAGTCACTCAAGATCCATCTATTAAACTCAATTTGTTTGTAAATTACAATACTTAGATCTATTAGTTAGGACAGGCTTCTGTGTTGATGTGAACTATGACCTCAGATCCTAAAGTCTTGGGAAGATCTGATGTAGCCTCGGTGGGGCTGGGACCAGGGTTGAGTAAGTCTAGATGTCCACACTAACATGTACAGTCCTGAGTGTAAAGATAAGCAGACCTTTACCGAGGACCAACTAGCAATCCTATTGGCTAGAGCAGGATAACGCAAACGCTCAGCCAATAAAGATCTGCTCATTAGGCAGGCATAGAGAGAGTACTGAAATAGCCTACTCAAGTAGAAGTATTGTTATTTTTATGAAATTTTACTCAAGTAAAAGTAAAATTACTGGTGTAAAAAAAGTAAAAGTAAAAAGTACTCAGTGTACAAGTAATTGAGTTAATTTTAAAATGAAAATATTGACCTTCATAATTAGCTAATGTTACCTGAATGTTGTTACACATGATCTTTTCCATGCGTAACATTTTTAAAAGGAAGAGAGGAAATTATTCTATAGTAGGAACTACGTTCATTTATTTTATGAGTTGCAACAAGGCACATATGTATGTAAAAAAATAAGGATTTGTTAAAAATATACTTCTAACATTTTAAAATAAATTAAACATCAAATGTATTGATAAATAAAAATCTACAAAAAATTCAGTGAATAAACAATAATGTTGCCAGTCTTCAATATATTTCAGACTCCAGAAATAAACGTTTCTAATTCTTTCACCCATTCAATTGCTCATTCACCCCTCTGTTACTTGTTTGTTACTTGTCCATGTGACCAGCTGACATTCACTCACTCACCCATTCACCCTCACTCACTCAGTCCCTCTTTCCTCACTAACTCACTCACTGACTTAAAGAAAAACTATTTCACTTACTCACCAGGGGTGAAAAGAGTACTGATTTGGAAAAATACTGAAAAAAGTACAAGTACTTAGAAAAACTACTCAATTACAATAACAAGAGTAGTTAATTAGTTACTTTACACCTCTGTCATTAGGACACCTCAACTCACCCTCTTGGGGGAGAGGCACGTTGGCCGTCCTCAGCCGGGATTTAAGGCCTCGCTGTAAGGATGAAGAGGATGATTCTTCACATACCAGAACAGTTTAAAACCTCTTTGGGATAGGGGGCGGTATTTTGACCTCTGGATGAAAAGCGTGCCCAAAGTAAACTGCCTGCTACTCAGGCCCAGGAGTTAGGATATGCATATAATATATTTGGTAGATTTGGATAGAAAACACTCTAAAGTTTCTAAAACTGTTAAAATAATGTATGTGAGTATAACAGAACTGAAATGGCAGGCGAAACCCAGAGGTTAAATCATTCCCAAAAAATGTTTTTTCATCCTACCACTGATTTCAATGGCTGGCACTTTTATAATAGGGTGCAATCGTGCTCCGTTGCAGTTCCTAGGGCTTCCACTAGATGTCAACAGTCTTTAGAAAGAGTTTCAGGCTAGTTTTTGGAAAAATGAGGGTGAATAAGTAGTTTTTCTAATGGCTCCCATTTTGGCTGTAGTGTTTCCATGCGCATGGCCGAGATAGCGTGTTCTTCTTCTCCAGTAAAGACAATAACGATTCTCCATCTTAAATTGTATTATTTATTTGCGTAATAGGGTACCTAAGGATTGATTGTAAACGTTGATTGATTTGTTTGGATAAGTATATTGGTAACGTTTGGGATTCATTTTGTATGCATTTTGACCGCTGGAAACCGAGTGGATTATTGACTGAAGCGCACCAGGTAAACTGAGTTTTTATGGATATAAAGAAAAAATGTATCGAACAAAAGGACCATTTGTAATGTAACTGAGACCTTTTGGAGTGCCAGCAGAAGAAGATCTTCAAAGGTAAGGCATATATTATATCGCTATTTCTGACTTTCGTGTCGCAACTCCCTGGTTGAAAATGATTTGTTATGCATTTGTGTGCTGGAGGCTGTCCTCAGATAATCGCATGGTTTGCTTTCGCCATAAAGCCTTTTTGAAATATGACACCTTGGCTGGATTAACAACAAGTTCAGCTTTATTTTGATGTATTGCACTTGTGATTTCATGAAAGTTTAATATTTATAGTAATTTAATTGGAATTTGGCGCTCTGCCATTTCACCGGATGTTGGCCAGGTGGGACGCTACAGTCCCACCTATCCCCAGACCCATTAGGGAATAAAGACCAGGCAAACTCCAAGAAAACCTCTAACACTACCTAAGTGAGGACAAGATTCTATGTGGTCCATGTTGTACCGAAGAATCTCACTTAATGAGAGTACTCTAATGTCATGGGTCCATCTTATGTTTTGGGTCCATTTCATAGTACATTTTAATCATAGACAAGGGTAGGGAATTATAGATTCTGGACCTGCACATAGGGGACAATGCCTACCATTGATCAAACTCCAAGACTAAAGGTAACAATGGGAACCAGCTGGCTTCATGCGCTCATGGCTTTGGGGCCATGGCTTTTTATCATTACTGTCTGTACACGCCGCAGTGGATCTGTCCCACTCTCCCCAACAAAGTGTTTTTCTTGTTTAGTTCTCACCTCAATGAAGGCTCTATATACAGTTGAAGTCGGAAGTTTACATACACCTTAGCCAAATACATTTAAACAGTTTTTCACAATTCCTGACATTTAATCCTAGTAAGAATTCCCTGTCTTAGGTCAGTTAGGATCACCACTTTATTTTAAGAATGTGAAATGTCAGAATAAAAGTAGAGAGTGATTAATTTCAGGTTTTATTTCTTTCATCACATTCCCAGTGGGTCAGAAGTTTACATACACTCAATTAGTATTTGGTAGCATTGCCTTGAAATTGTTTAACTTGGGTCAAACGTTCGGGTAGCCTTCCACAAGCTTCCCACAATAAGTTGGGTGAATTTTGGCCCATTCCTCCTGACAAAGCTGCTGTAACTGAGTCAGGTTTGTAGGCCTCCTTGCTCGCACACACTTTTTCAGTTCTGCCCACAAATGTTCAACAGGATTGAGGTCAGGGCTTTGTGATGGCCACTCCAATACCTTGGCTTTGTTGTCCTTAAGCCATTTTGCCACAACTTTGGAAGTATGCTTGGGGTCATTGTCCATTTGGAAGACCCATTTGCGACCAAGCTTTAACTTCCTGACTGATGTCTTGAGATGTTGCTTTAATATATCCACATAATTTTTCTGCCTCATGATGCCATCTATTTTGTGAAGTGCACCAGTCCCTCCTGCAGCAAAGCACCCCCACAACATGATGCTGCCACCCCCGTGCTTCACGGTTGGGATGGTGTTCTTCGGCTTGCAAGCGTTCCCCTTTTTCCTCCAAACATAACGATGGTCATTATGGCCAAACAGTTCCCTTTTTGTTTCAACAGACCAGAGGACATTGCTCCAAAAAGTATGACCTTTGTCCCTATGTGCAGTTGCAAACCCTAGACTGGCTTTTTATGGTGGTTTTAGAGCAGTGGCATCTTCTTTGCTGAGCGGTCTTTCAGGTTATGTCGATATAGGACTCGTTTTACTGTGGATATAGATACTTTTGTACCTGTTTCCTCCAGCATCTTCAAAAGGTCCTTTGCTGTTGTGGGATTGATTTGCACTTTTCGCACCAAAGTACGTTCATCTCTAGGAGACAGAATGTGTCTCCTTCCTGAGCGGTATGACGACTGCATGGTCCCATGGTGTTTAAACTTGCGTACTATTGTTTGTACAGATTAGCGTGTTACCTTCAGGTGTTTGTAAATTGCTCCCAAGGATGAACCAGACTTGTGGAGGTCTACAATTTTTTTTCTGAGGTCTTGGCTGATTTCTTTTGATTTTCCCATGATGTCAAGCAGAGAGGCACTGAGTTTGAAGGTAGGCCTTGAAATACATCTACAGGTACACCTCCAATTGACTCAAATGATGTCAATTAGCCTATCAGAAGCTTCTAAAGCCATGACATCATTTTCTGGAATTTTCCAAGCTGTTAAAAGGCACAGTCAACTTAGTGTATGTAATCTTCTGATCCACTGTAATTGTGATACAGTGAAATAATCTGTCTGTAAACAATTGTTGGAAAAATTACTTGTGTCATGCACAAAGTAGATGTCCTCACCGACTTGCCAAAACTATAGTTTGTTAACAAGAAATGTGTGGAGTGGTTGAAAAATAAGTTTCAATGACTCCAACCTAAGTGTATATAAACTTCCGACTTCAACTGTATGTGCCTCGCTTTGTACCTCCTTTTTTAGCCAATGGCTGTGGCGCATATCTAATGAGGAGTGTGTATGGTTGGTGTTCATGGTTGGTGTCCATAGTGTTTGTCTTTGTACTTCAAATACAGTTGGTATTGGTATTGTGACACTGGAGTGGGGAAGTGGCACAGCTTTCATACCAATGTCACATCCTCACCAATATCCTCAGTGTCATAAAGTATACTAGCCCCATGCTGTTAATTTATGGATCACTATTTCACTCAATGTCAAAACTTGTTACACCTGAATTATCGGGAAGCACTCACTGACAGTTTCACATTGGAAAAAATGACAAAGGTCCTGTTCAAATGAACCTGTGTCACACCCAAGCAGCCTAGCCGTGGGCCTAAGACCTCTCTAGTCACAGAGATGATGGTTGTGAAATACTCACATTGGGCATCACTTTTTTTTAAACGCTTGGTGTGCCAAATGCTACACATTTCTGACATTACAGGGTGTGGCTGGCTGGGAAGTGAAAGGAGGTGCGTGTCAGCAAGCACCTTCTGTTTTTGTTTTGGAAAAACGGGATGGTTGTGTTCTCTGTTAGGAATGGGGGAGAGAAGAAGACTAACGATATGTTTCTGACAGTGACAGCCCTGTTGGAGCTGATTGTCAAAGAATGACGAGGAGACGATTTGATTGGGTAACTGATTGGGAGTCCTGATGTGATTGACAGCTGTGTGACAGCTGTTATGAACATCCTGAGCACAAGCACACAGTCATGCCTGATTTATAGACCCCTGCTATCTGTCCCTCATGTTAATCTGTGGCTTTGGCAATCAGGATCTTAACACCAAGCAGATGAATCATTCAAACATCTGATCTGAAATATGAAGACACTATCACTTTGAGATAACGATCAGGCTGACACCAGCACAATAAATCATCAGCACCCATGAATTTGTGTGACAAAATAAGCCAAGTAGCTGATTACTGCCAGGCAGAAAGTACATCAGCAGTACACTGAGAAAACAGTGTTTTGTATTCTAGAGAACTAGATGTATTGATGAAGCAAGCAGAAAGATATAACGCTAATCCAACCTTGCCAACATCTCCCAGTGTTGTGCTATCTCTACGATATGTGAGACTAACATCTGGTATGACTGCTGTTTTATTTTATTTATTTTTTATTTCACCTTTATTTAACCAGGTAGGCAAGTTGAGAACAAGTTCTCATCTATAATTGCGACCTGGCCAAGATAAAGCAAAGCAGTTCGACACATACAACAACACAGAGTTACACATGGAGTAAAACAAACATACAGTAAATAATACAGTAGGAAAATAAGTCTATATACGATGTGAGCAAATGAGGTGTGATAAGGGAGGTAAAGGCAATAAAAGGCCATGGTGGCGAAGTAAATACAATATAGCAAGTAAAACATTGGAATGGTTGATTTGCAGTGGAAGAATGTGCGAAGTAGAAATAGAAATAATGGGGTGCAAAGGAGCAAAATAAATAAATACAGGTAATTGTTTGGGCTAAATTATAGATGGGCTATGTACTGGTGCAGTAATCTGTGAGCTGTTCTGACAGCTGGTGCTTAAAGCTAGTGAGGGAGATAAGTGTTTCCAGTTTCAGAGATTGTTGTAGTTCATTCCAGTCATTGGCAGCAGAGAACTGGAAGGAGAGGCGGCCAAAGGAAGAATTGGTTTTGGGGGTGACCAGAGAGATATACCTGCTGGAGCGCGTGCTACAGGTGGGTGCTGCTATGGTGACCAGCGAGCTGAGATAAGGGGGGACTTTACCTAGCAGGGTCTTGTAGATGACCTGGAGCCAGTGGGTTTGGCGACGAGTATGAAGCGAGGGCCAGCCAACGAGAGCGTACAGGTCGCAGTGGTGGGTAGTATATGGGGCTTTGGTGACAAAACGGATGGCACTGTGATAGACTGCATCCAATTTATTGAGTAGGGTATTGGAGGCTATTTTGTAAATCGCCTCCAAATACACAGGGGAGTGTGAGAATGTAGTGGCTAGCAGCCCATTCCCCACAGGCCTGTCAAACACTAACCCTGGGTTTATCTGCATGAGCCCCTACTGGGACTCCCAAAAAATCCCCCAATGTTTCTAGGGGGTCAAAAGCCTTCACTTCTTATTTTTCAAAACCTGTTTCAGTTGCTATTTAAAATGAATAATAATGGTTTTGCGGTTGTTCAACCTGTCTTGAAGCTGTTTACTCAGATCGGCTAGATTACTATTTCTCTTTGATGAGCTATGAAATCCAAGAGTTCAGCTGAGTTGTTATTGTCTTATTTCACAACATCCTGTGGTTTCATTGTCTAAGGCGTGGTGGACTGTTCAATAACTTTCCCTGGGTTTCTATCTTTCTGAGACGTGAGTTATTTCTCAGCCTTGTCCTCCCAGAACCCAACCTGGTCTCTCTGGATTGGTCATGTTGTGATTTAGGGAACACAGCTATAAGACAATAACATACAGTGCCTACAAAGTATTCACACCCCTTGATTTTTTTCACATGTTGCTGTGCTACAAGGTGGGATTCAAATGTAATTACTTTTCATTTTTTGTCAACAATCTACACAAAATATTTTAATGTGGAAGAAAAATGTGTTAGAAATATTTGAAAAATAAAACACAAATATATCTTGATCACATAAGTATTCAACCCCCTGAGTCAATACAGTATAGAATCAGAGTAAATAAATAAAAATTCGTCACCCATCTACACACAATACCCCATAATGACAAAGTGAAAATATGTTTTTAGACATGTTTGCAAATGTATTAAAAATTAAATACAGAAATATCTCATTTAAATAATTATTCACACTCCTGAGTCAATATTTTGTAGAAGCAGCTTTGGCAGCCATGAGTCTCTCTGGGTAAGTCTCTAAGAGCTTTGCACACCTTGTGACAATACTGCTAGTACGAACTCGGACCCAAGCACAGAGAAAAACAGCAGGCAGAGAGAGGTAAGGGTAAATCCAGAACATTTACTAAGGTCCTCACAGAGAAAACAAAGCAATAGCACACGAGCACAATAACCAAAACATGAGACCTAAGCAAAGATCCCTGCCCATAGAGGAACCTAAATAGCTAGGCAACAGGTGAACCGAGAGGGCAATCAACCACAGGTAAAACCAATAATAACAATCAGGGTAACCTGGACACTAGAAACAACGTAAGGGTGCACTCCAGCTGTAACCTAAGGGAGCACACTCAAAAATGAAACAGACACTGTGACAGGAACCCCCCCTCAAGGAACGGCTCCTGACGTTCCACCAGGGGTAGCTGAATGTCGACGGAAGTCCCGAATGAGTCCGGGGTCCAGAATGTCCTGAGCCGGAACCCAGGATTGTTCCTCAGGACCGTAACCCTCCCTGTCCACAAGATACTGAGTCCTACGCCGGAACTGATGACTGGAGAGGATGCGTCACACTGTGTAGGCTGGCTGTCCCGCTATCATGCGAGGCAGAGGTGGAGGCAGAGTGGCCGGAACCAGAGGACTGAACACCACAGGCTTGAGTCTGGAGATGTGGAAGGTGTGATGAACCCTCATGGACTGGGGAAGACGAAGCCGATAGGCCACTGGATTGATGCGCCGTAGAACCTTGAATGTACCGGGAGACAACTTCCTAAGATTCCATGTGTAGAGGCAGATCCCTAGTAGACAACCAGACCATCTGGCCTGGACACAGGAGGAGACTCGGGTGGCGATGATGGTTGGCCTGTCGTTGAACCCGAGCTGAGGACCTCAGGAGCGCTGACCAGGTCTTGCGGCAACGAGAGATGAGGCATTGAGCGGAAGGGACCGCCACTTCAATCTCCTGATGGTAACTGGTAACCGTACAACAGGAGAGGAACACTGGAGAGTTTTGTGTGCGTACCCAGGGAAGGTGCTGTCCACCAAGTGGCGGGGTTGGTGGACAGTTCTGCTGAGACAGAACCTTTTGTTTCCCTCACCAACTTTAAACATCTGCTATCTGAGCAGCTAACCGATTGCTGCGGCTGTACATAGTCCATCTGTAAACAGCCCACCCAATTTACCTACCTCATCCCCTTACTGTTTTTATTTATTTACTTTTCTGCTCTTTTGCACACCAGTATCTCTACTTGCACATGATCATCTGATGATTTATCACTCCAGTGTTAATCTGCTAAATTGTAATTATTAAATAAAGGTTAAATAAAGGTGAAATATATATATATTTTTTTAAACGGTGGTCTCCAGATCCTGGTTCACCCGCTCCGTTTGACCGGTGGACTGAGGGTGATATCCCGAGGACAGACTGGCTGATGACCCCAGAAGAGTACAGAATTCCCTCCAGAATCTGGAGGCAAACTGGGGGCCCTGGTCGGAGACGATGTCCAGAGGAAGTCCGTGAAGGCGGAAAAGATTCTGAATGACTAACTGAGCAGTCTCAGTTGCTGACGAGGAATTTCTTTCCGGGCGCAGGTCGGACAAGCTGCCACGAAGGTCCGAGTGTCAGCCTCCGCCGAGGGCCACCAAAACCCCCCTCTTCAAAAATTCTAGCGTTCGCTGCACTCCCGGATGAGAGGGGAGACGCGACGAGTGAGCCCACTTAAGTACCTTGAACCGTGCCCCAATAGAGACAAAAGGTATGTTAGGTGGACAGCCGTCTGGAACTGTCTCCCTACCATGCGCCTCCCTCACTACAGTCTCTATACCCCAGGACACCGGTGCGAGGATGAGCGACCTGGGGATGATGGATCCTACGCTGCCGATCCTCACTGGAGCTGGGAAACTGGCGAGAAAGGGCGTCCTGCTTCACGTTCTTAGACCCCGGACGATAAGATAACGTGAATCTGAACCGAGTGAGGAAGAGAGCCCAACGAGCCTGCCGGGGACCGAGGCGTTTAGCCTCCTGGATGTAGGCCAGGTTCTTGTGGTCAGTCCAAACCGTAAAGGGGTGTTCCGAACCCTCCAACCAGTGCCGCCACTCCTCCAAAGCCAGTTTGACTGCAAGAAGCTACCGATTTCTGGCATCATGCCTGGAGAAGAAGGCACAGGGATGAAGCTTTTGGTTTTTAGTTGAGCGCTGAGACAGAACTACACCCACGCCAACGTCAGAGGCGTCCACCTCTACCACGAAGGGAAGAGAATTATCCGCATGAACAAGAATGAGTGCAGAAGAAACCAACGTTTCAGGTCCTGGAACGCCTTCTGAGCAGCAGAGGTCCAGCATACATGCCCAGCCGAGCCCTTGGTGAGTGCTGTCAATGGCACAGCCACAGAACTAAAGTATCTCACAAATCTCCGGTAGAAATGAGCAAAACCCCCAAAAACGCTGGACTTGCTTGACAGTGCTGGGCCGCGACCAGTTGACCATCGCTTCTACCTTTTGGGAGTCCATCCTTACACAGCCTTAAGACACAATGTAGCCCAGGAAGATATCTGAGGTACGTGAAACTCACACTTTTCGGCCTTCATGAACAAGTGATGAGAGAGGAGTCTGAAGGACATTGCGAGCATGTTGGATGTGTTCAACCATGGACCTGGAGAAGATGATGTCATCCAGGTACACAAACATGAACTGGTGAAGGAAGTTGCGCAGCACATCATTAACTAGGGCATGGAAAACAGCGGGAGCATTAGTCCAAACGGCATGACCCGGTACTCATAATGTCCATTAGGGGTGTTGAACGCTGTCTTCCACTCGTCTCCCTGTCTGATGCGCACCAGATTGTACGCGTTCCCTAAATCCAATCTTGAGAAAATCGTAGCTTCCTGTAGTATCTCAAAAGCTGACAACATAAGAGGAAGAGGGTAACAGTTCTTGATGGTAATGTTATTTAAACCCCGGTAATCGATACAAGGACGTAATCCCCCATCCTTCTTCCCAACAAAAAAAACCCTGCTCCTGCAGGTGAAGTGGACTGCCGAATAAAATCAGCCGCCAGCGCCTCCTTAAGATAACTGTTCATGGCTGCAGTCTCTGGACCTGAGTGAGGATACAGCCCTCCTCTCGGAGGAGTGGTGCCGGGCAGGAGGTCGATGGCACAATCGTAGGACCTGTGGAGGTAGTTCGCTGGCCCTTCGTTTGCTGAAATCCTGACCCAGATCCCAGTAATCCCGAGGTACACGGGAAAGATCAGGCTTGTCATCCCCAGTTGGGGGAACAGGAGAGTCAGAAGCCTCCAGACGAGCAGGGCCGGAAAGGGGTGGAGAGAGCTACTGGCAGGTGAACTGGCATGAAGGATTCCCTCCCAGAACTCTTCCTGAGGGACAGTCAATTTGAGGATTATGGGTGGAAAGCCACAGATGTTCAAGAACCAGGGGAAGCTCAGCGGATTCCACCAGATGTAACTGGATAAGCGCCACATGGTAATCCAGAACTCGTAGCTGAATAGGCATGGTGAGTTGCTTCACCTTCCCAGACCCTAGGGGTTGACCATCCAGCACAATGACCGACAATGGAATGTCCAGCTCAATGAGAGGCAGCCCCTGTTGGCGAGCTAATGTGCGATCTAGAAAACAGCCGGTAGCCCCAGAGTCTATGAAAGCAGGAATGTCCAACTGACCATTGTCCCACCGCAGGTTGGCCGGAAGCAAGGTGTGTATCATGTCGGCAGCTGGAGACTGTATCTGACTCGCCAGTATTCTCCCATCTACTGACGAGTCATCCCGTCAATGCTCGGCTGAGGGACCTTACAGATAATTGTATGTGTGGGGTACAGAGATGAGGTAGTCATTAAAAAATTATGTTAATACACTAATATTGCACACAGAGTGAGACCATGGAACTTATTTTGTGACTTGTTAAGCACTTTTTTACTACTGAACGTATTTAGGCTTGCCATAACAAAGTGGTTGAATACTTATTGACTCAAGGCATTTCAGCTTTTAATTTTGTATTAATTTGTAAAAATATCTAAAAACATAATTCCAATTTCACATTATGGGGTATTGTGTGTAGGCCAGTGACACAAAATATAAATGTAAAACATTTGTAACACAACAAACTGGAAAAAGTCAAGGTGTGTGAATACTTTCTGAGGGCACTGTAGACATTCCTCAACAGCCTGGATGTCACGTATACTCCCTCTCCGGCGCTTGAGGTCGCCAGTCTGCTTATTATTACGCACACCTGTCACCATTGTTACGCGCACCAGCGTCTCATCAGACTCACCTGGACTCCATCACCTTCCTGATTACCTTCCCTATAACTGTCACTCACATTGGTTCTTTCCCTATGTGTTATTGACTGTTTGTGTTTCATGTATGTACGGTACTCGTGTTTCTTGTAATGTTCCATGTTCGTTTATTCATTAAATATTCACTCCCTGTACTTGCTTCCCAACTCCTAGCGTACACCTTACAGAATAACGCCTCACCAAAGGGAAGCAACAACGATTTTACATTTTTGTATTCCTTTTTTACTGGTGACGTCGGGTCCAAGGGCCTCTGCTGAAGCAACGGGGGATACCGCAGCATGCTCGTCAGGCTTCCATGCCTCAGCTGGCTCAACAGGTTCTCAATTCTTGGTTTTCCCATACCGAGGATGCCTCAGCTAGCTCGTCAGGCTCCCATGCCTCAGCTAGCTCGACAGGTTCACAAGACTCGGTTGGATCGGCAGGCTCCCATACCTCAGCCGGCTCATCAGGCTCCCATGCCTCTGCCGGCTCGTCAGGCTCCCATGCCTCAGCCGGCTCGTCAGGCTCCCATGCCTCAGCCGGCTCGTCAGGCTCCCATGCCTCAGCCGGCTCGTCAGGCTCCCATGCCTCAGCTGGCTTCGACAGGTTCCGCGCCTCAGCAGAAGCGATCGGCCCGCTTTTGGTCCCCAGGACCGTCCCTCTGGTCGGCGTCCTGCGGCTGGAGTCGCATGTCAGGGTGGGGTTACTGTCACGTATACTCCCTCTCCGGTGCACGAGGTCACCAGTCTATTATTACGCACACCTGTCACCATCGTTACGCGCAACAGCGCCTCATCAGACTCACCTGGACTCCATCACCTTCCTGATTACCTTCCTTATAACTCTCACTCTCTTTGGTTCTTTCCCTAGGCGTTATTGACTGTTTGTGTTTCATGTCTGTACGCTACTCGTGTTTCTTGTATTGTTCCATCTTCGTTTATTTATTAAATATTCACTCCCTGTAGTTGCTTCCCGACTCCTAGCGTACACGTTACACTGGGTCACACTTTTTTGGGGATAGTTTGGATTCATACTATCAACAAATTATCTATTGATAAGCAACTGCTTGCTAAGGTTACGGTCAGGGTTTAGTATAAGGGTTAGAGTTAAGGTTAGGGTTAGTAGTTAGTTAGTTGAAAATGTTACTGATAGTCTGTAGAGCATCTACAGATGGACTATCCAAATAAAGTGTTACCACAGCCTGTAATGAGTAGCCATGGATTCTGAACAGACTCGCAAAGTGATGTCACTGTTTCAGAGGAAGGAAAGGCACATCTGATGACCTTACTAATACTTGTTTTTGTTCTCACTCAAAACTAGGCAATAAGGGACTGAAATCAGTTTAGCTTGTGTCCTAATGAAACACAGTGGAAACAAAGGATTGGACTTTTTCAAACCAACGCTTTGAATGTATTCATTCGAAGAAAAATGTGATCATATTACTCCAGTGCTAGCCTCTCTACACTGGCGTCCTGTTAAGGCAAGGGGTGTTACTGCTAACCTACAAAGCATTAGGTAGGAGCAAGCCCATGTATCTTTCCGATTTGGTCCTGCCGTACATACCTACACGTACGCTACGGTCACAAGACGCAGGCCTCCTTACTGTTCCTAGAATTTCTAAGCAAACAGCTGGAGGCAGGGCTTTCTCCAACAGAGCTCCATTTTATATGGAATGGTCTGCCTATCCACGTGAGAGACGCAGACTCTGTCTCGACCTATAAGTCTTTATTGAAGACTCATCTCTTCAGTAGGTCCTATGATTGAGTGTAGTCTGGCCCAGGAGTGTGAAGGTGAACGGAAAGGCACTGGAGCAACGAACCGCCCTTACTGTCTCTGCCTGGCCGGTTGCCCTCTCTCCACTGGGATTCTCTGCCTCAAACCCTATTACAGGGGTTTACTGGTGCTCTTCCATGCCGTCCCTAGGATGGGTGCGTCACTTGAGTGGATTGAGTCACTGACGTGATCTTCCTGTCCGGGTTGGCGCCCCCCCCCCCCCCCCCCCCCCCCCTTGGGTTTGTGGCGTGGCGGAGATCTTCGAGGGCTATACTCTGCCTTGTCTCAGGATGGTAAGTTGGTGGTTGAAGATATATCCCTCTAGTGGTGTGGGGGCTGTGCTTTGGCAAAGTGGGTGGGGTTATATCCTGCATGCTTGGCCCTGTCCGGGGGTATCGTCGGACAGGGCCACAGTGTCTCCCGACCCCTCCTGTCTTAGCCTCCAGTATTTATGCTGTGAAGGTTTATGTGTCGGGGGGCTAAGGTCAGTCTGTTATATCTGGAGTATTTCTCATGTCTTACCCGGTGTCCTGTGTGAATTTAAGTATGCTCCCTCTAATTCTCTCTCTCTTTTTCTCTTTCTCTCTTTTTCTTTCTTTCTCCTTTATTTATTTCTTTCTCTCTCTCGGAGGACCTGAGCCCTAGGACCATGCCTCAGGACTATCTGGCATGATGACTCCTTGCTGTCCCCAGTCCGCCTGATCGTTCTGCTGCTCCAGTTTCAACTGTTCTGCCTGCGGCTATGGAACCCTGATGTGTTCACCGGACGTGCTACCTGTCCCAGACCTGCTGTTTTCAACTCTCTAGAGACAGCAGGAGCGGTAGAGATACTCTGAACGATTGGCTATGAAAAGCCAACTGACATTTACTCCTGAGGTGCTGACCTGTTGCACTCTCTACAACCACTGTGATTATTATTATTTGACACTGCTGGTCATCTATGAACATTTGAACATCTTGGCCATGTTCTGTTATAATCTCCACCCGGCACAGCCAGAAGAGGACTGGCCACCCCTCATAGCCTGGTTCCTCTCTAGGTTTCTTCCTAGGTTCCGGCCTTTCTAGGGAGTTTTTCCTAGCCACTGTGCTTCTACACCTGCATTGCTTGCTGTTTGGGGTTTTAGGCTGGGTTTCTGTACACCACTTTGTGACATCAGCTGATGTAAGAAGGGCTTTATAAATACATTTGATTGATTGATTGATTGACTACATAATCAATGACAGCAGCCTGTTCATGAGAGAAAGTTAATAACATACAGTGCAGGCTATGCTAAGGTCAACACTTTTAACCCTCTGGTCCAACCACACACTCATACAAAATCTTCACCAAACAAAACCAGTACATTGACATCAAACCCATTGATATCACTATAACAATTTTGGGCCCTGACAGTTTGTGATTCATTTAGACACATTTGGTTTAAAAATGTTCTCACATCTTCACTTCTAACCTAGCCTCTCCTCTTTGACACATCTTTCGCTCCGTCTTCATCACTATCCCATACTTCCATCTAAGTCGGGCCAGGGCGTGGAGTATTAGGGAAGGGTTAAATCAGGGGTGAGCCCTCAGAGCTCAGCACTTCTTAGTCTAAAACCACCACCTCCCTAAAAGACCTGAGATTTCAGGAAAAGAGAACAGACGAACTAGATCTAACTGAAGGTAGAAGGAATACTGAAAGAAGACAGAAAATATTTTAAACACTCTGGCAAAGGATACTTAAACCTATTATGATGGTGAGTCCCTTAATCTGACTATGCTGGGGTGTTTGGATTATCTGATGGGATAATGATACATGTAAGCCTTGTGAGCATCTTATTGTATCTTGCACCACACAGCGCCTACATTAGGTACCTACAACTGGGCATGGGTCAAAGATGGTAAGGTATGCAATGTTGGTTCAGAAGGAGATGACATGGTCTCAAATGATGTCCTGTCTTTTCATAGCTAATTAATAGGCTAATTAATAACTTCAATTCACATCAATTCAGTAGTGAGGGAAAAACAAGATAATACAGTATGCTGCCTGCCTTGGCCTAAAGCTAGAATCCATCATTGAAACAATAACAAAACGGTCACCAGGCTTGTGTTGTGGTAAAAAGTCGAGGGATGGGCTTGGAGAAATATAACCACTCTCAAATTCATAGACAGAGCTATGGATTCAACGACTGACCATACACGACCTCAAAAGTATAGTTTTATTAAACACGTTTTGAGTCTATACAGTGTTTGTTTCCAGATTTATTTTGCATATTACCTATAATCAATTACAATATGACTGAAATAGTTTAGTTAGTCAAAAAGCAGATTTTCTGTGTTGAAATCGTGAGAGCGTACCCCAACAACAGAATATTGTGGGCAAATACCGGTCATTAAAAAGAATCATACCAGTAGACCGCTGATTGGCAAGCATTGAGATAGCCTACAAGTTTGAGGTGGGGTTTTTGAAGTGTTTTATGCTTTGGCCACAAATACGAGTATATACGAGGATAGAAGAAAGGTGTAGCAGGGTGATCTGCGTGCCTTTGGGAATTATTGAGTGCATGAGTCTGCCACTTTATACATAGGAGCTGGGCGTCATTTACACATAATAACGAACTAGGGACTCTATTTGATTGTCCTCTGTCAATTTTAAAGGATTGTTTCAATTTGTGGTTATCGCAATGAGTGCGACTGTTGCTTCAGAGAGCTGCTTACTGTCCGCCCTACAGCGCGACACCGCGGTCACCACTTATGCAGTCCCGTCCGATGTGCAGTTGGGACCGAGGGGTTCCATAATGGACGAGGTGGAAAGGGCTAAGAGGGTTCAACAACAAGTCTATTTGCGCCTCGCCGAAAAGACGTATTCTACCCTCACACAGCTGAACGGCTTGAACAGCATTTCCCCAGGTGGGCAACTTATTTTACGTTTTAGCTTGTGTCCCATTTTAGAAATGTGCGGCATTTGTTTTTCAATTTAAAAGCACACACGAATTACCAGCTGTGTGTAGACCAGACCAAATACTCATGAAAAAAGTTGGAATTCTTTAAATTACACCCTTATGGAAGATGGCTCAACCCTACTCTTTCAACACAAGTCCAGTCCAAATATACTATGATCTGTTTTCCTTTGACGTACAAAACATGTAAAGGGTCATTTTATCATTGGTAGCCTAAAGACTTGTCAATATTGATTGATTATTATTGTATTCTAATCAGTGAAACTAGTCCTTGTCTTGGCAGACTGGTCTTGCTGGTACCAGATGGATGGGGTTAGGGGCTTATAGTGTGGTGTGAGTAGTCATATTAAGGTACAGCGGTTTCCCGTAAGACCACGACCATCCATTACTCTCTCCTACGTGCCATAAAATGCGGCCCTGTGGGTGTTTCATAACATGCAGGGGCAAGGTAACACATCTGAGTGATCTGACCAATGGTCCTCACGCTCTGCAGTCATGGTGTCAACAGATGCTATGCCAAACCAGTAAAGCATTCAATCTGTCTTGCCAGATGCCAAACAGTAATTCTGTATATAAAAAGTTATTTAAACACAGATGCTTTTACACAGAAGATGTGATATTCTGAAAAAGCATAACATTTAGTCACAGCCAGGAAATATCACTGCATGTGGCAATGAACCATCTTATGTGAGTGACACATTCCTTTTCATGGGTTTGTCATTCACATCTTACAAGGCTATGGCACCCGAGGCTTTAGATTTTAGCAAAAGTTTGATGCCTATACACTATGAACAAGTAACAGTCACATGGCTCATTGTCACGTTCCTGACCTGTTTTCCTTTGTCTTGTATTTATTTAGTTGGTCAGGGCGTGAGTTGGGTGGGTTTGTCTATGTGTGATTTTCTATGTTGGGATTTTGTGTTCGGCCTGGTATCATTCTCAATCAGAGGCAGCTGTCAATCGTTGTCCCTGATTGAGAATCATATTAAGGCAGCCGGGGTTTCACGTGTGTTTTGTGGGTGTTTGTTCCTGTGTCTGTGTCTGTGGCACCACACGGGACTGTTTCGTTTTCGTTCGTTTGGTTAGTCTGTTCCTGTTCTTCGTGTTTATGTAAGTTCACATGTTCAGGTCTGTCTACATCGTTTTGTAATTTTCCAAGTGTTTTTCGTATTCGTCTTTGCTTTAATAAATATTCATCATGTCTTCACAACACGCTGCATTTTGGTCTGATCCCTACTCCTTCTCCTCGAAAGAGGAGGAGGAAGATTATGAAAGCGTTACACTCATAAGTGACAGAAGATAAACTCAGCTAATTATTGAAGAAAGGGGTAGTATTTAGTCTCTGAGCTTTTGATCCTTGTGCTGACTGATTTAACACTTTTAAAGATTATTTCATGCCCAATACTATTAGAAGGAATATTTAGCTGGATTCCTCAAAATGGTTACACAGTTTGAGAATGTTTATTTTTTTAACACTAGAATGATATCCTCAGGTAGCTAGTTTAGTGGGCAATGTTTTGAGCATGTCAATTTCGGTTAGTTGACACTTTATGACATTATTTCTTTTACAGGATTAGGGAGGGAAATGATGCACAATACAGTATAATATGATAAAGTATAATGGTAGTTTTGAACTGCTAGTCATGGTGGATATTGATAACATAAAGCTCTGATTAAAAAAAGTGGGACCCTCCGATGGTTGGACACATGTTCCATACATTCAGCTCTTCGGAATGGGTTATCAGTAGCACCAAGCTGCTCAGCTCATGTTCTATTTTGGACAGCGTTGGTTGGGTTGGGTTGGATATTGTGGTCAGATGGTGTCTCAGAAAGAACTACGTGAAACCAACACATAAATCAGTCAGCTGCCTGTGTTTTGCAATGAGAACGCAAACAACTTTGGTTGGGAAAACTATACTGTTAATTATAGTGCTGTTATAAACTAATTAAGAATGTTTTTTTGATTGAAAACATACAGTGATACTAGGCCTATTTCACTCAGCAGTGAAGTACATGCCCAACAATTTATCATATTCGTGTGTATGTGTGTGTAAGTAAAACTCATAATGGAGGGGATATTGGGAATATAATGCATAGTTTATTTGACAAAAGCTTATGTTATGGCAAGTCCTATTCAAACTCAACAGGGGGCGATAATACTGTCTCAAATGACAAACAACATCATATTATCACACTGTTGCCATGGTGATACAGTCAAAACATACAGTGCTTCCATACACAGTAAGAAAATTTTATTTTTATGTCCTGTTATGCACTCTCTCACAAAACAAAGAGTCTCCCAAAGGTATACTACCCTGCTTGCTTAGTCCATCATTATCTTGTTTCTTCCCTCAATGTTTCTATATCTCAGTACAGTGCAACTCAGTACAACTCAGTACAGTGCAACCAGTGTTAGGCTAATCCCCTGGGTGTGTGTTTACATTTCTACATGTTTGCTGCTTGTCTTGGTGTACAGCTGAGGCTGATATTGTTGTTGTTTTTCATGCACAAACATAGTAACCATGAGTCCAAATAGCAAAGAAAGTGGCAAGAAGCTAATCAGAGTCATCATTTGTCACACTTTTTGGTAACAAGAACAGGTGCTTTGCAAGACAGGTTATAGCTTCATTAATATGTAATTAGACTAATTACGAAGTTGTAATCTCAGGAGAAAGTTGTGGTTGCATTCTGTCTAAGACAAAGTCTTTCTCTATCCACATGTAGACCATTGTAGCACAATGAGATACAACACGTACAACCCCGGATTCAGCTCTAAGTCAATGGTGTATAACACAGGGAGCAGGACCATGAAGGTGAGTACGGTAGGACTTCATATTTTCTAATGTTTAGTTGTGTTTATTTTTGCCTTCATGATAAACCCTAATCTAACAGCCCCAAAGTCCTGCTTTTCTAGCTGATTGCCATGCCACCTTTGTTCCTTATCTAAACCAGGAGAGATATGTGTTAAAAAAAGAAGCTCCACAGTCCTACCACAGTGGCACACTTCACAGCTGCACCCTCACAGCACATACATGCAGTATTTCACAGGGTCCTACCATAACTATGTTTAGATGAGACACAGGAACAAAAATCTCTGGACAGGATTCTACTCCCCAAAGAGTCTAAAAACATCTTACCCATTACCTAATTTTTTAGACTAGACAGTTTGGCCAATGTTTGCTTTTTAGGGATTATTATAGTGTAGATAGTTAAGTGTAACAGTGTCCTCTCTGTATGTCCTCTAGATGCCCACAGTATCCCAGCAGTACTTGGGAGGTGGGTACAGATACAGAATCAGCCAGCCTCCAGTCAACACTGGCTCTCTCCACCATGACGACATCCAGCTGGGTGGCTACCAGACCAGCCGGACGAGGACCACCAGGTCCAGATCATTTTGTCAGGCTGACCAAGAGGCAGTGGTCCAGGGTGTGTACTTCATTGCCCGAAATGGAATTGACTGTTTAAACTAAACTGAGTTCTCCATGCTCTTATCAAAAATCCATTGTAATATATAATTTGTTGTCTTGTTATGGCTTAGTAAGTCAGCCTGATAGTCATATAGACTGGCCCACCCTGTCGACAGGTGCGTCTGCTGAAGGGTGTCCCAGCCCTGGTGCAGCTCTTCAGCAGTGACAGCCAGGAGGTCCAGCGCTATGCTACAGGCGCTACACGCAACCTCATCTATAAGAACATGGACAACAAGGCGGCCCTCATTGAGGCTGGGGGAGTAGCCAAGCTCATCGGTGTCCTGAACGAACCAGATGAGGAGCTTCACAAGAACATCACTGGTAAGATCATCTATATACTTTAACAATCAGCTTGGATCTCAAACTAAGTTACAATTTTAAAGTTCAAGGAAATACTGTGTCAGTATGAGAGCAACAAAAGCAAAACAGTCAAAGTGACATGTCCCCAATCAGAGATTCAAATAAACACTTTCTTTCAATTAGAGTCCAACATAAAGTTAATAAAGTTTAAATCCCAAATAGAATATATTTTTAGTAGTGATGGATACCGATATGGAAAATCTATTTCAATGCCATTTGCTTTTTTTCTAACCAATATCAATATCCTATCAGTTTTATGAATAACATTGCTACTGTGTGAATGTTTTATTTTCTGTTTACTTCTACGGCTTTGAGAAGTCCAGACAAATGACATTTTGGGGGGGGGAAAGTCAACCCAGCTCCTTCATTTATTGAATCAGATGGCTCATTCATCACATAGCCCACTGATATTGCAAACTACTTTAATTACTTTTTCATTGGCAAGATAGCAAACTTAGGGATGACATGCCAGCAACAAATGCTGACACTATATATTCAAGTATATCGGACCAAATTATGAAAGACAAGAATTGTACTTTTGCATTCCATGAAGTCAGTGTGGAAGAGGTGAAAAAATGGTTGTTGTCTATCAACAATGACAAGCCACTGGGGTCTGACAATCTAGATGGAAAATTACTGAGGATAATAGCAGACGATATTGCCACTCCTATTTGCCACATCTTCAATTTAAGCCTACTAGAGAGCATGTGCCCTCAGGCCTGGAGGGAAGCTAAAGTCATTCCACTACCCAAGAATAGTAAAGCCCCCTTTACTGGCTCAAATAGCCTACCAGCCTGTTACCAACTCGAGGTGGACCGATTAATCGAAATGGCCGATTAATTAGGGCCGATTTCAAGTTTTCATAACAATCGGAAATCGGTATTTTTGGACACCGATTTGGCCGATTAAAAAAATATATAAATATTTTTTTTACACCTTTATTTAACTAGGCAAGTCAGTTAAGAACACATTCTTATTTTCAATGACGGCCTAGGAACGGTGGGTTAACTGCCTTGTTCAGGGGCAGAATGACAGATTTTTACCTTGTCAGCTCGGGGATTCAATCTTGCAACCTTACAGTTAACTAGTCCAACGCTCTAACCACCTGATTACATTGCACTCCACGAGGAGACTGCCTGTTACGCGAATGCAGTAAGAAGCCAAGGTAAGTTGCTAGCTAGCATTAAACTTATCTTATAAAAAACAATCAATCATAATCACTAGCTAACTACACATGGTTGATGATATTACTAGTTTATCTAGCGTGTCCTGCGTTGCATATAATCGATGCGGTGCGTATTCGCGAAAAAGGACTGTGTTGCTCCAATGTGTACCTGACCATAAACATCAATGGCTTTTCTTAAAATCAATACACAAGTATATATTTTTAAACCTGCATATTTAGTTAATATTGTCTGCTAACCTGGCTCGTTGTGAACTCTGTGAAGACGATTTCTTCCTAACAAAGACAGCCAACTTCGCCAAACGGGGGGAGATTTAACAAAAGCGCATTTGCGAAAAAAAGCACAATCGTTGCACGACTGTACCTAACCATAAACATCAATGCCTTTCTTAAAATCAATACACAGAAGTATATATTTTTAGACCTGCATATTTTGCTAAAAGAAATCCAGGTTAGCAGGCAATAATATAATATTATAATAATTTCCAGGTGAAATTGTGTCACTTCTCTTGCGTTCATTGCACGCAGAGTCAGGGTATATGCAACAGTTTGGGCCGCCTAATTTGCCAGAATTTTACGTAATTATGACATAACATTGAAGGTTGTGCAATGTAACAGGAATATTTAGACTTATGGATGCCACCCGTTAGATAAAATAGGGAACGGTTCCGTATTTCACTGAAAGAATAAACGTTTTGTTTTCGAGATGATAGTTTCCGGATTTGACCATATTAATGAGCTAAGGCTCGTATTTCTGTGTGTTATTATGTTATAACTAAGTCTATGATTTGATAGAGCAGTCTGACTGAGCAATGGTAGGCACCAGCAGGCTCATAAGCATTCATTCAAACAGCACTTTCGTGCGTTTTGCCAGCAGCTCGTTGCTGTGCTTCAAGCATTGAGCTGTTTATGACTTCAAGCCTATCAACTCCCGAGATTAGGCTGGTGTAACCGATGTGAAATGGCTAGCTAGTTAGCGGGGTGTGCGCTAATAGGGTTTCAAACGTCACTCGCATCACTCGCTCTGAGACTTGGAGTGGTTGTTCCCCTTGCTCTGCAAGGGCCGCGGCTTTTGTGGAGCGATGGGTAACGCTGCTTCGAGGGTGGCTGTTGTCGATGTGTTCCTGGTTCGAGCCCAGGTACGGGTGAGGAGAGGGACGGAAGCTATACTGTTACACTGGCAATACTAAAGTGCCTATAAGAACATCCAATTGTCAAAGGTATATGAAATACAAATCGTATAGAGAGAAATTGTCCTATAATTCCTATAATAACTACAACCTAAAACTTCTTACCTGGGAATATTGAAGACTCCTGTTAAAAGGAACCACCAGCTTTCATATGTTCTCATGTTCTGAGCAAGGAACTTAAACGTTAGCTTTTTTACATGGCACATATTGCACTTTTATTTTCTTCTCCAACACTTTGTTTTTGCATTATTTAAACCAAATTGAACATGTTTAATTTTATTTGAGGCTAAATAGATTTTATTGATGTATTATATTAAGTTAAAATAAGTGTTCATTCAGTATTGTTGTAATTGTCATTATTAGAAAAAGAAAAAAAAAAGAAATCGGCCGATTAATCGATATCGGCTTTTTTTGGCCTCCAATAATCGGTATCGGCTTTGAAAAATCATAATCGGTCGATCTCTATTACCAACCCTTAGTAAACTTCTAAATTTTTGGACCAGATACAATGCAATTTCACAGTAAATAAATTGACAACAGAATTTCAGCATGCTTATAGGGAAGGACACAAGCATAGCACTTACACAAATGACTGATGATTGGCTGAGAGAAATTGATGATCAAATTATTGTGTGGGCTGTCTTGTTAGACTTCAGTGCAGCTTTTTACATTATTGATCATAGTCTGCTGCTGGAAAAACGTATGTGTTATGGCTTTACACCCCCTGCTATAATGTGGATAAAGAGTTACTTGTCTAACAGAACACAGAGGGTGTTCTTTAATGGAAGCCACTCAAATATAATACAGTTAGGATGTACACAGAGAGCTAATATTAATAATATGCATGTCAATTTCTCCTGGCTGAAAGTGGAGGAGAGATTGACTTCATCACTACTTTTATTTACCCGAGCTGTCTGCCTAAACTACTGGCACACAGCTCGGACACCCATGCATACCCCACAAGACATGCCACAAGAGGTCTCTTCACAGTCTCCAAGTCCAGAACAGACTATGGGAGGCACACAGTACTACATAGAGCCATGACTACATGGAACTCTATTCCACATCAAGTACCTGACGCAAGCAGTAAAATTAGATTTAAAAACACCTTATGGAACAGCGGGGACTGTGAAGCCACACACACACACACACACACACACACACACACACACACCACACACACACACACACACACACACACACACACACGGATTTAGTACTGTAGATATGTGGTAGTGGTGGAGTAGGGGCCTGAGGGCACACAGTGTGTTGTGAAATCTGTGAATGTAATGTTTTTAAAATTGTATAAACTGCCTTAATTTTGCTCGACATCAGGAAGAGTAGCTGCTGCTTTGGCAGCAATTAATGGGCATCCATAATAAATACAAATACAAACTGCTTGCTGTGTGAATATTCTACGGGTTTAACCTACCTAACCACTTTGGATACAATGAAAAGCCAGGTGATGCCCCATCAGCAGGAGGTTAAGTTGAGAGAGTTTTGTGCTTGCACAAATAGTAATGTATGTTTGTTTTTACATAATTGTGTAAGGTAACAGCAAGCAAAAACAGATATTGATATCAAATTTAATTATCAATATTGTTGCCCAACACACATTTTTAGGCTATATATTTGTATCACTCAGGTGCTGAAGATCCTATCAAGTATAACGGCGCATAATTCTTGTCTGCAGAGAGAGAATCTTTCTATACACAGGTTGAGCATGTGGACTGGTAGTAACTATGTAATAAATCAAATGTATTTATATAGCCCTTCGTACATCAGCTGATATCTCAAAGTGCTGTACAGAAACCCAGCCTAAAACCCCAAACAGCAAGCAATGCAGGTGTAGAAGCACGATGGCTAGGAAAAACTCCCTAGAAAGGCCAAAACCTAGGAAGAAACCTAGAGAGGAACCAGGCTATGAGGGGTGGCCAGTCCTCTTCTGGCTGTGCCGGGTGGAGATTATAACAGAACATGGCCAAGATGTTCAAATGTTCATAAATGACCAGCATGGTCAAATAATAATAATCACAGTAGTTGTCGAGGTTGCAGCACCTCAGGAGTAAATGTCAGTTGGCTTTTCATAGCCGATAATTAAGAGTATCTCTACCGCTCCTGCGGTCTCTAGAGAGTTGAAAACAGCAGGTCTGGGACAGGTAGCACGTCCGGTGAACAGGTCAGGGTTCCATAGCCGCAGGCTTTTTTTTGCTGAGTTTAGAAATAATATTTCCCATTACAGATCCGTAGAAGGTCCAAAAGGCTTCTAACAGCTTCTGCCCCCAAGCTATAAGACTCCTGAACAGCTAATCAAATGGCTACCCGGACTATTAGCATTGTCCCCCCCCACCCTAATTTTTACGCTGCTGCTACTTTCAGTTTATTATCTATGCATAGTCACTTTACCTCTACCTACATGTACATATTACCTCAATTACCTCCACTAACCGGTGCCCCCGCAGATTGACTCTGGACCGGTACCCCCTGTATATAGCCTTGCTACTGTTACTTTTTTGTTACTCCTTAATTATTTGTAATTTTTTCAATTTGTCTTATTTTTTATTTAAATTATAAAAATAAAAAACGTTTATTTTAGTAAATACTGTCCTAACACTGTCCAATATTTTCTTAAAACTGCATTGTTGGTTAAGAGCTTCTAAGTAAGCATGTTGTATTTGGCGCATGTGACCAAATAACATTTGATTTGATATTAATACATTTGATATTATTTATTGGCCACATAGAAAATAGGCTCCCAAGGGTTTACTTTGGCATCATATGACATGAATCCCACTGTGATAATAGTGATTATTTAGACCTATTGAAGTTAAATAATTTGGATGTCAGGTTATCAGCACACACTCTATCCTGGTCATAGAGGCCATTTTTGTGTATCCGACGGAGTGGTTCAATAGACCCTCTCTCTCCTCTGTCTGTCCTGCAGGTATTCTGTGGAACATGTCCTCTAAGGAGAGTCTGAAGGAGAGGTTGGCCAGAGAGACATTGAGTGAGCTCACAGAGATGGTGCTGGTGCCCCTGTGCAGTGGTGGAGATTCAGAGCTGATCCGTCAGAGTCCATCTGAGGCAGACATCTTCTACAACACCACAGGCTGCCTGAGGTAGCTATACCTATCTGCCTACATGTTGTATACATACACACTGTACACGGACTGATACATGTACTGTATACAACTTCTCTGTACTCTCTTCCTCTGTTCAGGAACCTGAGCTCAGTGAATGAGAGGACGAGGCAGCAGATGAGAGACATGCGAGGGCTGGTGGACTCGCTGGTGGCCTACATCCAGAACTCCCTTCAGGATGAGAAATCAGAGGACAAAGTACACCTCAACTGTTCTATCTATGTCACATTATTGTGTGTTTCTTTCACAACTTGATTCTTTTTCTGGGCATGTTCTTTCAGGTCAAACCCTTTTCCCTGATTTAATATCTCATTTGATTTGATCTTAAATACTATAGGCTTCAGCAACTCATTGGTTCAGCTGGGGTAGAGTGAGAGCCAATCAAAGTATCTGTACAGTTCATCATTAGTGGTACTGTTTGTATTATCTACCAGACAGCCAGACTGGTCATGCTGTGGCCTATCTGCTGTGCCTTATGTAACGCAGGCTGCTCTGAGAGACACAATGGCCACCAGTGTTTCCATCTCACCCTCTCCCTCTCTCTCTCTTGCTCTCTCCTTCTCTCTCTTCCCCCCCTCCCTCCATCTTTGTATGTGCTTGCAGGGTGTAGAGAATGCAGTGTGTGTCCTGAGGAACCTGTCTTATCAGCTGTACAGTGAGATCCCTCCCTCAACCCTACTGCAACTGGAGGGGCTGTTTCACCCCACAGAGCAAGAAGGCAAAATAGGTAGGTGTCATTTACACAAGGCAAACCCAAAAGAAATATCAAATTACAGCTAAACATCAAGACACTGAAACATGTACAGTATGTCGTCATGCAATCCTGATGGATATGGGACCATGATATGTTTTTTCTGTAATGAATCTCTCCCCCTGATCTCTATAGCGACGGAACCAGGAACTGTCCACCTCAGAGGTGGCTAAGCAGCCGAAGGGGGCGGAGTGGCTGTGGCACCCCCAGGTGGTGGGGCTGTATAACCGCGTGCTGCAGCACTATGAGACCAACACGGCAACACGAGAGGCTGCAGCACGGGCCCTGCAGAACATCACAGCCGGAGAGACCAGGGTAGGTCCCACCCCTCCTCTCCCCCACGGGCTGACCTAGCTATCACTTTCACCATGACAGGCTACTTATGCTTCATTCAGATTTACAGTTCAACTGAAAATGTACTCAACACTAGTGTTGAATTCCCCTTCCTCCTTGTGTATCAGTGGGCGTCAGTGCTGAGTTGGGTGGCTTTAGAGCAGGAGCGGATACTGCCTGTGGTGCTGGACCTCCTGCAGACACAAAGCGACCAGGAGATGCGTTCCCTCACTGGCCTCCTGAGGAACCTGTCCCGACACAGCAGAAACAAGGACGACATGGGTGAGACTCAACCCCCAGTACCCCACACTGTTCATTTCTACCTCTGTCTCTCCTGCCCACAACCTTGTATCCATCCATTCCATTCATATTAATCACAGTAATTCCCCTTATAAGGAGACTTTAAAGAATGGCTACATCTCACCCTTCTGACCTCCAGCTACGAAGGTAGTGAACGTTCTGGTAACCAAGCTCCCCAGTGATGGCCACCAGAAGGAACCCTCCGGTGAAGTGGTGGTCAACATATGTGCAACCCTCAACAACCTGGTTTCAGGCAGCTCACTAGCAGCGAGAGACATCACCTTCTTTGATGGATTCCCCAAACTTGTTGCAATCAAGTCTTCCCACAACAACAGGTTAGTGAATCTTGTCTCTCAGTGTTCTTGGTTTGTTATTCATTGTGTCTGCTTTTTATTTCCAATTTCCTGTCTGGCTCCTGTTGTGTTTGACTGTGTTTTTCACCTACTATAGCTGAGGGATGCTGAAGGCTGCCAAGGCTGCTTCCACAGTACTCTTCAACATGTTCCAGTAAAACAAGCTGCATAAAGATTATAAACAGGTGAGGCTAACACCATTTAACATAGACATTGTGATAGATGGGATTGGAGAGCAGGAAACAGGGTCATTTGGCCTCTTCCATTGTGCATGGCCCTCTGGTTCTTTATTTTCTTTATGGCCTCTAATGGTTAGTCTAACTCTTTTTTTTTTACTCAGCATTCTCCCCTCCCCCTCCCCTGGATCCACTGATATCCCCCATAGTTCTTTGGCACAGCAAATATAAATATTTTCACTAAAGCTGTTAATTATTACATTTTCATGGAAGTGTATTTTTCTTGTGGCCCTTAGGAATCCTCATTCTGTGCAGGTACTACGGTTATCAGTTCAAGTTTATACAATCTAGTTATCTGTTATCGGTTATATATTTAGACTAGCTTTTATATCATGGTTTTCTTTGCTTGAGTTGTTTTGGGGTTTATTGAACAGGACCAGTAAAACACCTTGGTTTGGTGGTTGGCAACTGGACAGTCCTCTCCTTTGTGCTATAGTGCTACTTGAGTTTGTAGTGCAGTGTCTTGTCCCTTGTTTCCTTGGATGGTCAGTTAAATGGTATGTTTGGAATCTGACAGTGGAATGCTGGGAGCAGTCATTGATTGTCTCTTGCAAGACAATGGCTGTCTGATATTTTGTACAGAGAAAAAACAATCTTCAGTTGACACTTGTAAACACTGTTTTGGACGATACCAGAATCGTGAAAAATTGCCATTCCAACAACAGTACAATATCCATAGGTATTGGCTCATATCATTTCTGAATTATACTTTGCAAAAACTCTTGCTCATACACAACATAAAGCAACGCTATGTTTGAATTTAAAAAGGGATTAAAAAAAATATTTTTTTTATTTCAAATAAAGAAATAATGCAGTGGATTAAAAGGAAAGTCAAGAGATGCATAATTATATAACAAAGATATGTGACTTTGTGATTCTATATGTTGAGAGAACATAGGTTACTAAAAGCATGTAAACAGTAAACATCAGTACAGTATTTGCAAAACAGGATGTCACACCCTTACCCAAAATTAAACTACCGCAGTTCTTTGTAAAACATGAATATTGGCCAGAGTAAGGGAGTCAATACATTTCAACTCAGATTTTCCATTTGTATGTCATGTACAGTTTGTGAAAGAAAATTAACCACAACTCTGTTACTGTATAGGTATCCCTGCTAGGTTAACCTAATGTAGCAGGCATAAAATACATCTACACACTGAAGAAGGTTGAAAAGTCTGTACGCTATCCCTGATGCAGCGAAAATACGTTTAAAAAAAAAAAATTAAGTCATCTTTATGCAACATATTTTTGTGTACGGACTCATCACACCTTTTAAGTTATCTGATTTCACACGTTTTACACACCAACCAAACTTCTGAAAGACTGCGATGGTCCCCTTTTGATTAGGAAAATTAAATTCCTGAAACTAGATCCCTACATACTGGTCTTGACGAGAAGAAAAAAACGTTATCTTCTGCACTGTTCAACCAATCCGGTAAATGTGGAGGAGGAGTTAAGATGGAGTGTCGCCTTGTTACGTCCAAAAGTGGAAGTTGCGTCACAGGCTCTCTTTCCATATCCCCTGAAAACTGGAACATCTGGTTGTTGGGGACTCGGCTGAGGCTACTACAGGGTCATCAGTCATTCAAGAAAATACAATGTTATATGGACCTCTTCTTAAGAACCACAGTTGTGGTTTAGCGTCTGGTATCTGGGGTTAGTCTGTCAGTCTATTGGTTCATTTATATTGGGGTACCCTTGCTTATATGTGAAATAGAGTTTGGAGCCGTCTAATCCTCGTAGAAACTTGTCGCCCCGATCGGCTATTAAGATACGTTTGCATGCGCCACGGGTGGCCATTAATCACACCGGTATAAACAGTGTGTTGACCATGTGGGGGAAAACTCAGAGGTTTGGGAGATGAGGCTGTCCTACCTCTCATAACGACCAGGCGCTAACTATGCTGTAAGATGCTGATCTCAGGTCAGTGCAGAGAGCATAATTTTTAATGTGTCCTTTTTCAAATCTTCAAAGTCATGTGTCATGCTGGTCATGTCTCAGGATGTCCCTCCGTTGCGGTCATCACACATCTGTGGACTGGCTGTACTTCATATACCTGTCAACACAGACAACATTCCTTTTAATCAGATCATGGAAATCACTATGGGGATAATAAGTTCCATGCAGATGAAGTACAGCAACACTAATGGTAACACTTTATAATACATGTTCATACAAGGAATATTGTGGTAGTCTATAACCATATGTTTTAACTCACTGTAGTTCCTCTTTGAGTCTACTGAGTTTATCCTTCAGTCTGTCGTTCTTCACCAACATGGGGGAGTCAGGCACAAACCAGGCAGCAATGAATTTAAAGATGACCACTACATGCTACAGAGAGAGGTGAAAGACAGACAGGCTTGTTCAATCATATCCGTGATATTTGGCATTGCTCAATGGCCATTTGGAGCAAGGATAAGGTTTTGACAAAACCCTAAACTCACCTTTTTAGCTTGGCCTTTAACAAGAGATTTTATTGTTTTAGACATCCTTTGTGTTTGCTTTTACATCTTTAGTTTTATTGTAAAGTGTGTCACAATTTTAAATAACGTTTGATTTGAAGATTTGATCATGGGTGCAGAGCTTAATTAAAATCAATAAGATCGAATTCAGTGATTCCTGATGTGCCAAAACTATACTGAAAATAATCAAAGTAGTTTGATGTAAATACACATATTCACAGATGCAAAGAAAGACATACCTCAAATAGGACAACGAAGGCAAAGCGTAAAGCCATGATGAGCCAGTACTGGGAGGTGAGGCTGTAGTCAACATCATTTCTGTAGTCTTTATAGCTGGGAAAACACACCAGTTTCACCATCAACAATCTCTCTCAACAACTACTGGTATCACTGGACTGGGTTTCTTTCTGTTTGTGACTGCACTGACTCTAGCTACATGTATGGATGCCTGAGGAGAATTGGTTGCTTTGGTTTCTGATTATTCAAACACTTCGTTAATATAAACAGTGAAATTAAGAGATGGGCAGTAGGGTTGAGACAGGCTTTGGTAAATAGTAGCTTCCGTAGTGACCTAGTTGTGCCTCACAGATGCCCACCTGCATTGTGTAACATTGAAGCCGCTCTCTGTGATCAGTTGACTGGGGAAAAAGTCATTCCGCACGCTCAGGTCTGTTATATGAGCAGTGGATAGGGTGTCGTTGATATAGCCCTTCATACAGCTATAAGGGGGGAAAAAGGGATTATGGTCATATAAAACAAACCTGCAGTACCCTTCTCCAACTCACGAGGTTTTATGCAGATAACCGTTAAGAGAACCCCAAAAATAATGCCCCACGAATCAGCACAAAACATACATTTAAAAGCATACAACTTAGTTTGCTTATACAAAATCATAATTCCATATCCAATTGTCTGGGAATTTGGAAACAGAACTAAATTGCGAGCCTTTTTCACAACCAGCTTGAAGGGCAAACAAATAGTCACATGGTAACATGACGAGTCAGTATTATTACAACTTTAGGATGTCCTTGACATCTGCCACCAGTGTTTACCCACAGTGCTTTGTTTCATATGCAAATATACCCATTTGTCCACAGTATGGCAGACCCATTACTTATGCCAATAAAGACTAAACTAGGGAACTGTTGAACTCTGCCTTACAAAGCCTTTGGAACAGTTTTAATAAAGAATGTATTATTTTATTTATCTCCCCAATTTTCGTGATAGCCAAATTGGTAGTTACAGTCTTGTCCCATCCCTGCAACTCTCGTATGGACTCGGGAGAGGCGAAGGTCGAGAGCCATGCATCCTCTGAAACACGACCCTGCCAAGCCGCTCTGCTTCATGACACACTGCTCGTGTAACCCGGAAGCCAGCCGCACAAATGTGTCGGAGGAAACGCCGTACAACTGGCAACCGTGTCATCGTCCATGCGCCTGGCCCGCCACAGGAGTCGCTAAAGCACAATGGGACAAGGACATCCTGGCCGGCCAAACCCTTCCCTAACCCGGATGACGCTGGTCCCATTGTGAGCCGAATAATGGGTCTCCCGGTCGCGGCTGGCTGCAACACAGCCCAGGATCGAACCAGGTTCTGTAGTGGCCCCTCAATCACTGCAATGCAGTGCCTTGTGCCACTCGGGAGGCTCGAATGTAGTCTATCAGATGACATTATCTACATTATTACTATGGCATTCATTGCTTTAAGAGTCCAGACAATGCTCTGTGAAAGGTCTACACTACTGTAGGTGCAACCCATGCACCAGTCACTGCACAAGGTGCTACAGTAGAACTTACTGTACATCAGCTTCTCCGTTGGCACAGGGTCCGTAGTGGTAGCGATAGACCAGCCGAGGGATGAAGTCTGAGGACACCCCAATGACTAGCCCATTGGCAATGACAGCCAGAACACCAATAGCTTCCAGAACTTTGGTCCATATACCTGAGGAATCATATTAAGGGATGAGCATACAAGCCCCAACAAAAACATGGTAAGGAGTTTACCAGATTTTACATATACTGTTTTAACTCACCAATATCATTGGTTTTCTTGGAGACTAATCTACGTTCCAAGCTGACCATCTTGATGGCATCCAGACGGATCTCAAAGATATTGTTGATGAGGGCCAGTAGAGGGGCCAGAGGGAAGGCCGCCACAAAGATGGTGGTGAAACTGAACTGAAGAACTGCATGAGGAGAAGAGTGTAATAACACAACAGAGATTTAACATTCAAGACGGGATTGGGAAGTCAATAAAAACAACTGGGCAGAATCATTGAACATAAAAGAGACCATGAATCACAGTGTAAGAGAGAGATAGAGAATCATTTTGGTGAAATAAATAAAGACATTGGACTTAGAGAGACAATGAGACATCCATGGAAGGTAGCGATGTACCCATTTCCAGAAACTCATTGAAGAGACTGAAAGAGTTGACGTCATTCAGATCGTAGTTGCGCAGCCAATCACGCAGCTTGCAGATATCACATGGGTCATGGCCCATCTCCACTTCGCGACATGCATTTTTGTAGCAGTGGCCACACTTCCTCTCCAGCTTCTTAGTTGTAGTCCTTCTGAAGTAACTCTTGAACCAGCTGCACAACAACATAGGACAGCCTAAAGTGAGAAAGTATGATGCTCCACTTTGGATGTCTAATTCAGTTAATTAGAATTCATTCAATTCATTAACTAGAATTCATTTTTACATGGGGTTTTATCGTCTGACTGACAGTCAAATGTTTATTTGCATTACCAAAAGCTTATTCAACACATCAAAGGGCTTATTCAACCTATTCATTTCCTCAGAATGTATCTATGTTAAACAGGTAGATAATCATAGCTATATACTGTACTTACGGCACAGTAAACTCAAAGATGTTATTCAGTGTCTGTTTGAGCAACATGATGACGGCCATTTGAATGAAGAGGTCAGTGAGGCAGCCACTGGGATGACACTGGCAAGGACAGGAAAAGGCAGATATGGTAACAGTATAAAGCCAATCCAAACCGTTCAACCATGTCATAATCCCATGTTAAGTAATACTTTTTTTTAAATGGTGATGAGCTACCCACCTCCTCCAATCTCCATTTACCAGAAATACGAACATAGCTGCCTGGGCGACCATTTATCCTATGCACAAGAACAGTGTGTTAGATTCATTAAATGTAAACATTTCAAATTCTTACACCTTTATGGTTCAGGATTCAAACATTTCAAGGATCACAGATACATGGACACTTGTGGATACAGAAAGCACCTTCTCCATACAGCTAGGCTGCCCATGACAGCTGACACAGAGCAGTACCTTACCAACAGGTTTTCCCTTGGTTTTAGGCTAGTCTGCAATCTTTTATTTAACCAGGCATGTCAGTTAAGAACAAATTCTTATTTACAATGACGGCCTACCCCGGCCAAACCCCTAACGATGCTGGGCGCCGCCCTATGGGACTCCCAATCACGACCAGTTGTGATACAGCCTGGAATTGAACCAGGTTCTGTAGTGGTGCCTCTAGCACTGAAATGCAGTGCCTTAGACCGCTGCACCACTCGGGAGCCCCATGTACTGTCAGCCCGATCAAATATTAACACTACACACACACACGTTACACTCAGTACCTGCCCAGGAAAAATGCCACATATATGAGTGAGGAGAAGAGGGTGAAGAACTGGAAGGTAAACATCTTAACAGTGAAGCTCCTCTCAGTGGCCGCAAATGACTGTGTCTTCTCTGCAGGCAAGAGCAGCAACATTAACTTCATTCACTGACTCACTTAGCCAAGTACAATTCCATCTGATGGAATTACAGAGATGAACATGTACATGTTTGATTGTAAATGAAAATGTTCAATGCAAACATA
This sequence comes from Salvelinus namaycush, assembly GCF_016432855.1. Taxonomy (NCBI): domain Eukaryota; kingdom Metazoa; phylum Chordata; class Actinopteri; order Salmoniformes; family Salmonidae; genus Salvelinus; species Salvelinus namaycush. The sequence continues at coordinate 68,094,424 of NC_052307.1, forward strand.
TGTGCCTCTTCAGACTCACCTATCTCACACAGCTTGAAGGCCACCGCCTTGTTGACCTATCCGGGTAAGAGAGGAGAGGAGTTAGGGACTGTGCATGTCTACATGACTTAGAGGGGTTGCTGGTTAAACTTACTCTGGTCATAACTTGCATGGTAATGTAGTGTAGTACAGCACCCAGCATTACTGCTACAGTGTTGGCATTGTCCCTTACAAACGCCAATGTTCCCTCTGACAGCTGCACAGCAGCAACCACACGGAACACCACCAAAGCCTGGGTTAGCCCGATGATCAGAACCAACTGGTAAAAGAACACACACAGTGAGAGGACAATATTGACTGAACCGGAGCTAAACACTGGTATGGCCCAGGATGAAAACTGCTATGTCTGTGATGCAATATGGCACTGAGTGACTGACGGACTGACCATGAGAGTGACCAGCACCAGAACTAGAGTGCTGCGCAGATAAGAATGGCGAAACTCTTTGGGATGGCAGTGTGGATCATTGACTACTCCCAGGATGAGCTCCTCCTGCAGGCCAGATGGAACAATATTCAGGATTATACCACAGCATGAGTCTGAGGTCACATCAATCACACAATAGGTCCCTACCATAAGATGACAGTAATCAACGGGACATTATTTTAGTTATTTGAAAGAGTATATGATTGGGTAATATCAATGAGTAACAGACAACCTAAATCATGCTATAGTATACAGTATATCCAGACATATAATGGTTTCTTAAGCCTAAGTGAAGCCATACCTCTTCCTCACACCAGTCAAAGACTTTCCATTTGGACACAAACATTGCTTTGTGTCTCTTCCACAGCTCCAGAAAAATGGTAGCTGGAAAAATAAAAAGGACGAGTCATGACAATGTCAAGATTTATCTGAATTAAAAATGTATTGGATGGAAATAATCAGTTTTATCCTGTGTGAGAGACTTACCCCAGACTGCCATGAACATAGCAAAGAAGACCGTTCCCTCATTGTCAAACAGATGACTCACCTGCACACAAGACACATTTTGAACATACAAACTTTATTAACTATTTTTTTAAATAGTAAAGTTTCCAATGCAGTATGGTAGAATGACATGAGTTACCTTGGCATAGGTACAGGTGTCACGCAGTTGCCATACTTGACACCATTTGTCACACCTCGGGCACATAACGGTGTCAGACTCACAGACCTCCTTTCTGTAATATGAAGACACACAATGCACCTTCAGAAACACATGAGAGTTTTAAAGAGGAGCAACTCCATGTAACCTATTTTTTCTTCCTACTAAAATGTCAGCACCAATCAGCTTAATAAAGAGTTTGGCTCAGTGGGTCTGTCAACTCACATGAGGGGGCTGGTGTTAAAGAAAGCCAGTGCATACAGGAACACAATCACACCCAGAATGGCTGCAGGGACCAGCAGGATGGTGTACAAGCCCAACCAAAGGTAATACAGAGCCACCTTCTCTCCAAAGTAACTCCTGACAGATAAAGATACATTTCAGTTTGCATGTTCAAATTCAAACTAGGAAATGGACATTCCTATTCAGTTAACACCCCTTACTAGGTTTCCAGGGGGATTAAAAAATATTTTTAATTAACATGTAGTTCAGTTTCATCTTGATAATTTCCCTTTCACACCACTGAGGTAAATGACATGTTGTATTGCTCTTTGCATGCTATATATTTAAGCAATAAGGCACGAGGGGGTGTGGTATATGGCCAATATACCATAGCTAAAGGCTGTTCTTAGCTGGTTCAAACTAAGCTTGATGATGAGTTGGTTATTTGAATCAGCTGTGTGGTGCTAGGGCAAAAACCAAAACATGCACCCAGGGGCGGCCCCAGGACCGAGTTTGGGAAATCCTGCTTAAGGTAAGCACATCACATTTAGCTGCATCGGCAAACCCAAAGTTCTGTGTGGATATAACCACTAGCTGACATACTTCCTGGAAACAGAGTTAATTGCTTTGAAAGTGAGATAGACCTTTTCTTATTTGGGCAAAAGTCTGTTCTCCACCCTCTTTCCCCAGTCCTTTCTCCTCGTTGACCCTGAAACCGATAATTGGTCAAGGAGAGTGACAATGTTTTGTAGGAAACGGAAGATGGTCCTCCCTTCCTCGATTGCCTCCTTTTGGCATGGAAGCACAAGTGAATCCTACATGATTCCTTCGCGCAAGAGTTTTAATCTTCCACACCCACTTTGAAATCAGCTATCGTTTTCTTGAAGGAGAAAAGCATGCAAACATTTAAAAACAATATTCTATTGATCATTTCATCTCCAACGTGTCTTGCACAACTAGCTAGCTACATTTGTTTTAATCACTGTATACATTTACTTGGGGATTCCACCCTGTAAACGTAATTTACGTCCATGTGCTATTGCACAAGGAGTCTTATTTCATACAAGCACAATTTTGTCCACTTTCCCCCTTCTCGACGCCTCTCCTCGATTACCTATGACCTTTTTCAAAAGTAGGCCAGAGAGGACGGAGGTGAGAGGATGCAGGAGTTGAGCAAATCCAATTGAGGAAAAGCCACTGTGAAACCAAAAGACACAGAAACACAGCAGGATATATAGAAGGTCTTACCTGACATCATCAACAGGCTGGGTGGTACAGAGAGCAGACCATCGTGCCCACTTTTGTTTCAACACCTTTTGCTTGTTCCTCTATAAAAACAGAAAGAGGCTCATACTGTAGATGTATTTCACAATCAATGAATTTCATATGGGCTACTTACAATCATACAAGGCATAAACAGCTACAATGCCCCTCAAAATTAAACAAGTAATCAGGTATACTAATAAGGTATACAGGTATATTAATTATTATTAAGGAGATGTTTTTTTTAACCTCATGCAGGCAGAATGTGGCCTCAAAGACACCCTTCTTCTGGAGCTCTCTGAGGTTCTCTGTTGTGTTGAAAGGAAAAAGAGGGTTAGGAGTGACGAACAATTGAAGTCAGGGACAAATATGTTGCTAAAGAGATCAATGGAGGGAGCACTTCACATACCTCCTGTGTTGATATGGGTGTGGTGTAGGATGTAATCCACTACTCTGATCCTGAAGAAAAAAAACAGGAAAAGGTGAGAGAACATGTTGGAATTTAATGTGTTTTGCGTATGGAATGGCAAGAGTGAGAGTTCAATGCATCTCACCTGGTTGAGTGAGGGATGATGACACATTTCCGGTCGCCGCTCCAGTTGCAAGCATCAGACACCTTTAGTAGGTACCTGTACTTGTCAAAGATCTCCTTCAGGGCCCGGACACCATAAAACACCTTGTCATCATGAACGATTTTCTGACACAAAAACAGGCAAAGTACATGATGAGCATTGAACGAGGTGAAATTGGATCATTTTGGGAGGATTGGCCATGATGTTACAGTATAACTTTCACACATTCTCTACAGTTGTACACATCCCAATAAAATATTGTACACATATTGTATACAAATATTGTACCCAATAAAGGAACATTGCTTCAACAACGCTCCATATAGAATTTAAACGTTTATTCAATCAAGTAACAAAACTCACTGTCACTTTCATGTTTTTCTTCCTCAGGTGGTCAATAAAAGCTATCTGCTTCAGAAACTTTGGGTGTTCTTGGTCCTCAACTTTGTCAGCAACTAGAACATAATCATATGTCCTCTGCTGGTGCTGTGGGAAACACACACAAGCTTTTCTGTATTCTAGGGACTGTGTGAATAATTATCACCTGTATGACTATGTATGGCTCTAAGTTATGAATGCGGTGAAATTAATAGATGGTGTGTGTTGCGTTGTCGCTTACCAGAGTTGGGAGTAATGCCTCCATGGTATTGTCAAAGCCATCCGTGTTTCGCTCCTGCAGCTCAATACCATCCTAAAACACAGGGTAGCATAGAGGAACAATGTGACATCTCTCTTGTGATACAAGGGCTGGCCCACCTCCCCACCTCACTGCAGTGGTCTGCCAGGCATGTGCCAGTCAGCATGGACCACAAGGAACCTCTCAGCTAACATAATGGTCAATGATGTGCCTTCATTCACTACAGCCAAATCGTCATTGTGGCTTCACTATCCTGTGTCGAAAAAAGGGATACTAGGCAAATTCCTTTTTACAGTTGGTCCATGAGATGTTAATAACACACATCTCTAAGCAGTGGGATAAAACAAATAAAGGCAACTGGGCCATCCCTCTTGCCATCTCTGTTGTTATGCAGGTTTCTCTCTAAAGCCTGTCAGTCTTTCACTTTCATTCTTCCAGACTCCCACAGGATTTTCCAGATTACAGGCCCCAACACGCCCATCAGTGAAAATGTTCCATAGACTCCTCACACTGATTGGCTGGGAGGGCTTGTAGGCTTTTGCAGTACAAAACGATGGGATTATTTAAACCTCAGAATATAACATTTATATTTTGTTCAAAGGCCACACTGAGTTCTATGCTCTGCTATGTCTCGAGAGACATGATCCAATCTTGACTGATCATATTTTGGAGGTGTGCCACTATTACCCTCTTTAGTGCAGTTGCATAAACTTTAATGAAATAGCCTGTTTCACCAGGAGCACAGCCAAGACCAGGCAAACGTTGAAAGGAGGCTGGCTCTGATGTAGGGTACTGTGTAGTGGATATGGCATGGATTGCCAGAGGAGAGGTGTCATACATCAGGCCTCAGCATCACATAAATCATAGACACTCTTCAGAGAAACATGGTCCATGGTAAAAAGCTGAGATGTGACAATTTCTCAAAGATCTGCATGCTTTAGATGAGGATCATGGTGGGAGACTGTTCAGCCGACTTTGAGTGAAGTTATGCTTGAAACCCAAAGGCCAGATAAGTGACCTTTAAATCTGAAATATTTGAAGTTGGTCTTGGATTTTTGTTAATTTATTTTAGCTGCTGCAATGATTCCAGCCTATACAGTGCCTTCGGAAAGTATTCAGACCACTTGACTTTTTCCATGTTACGTTACAGCCTTATTCTAAAATGGATTAAATAAAAACAACTCTTCAGCAATCGACACACAATACCAACACATAATGACAAAGCAAAAACAGGGATTTAGAATTTTTTGCTAATTTATTAAAAATTAAAACAGAAATACTTTATTTACATAAGTATTCAGACCATTTGCTATTAGACTCAAAATTGAGCTCAGGTACATCCTGTTTCCATTGATAGTCCACCTCAATTGATTGGACATGATTTGGAAAGGTACACACTTGTCTATAAGGTCCCACAGTTGACAGCGCATGTCAGAGCAAAAACCAAGCCATGAGGTCAAAGGAATTGTACGTAGAGCTCCAAGACAGGATTGTGTCGAGGCACAGATCTGGGGAAGCGTACCAAAACAAATCTGCAGCATTGAATGTTCCCAAGCACACAGTGGCCTCCATCATTCTTAAATGCAAGAAGTTTGGAACCACCAAGACTCGGGGGGAGAAGAGCCTTGGTCAGGGAGGTGACTAAGAACCCGATGGTCCCACTGACAGAGCTCTAGAGTTCATCTGTGGAGATGGGAGAACCTTCCAGAAGGACAACCATCTCTGCAGCACTCCACCAATCAGGCCTTTATGGTAGAGTGTCCAGACAGAAACCATTCCTCAGTAACAGGCACTACAGCCCATTTGCCAAAAGGCACCTAAAGGCTCTCACACCATGAGAAACCAGATTCTCTGGTCTCTTTGGCCTGAATGCCAAGCGTCACATTTGGAGGAAATCAGGCACCATCTCTACGGTGAAGCATGGTGGTGGCAGCATCATGCTGTGGGGATGTTTTTTAGCGGCAGGGACTGGGAGACTAGTCAGGATTGAGGCAAAGATGAACGGAGCAAAGTACTGCGAGATCCTTGATGAAAACCGTCTCCAGAGCGCTCAGGACCTCAGGCTGGGGAGAAGGTTCATCTTCCAACAGGACAACGACCCTATGCACACAGCCAAGACAATACAGGAGTGGTTTCGGGACAAGTCTCTATGTCCTTAAGTGGCCCTCCCAGAGCCAGGACTTGAACCCGATCTAACATCTCTGGAGAGACCTGAAAATAGCTGTGCAGCAACGCACCCCATCTAACCTGTAGGAGTTTGAGAGGATCTACAGAGAAGAATGGGAGAAACTCCCCAAATACAGGTGTGCCAAGCTTGTAGAGTCATACACAAGACTCGATGCCGTAACATAATGTGGGAAAAAGTCAAGGGGTCTGAATACTTTCTGAAGGCACTGTACATGGTCATACTACGAGGCAGAAAATAGTTTCAGGGAACCTCAGCTACAATGAGCCACAGTCTGTGTTCTCAGTCCAAATAAAACACCTGTAAAATGAAGGTGTGTGGGACGTTTGACCCACATCTAGTCCATAGATAAGGCACTGTAGACCACTTTTGTTACAGTAACATAACACAACTCAGTATACTCACACACAAACGTATTGATTTCTGCACAGGCTATAGCAAGACTGCAATACATTTTAACCAGCTATGACCGTAAACTCTAAAAAGCAGTTTCATTGCCATAATCCATGAGTGAGTATAACATTTTAAAAATACATTATTCCGTCCAACTGATTTTATATTCATTCAAAATACTGTAGGCTACATGAAAACATGTTTCCTAAACGGTTTGCAGGCGAGTTGTTTATAAATTATTTGCCTCACCTGCTCTGGATTCTTGAAGTACATGTTGCAATACGCTCGTAATCCAAATTGAGCGAATATTGATCACCATTCACATCTTCTGTCGTCGGGGGCCGTTTTCTTCATTACTCACGAAACGTTTACCCTTACTTCAGACATGGAGCTCTAATTATACTAAAAGTAAAATATTAAAAACTACTGTACTGAGCTAAAGATAAGTTGACTTCACTTCCGCGTTTCTGAGTCAAATGCTTTCAGGTAGGTAGCGTCACTGCTTCTCAAAAGGTGAGGCGCTGATATTGAGCGCTTCCCGTGGAATAGCAATGCGGCCATCTGGTCATAATAGGACAGTCGCTTAAAAGGGTTACAGTTAGTGACCAAAACTGAGTCTCTTTGCATCTCTCTACCTTTGAAAGTGCATGCAAATGATTGTGCTTTGCTTATCTGTGAAACCAACGAAATTATTTAATTATTTGACGTTGATATGAATGTAGCAATGTATATTAAAACTCATAAGCACACTCTTCAAATACACGTCAGATAACTTCTAGATGAATCACAAATTAAACACTATTGGCTTCACATCAGCCATGGAAAATACAGGAACAAATAATCATAAGTGACAAAGAACGATTTAGTTGTGGGAAGACTTTACTGCGCCAATAAATCAATAATAGTTATAGCAATAGGAAAAATAAATGCCACTTACAAGGGTCTACTACAAATACAATTGTTTACATTACACTTCCACCAGTATACTTGACAGCTAAATTCAATATTCTTTGGACTTCAAAACAGCCATATACATTAGCATTACTGACAAGTGCTTTCATTGTCTGAAGTTAATATTCAAAATACACATTTTACATTGATTCTGATAAAGTCAAGAGGCCGAAACAATTCCCTTGATTAGGAAAAAAACTCCACTGGTTGAGGTTCTACAGGGAAGCACTAAAATACTGTTCATATTTAGGGTCCTCAATTATTTCAATTGATTGAGGTCATGCATGTGTACTCTCAGTCCTCCTCCTTCTCTGAAGTCTTGCGGAAGTTCTTCCTTTTGACGTTCCTACTAATGACGAAGCCAATAGGCGGCTGATCCTTCCGATCATTCAGCACACCCTCTGCGTCACCCACCGGTGTCCACTTCCTCTTCCGCTCACTCTCCTTTGGGCGTTGGGGGGCGATTGCTAGGCCTATACCCTCCTCTTCTTCATCATCTAAGTGACAGAGACCCATCCCTGCCTTCTTAGTTCGATCAGGCTTGTTAACTTCTGCAGATTCATCTTTCTGTGGCCGGCTAGGCCTGGAGAACACGATCTTATGCTCTGAGCTATTGCTCTGGCCCTGGTTGAAAGTAGGTGTAAAAGGCTCTTCAGGATCATCTTCCATCGTGTTCTCCTTCTCCTTCTGCTGCAGGCTTTGTATGTACTGCTGAGCCTCCATGCTATTCTTGCTGTCACTGGTCTCTGGCACATCCTCCAGGTCATAACGCGTCCAGAGCTCAGGATTCACCAGGTAATCTGGCACGCCTCTCTTCTGAGGAGGCTTGCTGACCAATTCCCCCACCTTCTCCCCAAACTTCTTTCCACTCGGCAGCAGTGGGGGTGGAGGGGGACGTGCAAAGACCCTGTCAATGACATTGTCCTGGCCCAGATGGGATGAGGACAGCTTAGCGGCACTCTCCAGGCAATCAAAGATGCTTCGGCTGCGGTTGGAGAAGCTTGAGCTGCCACCTGTCAGACTGAATGTAGGTTTCTTGGGACCGGGACCAGGGCAAGAGTTCTGGTGCTCTTCATCATCAGATGAGGACAAGTCTTCCACCTTTGGGTCTATGGACTCATTACGCTCTTCAGGGTCAGAGTCACTCAGAGAGAGGTCATCTGTCAGCTTGATGGCGTCACTGTTGGACAGCTTGTTACGGCCACCGTCTCCGTGGTCCTCTTGCTCACACATTGCTCTCAAGGGCCTGGGTCTGATACCACATGAAAAAAACAACTTTCACACAGTCAAGGGGCCAAGAGCCTGGAAGAGTATGAGAGGGTTGTTCTGAGTGGTAATTGAAACATATAATATGTATGGTAATATAGCATGCATTATAATATTTTCACTTTGTCAAGAAATGACTGACCTTAGCCTGGTAGAGCTGCAACACCACCACTTTTTGTATCAGTGAGGTTCAAGGGTGATGGCAGTCCTTCCACCCTTAACAGACACACAGAAAGATATACATTAAAAACAGCAACACGGATCTAGCCATTTAAAGCTTAGGCCTATACTGTAAATAATAAGTACATTGACAGGTAAAAACAATTAAACTAACATTTCAGAGCAATTGCACAACATCAACACAAGATGTCAAGTGTGACATCAGGTGTGGTGAGTCAACTGCAGATGAGTAGGCCTATAAGTCCTCTGCAGCGTAGTGTGAACATTGAGTACTGTGAGTGGGTGCATCTGTACCGAGGGCCTTCAGATAATTTAATGTTTGACATCCTACGTAATGTTACCGTTTGTGTTAGTGTGAGAACGTATCTTACTGGAGTTGCAGACTCACAGGTTGCGGGAGCTGGTTGGGATGCTGCTCAGCTCAGATAACTCAACAAATGTGTGGGGATTGATGACAGCTCCAACTTTTGCCATGGTGTGACCAATACCAGACTAAAATGGTGTAGCGACAATCTGTAAAAATTTTTTTTTAAATAAATACACACAGATCACAGTCTGTTACCCACTCACTGCATATATGTAAATTGTGATTACATTGCATACATACAACTAGACTCATATACTTAGATTGTTCTGCACACAACACAGTAGCTCTGGTCCATCACGCAATGACAATGAATTGCCTTGTATACCACCCATAGAGATATTGTAGTTAGAGGACGCAACATTGTATCTGTCCCATAATGTCTGCTAGAGCATGGGCAAAAAGTAGTCATTTTAAAGTAGTCAATTTTCTCCTTCTACTACTTCTATGAAGTTTGTAAACAAACTGAAAAGAGGCATACTGCCACCTGAAGTGTTGTTTGAACAGGTATAAAGGTTGGCGATTTATTGCCAACTGCAGTTATGGGATGTTTGCTCATGAGTATAATTAATTGGCTGATCCCTCCATCAACCTGGATGGAATTATGTGATCCTTCCTTAACCTATAGGATGTCCCACTCTGTTGACTACTTCAACACGTTTAAAGTCCTCAATGGCGCTGCCCATCCTAAAACGGGCCTGAGTCCTACATCTAGCTCAATAATACTGCAAGAGAAGCTCTGGTCCACGCTTGTGCAAGCAGCTCGTAGTGCAGATCACACGCATAAGCGTGGATCAGGGTCTTTTGACGATAATGAAAGTACTCCTAAGCCGTCTTTTGGGAGAAAGTACTCCTAAACCGCCTTTTGGGAGAACGTACACCCTACACATACAGAGAAAAGTAATCCCGCAAACTACAAACATGTTTATTTTGATGAGTTACGATGAAAGGATATGGAAAACGGCAAAGCAGGGGCATCTCGTCGTCGTGCGATGGACAAGAGCTAACACAGCGACTACGCCCCCTAACATTAGTAGCTAGTTCGTGCGTATCTCAGGGCTCCTAGCTAGCTTTTGATTGTCATGGTATTTGACGGGAAGACAGCATAACAACATGCAGGGTTGAGTAATTCACCAAGGAGTAAACCAGTTATGGAAATCGACGTTGGATATCTAGCTAATGTCAACTAGTAGCCTCGTTGGCTAGCTAACGTTAGCTGTAGCTGACTTTGAATAAAGGGAGGGTGGAACATACCACAACCACACACAAGCATTCTATATCTTACAATACTTCATTGATACGCTGGAATGTGTTGAGTAAACTATCTAGCTACTACATAAAGCGTTCGACGCTGATTTGTGTTGCTAGCTAGCTGCATCTACCGCTTTACCTTCTTCACGCTGGCGCTGCAACTTCGGTTTGCATGCTGTAATGTATGCTGGGTAGGGTAGTTTTCCCCGCTCCTGCCTTTAGTGGGCAAATAACCCAATCGTCATCCTTACCGCCACCTACAGTAGTCTAATGGATTGTAAATGTAATGCAAGGGTAGGCCTAAATCAGAGTTTCTAAACATACATCTTATTCGCTGAGGTTTAACGGTGGTTGGCATCCAATTTCTGTTGAATTACCGCCACCAAGACTGGGGTATAAATTCTTACTGAGCTAAAGGCTAGAGCTGCCGTTTTCAAGGAGCGGGACTCGAACCCGAAAGCGTAATCCCGCGATGCCCTCAGAAAAACCATAAAACAGGCAACACTCGTCAGATGTGGTAAGGCTTGCAAACCATTACAGACAACAAAGGGAATCACAGCCGAGAACTGCCCAGTGACACGAGCCTACCAGAGGAGCTAAACTACTTCTATGCAAAGAACATTGAAACATGCATGAGAGTGTAACTTTACATCCGTCCCCTCAACCAGGGCGCGAACCAGGGACCCTCTGCACACATCAACAACAGCCGCGGCCCTTGCAGAGCAAGGGGAACCACTACTTCTAGGTTTCAGAGCAAGTGACGTAACTGATTGAAACGCTATTAGCGCGTACCCGCTAACTAGCTAGCCATTTCACATCCGTTACAAGAGCACCAGCTGTTCCGGAAGACTGTGTGATCACGCTCTCTGCAGCCGATGTGAGTAAGACCTTTAAACAGGTCAACATTCACAAGCCCGCAGGGCCAGACAAATTACCAGGACGTGTACTGCGAGCATGCGCTGACCAACTGGCAAGTGTCTTCACTGACATTTTAAATCTCTCCCTGTCCGTGTCTGTAATACCAACATGTTTTAAGCAGACCACCATAGTCCCTGTGCCCAAGAACACTAAGGTAACCTGCCTAAATGATTACCCACCCGTAGCACTCACGTCTGTAGCCATGAAGTGCTTTGAAAGGCTGGTCATGGCTCACATCAACACCATTATCCCAGAAACTCTAGACCCACTCCAATTTGCATACCGCCCTAACAGATCCACAGATGATGCAATCTCTATTGCACTCCACACTGCCCTTTCCCACCTGGAAAAAAGGAACACCTATGTGAGAATGCTATTCATTGACTACAGCTCAGCGTTCAACACCATACTGCCCTCAAAGCTCATCAATAAGCTAAGGACCCTGGGACTAAACACCTCCCTCTGCAACTGGATCCTGGACTTCCTGATGGGCCGCCCCCAGGTGGTAAGGGTAGGTAACAATACATCCACCACGCTGATCTTCAACACAGGGGCCCCTCAGGGGTGCGTGCTCAGTCCCCTCCTGTACTCCCTGTTCACTCATGACTGCACGGCCAGGCACGACTCCAACACCATCATTAAGTTTGCCGATGACACAACAGTGGTAGGCCTGATCACTGACAACGACGAGACAGCCTATAGGGAGGAGGTCAGAGTCCTGGCCGTGTAGTAGCAGCACAACAACCTCTCCCTCAACGTGATCAAGACAAAGGAGATGATTATGGACTACACGAAAAAGAGGACAGAGCACGCCCCCATTCTCATCGACAGGGCTGTAGTGGAGCAGGTTGTGAGCTTCAATTTCCTTGGTGTCCAAATCACCAACAAATTAACATGGTCCAAGCACACCAAGACAGTCGTGAAGAGGGCACGACAAGGAGACTGAAAAGATTTGGCATGGGTCCTCAGATCCTCAAAAGGTTCTACAGCTGCACCATTGAGAACATCCTGACTGGTTGCATCACTGCCTGATATGGCAACTGCTCGGCCTCCGACCGCAAGGCACTACAGAGGATAGTGCGTACGGCCCAGTACATCACTGGGGCCAAGCTTCCTGCCATCCAGGACCTCTATACCAGGCAATGTCAGAGGAAGACCCTAAAAAGTGTCAAAGACTCCAGCCACCCTAGTCATAGACTGTTCTCTCTGCTACCGCACGGCAAGCAGTAACAGAACGCCAAGTCTAGGTCCAAGAGGCTTCTAAACAGCTTCTACCCCCAAGCCATAAGACTCCTGAACGTCTAATCAAATGGCCACCCAGACTATTTGCATTGTTGTTATCATCTACGCATAGTCACTTTAATAACTCTACCTGCATGTACAAATTACCTCAACTAACCAGTGCCCCCGCACATTGACTCTGTACCGGTACCCCCCTGTATATAGTCTCGCTATTGTTATTTTACTGCTGCTCTTTACTTACTTGTTACTTTTATTTCTTATTCTTATTCATATTTTTTTTAACTGCATTGTTGGTTAAGTAAGCATTATTAAGATGTATATACACTGCTCAAAAAAATAAAGGGAACACTTAAACAACACAATGTAACTCCAAGTCAATCACACTTCTGTGAAATCAAACTGTCCACTTAGGAAGCAACACTGATTGACAATAAATTTCACATGCTGTTGTGCAAATGGAATAGACAAAAGGTGGAAATTATAGGCAATTAGCAAGACACCCCCAAAAAAGGAGTGATTCTGCAGGTGGTGACCACAGACCACTTCTCAGTTCCTATGCTTCCTGGCTGATGTTTTGGTCACTTTTGAATGCTGGCGGTGCTCTCACTCTAGTGGTAGCATGAGACAGAGTCTACAACCCACACAAGTGGCTCAGGTAGTGCAGTTCATCCAGGATGGCACATCAATGCGAGCTGTGGCAAAAAGGTTTGCTGTGTCTGTCAGCGTAGTGTCCAGAGCATGGAGGCGCTACCAGGAGACAGGCCAGTACATCAGGAGACGTGGAGGAGGCCGTAGGAGGGCAACAACCCAGCAGCAGGACCGCTACCTCCGCCTTTGTGCAAGGAGGTGCACTGCCAGCGCCCTGCAAAATGACCTCCAGCAGGCCACAAATGTGCATGTGTCTGCTCAAACGGTCAGAAACAGACTCCATGAGGGTGGTATGAGGGCCCGACGTCCACAGGTGGGGGTTGTGCTTACAGCCCAACACCGTGCAGGACGTTTGGCATTTGCCAGAGAACACCAAGATTGGCAAATTCGCCACTGGCGCCCTGTGCTCTTCACAGATGAAAGCAGGTTCACACTGAGCACATGAGCACATGTGACAGACGTGACAGAGTCTGGAGACGCCGTGGAGAACGTTCTGCTGCCTGCAACATCCTCCAGCATGACCGGTTTGGCGATGGGTCAGTCATGGTGTGGGGTGGCATTTCTTTGTGGGGCCGCACAGCCCTCCATGTGCTCGCCAGAGGTAGCCTGACTGCCAATAGGTACCGAGATGAGATCCTCAGACCCCTTGTGAGACCATATGCTGACACATGCACATTTGTGGCCTGCTGGAGGTCATTTTGCAGGGCTCTGGCAGTGCACCTCCTTGCACAAAGGCGGAGGTAGCGGTCCTGCTGCTGGGTTGTTGCCCTCCTACGGCCTCCTCCACGTCTCCTGATGTACTGGCCTGTCTCCTGGTAGCGCCTCCATGCTCTGGACACTACGCTGACAGACACAGCAAACCTTTTTGCCACAGCTCGCATTGATGTGCCATCCTGGATGAACTGCACTACCTGAGCCACTTGTGTGGGTTGTAGACTCTGTCTCATGCTACCACTAGAGTGAGAGCACCGCCAGCATTCAAAAGTGACCAAAACATCAGCCAGGAAGCATAGGAACTGAGAAGTGGTCTGTGGTCACCACCTGCAGAATCACTCCTTTTTTGGGGGTGTCTTGCTAATTGCCTATAATTTCCACCTTTTGTCTATTCCATTTGCACAACAGCATGTGAAATTTATTGTCAATCAGTGTTGCTTCCTAAGTGGACAGTTTGATTTCACAGAAGTGTGATTGACTTGGAGTTACATTGTGTTGTTTAAGTGTTCCCTTTATTTTTTTGAGCAGTGTATATATATATAATACCTGTTGTATTCGGCGCATGTGACTAATACAATTGATTTGATTTGAATTCATTATACTTTGATCCACAAAATGGAAAAAATGTAACTATCGTTATGAACGCTGAACCAACCTCTCTGAAGCATACATCACTCATTGACCTATCCCTCTGTGCTGTCACAGATCTACTAGGCCTACTCACAGGGATTCTCTCAAGATCCCCCACTGCCTCAGCATAAGACACCTTCTGTACTACTTACTCTGACTCTGGCCAACTCAACCTGCCACTCTTGCACAGACTCTTTCGATCCCTAGCAAACATGGGCACCCCACTGTTGACACACACAACCTTTTCCACCAAAACTTTCAGTGTTTCCCCCTACTAATACCCAATAGTTTTTTTTCTCTACAAAAAAATCCAAACTAGAAAGTAGGTTACATTTTAAGAACCATCACCCATCTTCAATTAGTACTGTACTCTGTCAGAGAGAACATCTCTTGAATACATTTGAAATATATTATATATAATTTATGCCTAATTCTAAGAGAAAGTAAATATATATATATATGTATGCAGTTTGCTTGGTGGACTGTGTTTCTTCACATAGCCCAAATTGAAATTAATTTAGTAGGATAGTCAGTTAGGCTCATATGGTTAGGCTGTACAAAATATTTATTAATTTGGTGAAAATTGAAGGGTTTTCAAAACCGTACAAAATTACCAAACATCAAGTTTGAGGCCATTCACATGGTAAAATGTATGATGCACTAATTCCCAAGCACAATGATTTGCCGACAGAATGTGCGTAATTTTGCCACTCCCCTTTAATATGTATCGTGGATAGAGAAGCAGTATGAGTGCAATCATAATATGATAGGATATGTCAAGACAATGTTGGGCTATTCTTTCAGCCAATGAATGCCAGAATCGTTGATTCTGGTGTGAAACCCAAGCCTCAAACTCAAATACAGTGGATCGAGGATCGAGTCGTGGGGTGGCATCCTCTCTCTCCGTCCTCACTTTCCTGAGAAAGCAACTCCTTCCTTATAGTCGGTGGAGATGAGAAGAATAACGGGAAAGGCAAGGGATGAAATTTTGATCGAAATGAAGAGCGCAATGGACTCCCAGATTGGAGGTAAAAAGCACATTCGGAGATTAGCCTACTTTGGTAATATACACGGTAAACGTAGGCTATACCATAATCTTTGTTTTCATTGGCTATTAAGGAGTTTACTATAGCGCTTTCAGAAAATGCTCAAGGAAACGCATCCAACCAAAGGCTACTTCTATCAGTTTTGTGACTAGAAATTCCACTGTCTATCATTTGGGTTCGGAATAATGTTTGGCTAATGGCTATTACTTCTGTCTGTGCCATATGTCACTTACGTTAGTGGGCTACCTGGATGACAGGCACATACAATGTTTTGCCTAAAGATTCGCAAATGTTATGGAATTTACATGTTATTTATAACAGATTATGTTTCGGAAACAGTTTCATGTGTTTCACAGTTGTACAACTAAATGGAAAAGGTTTGAAAAATAGTTCTGAAATGACTGAAAATACATGCGATGACGCCATTCACATGCTGACAGGTCTACTGGGAGAGAGAAGGACAAACTTGAAGTTTGAGAAACTGACAAATTAAAGTAACTGTCCAGTGTTTCCAGATTTATATGAAATAGGACCAATAATTAATTACAATATGAGTGAAATCGTTCTCCTTCCAAAAAATTGCAATTAAGTATGTTATGTTTTCTGCGTTGGAATGGTGTGAGCATATATGGTCCCAAAAAATATTTACGCTAGTAGACTGCTGATTGGCCATCTAGAGGATGACATCATCCTCTATAAGGAAATAGCAAGCATTTTTTTAGAACATCTGTTTGAGATACAAGTTTGAGGCGGGTTTTTTAAAGTGTTTTCTCTCCAATTTATGCTTTGGCCGCATGAGTCAGCAACATTATTTGGGTATGAGTTATCAGAATATTATCTTTTGAAAGAGATTCTTACTGGACAGGTACTTGAAGCTCATTCCAGAAAGAAGTCTGTAAAATGGCATGTATTTGGCAATTTCTTTGTTGATTTACACATCAGCATTCAAAGTGATTAGTATTGAGTCCATATAAGTTAAATATTATTCATAATGATGTAATTCTAATAATTTCCAAGCAGGTTTGTGATAAAAAAATTTTTGCAGATGGATGTCTTATTCAATGCAAGGTTGATCTGTTGTGCTAATGTATAGGCCTAATAAAGCTGATGCAAGCGGCACTCTGCTTATCTATATCCCTCTATTGAGAACTTATTAGTCACTCCATACTGCACAAGGAATGCCGCTTGAAACTGGCCATTGTTGTGTCCATGCCCGCCCTTTTAAACACCATTAACTGCCCTATAACTTCAGTATTGCTCCCCTACGTCTCCCTTAAATGTGCTCCTGTGTGAATAAGCTGTGTCCTATGTTCATGTTTTCTGTGAAATTTCATGGCGAAAAGGAAACAAGTTACAGGTAGACATCTGCAATGGTGTGCTAACACAGACATGTCCAGTCCATCGCATGTGGTTGTCCTTAACTGTCTAATCATTGATTTGTAAAATCCAACACAAATTGGATTGCTAATTGTATTCAGTTATTTCCTAGTTTCAGGATGTGTCAAAGGGCGTCAGTAGGCCTCTAATCCATATCTTTAACCTTTGCTTTGTGTGGAGCCACACTGTCCCAAGGTAATACTCACATAATTACACGCTGGAGACCAGATAGTTGTTAACATTGAGTGCATGAACACTTAAACACAATCTTCTGCTGATAGTCTCTCTACCTTGAGTGCCAATCTAGACAGGGAATAGACCATGATGCTATGGACTTACTGAGCAGTCACTCACTGAAGAGATCTGTAGGGAGGAGTTGGACTGTAACAGTACTACAGTTTTTCCAATTGTGCTTCGTGACAAATAGGCCGTAAAGATCAGAATATATGCAGAATATATTACTAGATCACATTTGTTATAACAAAAATGTCACAATTTGTGAGAATGTGGCAGTGTGCCTATACAGAGTTGCCCGCAGAGACGACTTTGTCTCCAAATACAGCCATCCACTGCATAATGTGTTAAGCTGTCATGGTAGCAAGGGTCCCTCTATGAAATGTTGCTGGTTGAGAGGTAGCTCAGAAAATGTAGAGCTGCTGTGGGTAATAAACAGATTTGAACAATTACAAATGTTCCTTTTAAAAATACTTTGTAGGCTGCAATGTATGGCTTCATAGAAAAAGTACTTGAGCATTCATAATGTCGACAGTAAAGTGGTTTCAATAATGCCGCAGTAATTATGGTTTTGAGATATTGTTACATCCGTCTCTCTGCTGGGAAATTAAGTGAGTTGGAGCAAGTTCACTGATGGATGGAAACAGTCAGGCTTCCCTCCAACCTCTCTCACACTGTTTACATCCCTCTTAGCATTTCACCCCTATAGGGCTGCATGTCGCCTAGTGGTTAAGAGCGTTGGGCCAGTAACTGAAATGTTGCTGGTTTGAATCCTCGTGTTGATTAGGTGAAAAATCTGTTGACTCTGCTGTCCATTTAACTTATTTTGGTATTACAGAAACAGGGCCAAGTGATGGGGTTCCACTATCTCTAAACAATAGGTATTTCTGTTCTTAATGTGTAGTGAGTTGAATGAGCAGGTTAATTTAAGGACAATCTGTCACTTGCCCTTTTGTGTTAAGGCTCCTTGTTAGTAAATATCCACAGTATGGCTGACTACCCACACTGGGTCTAGATAGTGTGGAGTTCTGTGTTGATAGACTGCCCTTTCACACCAACAGCTTTGTGTTGGCTGTTATCAGGGAAAACCTTCCTGGGAAAACCTTCCTGCACAATAACAATAACAAAGATCTATTTATATGTGCGTCTGTGTTGTGGATCACCATGTTGACAGTTTATATAGGGACTGAACGTGAATAGAATTCAGGTTCATCGGCATCTAGTATATAATACAGTTCTATTACAGAATAATTTATTTTCATAGTTATATTACCCACATGCTCACACTGGCTGCCTTGTTATGGCTCTCATGGCTCTAAATCATTTGCATTTCCAAAATAGTTTTGTTGAAAGGTTCCGATAAGGCACTGTAGTATTATCAAATATTAGGCCTGCTATTCTACAAAGTAAACAACATCTCTCACTATCGCAGTAAAACCTCTATTCATTTCATAGCGTGTTTGTAGCGTCTGTCGTAGTCGTTCTCCTCCTCAGACGAGGAGGAGCATGGATCGGACCAAGATGCGGATTGGTAAGTATTCATTATTTAATGGAAAAACAACAAACACTACAAAATACAAAAACCAACAAACGTGACTAACCCGAAACAGTCCTGTGTGGCCCAAACACTGACACAGGAACAAACACCCACAAAACACAAGTGAAACCCTGGCTGCCTTAGTATGATTCTCAATCAGGGACAAACGATCTACAGCTGCCTCTGATTGAGAATCATACCAGGCCGAACACAAAATCCCAACATAGAAAATCAAACCTAGACCAACCCACCCAACTCACGCCCTGACCAACTAAAACAAATACATGACAAAGGAAAACAGGTCAGGAACGTGACAGTGTTACCAATTCTGCATGCCTAATTGGTCTTGATCGGGGGCAGTCAGGCACAAACTAGGCCTAAATAATCATATTTGCATTATAGCACTCACCCTTAATCATTGATGATCTAATAAGAAACGTATTAGACAGTTGTGCGCCGCTTCCATTTAAGGTGTTTTATATCTGGTGGGGAGGGCAAGCCAGTGAATTTATCTTGGCTCACAGACTAGGGGGAGCCCCAGTGTTGCCATGGAAACTGTCTGAGTAATTATATTTTCTCTTTGATAGCTGAGTTAGACAGACTGTGGGCAGTATCTGAATATCTGAATATAGGCGAGAGGGTTAACTCACTTCTCATATAAATACTTCTCTGATAAAAACATTACACGCCTGGACTTTTCTCCTTTCACTTCCAATTGGTTATTATCCCTTCTTTGGTCTTCCACAATTACATTTCAATGGCCATGAGCAGATTAACATATACATCTGAGTAACATTGGTCGATGCACTTGATCACAGTGGGCTTTGTGATTGTGTTGCTTTGTGGGTTTAGGAAGCTCTGTGCCAAAGCATTTCATGTTCTATCTGTGGGTTAACCTGGGCATCACATCTGAACAGGCAACAAGCTACGAAGAACAAAGAACAACAGTTTGTTTTCATGTACTCTGTCATATCCTCAGTGGTGATTATGCAGTACGCAACAAGGCCAAACGGTGCAGATGAGGAGAATTAGGGGAAGGACAAATTCTGTAATATTCTAACATTTCTACTTTTCCTCCTTATGCAAGAATGCCTCATTCAAACAGTATAGTATTAGAAGGATGACATTTCATGTCTGTTTTAGAGAAGATAAAGTATGAATTCTGCTATCTGCTCTGCCCATGATCCCTCGCTGGGAGGTGCACCGGGGTATTGGTCCACTCTACTGATCTAACATTCAGGGTTTTGTCAAGGCACAGTTCCCTTCTGGGACTAGGCCTGTGGTATCCTGGAGATAAGAAGGGAGATTTTGTTTGTTCCATGTGCAGAAAGTCATCAACAGACGATGTGAGAATAGGGATTCAAAACAGCTTTCCAACTGGGCAAAAACTGGTTGACTCATTGTTTCCACGTCATTTCAACAAAAAAATGTAATGTGATGACGCTGAATCAACGTGGAGAACTGATTGGATTGGAAAAAAGTAATCAACAAAAGGGAATTTAATATTTTTTTTCACAGAATTTACAACCTAATTACATCCTAAATTAAATCCTAAAGTTAGCATGTGGTTACTTCAGCAAGGTAAACAAAAGCAAAACATGGATTGGTCTCTCTTTCTACAGGGTAAGGAAACCAATGTAATTTCAGTGAGGTATCCTGTGTATTGTCTTTCCCCTGAGAAAATGAACTTGGGGATGATGTCAGTAGTTAGGCTATTGGAGCCAGGAGTCATGTATGTTTGAGTCAGTCAAAAGAAGCCAGTCTGATATGTCATGGTGCTATTTTTAGCTGGAGCTACAAGGATGATAAGAGTTTAGACATAATAGGTCACGTCAGGCCATGGTAGCAACATAGTGACATTGTTGTGGTTCATTGTGTCTCATCCACTAACATCTTTCAACAATAGGATGTACGTTGCACAAGCCTCACATGCTGGCCTTCTAGATGATCCGTCTGCTGTGTGTAGGGCCATAAGACATATGGCCGGTTATCTTACCATGTTGGTCATGAGTGAATGAGAATGTTGTGAATGTCTGTGGCCTACAGTGTTTCCCTGATAAACTAATCAGCTCTAGTTATGTGGAGGATGAATGGCACATAATGGGCCAATCATTTCCATTTAGTACTTATTGAACTACAGTATATACAGACATATTGGAATGCTTTAACCTTTAGTCTAGATATCCATCTAATTAAATAGGGTACAGCGTCACTGTGCAGCATCACAATGCCTATTATAAACTGTATTTTTTAAATCTATTATAAACTGTATTTTTATATATTATAAACTGTCTTTTTATCTATTATAAACTGTGAGAATCCCTGGCCTAACATGACATGAGATTGACACACTTTTGTAGTTCATCAGAGAACAATTTCTCCATCATCAATAAGCTTTCTCTGGTAGAGCCAACTGTGATATGATGATGATGCTCAGAGCCCTGGGTCTGGACACCCCCCTCTGCAACTGGATCCTGGACTTCCTAACGGGCAGACCACAGGCTGTGGGGGTAGGCAACAACACCTCCTCCACACTGACTCTTAACACGGGGCCCCCCAGGGGTGTCCTCAGCCCTCTGCTGTGCTCCCTGTTCACCAATGGCTGTGTGGCTTTGCACGACACCAACTCCAACATCAAGTTTGCTGACGACACCACGGTTGTAGGCCTGATAAGCAACAACGATGAGTATGCCTATAGGGACGAGGTAAGTGAACTGGCATTGTGGTGTAAGGACAGCAACCTCTCCGTCAACGTCAGCAAAACAAAGGAGTTGATTCTTGACTTCAGGAAGGGAGGGAACATTCCCCGATCCACATCAACGGGACTGCAGTAGAGAGAGTCACTAGTTTTATGTTCCTCAGCATCCACATCATAGAGTACTTGACATGGACCAACAACACCACCACTCTTGTCAAGAGGGTGCAACAGTGTCTCTACTTCCTAAGGCAGCTGAAGAAATTTGACATGCCACCCCGGGTCCTCTCCAAATATTACAGCTGAACCATCGAGAGCGTCCTGACCGGTTGCATTACGGCCTGGTACGGTCGGGAATTTCTCCGGCCAGACCGCAAGTCCCTTCAGAGGGAGGTGAAGACAGCCCAGCACATCACTGGAACCGTGCTGTCACCCTTCCAGGACATCTACTCAAAACGGTGCATGAGGAAGGCCTGCAGCATCATCAAGAACCAAACACATCCCAGCCATTAGCTCTTCACTTCATTACCATTAGGCAGACAGAATTGGACCATGAGGTATGATACCTACAGGTTCAGAGACGGTTTCTATCTAAAAGCCATCAGACTTCTGAACACTTGAACTGGACTGACCACCTGCACTGACTCTCCTCACCTTAGCACACATGCACACACACACACACACACACACACACACACACACACACACACACACACACACACATAAATGCATGCTACACACACATCACAATTGCTGTTGATAAATTGTGCCTTCCTGTATTATACTTATGCTAAACATTTTATTCTACTTAGCCATTTACTTTATGTTCATATTTTTATATTTCCTTATTGTTGTTGCATTGGCGAGAAGGAACCTGCAAGTAAACATTTTGTTGGACATGGTATGCCATGTGTATCCTGTACATACGACTAATAAAACTTGAAACATGAATAATAGGGGAAGCCCAGTAGCTGAAACAGAAGAGGAGAAGGTTCATTAGAGGAAAGTAGCGTAAAGCTCAGGCCTCGTATTACCATTTAAATCACAAACCATATTGGTTTGGTCTGATGAATACATAATTTACCAGGCTGTCTAAAGTTAATCTGGCTGAAACAATAGACAATCAGGAAGGCACTGTGACTGTCACTGGGAAGTAGACAGGTGCTGCCGGTAGGAGCAGGTGACGCAGGTGCTGTTAGGTCCTCACCAGCATCAAGGTGACAGCTTCTTTATGGCACAAATAAAAATTGAATAATGTATTCCTGTCCTCACACTGCCACTTGCTGTGATTGAGCCAAACAGAGAATATATCAAACATATTTAACACATGGCCTTTTTGTTTGAGGCTAGTGTGTCTGTGGTGGGTGCTACTCTAGATATTCTAATTCAGAATTTGTGTATCTATGATATCATAAAAGCATCTATCAATGTCCAGCAGCACTTTGTTAAGCAGACTAACCCCTTTGTCCTGTGTCTCTCCTCTGAAGAAGATGGCCCTGCTGTGCTGACAGCATTCAGGATGAAACTATTAACAGGTACTGGCAGACGAAAGGCTTAATGTGACACCTGTCTGTCCATCCATCCTTTCATTCTCTCCTCTCCTAACCTCATAGTCAGTGGCTGTGTCTGTATGTACTGCTGTTGGTTACTCTGAGGCTTGTGCTGTTTGCTCGCTGCTCAGCCTCCCTCCCTTCATGCCAGCGGCTGCAGAGCCAGGCTCCTCATAGCCCAAACCCACTCTGCATCCTCTGGTCCTCTGTGAGTGTGCCAAGGCTTGGGTTTACCAGTGGATCGCTCCATTTGATTTAGTATAGGAAGCAAGGAAATGACCTTTCAAATCCAATATGCTACATTTATTGAATTTACCTGTACCATATTTGACATTTTAAAATATATTTTTTTCGTGTGATTTTGTTGGGATAATTTCATCTGTGCATCTCTCTGTGGGTTATTTGATATTTCAGAAAGGGAAACATGAGCAGAAACCTGCTAGATCTCTCCCTTTATAAAGATCTAGGACCAAGGCTTAAGGCCAACACTCCTAGCAGATGTTGAAAGAACACCTGCACTGAGTGCATACATCTTTATGCATTTATCCAGCACCTAAGAAATAATATGAACTGGGTGGTTTAAGCCTTGAAGGATGATTGGCTGAAAGCCGTGGTATATCAGACTATAAAAGACATCTCGGGGGTGGGGGGGTGGGGGGGGGTTGTTGTATATGGCCAATATACCACAGCTAGGGGCTTTATCCAGGCAATCTGCGTTGTTTCGTGCATAAGAACAGCCCACACCCCCTCGGACCTTATAGCTTAAATGGATGTGCAAGACAATGTGGGATATTCATCACTCCAGACTACCCACTGAAGGTACTTGTAGGTCAGCTACAGTAGGATGAGTAGTTCTCTAGGACTTCATCAATGTGCTTATCAATGTCAGTTTAATTTAGAGTGTGCTGGAGACTACAGGCGTGTTTACAGTAAGTTGGTGTTCTGCAGACAGTGGGTGTTATTTAGATGTACATCTTCACTAGTGGATCTCCTACTATCTGAATGTGGGTCTAGTTCCAGGAGGTGGTACACTACGTGACAAAAAGTATGTGCTCGTCGAACATCTCACTCCAAAATCATGGCCATTAATATGGAGTCGGTCCCCCCTTTGGTGCTATAACAGCCTCCACTCTTCTGGGACGGCTTTCCACTAGATGTTGGATCATTGCTGGGGGGACTTTCTTCCATTCAGCCACAAGAGGATTAGTGAGGTCGGGCACTGATGTTGGGTGATTAGGCCTGGCTCGCAATCGGCTTTCCAATGCATCCCAAAGGTGTTCGATGGGGTTGAGGTCAGAGCTCTGTGCAGGCCAGTCAAGTTCTTCCACACCGATCTCGACAAACCATTTCTGTATGGACCTCGCTTTGTGCACGGGGGCATTGTCATGCTGAAACAGGAAAGGGCCTTCCCCAAATGGCTGCCACAAAGTTGGAAGCACAGAATCGTCTAGAATGTCATTGTATGATGTAGCGTTAAGATTTCCCTTCACTGGAACTAAGGGGCCTAGCCTGAACCATGAAAAACAGCCCCAAACCATTATTCCTCATCCACCAAACTTTACAGTTGGCACTATGCATGGAGGCAGGTAGCGTTCTCCTAACATCTGCAAAATCCAGATTCTTCCGTCGGACTGCCAGATGGTGAAGCATGATTTATCCCTCCAGAGAACGTGTTTCCACTGCTCCAGAGTCCAATGGTGGCAAGCTTTACATCACTCCAGCCAACGCTTGGCATTGCGCCTGGTAGTCTTAGGCTTGTGTGCGGCTGCTCGGCCATGGAAACCCATTTTATGAAGCTCCCGACAAACAGTTCTTGTGCTGACATTGCTTCAAGAGGCAGTTCGGAACTCGGTAGTGAGTGTTGCCACTGAGGACAGACGATTTTTACGCGCTTCAGCACTCGACGGCCCCGTTCTGTGAGCTTGTGTGGCCTACCACTTCGCAGCTGAGCCGTTGTTGCTCCTAGACGTTTTCACTTCACAGCATTTACAGTTGACCGGGGCAGCTCTAGCAGAGCAGAAATGTTAAAAGGTGGCCTCCTATGACAGTGCCACTTCGAAAGTCACTGAGCTCTTCAGTAAGGCCATTCTACTGCCAATGTTTGTCTATGGAGATTGTATGGCTGTGTGCTCGATTTTATACACTTATACAACGGGTGTGGCTGAAATAGCCGAATCCACTAATTTGAAGGGGTGTCCACATACTTTAAATATATGGGATATATACAAACAATAGTAAACATTATGTGTTTAAACCATACTGTATTTGAGGATATGTGTATCCCATTGTATTCATTTTTGAAAACATTGAAAAATGTGTGTTGCTTGGGTGCTGAGGTGTCTATGAACGTTTGTATACTATGCGTATACTATACTGTGTGTTTCTGCATGTGTGTGGATGTGCTGCTATCTATAAATGTCTAATAAAAGTGGCCTTGTCCCTGTTTGGTAACACACTCCCTCTCTCTCTTTGTTTGCTCAGCTCTGGACTGATAATGACTGTTAGCAGTACAATCATCACAGCTTGGCACAGCTTCTTTGGAAAATCCCTCTGCTAGTTTGACCTTCATAGGGGTTAGGGATGCTTGTGCTCCGACTCATCTGGCTGGC
The DNA here is from genome assembly GCF_016432855.1 of Salvelinus namaycush. Taxonomy (NCBI): domain Eukaryota; kingdom Metazoa; phylum Chordata; class Actinopteri; order Salmoniformes; family Salmonidae; genus Salvelinus; species Salvelinus namaycush. Next base: position 68,120,032 of record NC_052307.1, read on the forward strand.
TGGCAGTCTCAACATCATTCCAACCTCATGAGTTGTCTCTTTAATTTACCTCTCAGCTGTACAGAGCGGCTCCCTCGAGCCTCTCATTGGCTTGCAAGGCACTCAGTCAAACCTCTGGTTCTTTAAAAATATCCCACTCATCCAATGAAAGAAAGGCTCAGGGCAGAAGGAATCCTTCCTGTGGTAAGCTAGATTGTGTTACGTCTGAGGGAACTACAGGGCCTCTGAATGGGCTGCTGCCCCTCCCCCATCCCTCCGTGTATGTAGAGGCCTAACCTCCCCACGGGAAGTGCTTGTTTCCCAGCATTCCGAAATAACCAGGAGGCAGGCAGTGCTGCAACATGAGCACATTCCCTCCTCTAGCGGTTTCTGCCAGGCTGGGGGAGTGCTCTGCGCTGCTGCTGGAATGCTGTGTGTTTCTGTCTGTGTGTCTAGATGGAAAGTGTGCTTTTGTGCTAGTGGGTCTTTATAGGTATATGTGTTTAGTTCTTTCCCCTGGTTTTATCTCTGAGAGCTCTTGAGAGAGTGAGTGTCTTCATGTCTATTTCACCATGCTGTTGCCCTGAGGGCAGTCCATGTCAACACAGTGTTGTGTTGGGGTGTTCTGACATCTGACCACAACACAGTTCCACTGACAGACTAATGCTGTTTTCTTCACATCAGCAATCCCTGCTCTCAATATAGAACTATTACGTAATAGGAGGGAGACCGACTCGATCATCTGCAAAATCATTGGCAAATCTGTAGAAAAGGAATGTCGGTGGAAACAGAGGGATGGGTCATGGGATTTCATGGGGTTTAAGTAGTGTATCTGATGACATTACAGTCATTTTAGTTAAATAACATAGCTTTATTTTTCTAGGATTCATTTAGCCAATTGACTGTATGTAGTGAAGCTATCATACATGACCACAGGGAACAAGTTTGACATTTTCATATCAAGTGTATGTTGTATCTCATATGACCTATTAGGCTAGTTGGTGTGATGAGGCTGGAATAATTACGTAAAATATATAGACAAATAACCCATTGCTTTCTCTCAAGTAAATGAGTGGTTACACATTTCTGTACACATATCACTATGCCATTTGTACATTGGAAATAGTTTTCTGTTAAAGGGGCAATCCTTAGCCCTATACCTCAGTTCAACATACATTTTTTATTTACATTTGTTTGAGTTGTCAACTAATGTGAATTCACCATGACATTAGATTTAGGTTCAAAGTTGGGTGAAATAGAGATGAAATTCCCTTATGTTGATGACTTTTTACAAATCCAATCAGTTTTCCACGATGATTCAACGTCATCACATTAAAGAAATGTATTGAAATGATGTGGAAACAACATTGATTCAACCAGTTTTTGCCCAGTGGGATAGATGCAAGGACTGACCTTCCAAGATATCAACATTATATTTTAAACCATGTTTTGAGGCTATACTGTGTTTGTTTACATATACAATATTTACCAACATTGGATTAAAACTAGTTTATATTTTGGGTTCTGATGGGGTGTGACAGTTAAACTAAGCTCATGAGGCATGTATAAGTTATATTATTCAAGAATCAATGGACTCATATGCAGTATATCATAAGTCCAAAAATGTATGTAGCAACTGCAGATTGCCCTTTATGGGAACTAATCTCTGCTCGTGTTTCTTTTCTCTTCACAGAGGAATGTAATGTCCACAGTCTTAATAACTTTATAGAGGACGGAGGTACACAGCTACCTGGACACACAGAGGTGAGTCCCATGACCCCATGTTGACCTGCCTGGACACTCTCCTTTCACTCTACATGAACATATCCCTGCCCTAGATGACTTCCCAAGCTCTCTGTGCTGTAATGCAGCAGTGTTCTGCAATGCAACGGGCAAATTAATTGAAAGCTGCAACAAACAAAAAACACATCAAATTATTTACATGATAAAGGTTAACGAAATGTTGAAGGTATACTGGATTAGTAGATACATTTTGGCACTTATGTGCGTATTTGGCTGTAAGAAATGTATGATTATGTGCTTGTTTTTAGTCTTCCTCCACATGCTTGATCGATCCCCATCCATGATCAATATTCTTGATCAATAGTGAGTGTGTATTGAAAGAGGTTGTTTTGCATGCCTTTGTGTACCTTGCCTAAGTTGGAAACAACTGACCTCTTTCTACTACAGTTCTCATTGTTCAGTCACAAGACCTCAGTGTCTCTCAGAGAGCTCCTCTCTTTATCAGATCAGCTCTCCCCAGGCAATAAGCACAAACTAAAATACTGCCTACAGAGAGAATATTACTGTGTCTGTTATGTGTCTGTGTCCGTGTTCTCTATCCAGCATTAATCTGTTATTCAAGAACTAGCGAACTTGAACATGTTCTCTCTCACTCATATTCAAGCGTGCTTTGACACATAAAGGTGGAAGGCCATACATTTCAAATTGTTCTAATATGCTTTCCACAACCTAATTCTGTTGATGATTATGGGAATTAAATGCTGTATCCCCACCCTGTTTCCTTCCTCCCTGTTTGTGGGTGTGGGGGCTTATAAACAAAAAGGGGAGGGGCTCTGTTTCTCTTCCAGACCGCAGTGTGTTCTCCAGAGCCAGGATACCGCTGTATCTAGGGACCCGCCTCTGTTTTGTCGCACACTAAGCTAATTGGACTGAAGCGCTTTTCCTCCTAGTCACACGGTGAAACAGACCCCACACAGGCAATACTTCTTCACAATTGAGGTTCAAAAGATGATGTAAGATCTGGAATTGGTGAACATAATCTTAGCCGATTGGATCAAGAAAAGCCATTTTCCTCCACTCCGGGTCCAAGACTGTGTCGATAAGGTTTTTCCCCTCTGTCGTCCTAACTGCAGGGCATAGCACTGTAAAACCTTAGCTGTACCCCTCAGGTGGAATAAAACCAGGAGTAAACAAACCTAGTTGAGAAACAGCCTTTAACCTACTGTATATACAATATCCTGAATTTCACAAACATTTAACTTTTTAACAAGGGTGATTTCTCCTACACATGCTTAATATGCTTATAAATAAACTGAAGTGTGGAGTGTTGAACTGAGAAACTGGACCCTGGCCAACTGGAGTGTGGAGCATTGTGATTGAAGAGTATTGTCAGTGCCAGGTTTGGGGCTTGAATCAAGAAGTGGCTGTATACTGGTCTGGGATGATCTGAGAATATCAAGACTAGGTTTAACGTTATTATAAAAACCAAAACGTTCATTTCAGGCCCTAGTGCAGTATGTACCACATTGCTTCCCATAGTTGAGGGCTACGTTTAGCATAATGATAGGCATGCCTTCACTGGAAAGTGTCCAGGAGCCACTGCCTCCTAACTCCTATTCAAGTTACATAAGACAAACCACACAAAAGAGAGAAAGTCCACACTCATTACAAAATACATTTGTTTATTTAATTTTGGGTGTGTCCTAAACTATATACTAAACTACGACCATGTACTTTTAATGTACTTTTAACGTACATCGTCACATTCAGTAAACAGATGTTCTCTGTTCATAGGAGGAGAGAAATAGTTTGTGTGGGTTAGTGTTCTGACACTCTTCTCTGTCTGCCCTCCAGACTGACAGACTACAGCAGAACAAAGACACCGTGTTCTTCAGGGACGGGGTTCGCAGGATTGACTTCATACTGTCCTACCTAGATGACAAGGATGGAGAGAAGAAGCAGGTGGGCAGCATAACGCACCATCATCAACACAGAGACAGAGAGCATTGTGTGGTTACAGAGAGACACATGGCAGTTTATCAACACGGACATGACAGCACAGAGCATTAACCTTGGAGTGGTCAGGCGTGCTTTGAGCCTGAACGACTTCAATAAGAACACAGCTATTTTAGTTGTCTGTTGCAATACCTTTTTTCACAGTAAAGACAGTGTCTGGGGTCAACTGACCACGTGACCATGACTCATAATCAGCCTGAATCAGGGCGGTAAGAGGAGAAGGTGGCTAAAAGGAAGTGGCTGATAAGTTCCCAGTGGTTGAAACTTTGTTGTTGGGGTAGTTGCACCACCTCTTTCTTGACAGAGAAGCAAAGATTTCATGCCACAGACAGACCATAGACAGACCAAATTTCATTATTACAAGGCCCTCTAGCTTCTGATTTTTGGACTTTGAGAATGCTGTGACTGGTGCCAGGCAGTCTTTCAACAGAGCTTCTACAAGAACAAAATGGATCCTCCCAAGGAAAAATTATGAGAATGAATGGGGAAGTTAGAATACAAGAATGGATGGAAGGATAAAGTGATAGAGGGGGAGATACAAGGATAAATGCTTTTCTGCCCTGGTCCTTGCTATTGCGTAAAGTGCATGTGTGTCTGTATCTGTATTTGTACAGGAGAGGAGGAGGGAGTTTGAGGCCAACCTTAAGAAGGCTGGACTGGAGCTTGAGACTGAGGACAAATTGGTGAGTTACCCATCTGTGGCACGCTGGGGCCCTCTAGTGGTCATCATGCAGCAGCACATCACATTACTGCAAAGTGGGGAATATCTCAGCAGAGCTTTCTTAAAGGGGAATTTCACTCCACATTCTTCTTTCCTCAGTGGTAGAAGGGTGTTTAACATATACTGAGTGTACAAAACTTTAGGAACACCTGCTCTTTCCATAACATAGACTGACCAGGTGAATCCAGGTGAAAGCTTACCTTATATGATCCCTTCAACCAGTGTAGATGAAGGAGAGGAGACATGTTAATTAAAGAAGAATATTTAAGCCTTGAGACAATTGAGACATTAGTTGTGTATGTGTGCCATTCAGAGGGTGAATGGGCAAGACAAAAGATTTAAGTGCCTTTGAACAGGGTATGGTCGTACATGCCAGGCGCACAGGTTGGTGTGTGTCAAGAACTGCAACGCATCTGGGTTTTTCACGCTCAACAGTTTCCTGTGTGTATCAAGAATGTTCCACCACCCAAAGGACATCCAGCCAACTTGACACAACTGTGGGAAGCATTGGAGTCACCTTGTAGTCCATGCCCCGATGAATTGAGGCTGTTCTGAGCGTAAAAAGAAAATAACTCAATATTAGGAAGCTGTTCCTAATATTTTGTACAGACAGTGTTTCTATGTTTTCTTTACAAACTTTTAGGTGAAAATGTGTACTATATTCAAATGGAAAATTTTGAAAATATCATAAATCTACTCTATTTTAAATGATTCCTCTGTTTTGTGCTTAAATTGTATGGTCAGTCAAATTGCCTCGCTCTGCCCTCTCTCAACTCATTCCTCTTAGGACTCGGATGATCTGAAAACGTACTTCCTGAAGATCCACGCCCCGTGGGAGGTGTTGGCCACCTACGCTGACGTGCTGAAGATCAAGGTTCCCTTTAAGGAAAGCGACATCCCCCACGGACAGGACGTTCCACTGGAGTGGCTCTCCCGACCGTTCCGCCTGCCAGAGAAGGTGATGCGCCCACAGCCTGACTACTTCACCTCTCCATTTGATAAGGACAAGATAGACTTCTTCCTCATCAAAAACCAAGACACCTTCTTCCCCCCCTCTACACGCAACAGAATAGTGAGTACAGAATCCTAACACAGAATCAAGAGAGACGCGCACACACACACACACACACACACACACTGATCTGATGTCCCTTCCTGTCAGGTGTACTACATCCTGTCTCGCTGTCCGTACTATAAAGAGGACCGCAAGGAGACAGACAAGAAAGGTATCAAGCGGTTACTGAACAACGGGACCTACACCTCAGCCTTCCCACTTCATGATGTAAGAAACACGTGACGCCCCACCTACATCACATCAACATACTCACAGTAGATTTCATGTGAGGATGTCAGATTTTTTCTAAACTAGAACGGATTATTCTCCTGTCCTCTGTGCTGTCAGTGTCGATACTGGGAGAGGAACACAAATGAGCAGTGTGAGAGCGAACGCTACCACCTCTATAAGAATTGGGCTAGGTTCCTCTGTTTCTACAAGGAGCAGCCCCTCAACCTCATCAGGTAAGACAACATCGGCTGGACATCGGTTACATTTCCCCCATGCATGGACACAAAGATCTACGTCTATAACAGGGGGAGGGGAGGGGGGGAGGTGGGCGAACTCAGTCCGGCTTTAAACTTACTCTTGAAAGTTGTAATAGTAGAACGCACAAGGTGCAATTTCGAAATTGGGTAGTGCATCATCAGTTCCTCTTGTCATGTCAGTCAATGCATACCATAGAGAGCTATTTATAACTTGTCAGAAATGTCAGCTAATGTTTTTTTACCTAGGTTTTATAGCCCATAGATATTGTTGTAATAATTGTTGTCACTCAAATGTCACATGAACACACATTAGACATGACAAAATGTATAGAATTGCATGAAAATGTGCTTTAAACCTGCAACATTCTCTCCACCAACAAGAGCGGTGTGAACAGTTTGTGTCATGAACAGTCCCTGTGCCCATAGAAATAGACGTGGTGTGCACATGGGGGGGGGGGGCGTAGGATGTCCCCCAATGATGGAAGGGGGGCCCCGAGTGAAAAAGTTTGGGAACACCTGATCTATAACAGCATGCAAGTACTAAGTGTCCCTACTCCCTAATGCCAAATAAATTGAATTATCTCTGTGTTGTTAACAGGAAGTATTATGGGGAGAAGATTGGGATCTACTTTGCCTGGCTGGGCTTCTACACAGAGATGTTGTTCTTTGCTGCGGTCATGGGGGTCATATGTTTTATCTATGGTGTGCTAAGCTACGATGACAATTTAACAAGGTTAGTACCACCAGGGGGCAGAAAGGTGCCTTTTTTGAAAAATAGGAAAACAGTTAATTGTCTGCATTTAAACAGGCAGCCCAATTCTAATATTTCGCCCAATTATTGGCAGAAGATCAATCAATCAATCAAATGTATTTATAAAGCCCTTTTTACATCAGCCGATGTCACAAAGTGATGTACAGAAACCCAGTCTAAAACCCCAAACAGCAAGCAATGCAGGTGTAGAAGCACGGTGGCTAGGAAAAACTCCCTAGAAAGGCCAGAACCTAGGAAGAAACCTAGAGAGGAACCAGGCTCTGAGGGGTGGCCAGTCCTCTTCTGGCTGTGCCGGGTGGAGATTATAACAGAACATGGCCAAGATGTTCAAAAGTTCACAGATGGCCAGCAGGGTCAAATAATAATAACCACAGTGGTTGTAGAGGATGCAACAGGTCAGCACCTCAGGAGTAAATGTCAGTTGGCTTTTCATAGCCGATCATTCAGAGTTAGAGATAGCAGGTGGGGAAGAGAGAGAGTCCAAAACAGCAGGTCCGGGACAAGGTAGCACGTCCGGTGAACAGGTCAGGGTTCCATAGCCGCAGGCAGAACAGTTGAAACTGGAGCAGCAGCATGACCAGGTGGACTGGGGACAGCAAGGAGTCATCAGGCCAGGTAGTCCTGAGGCATGGTCCTAGGGCTGAGGTCCTCCGAGAGAAGAGAGAGAGAAAGAGAGAGAGAATTAGAGGGAGCATACTTACATTTACACAGGACACCGGATAAGACAGGAGAAATACTCCAGATATAACAGACTGACCTTAGCCCCCCGACACATAAACCTTCACAGCATAAATACTGGAGGCTAAGACAGGAGGGGTCGGGAGACACTGTGGCCCTGTCCGACGATACCCCCAAACAGGGCTAAACAGGCAGGATATAACCCCACCCACTTTGCCAAAGCACAGCCCCCACACCACTAGAGGGATATCTTCAACCATCAACCTACTACCCTGAGACAAGGCTGAGTATAGCCCACGAAGATCTCCACCACGGCACGAACCCGGGGGGGGGGGGCGTCAACCCGCACAGGACGATCACGTCAGTGACTCAACCCACTCGAGTGACGCACCCCTCCTAGGGACAGCATGGAAGAGCACCAGTAAGCCAGTGACTCCGCCCCAGTTATAGGGTTAGAGGCAGAGAATCCCAGTGGAGAGAGGGGAACCGGCCAGGCAGAGACAGCAAGGGCGGTTCGTCGCTCCAGTGCCTTTCCGTTCACCTTCCCACCCTTGGGCCAGACTACACTCAATCATAGGACCTACTGAAGAGATGAGTCTTCAATAAAGACTTAGAGGTCGAGACCGAGTCTGCGTCTCTCACATGGATAGGCAGACCATTCCATAAAAATGGAGCTCTATAGGAGAAAGCCCTGCCTCCAACTGTTTGCTTAGATATTCTAGGGACAGTAAGGAGGCCTGCGTCTTGTAACCATAGCGTATGTGTAGGTATGTACATCAGGACCAAATCGGAAAGATAGGTAGGAGCAACCCCATGTAATGCTTTGTAGGTTAGCAGTAAAACCTTGAAATCAGCTCTAGCCTTAACAGGAAGCCAGTGTAGAGAGGAGTAATATAATACTGGAGTAATATGATCACATTTTTTGATTCTAGTCAAGATTCTAGCAGCCGTATTCAGCACTAACTGAAGTTTATTTAGTGCTTTATCCGGGTAGCCGGAAAGTAGAGCATTGCAGTAGTCTAACCTAGAAGTGACAAAAGCATGGATAAATTTTTCTGAATCATTTTAGGACAGAAAGTTTCTGAAATTTGCAATGTTATGAAGATGGAAAAAAGCTGTCCTCTAAATATTCTTGATATGTTCATCAAAAGAGAGATCGGGGTCCAGAGTAACACCGAGGTCCTTCACAGTTTTGTTTGAGATGACTGTACAACCATCAAGATTAATTGTCAGATTCAACAGAAGATCTCTTTGTTTCTTGGGACCTAGAACTAGCATATCTGTTTTGTCCGAGTTTAAAATAAAATAAAAAGTACAAAAAGTACAAAAGTAAAAAAAAAAGTAACAACAAATAAGATCTGATATCAATGTTCAAAATACGAATTATTGGGCTGCCTGTTTAAGCACAGCCTTTGAATCATGCCCAAGTGGGCTCTCATATACACACACACACACCTAATGGTGTGTACTCAGTATATTAATAATAATTGTGTAAAAAAAAAATGACATCTTTGTTGTTGCACATCCAACAGTACACTAAATCACACAACTTTGTCAGTCTATACAAGACATGTGAAGTCATATCAAATGTATTATGTTCTTTCCCACTTTCTATTCTTCCTATTTATCTCTCCCACAGTAAGGAGATCTGTGACCCCAGCATTGGAGGGAGTATTGTGATGTGTCCGCTGTGTGATAAGAAGTGTAGTTACTGGAAGCTCAACTCCACGTGTCTCTCATCCTGGGTAAGGGAACATATACAATATATTCTGTCATTCAGTCACAATGTAATCTTTCCTAAAATGGCTAATCATAATCTCATGATGATTGGCCATTACATCTAATTATTGATGGCTCTTCACACTTAAAAAAATTATGGTTGTGTAAATATTCTGCATGCTTAGCTTATTGTTTTAAACCAGCCTGTCAATCAAAGCCAGTGAAATCTCCCATGCTGAGTGTGCAGTATGTCATATTGCTGTGGCCAAAGCACGGCATGTCATTTCCTCTGGGTGGTTAGGAGCTCATCCTGTCCCTTGTTCCCTCTTCCAGCAATCCCATCTGTTTGATAACGAGGGGACCGTGTTCTTTGCCATGTTTATGGGGATCTGGGGTAAGTGTCTGTCCACTCTGTTGTTACTGTATTTAACCTGTTGGAGAATTACAGTACATCCCCTGTGAGGGAGACAGACTGTTACTGTTAGAGTGTAATGACCCTGTCGGTTCTGCAGTGACTCTGTTCCTGGAGTTCTGGAAGCGGCGCCAGGCCCAGTTGGAGTATGAATGGGACCTGGTGGATTTCGAGGAGGAGCAGCAGCAGCTCCAGATCCGTCCGGAGTTTGAGACGAGGTGCACTGACCAGAGACTCAACCGGATCACCCAGGTACGGGCTGCCAACTGGTTATTACACACTACTTGTAATACTGTGCAAATTCTAAAGTATTCAATGTAAGCTACTGACTGGGCTTTCCGTTATTTGTTATTGTGCAGGAAATGGAGCCATACCTACCCCTCCCCAAAAAGTGTGGTCGCTTTTGCCTCTCCGGGGTTACTGTTCTGTTTTGGGTAAGCCAACATACTACACCAACTCTGTGTGTCTGCAAGAATTTGTTCACCAGTGTGCAGTATACTGTATGTGCGCTGTAAGTGGGCACTGTAGCATGTGGATTTTGTATTCTCCACAGATGCTTCTGATTGTGGCCTGTATCACTGGGGTGATAGTCTACAGGCTGGCTGTGTATGCGGCCTTCGCCAGCATCATGAAGGACAGCCCCACTAAGAAGATCCATCTGGTGGGCTCTCTCATCACCCCGCAGCTCGCTACCTCTGTCACCGCCTCCTTTATCAACTTTGTCATCATTATGATCCTTAACTTCTTCTATGAGCGAGTGGCCATTTGGATCACAGATATGGGTGAGGAGGAGTAGCTCACTATCATGACGATTTTCTCAGGAGGAGCAGGAAATGCAGGGAGATGGAACACTGAGGGCATATCAAGTTAAAGTGATGTTTAACCCAGGTCACATTAACTATACATTTCCTACTCATTAAAAAAAAAACATTTTCTCTCCTATAAAGATTCACTCATACCTCAGCAGTACATTGCACCCATTAGTTTAGGTAGCTGGTGTGCCTTGAATGGCTTTGACCTCCAACTACTTGCTCCAACAGAAATTCCCAAGACACATCTGGAGTATGAAAACAAGTTGACAATGAAGATGTTCCTCTTCCAGTTTGTCAACTACTATTCTTCGTGTTTCTACGTGGCCTTCTTCAAGGGCAAGTTTGTGGGTTACCCAGGCAAATACACGTACATGTTTGGCAAATACAGCAGGCTGAGGAACGAGGAGGTGAGCATTGTCACACAGCATCTACAGTATATGAACACATTCTACCATATGAAACTCACACCTTTTGAAGAGTAAACTACAGTATTTATGTTTTGATCTCAAACCTAACTGTTAAACACCCACTGCAATTTGTCCCAGTGTGACCCAGGAGGCTGTCTGATTGAGCTGACCACCCAGCTGGTGATTGTCATGACAGGGAAGCAGGTGTGTGGGAACATCCAGGAGGCTCTACTGCCGTGAGTTTCACTGACCTCTGACCTACTTCTGATAGACTGCGAAATGTACCTCGATGACCTTTCAGTTGCATATTTACTCCACCATGGGGTGTGAACCAGGTTGAACTTGTTAAAGATGTCCGACATTCAGTATGTAATTTGTACGCGTGCCCTCCTCAGAGTTCAATATTCTCTTGATCTATATTATATCCTGTCAGGCTGCTGAGGAACTGGTGGTGCAGCAGGAAGGCCCGGAAAGACCAGTACAGCCGCTGGGAGCAGGACCACGACCTGCAGAACTTCAGCCAGCTGGGCCTGTTCTATGAGTACCTGGAGATGGGTAAGGAGGCCCTTAACCCACTCCACTCTCTTCCCACATAGACAGGAGACGGTGTAGGGCTGTTCATCAACATGCACTCTCTCTCTCTCTCTCTCTCTCTCTCTCTCTCTCTGTCTCTGTCTCTGTCTCTGTCTCTCTCTCTCTCTCTGCGCAGTAATCCAGTTTGGCTTCATCACTCTGTTTGTGGCCTCTTTCCCCCTGGCCCCCCTGCTGGCCCTCTGTAACAACATCCTGGAGGTCAGAGTGGACTCCTGGAAGTTCACCACCCAGTTCCGCCGGCCTGTGGCGGCCAAGGCCCACAACATCGGAGCATGGCAGGAGATCCTCAATGTGGTAGCCATCTTGTCCGTTGTCACCAATGTGAGAAGGATTAAATGTTATTAAGCTGTAGCCACATTGTTGTTATCAAGTGTTCAAATCTATGTCTTTATTGTTGAACAGCCCCATTTTATAATTCATATATACTATATAATCAAAATACAGTAATTCAATAGTTCAATGTGTCTCGGATCCCCTCTCATGCTCTCTCATCTCCCCAGGCATTCATCATGGCCTTTACTTCAGACATGATCCCCCGCCTGGTCTACCTGTATACCTACCACCCTGGCTCTGAAGCCACCATGAGTGGCTACATCAACAACAGCCTGTCAGTGTATGACATCTCCCAGATCCCTCTCCTCAGTACGCCCGAGGAGGGGGCGATTCCTGCCTGGTTCAACAGCTCCTTCATCACCACCTGCAGGTGGGAAGCGACTGCAATGCCAGGCCACTCACTTGCACGTTTAAATACCCTTTGTCTTGACTTCACTTGACGTCTTGACTATGGAGCTGGGATTGTATTAATCCAGATGTTTACAGAGGACAGGTCAATGCTTGGGGTTTAGCACGATTGTATGTAGTTGTTGTGTCTTGACATTGGCCCTATATATTGTCTCAGGTACCGTGACTACCGCTACCCTCCAGGCCACCAGAGGCAGTACTCCCACACTATGCAATTCTGGCACATCCTGGCAGCCAAACTGGCCTTCATCATTATCATGGAGGTAAGCCATCCAAAATATGTCTATGGAACACAGCACATCTCTCCACTCTAAACCAGCAGGTGCTCTCTCCATTATATACAGTAGGCAACAGAGCCCAATCTTTGCTATCACTGTCTTTTAACATGTTATTATCTGTACGTCATAAGGTGAGTGTGTGATAATGGTATGCTCTGTAAAAAAAATGTCTTCCTTTCCCATCAGCACGTGGTGTTTGTGGTGAAGTTCTTTGTGGCCTGGCTGATCCCGGATGTGCCATCCGAGGTGAAGGCTCGGATCAAACGGGAACGTTACCTCATCCAGGAATACCTGCACAACTACGAGGTTGAGAAGCTCAAGATCCAGCTGAGTCAGAGTTTTATCACTGAACCCAAACCTGAGGTCTGCACTGCCACCGACAAACATGACGTGTTATCTGAGTAGGCCCCCCAATCAGTAACTCTCACCCACCTGGCTAACCTAACTGGGAGGGTGTTGCTGTGAAGTCTCCTCCACTGATAGAAAACAGAAGTACAGTAAAGGGCTTCTGTCAGTGGGGCAATCCTATCAATTGTTTCTCTTTGTTTTGTTTGTTAATTTTCAAATGAGCAGCTAGCAGATTTCAACCTTTTCGCCTATATTAGGACTGTCATTGGAGGCAGGGATGGATTAATTTGATCGATGACCACATCTCGTCACCTTTTCTCAGCGTCCAATGCTGCTTCATATCTTCAGTGCAATGATGTTTCTTGCAAGTGATTCAGTCACTCAGTGCCAGTGTTGATCGTGATAGGATATTATGGAATCCTACAAAAGTATGTGCCAACTTGTTAAGTGTTCAGTTAAATGCTATTGGGATTCATGATATTGTACCAGACAATATACAGCTTCTTGAAAAAATGTAATCTAATGCTCACCTTATCTACAATGTCATAATATGTTACTAACAAATGTCCAGCAAAGACTGCCAAAGATATCCCATGGCTTTTATCAGCAGCTATCTAATAAATTACCTTTAAAGAAATATGCATGTTTGATAGAATGTAACATATAAAAATCTAATTTATTTGCCTTCAAATGTTGGCATGTTATCTGCTTCAATTTGGCTGTAGCTGGGCTACATTAAATGTGATGTGTTTTCCTTGCGTTACTGTCATGTATTTGAGATATTTTCATGGGAGTCAATGTAAAAACTGTAAATTAAAGGCCCAATGCAGTCGTTTGTAAATCAATATCAAATCATTTCTGGGTAACAATTACCGTAAAAATTGGCAAAAATTGCTTTATAGCTAAACTATTTTTTCAAGCAAGAATTTTGCTAGGACTGTCTGGGAGTAGTCTGAGTGGGGAGGGGGAAACTCAAAACTAGCTGTTATTGGCAGAGAGGTTTGGAACTTTCTTTGTATCTGGTCTATCAACCAATTTACTACATGGTGATGTCACCATGGAAAGCTGAAACTCCCATCCATGCAAACCTGATGATTAGGAGGTCCTGTGTATATTGTATGTTCAACCAGCAAATATCAGGAAATAACTGATCACATTTTTTCACACTTTTAGAGTGTTTTTTTCATCAGCTGTTGTACAATTGCGATATAAAACACAGGAAAAACAGCATTTTGACTGCAGTGGCCCTTTTAAAAACGGTTTCTCTCAGCTGGTTAATGCTAGATAGATAGAGCTACTGTAATGGTCCAAGAGGGTAATACACCCCAACGTCTACTGTATATACACTACCGTTCAAAAGTTTGGGGTCACTTAGAAATGTCCTTGTTTTTTAAAGAAAATCTAATTTTTTGTCCATTAAAATAACATCAAATTGATCAGAAATACAGTGTAGACATTGTTAATGTTGTAAAAGACTACTGTAGCTGGAAACGGCAGATTTTTTATGGAATATATACATAGGTGTACATAGGCCCATTCTCAGCAAACATCACTCCTGTGTTCTAATGACACGTTGTGTTAGCTAATCCAAGTTTATCATTTTAAAAGGCTAATTGATCATTAGAAAACCCTTTTGCAATTATGTTAACACAGCTGAAAAATGTTGTCCTGATTTAAAGAAGCAATAAAACTGGCCTTCTTTAGACTAGTTGAGTATCTGGAGCATCAGCACTTGTGGGTTCAATTACAAGCTCAAAATGGCCAGAAACAAAGACCTTTCTTCTGAAACTTGTCAGTCTATTCTTGTTCTGAGAGATGAAGACTATTCCATGTGAGAAATTGCCAAGAAACTGAAGATCTCGTACAACGCTGTGTACTACTCTCTTCACAAAACAGCGCAAACTAGCTCTAACCAGAATACAAAGAGGAGTGGGAGGCCCCGGTGCACAACTGAGCAAGAAGACAAGTACTTTAGAGTGTCTAGTTTGAGAAACAGATGCCTCACAAGTCCTCAACTGGCAGATTCATTACATAGTACCCGCAAAACACCAGCCTCAACGTCAACAATGAAGAGGCGACTCCGGGATGCTGGATTAGCTAACACAACGTGCCATTGGAACACAGGAGTGATGGTTGCTGATAATGGGCCTCTGTACGCCTATGTAGATATTCCATAAAAAATCAGCCTTTTCCAGCTACAATAGTAATTTGCAACATTAACAATGTCTACACTGTATTTCTGATCAATTTGATGTTATTTTAATGGACAAAAAATTGCTTTTCTTTCAAAAACAAGGACATTTCTAAGTGACCCCAAACTGTTGAACGGTAGTGTATGTTTGGTCTGATAGAGCCCTTTCCAGTGGATATAATCTACACTCCATTTGAAATGTTTTGAGTGGCATATTAAGTCATACCAGACAAAATATTAGCCATGTTTTTGGGGTTGCATTCCTCTTTCTTGTTTAGATTTATGGCGAGATATGCAACTTGTACATATGATTTCTTCTGGTGTGGGAGGCAAATGTGTTTTTGCCTGTGTTACTCGCACATGTATCTATCTGCTCTTTATTTTGACACTTATCAAACTCATTGTAAGCAGGAAAATCAAATTCCTTAGCCCTGTTAGTCATTACTCACTTAAGTTAAGTTGATCATTCCTGTCTGCTTTTTCTGTCATACTCTGTGTCTGTACTCCGTAGCACAATGGATGGCCTTCTCTTTTTAATTTTGTTTTAGCACAGAGCACTTATATGGGACTGATTTGATTTAGCCAATGAGTCTTTCAGACAGAACTCCACTACATTATTACTGTTTAATGTCAATCATTCCAACATGTCTGGATGGTCTCATTAAAAGGCAAGTTGACTTTAGATTACATGTTTCAAAACAATTGTTATGAAATTCAACTTCAAAAGGGACTGTAGCTTATTGAATCGATTTCAAGTTACTGTAGTGTGATTTGTGCAAACAGAGGTGTTAGCTATACAGTATATAGACTCAGAGTATGCATCACAATCTCGTGTCCCATAGACATTCAATGTAAGGAGACATGCATATTTTAACAACATGAGTGAACTGTCCACTTTACAGCAATAAATTCACACTATTTTATCACAGCCAGTATACACATGAAGAATGTTGGGATATGTACAGTAGTTGCCACATTTCAGTAAACAACCCACTTATTATTTAGATTGTTGTACAGATTACATTTGTAAAGGATAGTTTACTCAATGTAAGATTAGGTATTTCTGTAGTTTATTGATCAGATTTGATTCTGTAGGCTTTTTCTAGGTTCATCTGTTTTGAACTAATCTGTTTTGTAAATGTTAATAGCCTCTCATGCTGAAGGTGGACACTATACCCTTGGATGATTTTACTTGGTATAACTTCAACCTCAAAGTCACATGGTACATCACTATCTCAGGCTTGTCAATATCCCAGTGCTTGACTAACACCACTCTCAGCCATACAGACAAAATCCATTGGGAGACTCTTGACTCCTCATGTCCTTCTTGCATGCAGGGTGGAAGCCATAGTACATGACCAGTAGATCAATGCCTTAAATGTCTATGTTTACTTTTTGGGATGTTCTTCAAAAACAATAACTTTCTATTGTTCTATTCCTATGATGTTTCACAACTCATATGTTTTTATATCATAGTCTGTGTTGTCTAAATATGTCGTGTCTTGCTTGTTTTCCTTGAAAGGCTATTGAACTTATTAACAACATTTTGATAATGTAATTGCTTTAAATAAAATATTTCTGGATTTTAAATGTGTGCACTCTACAATTTACTGTATAACTAAGAAATCTCAAATTCACATGTATTTACAGTTGTTCAAAAATATTGTCAAACAAACATGTATAGAATAGAATAATACAGGCATGACAATAGTAGCCTATTCATATGAGAAATACTTCAAATATTTGACAAATAACAGTCAATATCATGTTTTTTAACAGTCAATATCATGTTTTTTAAATAAAGTTGATCGTCACGATTTCACACCCAGCCAGTGTACGTCGAGGATGTCTCATTGGCCTAATGCAAAAACCTGATAGGAATTATAGTAAGTGCCCGCCAGATGGCGTCAGTGCCTCAATCCATTTATATTGTATTAGCATTAGGTAGGTGCCAGTTTATTTCAGAATCCCCATGTGTCTCTCAAAGGTGTCTGGCTCTCACATTTTAATATTTCACAATGACCCAACTTCAGAATGAATTGTGGTGGAACCGCAATTCTCTCGAAATAGTCAAAAACATGGATCAATGATTTTATTATTTGCAACATTGTTTCAATGAATATGCATGGAGTAGCCTCCATATTATACCCTTCTACCCTTTGATGTTATAGTTACAGTGGTGTGTGTGTGTGTGTGTGTGTGTGTGTGTGTGTGTGTGTGTGTGTGTGTGTGTGTGTGTGTGTGTGTGTGTGTGTGTGTGTGTGTGTGTGTGTGAGCAAGCGCGAGAGAGAGGTGGGTGAAAGTGTATGTGTGGGGGATGCCTAAATTATTGATGGATTCCTGTTTTCACGAGAGCTCATACGAAGGGAATCAAGCCCTCGTCTGGTTTCCATAGCACCGCCCTCCGGAGGCTAAGACAGTATTTTATGTAGGCTACATGTCTGGTATAAAAACAAACATTGGGAAAGGTTGTAAAACTGGAAATGACTTGCGTTTGTAATGTCACCATGCATTGCCCTCACACTTTGTAAGGTTATGATTTCCAAATGCAATCAAACCATCCTTTCTTATTCCAGCCTGAACCACTCCCTAAATCAGTCGATTACAGTATAACAACAATAGCTTTCAGGACAGTAGGCTATATTGAATATCGCTCTGGTGATCAGTAATGGGGATGCGGCGTGCACCACGCGCAGATAGTGTGCACGAGGCTGTCGCTGACCTTGGTGCTGAACAGCCAGAGGTTCTCGCGACGTCAGAAAAGCTGGCGGTCTCCACATGAGACGCGCAAGCCCAGCTCTGTGGTTTATAGAAGCAACTCCACACACCGCTAGTTCCCGCTTTTACTGATTGTTTTTTTTGTTTAAAATGATATGGTTATCACCGTAGACGCTTCTAACGTTTTTCTCTTTCGTTCGCTTTATGAATTATCTGTAGATTTTCATTACGATGGCATTGCATGCACTTGTACGTGAGGCGAACGATGAGTTTATAATGGTGAATGGGGAATCAGAGCTCATCTGATTTCTCTCATATGTAGGCGTTTTACAGCGATCGACGCGTGATAGGCTACAGATCTTGTCTGTTTTTCTTATCAAATAATCATATACATCGCTTCACCGGTTTGTTCGGTCACATTGTACCGTAACATGAAGCTTAAACAATAGACATTTTTGAGAAAAACATTACATTTGGATATGGAGTCCGTCAAGATGAGAGCCAAAGAGGGGATAAAGGAATTTGGGGCGAAGACCCTGGGGCAGATGTACAAGTAGGTGTTGAAATTCTGTTTTATATGCAGGCTAGCCCATGTTTAAACATAGGGCTGGTTATGATTTCTGTATTTTCAAGTGATAGGCCTACAATATGGTGGTGTAATATGGTGGTGTAATGGTAGTAGACTACTGTACGTTCCTATCCTATGCCGAGAAGTGTTTTACTTTTATCTCAAACAGCTTGCAGTCATGGTCACGCCTCTAATAGACGTAGTGGGAAAATTATGCAATTCTGTATAACCTCGTGAAAGCACAGGAAGGACCTTGATGCATGTGGAAAAAGTCACTAATACATTCACGCATTAAACAGATAGCTATGAAAAGCATTTGCCGTGAACTAGCCTAGTATGTATGCGATTAGATTAAAAAATCCACGGAGTGTTATCTTCGTTTGCAACTGGCTTGTGACTGCGTCCCTGTAATATTTTAAATATTTGACTGAAAACTTCCTGTAGTTGTGGGAGGGTATCTATTTCATTATTTACGGGATGGGTATCGATTTATTACTAGTCTAAACGTCTAACTGATTTGTCTTGCTAAGTGGCAAGGCCTTCATTCAGGCATCTATTCTGATGCTTGTAGTTGCAGCATACTGTCAATCAATGTATTGTTGAAGCTCTAAATGAATATATTTCGTTTTGGTTAGAATTTTTTTTCGATTCATTGTTGCTTTCTTCGATAGGCCTATTTGGATTCCAAATCCCACTTTAAACTTAGGCTGTATGAAATAACAGTTACATGTTATTGCGTAAAAAATATGTATTTTTCGTTCGGCATAACGAAATGATCACCTTAATGTAGTTCATGTAAATTACACATTATGTGCAGTAGTTTTGATATTCCAAATGTATTTTCTAAACAGGAGTGCATAATTAGCATTCGTCATTGTTACAGTGCCGTTGTGAATAAGATAGAGTTCTTATCATTTTTTCCTTATGCCGATTTCACATCATTTTTTTAGGTATAGGCCTAATACTGTAACTGTAGGCTAAGCTTTATTTGGCAAACGAATGAATTGTGCATATGGTCATAAATGCATTTGAAACCGCAGCGTGAATGTTTGCCTGGAGAGATGAGCAACTGCCCAAACCGTGAATGCAAATGAGGGTGAAGGTGAGCGGCTGCTGCAATGCAGTGGAGGCATCTTCATTCGCTTCTTGCTCCAATCTACGATGCTTTTTTTGGCATTCGATGAGATTGAACCTGGTGCCGCTAACATACAGCGCTATTTTCTATTAATAGTTGCTCAATTACCTTGCTAAAGTAGACTTTTCGTTTAATGAAAAAACAAAAACATTTTCTGGATCATGTTAGTTATCATGTTCTGAATCATGTTGGTTATCATTCATCAAATAGCGCCCCCAGTCGTTGGGGCGAATACACTATCCTCATAAAACAACGGATTGAACAGGCATAGATATGTAATGCAGACCTAGATGACCTAATAAAATGATGTTTCAGTACGCTATCCAAAGAAGATGGTTTTTAAATAGAAATCAGTCTTCTTCCTTATTTTTAAAAACTTCTACATTTTAAAGACTATTATTGGACATGATGCAGGCCATATTTTGAAGGCTGCAGGCTATAATATATAGGCATGTAGGTCTATCATTTAACTTAATTGCAGGCCTGAATTTTTGCTACACTAAAATGCCTTTATTTTTCATAACATTCAAATATCAAACGTAGGCTAATCTATTAATTTGAGGCTGATTAACCGAGGAAATTTGATGACTTTTTATCTGGCTGTTTGAAGGGTGATGGAGAAGCGACAGGGAACTGGTGAAGTTATCGAACTAACAGAGGACGGCAGGCCCTCTGAGGCCCAGGAGAAGAAAGCACCTCTGTGCGACTGCACATGTTTTGGGCTGCCCCGCCGATACATCATCGCCATCATGAGCGGTCTAGGCTTCTGTATCTCCTTCGGCATCCGATGCAATCTGGGCGTGGCCATCGTGGGAATGGTCAACAACAGCACTATTCACAAAGATGGGAAGATCATCATCACAGAGGTGTGTGTGGTGCACACTTTACTGACGTCAACATCGTGTCACCGCCATCCCTAATTTGTCGACCCTAAAAATAGTCCAGATGTTGGAGGTCTCCTAATCTTCTCACACTTGACCTGACCTTATATTGAAAATAAAAAATAGGCAAAGGCAGATACAGACATTTCCCTTAATGTATTGGTTTTCTAGCGAGATTATCTCATTCTTTTTCAGTGCAGCCATAATAGGTATGCCACAACCATAAACTATTGTATCCCATAATAACACAGCATTTAGCCTGTGTGTCCTACACATCGGAATTGGGTACCGTATATGATAGTAGTGATTATAGCTCACATTTCTGCTAGTCACTATATCCTTATTTACTGTTATGATATGAGAGCCTTATGCTTTGGTTATTACGGTTATTATACGGTATTATACGTTTTGTGAATTATTGTATTGAATTATAATGAAATTATACATGTGAAGAGGATTTATTATGTTTCATCGATTTTTTATGGTTTGTATTGTTGTCTTTGTTTTTATTTCACTGGAAAGAAAGCGAAGTTTAACTGGGACCCAGAGACAGTCGGTATGATCCATGGTTCGTTTTTCTGGGGCTATATAGTGACGCAGATCCCGGGAGGGTACATATGCTCGAGACTGGCAGCTAACAGGTAGGCCTACATTATTTTTTTGATTTAGTTTTTACAAAAGTTCTCATTCCTTCTCACAGTCTCAAATGGGATTTATTCCTTATTATTCAATTGGTTACTAAAATCCATCACTATGAAATGAACGACCCTCAAGAAAAAAATGAAAATAGGTCTGATTTCTTTTAGTCATGAAGAGATGTACCCGAGCAACTGTGATGATGACGTGGATGTTGGCTACTGAAACCTGGATATACTATCGGTTTTCAACGTATTATTATCACACCTTTTCCCGTCAGAATACATTTTGTGATAAACAATTTTCTAACAGAATCAACATTTTAATGGTCTGAAAATGTTGCAGACACAATGGCATCCCACAAGGGTTTACTTGGATGTTTCAAATCTTTACGACAATTCGGCCTTTATTGTAAATGAGAGGGAGGATTTGCAGGCCTGTATTGTGACACAAGGTTTAGCAGACAGTAGGCATAGTAACCAGTGTGACACTGTGACTGCAATGGAGAAGGCCATTAATGGGGAATTAATTTGGGAGGGAGCGACTCAGCCGCCGACGCTGGCAGTGCTATTGAGATTTGACGGTGTCGCTCCGGTCCACAGGGCTTTCTGCCACCTGTTAATGAGGTCTCCGGGGGGAGCCGTGTCTAATTTGCTGCATTCTGGGGGCATGGCGACCAGCCCGGTCCTCGTCGCCGAAGGCTTACTCACGCTCATATGCACTGTGCACACTAAACATGGCTTATAAATAAGGTTTAGGCCTAGCCTACACGAGGCCTGAGCAGCATTAAATATAGGATATTATAATAGGAAATCTAGGTTTAATTACTTTATATTTAGTGGATCTTTGGACCACAGTTCATCATAGTAGTGCCCATAATAATTTGGTGATCGCAATTTATACCCTGAATATACATGAAGAAAAACTATCAATTTGGTTGAGTATATACAATATTACTATTTGTTGAGCGGGCTATTTAAATATATACGATGTATTACATTTGTATAATCTAGTTTAATGTATAACATGTTTATTGTCTATATGCTTTCTTGATTGACATTGAGATGTAATCGAATCAACCTGTCTCGTGCCAGAGAGTTGCCTCAATCGGATTAGAGTTGCCCCCCGCGTGCGGGTGGGAGGCGGGGTCTCCGGGTGTTTACAAGACGTGACAAAAATTTTAAAAATACCATGTTTCGTGTTATTCATTAGCGATTGCCTCCACTGGCTCAGCTGCGCTGAAACCAATGTCGTCTGCTGTCGGCACTCCCTGTCATCACGCTTTAATTTCTTTCTCCAATTTAATTATTGCCATCAAACGTAAATTGAAAAGTTAATGGTGCACTAGCCAATGCTTGACATGAAAAAATCCAAGTCTTAAATATTTTAATTATGCAAGAAAATTATATATATATATATATATATATATATATATATATATATATATATTGAACGTAAGATTGGCCATTTGATTAGAATAAGAACAGCAGGCCGAATATAGGCCTTATGTAACCATTAGAAAATGGGATAGAGAAATTACATTGAATAGCCTATTTTAATAGCACTAACTCAATTTCGATAGTAAGCCAGTAAATGAGTGTGGAATGTGATATGTTCGATGGGTCCCTGCTGAATTTAGCCCGGATGGCCATAAAAAAATCTGAGATTAATAAATTAAACATCAAGTCGATGAGAGGCCTTTGAAGAATAAATTGGCCAATACATAAATACAGCTTAAATAAATCACTAGGCCTACTGGATACATTGTTTATCAAAATGATAAACGACATACGATATGTGCAAATGTATATATTTCTGTTTCATTTAGGGTTTTCGGTCTAGCCATTTTCCTTACCTCGACGCTCAATATGTTAATCCCCTCCGCGGCACGGACGCATTATGGACTGGTCATCTTTGTGAGAGTATTGCAAGGGCTGGTGGAGGTAAGGACTTTTCTTTAATTAAAAAGTCACATTTCTGGAGAGCAATTTTCTTATATGCACATTTTAATTGAGATTGCATAGGCCTATCCTGTCAATAGCACAGTTTTTAAAAATAGCCAGTTTTCCTTTGTGGCATTTCAATTATGATTAGGCTACAGTATATCAGAGGCAATGGAATAGAGGCAGTACAACAGACAGAATTCACCCTGGGGAAATGTGAGACTGTTGTATTGATCTGCAGCTGGGTATTTGTTGTGGGAGAGTCCTCTCCCCTGTCTGTTCTAAAAATATGTTCTGCGTTTTTTACACAAAAATTAACTGTAGTTGTTCTGGTTTTGTCCCATCTTGATTACTGTCCGGTAATATGGTCAGGTGCAGCAAAGAAAGACCTAGAAAAGCTGCAGCTTGCTCAAAACAGAGCTGCACGCCTTGCCCTTAACTGCACGTCAGTCTTTCCTGGTTGACGGTTGATGAGAGATTAACTGCTTGTCTTCTAGTTTTTATGAAAAATATTACTGTGATGAAAATTCCAGATTGTCTGAATAATCAAATAACATACAGCTCAGACACAATACATACCCCACAAGACATGCCACCAGGGGTCTCTTCACAGTCCCCAAGTCCAAACGAAATGCCGGCAAAGCACAGTGTTATACAGAGCCATGATCACATGGAACTCCCTTCCATCTCCAATTACTCAAGCAAACAGCAAAATTACCTTCAAAAAATTGATAAAATAACATCTCATGACACACACACACACACACACACACACACACACACACACACACACACACACACACACACACACACACACACACACACACACACACACACACACACACACACACACTCTAACACACACAATCTACACACACATTATTCTTTAGTTGTATTGTTTGTATATCTTTGTATTTTACATTTGTGTAACTGTTCTTGTCTATCAGTGTATCAGTGTTTTCCCACTGGGCTCAGACGGCAAATTAACATCGATTCTACATTGGTTCAGTGTAATTTCATTGAAATAAGGATGTGGAAACAACGTTGATTCAACCAGTGTGTGCCCAGTGGGTTGTTACTTGACATGTTTTATGTTTTTGTGTGGGCCCCAGGAAGAATAGCTGCTGCTTTGGCAAAAGCTAATAGGGATCCGAATAAACCAATAAACCTGCTGAAACATATCTGCTCTGCTCTCTGGCAGTAACACCACAGTTAGGAAAATGCTGGTCTAGCCAGAATCATATTCCCAAAGACAATGTGCTGAAACATCAGCAGCTCATGAATCCACTGTCCAGTAGGCATAGTGAAACATGAGATGTTGGCAGCGGCTGCCTTGTACAGTAAAACATGATGCCATGTTGATACTGAAGGGCAGGCTACATTCACAGTGTCATAATAAAACACATCCAGCTAAACGAATCAGATGTGGAAAAAGTACTCAGATGTCATACTTGAGTAAAAGTAAAGATACCTTAATATAAAAAACAACTCAAGTAAAACTGAAAGTAGATAAGTAAAAGTAAAAGTTGTCAAAAATATAAATAGTAAAGTACAGATACCCCAAAAAATTACTTAAGTAGTACTTTAAAGTATTTTTACTTATGTACTTTACACCACTGAAACAGATACACAATCCTGGCAGCAGAGACAACCATTGAGAATCATTTTGAACACCATTGATGGAATTTTAGAATAATACTTTATTGTTCATTATCTTGCAGAGAATGGAAATGTATATTTATTCTCACAGACCTGACTAACTACTTTCAGTGTAATAATTCTATTAAAATAATTGGCTATAGGCTGCGTTGGCTGTGAGTGATAGACATAGGGTTCAAATTAATGTCTTGTGATAATGAATGGTGTAATTCAATAACAACAGCACATCTACGTGTTTGGCATTGATGGCTGAGGTGAGACTGGGCCAGTAGCTCCCATCTGGGCACACACTGGTTGAATCAATGTTGTTTCCACGTCATTTCAATGAAATGACGTTGAACCAACGTAGAATAGACATTGAATTGACGTCTGTGCCCAATGGGTCCTTGATTTGAATGAGCCATCATGTCACAAAGGCTAATCTGGTTATGTCTTGTTTTTGTCTCTGTAAGGAAAGGCTTCAGTGTTTTGAGTATATTCAGTAAAAAGAGCGACATTAATTAATTTGGACGTGGAATACATTCCATGAGCTTACAGGAGGACCTAAAAGGGATTCATATATAGTGATCTTAGATCAGTCCAGTGGATAGCTAGGATAAATCTCCTCCTAGCATGTCCATGCAGATTGCATTTGCAAATAGCACACTCTGTTCCAATTAGCAGCTAATGAACATTTAATGGCAGCAGCATTGTCAGTGTTATGAGAGGCTCATCAGTTTGCTCAGAGCACTGCGTCTCTTATTAATGTTAATCAAAAAGGCAATGAAGAGAGTATGTTGGTTTTTGTTTGTGATCATATTTGATTTACAACCATGGCAGCTCATATCTAGTAGTATCATCTCTTGTGATTGTCGGGTCAGTGCAGGCAAATCTATTATCAGTATGTCTTATGTTTACAATTTCTCCCATTATTCTGTGAAACCATCTATTTGAATAACACAGTTCCCTACATTTAGTCTTTAAAATGGTTGTGTGCAATCTCATGTTTTTAATTTTAATTTTTTATATATATTAATCAGTTGGGCCAAAATGGGTGAAGTATTTGAAGGACATGTGAAGAAAGATTAGAAGACAAGGTTAAGATGACAAATGAATGTTGCATTTTACCAAATTAATCCAATAGTGGGTGGTACTGTAACACTGTACGCTATATTTTAGCTAACCCATTAAGGGCGATAGACTGTAACAAGGCTCAAGATTCAAGGCCTGCCCACTGGGCACACACTGGTTGAATCAACGTTGAATTGACGTCTGTGCCCAGTGGGTGGTTATTTCATGTTCATACATTTTTAATTTTACCTAATGAAACCCATAGGGGTGGTAATTGTAACAAAATGCCTACAAGTTTAAGAGATTACATGTTAGCCCAGGAAAGGTAGCCTATCGGTTAGAGCTTTGGGCCAGTAACTGATTGGTCGCTGGTTCAAATACCCGAGCTGACAAGGTGTCAATGTGCCCTTGAGTCAGGCACTTAACCCTAATTTGCTCCAGGCACGCCGTACTACTGGATGACCCTGTAAAACTGCACCTATCAGGTATATGTGACAAAAAAAGACATACAGTACCAGTCAAAAGACACACCTACTCATTCAAGGGTTTTTCTTTATTTGTACAATTTTCTACATTGCAAAATAATAGTGAAGACATCAAAATTATGAAATAACACATATAGAATAATGTAGTAACAAAAAAAGTGTTCAACAAATAAAAATATATTTTAGATTCTTCAAAGTAGCCACTCTTTGCCTTGATGTCAGCTTTGCACACTGGATATAAATTATTAAGGGCGGTAACTATAGAAACAAGGTAGCTTTATTCACATCAGGGGAATTTAGTGAAAAGTGTCAGCCTATTTGCAACGCACCTCCTTGTTATTGTATTTGCGTTGTCGTGTGTTTAACCTGCATTCAGTAGTCTATGAATTGCATGATTATGAAGGCATAAATGTATGAAAGCATGTAGACTTATTTACAGTGTATGTAGTTCTGTCTTGTGACGTACATGTATTATGTCATGTTTTATGTTTTGTGTGGACTCCAGGAAGAGTAGCTGCTGCTTTAGCAGTAGCTAATGGGGATCCTAATAAAATGTTAAATACTAAATGTTAAGCAGTGTTGCTAGAATCCATTGCTATTGCCATAAGGAGCAGGATGATCAGAATTGTCTGGCCATCTTATTCATTATAATTTAATGATAATAGCAGCAGTATGATTTACTTTAAACCAGTTACCTACTCTTAGTTGCTCATGGTTCTGTGGTGTGTGTGACCTACCCAGGGAGTGACCTACCCAGCCTGCCATGGGATCTGGAGTAAGTGGGCTCCTCCTCTGGAGAGGAGTCGCCTGGCCACCACCTCCTTCTGTGGTAAATATTATTTTCAATAGTATCTTATCTGTCACACTATGGTAGTGAAGCAAGAGGTACAGTAGTTGTACTTCCTTTGTCTATTTAGATCTCCGTTTTCTTCTCTTCCTCCTCTTTACCATTTCCTCTTACAGGTTCCTATGCTGGTGCTGTCATAGCCATGCCTCTAGCAGGGATCCTGGTGCAGTACTCAGGCTGGTCCTCTGTGTTCTATCTCTATGGTAAGATAGAGTTACATGGCGATGTTATAGCTTCCAAATGTAAAAAGCATGAGCTGATGCACACCCATCCTGAAGAAGGCACTGTGTGCCAAAACGTTGGTTTAGTTTACCCACTCAATTGTTGGGAGCATATATAGAGTTTTCAACTTTTATTATTTTTATATAGCTATCAAATAATTTTTTAAATAATTTATTCACATTCTAACCAACAACCTATTTGAAAATATGTTGCGCATAGTACATCATCTTCAGAACATTTTAAAGCTGGTTGCTGATGTTTTCAGACATCCAGACCATTGATTTCTTCCCATTGTTTTTGTGGGACTGTTCTCCAATAATTTTCCATCTCACCCTGGACTAGATGAATTTGGCCTTTCTGTCCGGGGTTTAGTCTATGCGGGATTTCTGAAAGATCAGACTGCCTTTTATGAATTTGATGTTATCGTATAGGCCAATCTAAGCTTTTCACATGTTCACATACAACAATGATACAATTAAAACACATTTACAATAGGGTTCCCTAATGACTAGAAGATATACATAATCCACCACCCATATTTTATTTATCCTGTGTAACAATCCCAATATCATTGTGCAGGGTGCTTTGGGATCTTCTGGTATGCGTTCTGGATCCTTGTGTCGTATGAAAGTCCTGCTGTGCACCCTACCATCACCCAGGAGGAACGAGTCTACATAGAGGAGAGCATCGGGGAGAGTGCCAAGCTCATGGACCCTGCTGAGGTGAGGGACAGGGCTTGAGGTTGGTTGAATAAAAGTTGTTTGAAGGGTTTCAAACAACTTTCACTCAACTAACCTCATGCCCTGCTTCTCTGTTTCAGTGAAATAATCCAAATCTGTGTGAAAGTTTGACAAAGTTTTTCAGTAGGCCATTACATTTTCTGAGTGTTATTTTGCCAGAGTTCTCAAAGTCTTCAAAGTCCGCTTCTCCTTAAATCGATTCCTATGATATTAAATTGGGAGATGATGCTATGCCCCACTTCCTATTCAGGCTTGTTTTGATCTCTGCTCCCCTGAGGCCTCATGCATAAACTGCGAGTACGTCCAAACTATACCACAAAATGTGCAAGCGCCAAAAAAAGTTGACATTTATAAAAAATATAACTTGTGACAATGTGCTAACCTATCTGTAAACTTTAGACCATGAGGATGCACATCTCTGCTAGTGGATGGAAAATCTGTGTTTAATTTTTTTAATCTAACATAGGACTCTTTTCCTGTTTATTTTATTTTCATAACCATTGCAGAATAAATTCCTCACCATTTCTAGCCGTGACGGGTTCATATTCTTACAATGCGTATCTCTCATTTAAGTGGACCTTGTAACTTAGTAAATAGATAGGCTATATATATTTCAAGTTTTGCAATCCCATAAGCAGCACGGTCTATAATATATAGTCGAATTTAACAGGTAAACAGTCAATCTTTTACATTGAAGTAGGCCTATGTTGGTTACTGTAAGTACAAAACGTAGTCTCAGGGCAATCTCTGACACTCTGACACTCAATTTAGTATGGTATGTTACGTTACGTCAGCCTCCTGCGACCCGGAAAAAAATGTTTGGGGTCCAAAAATATGGTTATTTATATTTTATTGTATGTGCAAAATTGTCCTCTGTATCGGTCATTAGGATGTAAATATTACAAAATTGACATTACAGTCAATGGTACGGTAGATGAAAAACATAGATGCGGCATGTGGGTGTCCACTACAGAGCACATTTATTATAAACTCTTATTTAGCTCTTATTTAATGTGAAAAAAATATTACAAGTCCTGACAACTCACTTAACTATTCCTGCGAAATCCACATACTAGAAACAATTTGATAATTAAAAATGATCATTAATAATTACACACACTTCTTTTCAAATTACCATAAACTGTGCACATTTTGGACAGCAGCCATTTTTTGAAAGAACCAGGAAGATAAAGTTGTCAAGGTCACACCCCCACATGTGATATCATTGAAAAGCCCATCATGTCCTCTCAAAGGGACAACAGGACTTAATACAGTGGCTTGTATGGCCTTAGAGATACGGACCAAGAACTGATGTCCACTAAAAAGTACAACAATTAATTGCTGGGTCTCAGGAGTTTAGGTTACATTATGAATGGAATAGCGGTCGTGCAATATTCTATGAATTAGAGGATGTATAGTATCATACATTTTACCCAGTCGTACAATAGCATACGAATTGGATGATGTAACTTATCATATATCTTGGATGATGCATAGTATTGTACGTCTTGATCTGAGACAAGGTTGCTTGTTGCACCATAACAACAAAGGAGAATTATAGAGAGAATTTATGTTGGCGGTTAGGGGAACTAACGTCAAAAAGTTAGGAGAACTAAAATGACAAAGTTTACGTGAATTTATGTAGCAGGTTAGGTGGATTGGGTTAAGTTTAGAATAAGGGTTAGGAGAAGAGTTAGCTAAAATACAAGAGTTGTCCCTGACGCGACTTGAACATGCAATTTTTGGATTGCTAGTCTGTCGTGGATTAAGGCATCAGCATGCTTCCAAACTCGGCTAGGCTAACCGAACGAGTGTGCTTACATACTCCTTTAATAGTCCTTCGTTTGAAAAACGAGAAAAAGCATCAATAGTAATATTTGTCCATTTGGAGATGCCATAGCCAGTATACGCGTCCTCAAAATAATCAGAATTAATCTAAAATAACTCAAAAAATCTGTCATTTATTTTCATAGCTGTGCAATTTTGCGTCTGACTAGGATGTTTGGTGTAGTATTTTTTTGCATGAGGACGAGTCGTCTCTCGTTGAATGACAACAGACACTTCGGCTTCCAACTTTAGCTTGCCTGGAGAAAATGTTTTGTGTGCCTGAATAGCCGAAAAAACCCTTGCCAGTCCACAACAAAGAAAAAAGTCACAAAATGTCATCATATTATACAGTTGAAGACGGAAGTTTACATACACCTTAGCCAAATACATTTAAACTCAGTTTTTCACAATTCCTGACATTTAATCCTAGTAAAAATTCCTTGTCTTATGTCAGTTAGGATCACCACTTTATTTTAAGAATGTGAAATGTCAATAATAGTAGAGAGAATAATTTCTTTCATCATTTATTTCTTTCATCACATTCCCAGTGGGTCAGAAGTTTACATACACTCAATTAGTATTTGGTAGCATTGCTTTTAAATTGTTGAACTTGAGTCAAATGTTTTGGGTAGCCTTCCACAAGCTTCCCACAATAAGTTGGGTGAATTTTGGCCCATTCCTCCTGACAGAGCTGGTGTAACTGAGTCAGGTTTGTAGGCCTCCTTGCTCACACATGCTTTTCCAGTTCTGCCCACAAATTTTCTATAGGATTGGGCTTTGTGATGGCCACTCCAATACCTTGACTTTGTTGTCCTTAAGCCATTTTGCCACAACTTTGAAAGTATGCTTGGGGTCATTGTCCATTTGGAAGACCCATTTGCGACCAAGCTTTAACTTCCTGACCGATGTCTTGAGATGTTGCTTCAACATATTGTCAGAGTCGTGTGTATAGGTGGCAGGGAAGTCAGGCGCAGGAGAGTCAAATGGAGTGAAATGGAGTCTTTTTAATAGAAGTCCACTAAACATACTCCAAACACTAAATGTACATCAAAACAAAAGTGGGTACGAGGACCCGTCGCACACCTATACAGAAATATACAACACTGACATAAAAACAATCTCTGACAAAGACATGAGGGGAAACAGAGGGTTAAATACACAACAGGTAATGAATGGGATTGAAACCAGGTGTGTAGGAAGACAAGACAAAACCAATGGAAAATGAAAAATGGATCAATGATGGCTAGAACACCGGTGACGTCGACCGCCGAACACCGCCCGAACAAGGAGAGGCAACAATTTCGGCAGAAGTCGTGACACATATCCACATAATTTTGTTCCTCATGATGCCATCTATTTTGTGAAGTGCACCAGTCCCTCCTGCAGCAAAGCACTCCCCAACACGATGCTGCCACCCCCGTGCTTCACGGTTGGGATGGTGTTCTTCGCCTTTCAAGCATCCCTCTTTTTTCTCCAATCATAACGATGGTCATTATGGCCAAACAGTTCTATTTTTGTTTCATCAGACCAGAGGACATTGCTCCAAAAAGTGCGATCTTTGTCCCCATGTGCAGTTGCAAACCGTAGTCTGGCTTTTTTTATGGCGGTTTTGGAGCAGTGGCTTCTTCCTTGCTGAGCGGCCTTTCAGGTTATGTCGATATAGGACTCGTTTTACTGTGGATATAGATACTTTTGTACCTGTTTCCTCCAGCATCTTCACAAGGTCCTTTGCTGTTGTTCTAGGATTGATTTGCACTTTTCCCACCAAAATACGTTAATCTCTAGGAGACAGAACGCTTCTCCTTCCTGAGCGGTATGACGGATGCGTGGTCCCATGGTGTTTATACTTGCGTATTATTGTTTGTACAGATGAATGTGGTACCGTCAGGCGTTTGGAAATTGCTTCCAAGGATGAACCAGACTTGTGGAGGTCTACAATTTTTTTCTGAGGTCTTGGCTGATTTCTTTTGATTTTCCAATGATGTCAAGCAAAGAGGCACTGAGTTTGAAGGTAGTCCTTGAAATACATCCACAGGTACACCTCCAATTGACTCAAATTATGTTAATTAGCCTATCAGAAGCTTCTAAAGCCATGACATCATTTTCTGGATTTTTCCAAGCAGTTTAAAGGCACAGTCAACTTAGTGTATGTAATCTTCTGATCCACTGTAATTGTGTTACAGTGCATTATAAGTGAAATAATCTGTCTGTAAACAATGGTTGTGAAAATTACTTGTGTCATGCATAAAGTAGATGTCCTAACCGACTTGCCAAAACTATAGTTTGTGAACAAGAAATTTGTGGAGTGGTTGAAAAACAAGTTTTAATGACTCCAACCTCAGTGTAAGTAAACTTTTGACTTCAACTGTATGCACAAACTGTTCCGAACTGTTTTGGCCCATCATTCCTCCCCGACCAACCTCCCTACTTTCGCTTATGTCCGAAGTAACTAGACCATTAGTAGGTATGATCTTGGAGGTGCTCAGAAATACGTGAAGTATATTCCGTATGGCTCTGAGGCCAGGCTGATGTACTGTAATAGATTTTTTAGACAATGTTTCAGAATTCGCGGGTAGACCATCATAAATAGGATTGTGGAAAAGTCGATGCAAAACATTGTTGAATTCAAACTTTCTGCTGACAGGTTAACAACAATTTGCCATTGTTTTCTCTTTCAGAAACTGACAGTTCTTTTGCCAGCTACAGCATACATTACTGCAAAAGATTAAAAGATTCTGCCAACACAGTAAATAGACCAGTAGCTTATGTAAAATATTTGACAGTATGGGTAGCTACAGTATTGCTGTGTGATAGGAGCGTAACATCATAGCCTATTTAATCTCAGAGCCTATAGGAAGGCAGGACATAGAAACCCAATAATCTAATGATAAACTAAATATTGAACAACAATTCATCTTTTGCATAGAAGTGTGGGCTGTAGCATTTAGCCTACTTTTAAATTGTTTCAAATATACAATAAATCTTGCAGAATGTGCAGACAGGCACTCTCTATAGGCTGCATGCATGTATGTGTTTCTCTCTTTCTCACCGCTGCTACCCTTTCACCGGTAACTCATGTATTTTCCTCCCTTTTGCTCCATTGTAGAAATTTAAGACCCCTTGGAAAAAGTTCTTCACCTCCATGCCTGTCTATGCAATCATCGTGGCCAACTTCTGCAGAAGCTGGACCTTCTACCTACTGCTTATCAGTCAGCCGGCCTACTTTGAGGAGGTGTTTGGGTTTGAGATAAGCAAGGTGAGACCAGTGGAGCGTTCCCAGGATAGGGCACCAGCCTAGCCAAACAGTGTTGCTGGGGTATGGTACTCGAGGCCTAGGTGAGGGATGTGTGAAAATGTTGTGCTAGGCTCTAACTGACTTTAATACCTTTTAATACCTCTATGTGGATGTTGATTGCAACTGTTCCTGTCCTCAGGTTGGCATGGTGTCTGCCCTGCCCCACTTGGTGATGACAATCATTGTGCCCATCGGAGGGCAGTTGGCTGACTACCTACGCAGCAGGAACATCCTGTCTACCACTACAGTCAGGAAGATCATGAACTGTGGAGGTGAGAGAACCCCTTCGGCACACCATGCACAATTATATCAAATGTGTACTGCTTTTACATAATCTGTATGATAGTGATACAATGACTGTAGCAAAGCAATTCTGTTTGTGACTGTAATTAAATTGCAACTGTGATGGCCCATAGCCCCTGGGTTACTGTAGCATGTGTGTGACTGTCTGTCTCTGCAGGGTTTGGCATGGAGGCTACGCTGCTGCTGGTAGTGGGATTTTCCCACACCAAAGGGGTGGCTATTTCCTTCCTGGTCCTTGCTGTGGGCTTCAGTGGCTTTGCCATATCAGGTCAGTGTCTGTTAAACACGTGGTATCAGAGAGTCTGCCAGTATAGATCACAGCTGCCTGTAGGAGACTCCTCCTTCACTATTTGTAGACAGAGAACAAATCTACCAACTACACCGTATATTCTGTCTAGAATGGCCACTATTTATTGCAGGTTGATGTTTATTGTCATGAATCTTGCCATGGAAGCAGCACTGAGTGATTTCCTCTAGATGGGCCAGCTGAAAAATCTAAATTGGCTATATCGTCAAAATTCAAGAAAACAAAACGTAGCCTTTTGGTCTTAATTTAAGGTTAGGCATTAGGGTTAGCAGTGTGGCTAGGGTTAGGTTTAAAATCAGATTTTATGACTTTGTGGCCTTGCCAGCTAGTGACCACTCTGCAGAGCTGCCTCCAGAACAAGATTAATGATGAAAAACTAACTTGCCTATTTATCGTTCCACAGCCACCGATGTGGTCTAAAAAGGACGTGCAATCAGCAATATCCAGCTACAAAGGGAACAGGGTCGATTTCTCACATTTCTAAAACATCTATTCCAGCTTAAGCTTGTGGCCGCAAGGCAGACCTTGGTTTTCTACTACTCATTTTTCTTGGGCTTTCTCCTGGAGTATTTAATAATTCAGCACAAGTCCCAGAGGAGCTGCCATACAGGCTGGCTGTGTGCAGCTACAGAGGACACTCAGTGTGGGGGAGGAGATTCACTGGCTAGCTACTCCCTTTGCAACAAGATGGCTGCATGGTGCTTTGTTTTCATAGCAATTTAATTTCCATTACATTTATATTATGTTTGGGAAATTTCAGTAGTTTTGATACATCCACATACTAGTACTCCATTAAGGGAGAAAAAAAGGTCATTACTAATGGTGGTTTTTATTACCTACCAAGAATGAACGAAAGCTCTAGAGACCGTAAGGGCTAGAGCCTATCAGATCTGCGCTAGCCGACACCCACATAGCGGTTGTTTTGACGGTGTCTGAGGTGGAACTGCGTTAGAGCTGTCAAATCGACAAGCGGCTCCTTGCGTCAGCTTATTGCGGACACTCCCATTGGATGCAAGTACCAAACCAACCAACTTCATAATCCAACTTTATAATTAGAAGTTCATGCAGCCGCGTTACAAGTTAAAACACTCGAATGCGTGATGTTTTATTGTCTGATAGGCTATGAATCCCCCCATCCAAATTAACATTAAATAATGCATTACCCTACACATTCTATTGGCGTTTTGAACTTCTAACGCAGTGGGGATACTAAGGAAGGGAGTGATTTGTGACACAACAGCAGCCACTCACTTATTTGTCAGTTCATAACGCAGTTACACCTCCAACAACAGTTGTTATGCAGATGTCGGCCATCGCGGGTTTACACTCGATTTGATTGAAACGAGGTCTAGGTTATAGTGAAATCAGTTAAACCACAAGAACTATAACCACTTGATTTTATTTAATCAAATGCTAATCAATTGTTGTCTTAGAGATCTGTCTTATAGAGAGTAACTTCACACTGAAAACCTTGTATTTCATTCTGAACGTTCTTTCCATCAGGATTCAACGTCAATCACTTAGACATTGCTCCACGCTATGCCAGTATCCTTATGGGCATATCCAACGGTGTGGGCACCCTGTCTGGCATGGTATGCCCATTGATCGTAGGTGCCATGACAAAAAACAAGGTAAGACGTTCTGTTACCCTTGGAAAGTCCATAAAACATTATGGTTAAACGTAGATTCATTATCGGATAGAACTACAATTCTCTGTGACTTTGTATAAAACACTTTATATTCCATCTGTCCACATGAAGACTCGAGAAGAGTGGCAGTGGGTGTTCCTCATCGCTGCTCTGGTTCACTACGGGGGAGTCATCTTCTATGGCATCTTTGCCTCTGGAGAGAAGCAGCCGTGGGCCGACCCAGAGCTGACCAGCGATGAGAAGTGTGGCTTCATCGATGAGGATGAGCTGGCAGAGGAGACGGGCGACATCACCCAGAGTTACGGTGCCCTGGGCGGCGGTCCGGCCAAAACGTATGGTGCCACTACGCAGAACGGGGGCTGGGCTGACAGCTGGGATAAGAAGGAGGAGTTTGTCCAGGAAGAGGCAGAGGGAGGGCCGTATGGCTACAGGCAGGACCAGGACTACTCCTAGAGACAGCAGACACAATGACCATCAAACGGTAGACTTATTTTGTAGTGTTTACCAGTTTAGACGAAACAAGTCAAAAACCAAATAAAAAAGATAACAATTCATTGTTGTATGTTTGCACAAATTCAAATAATTATTTCAAAATATAAATTAGTTAAAAAGATGATTATATTGTGCAAATAAAAAAATTACTATAGAGATGTAACACATATCAAATTGGCAGATCTATTTGTAAACGTAATATGCATATCAATTATAGATATATTTATTTGGAGTGCAATTGTGTGTAAGTGTGAACCATTTCCACCTCATCAATCTGAGCTTCTTCATTCTGGAGAAGCCTGTTATGTACGATCAGACAAGATTTAACTGGCTTCCTGGATCATCATGCCTAACTGGTTCTTATTACAACTCCTCATGAGCCAGCCATTGCCGTGTAAAAGAAACATGTCTCTGTAAAAAGGGGACTTAACCAGGAATGAGACTGTATGTCTTAGGTTGTACAGTATCTCTTCTGATTGCACTGAAAGTAGTGTGTCCTTTTAATGCACAATATAATTTTATTTTCTTATTATTATTGGTTTGTAAAACTGTGTCTTTAACACAAAAAGGCATAAAAATACAATAATGTTTTGAAGAACGACATATCACTTTCGCCAGCTGATGTAAAAGTCTTAAGATGCATGAAAGAAAAAAATGATGAAGCGTTGCTCACATGTTTACAGTGCCATTTTGAGAGCTTGGGACTATACGGTTCTATCTGCATTTTTTCCAAAATGTACTTAGTAACATAGCCTTGTTCTGTTCAATGTTCTCTACCTATATACCCCCAATTCAAGTTGTTAAGTTCAAAAGAATACAAGATAAAAATAGCTGACACCATTCAAACCAATTAGGGTTCGGAACTTTGAAGCCAATTATCTCAGAATCATCTTCTTGCAGATAGAACCTTCTAGTCCCAAGCTCTCGATTTCATGCCTATAACAATGTTACATCTGTTGTTAAAAGTGTACGTTTGGAGGTTACAAACATTCATAACTCAGTTATGTAATTCTTATGATCATTATGTCAGTCTTATTGTCTGGTCAATTCAAGTCATTTTAAGGCATTTCAATGAGCTTTGTTGTTGTTTAAAGGTAAATGTTTGTTTGAGGTGACTAAAGAAAAATAACTATGATGTATAAGAGCACATGGACAATATAAAGAAATGCTGCCTGGCACTATCAAAGGCCTGTGCAATGCAGAGAAAGACCAGCCAGCCGACCCAGAAGTAGCCAATCAGTATATCTACTGTACAGACAGTCCGTCAGCAGGAGATATGTTTTGCTAATGAAAAGGGAACAGTTTTAGACTGGGATAGTGACCCAGATAGACAATGTTGTTAAAGAAAACTATACCTTACCAGTCCAGGAGGACAATTAGCCAAGTTGGTGTTTGAGATTCATATTACATCTACTTGTAAAAACATTATAGCATTACTGAATAAAGAAACATGACAGTATAGCTGTTACTGCCTATGTAATATATGTCACATTGAACGTTTACCATTGCTCAAAGAGTAGGTAGACAATCAAAAGAGCAGCAAGACATGATTTAGCCAGTGTGTATAGAGTGGGAATGACCAGTGTAGAGATACTGGGTTCCAGCCAATGATTTATATATACACTAGATGACTGACAGGGGCCTTGTTTAGAAGCCTCCGCGCCTCCATCTTGGCACTCCCCCACATTGTAAATAAATATTTTGGAAGCTATAAAAATACATTTATTAATGCCTACATTTGTTTTTGCCACGTTTATTCTATTACAGAAACTTGAATGCATACTTTTAAATTATATTATGTGAGCTAAACATTCCAAAAAATACATGTAAAATATTTTCCTTAAAAGTATAAGTTACTGTACCCATTACAAAAAAAACTTAAATACATGTAATTTTGGCCTATAAACATTTAATTGTAATACTATAGAATTCCATTCATTCCAATGGAGGACTGCTCCTACTGGGAAGTGCCAATATGGCTGACCGGTGGCTTCAAAGCCTCTCATTGGCCAGTAGATAGCATCAGCAATCCAGGGTTTATATACATCATTGGTTTCAGTAGCGTGTCAGGGACCTAAACCTGCTTTTCACTGTCTGTCTGTGGAGACCTAAAGTCAGCACTTCACAATGTATTTATGGAAATGTATTTATGCATGGAACAAAGCCGTAGTCTGAGTGTTCTTACTTTATATTTCTTTCACAAAATGTATTTTGTCTCTCAAACTGTTACTAATGTGTCAATTTCTTTGCACAATTAACCAAAGGTAATGTGTCAAGCTGGGTTTGAACAGGAGGGCTATATACTAAGGAAATTGCTGGACATTGTAGTGAAGGCCTCTGTAGGCCTCTCCAGGTGGCGCTAACCATACTCAGTGTACAAAGCAATAAATCCATGGTAACAGTTGTTGTCAACCATTGAAAAATGTAAAACACTAGCATATGTAACTAGAGCGTTACTTTTACGTTTCAAGTCGTGTTTTTTGTGATATCAAATATAGAAAAGAACAAACACAAGTACTTGTAAATATAAAACCTATGTAGTTAGAGTCCTCCACACAGCTCTTTGACATGCTGATAATGCAAGGAGTTTGTGAGGGGACTGCTCACCAGAAGAGAATGATAACCTGGGCCATTCCTGTGACATGGATGATGTCCTTCTCCATATCTCTATGGTTCCACTCCTGTTGGTGTCTGCACATCCGTTGTTGTTCTGTACAGTTTCCAGTGGTCGTTTTGGAGGGTTGTGCTATTGTTCAGTTTTTTCTCTCTCTCTAAACCCTGTTGGTTTGATTGATGTGTGTTCTGCCAGTGGCTGGACCCCTATTGCCCCCTCAACCATCTGTCTCTAATTACCTATACCCCTTCCACTGTTGCAATATTCAATGACGTGAAGATTGTCTGTAAAGGTGATCTAACATTTACAGAAATGGCAGATGTATAACATGAAGTAACGGTACCTTTTTCCTGTTTTGTGCCTCTGAGTGAAGTTACAGTGTGATTCTATGGCTTATTTTGCTGTGTCAATGGAGAGATTTGTTGATGTCAAAATGAAATGCTCTATATATCCATTTTATAAAAAAAGGAATGAACAAAACATAACTTGTGTCTGTATTTGTGTGAACACATCCACAATCATACAGCTCAATCAGTGAAGTCTGTATAGGCAGATGAAGAAGCCTGGCTTT
This sequence comes from Salvelinus namaycush, assembly GCF_016432855.1. NCBI lineage: Eukaryota > Metazoa > Chordata > Actinopteri > Salmoniformes > Salmonidae > Salvelinus > Salvelinus namaycush. The sequence goes on from NC_052307.1 coordinate 68,158,927, forward strand.
AAGTCCAATTGCTGTATTTAGGATTCCAACGGGAAAAGTGCCTAATGTGTCTGACTACTAACATTGGTACAATGGTCCTTCAGAGTTACAAGCTTGCTCCAGAGCACCCTCTCTCCCAGAGAATTTGCTTTATGGTATACCTTGCATGATGTCTGTGCACGAGCAGAGTCCATCTTGCACTAAGCTTACAGGACATGGTGACCCCTCTCTACCAAAGGACCCTTCCTCCCTCCCTATTCTCCTTCTTTGACTTGTAGTGAAATCAATGGACCAGTCCCTCGTGCTCAGCCGAACCTATTGACTGTTCTAACCTCTTAATGGAGATGGGAGGGAGGAGCAGCACTTATAGGGCTATTTGGAAGAACTGCTCGATTCAGAGTGACCCTTGGGACTAAAGCCCCCCCATGGTGGGAGACCCACAACACTCTTTATGAAACAGACCCAGGAAATATTTCCTCATGTTCGCAACATTCAGCACTAAACTGGTACACCGAGTTTATATATTTTTTACAGATTGTTAAATCGATAGATTGAGTGATTGTTAAAAGGTTGCTGTGAAGACCAGCATGATTGCTAAGAATGGTTGCTTAGAAGGCACAGATGAACTGTTGAGAGCTTCTCCTCTTGCATTCACTGCTAATTGATACCAACAGTCAGTAAAAAGATGACCTTCAATTCAAATAAATATTGGCAGAAACTGAAAGGTTACAGTCTCTGATAGACTTCCCTGTGTCTCAGCATGTGTCTGTGCATTAACAGAGAATCCTGTCACCCTGTCATGCCAATTGAATTAGCTACCTTCTACTTGCCAACTAATTTACAACTGAAGAGATGACTAACTCCCAATTCAACTTTATTAACTGTGATTATTTCATTACATGTCCCTTCCCTTAAACACTACAAAGGTAAAACTATGTGTTAGCATTCTGCTATTGTCCTGGCTTTGTTTCCATTTAGTAGATAAACTAATTCCAAATAGAATAGGCCTGGGCCTCCCGAATGGAGCAACGGTATAAGGCCCTGCATCGCAATACCAGAGGCGTTACTACAGACCCGGGTTCAATCCCGGGCTGTATCACAATCAGCTGTGATAGGGAGTCCCATAGGGCGGCGCTCAATTGGCCCAGCGTTGTCCAGGTTAGGGGAGGGTTTGGCCGGGGTGCTTTACTTGGCTCATCACGCTCTTGTGACTCCTTGTGGCAGGCCAGATGCCTGCAGGCTGACCTCGGTCGTCAGTTGAACGGTGTTTCCTCTGACACATTGGTGCAGCTGGCTTCTGGGTTAAACAGGCAGGTGTTAAGAAGCACGGCTTGGTGGGTCATGTTTCGGAAGACGCATGACTCAACTTTCACCTCCCGAGCCCGTTGGGGAGTTGCAGCGATGAGACAAGCTCAAAATTGGGGAGAAAAAGGGGGTAATTTTTATAATAAACAAAATAAATTGCCCTACAGTTCGGCAGCTGTCAATACTGGTTCTGTCACATTTTCAAGCTACCACCAAACTGCCACCAAACTGCCACCTTTAAATCAAATATATCTTCAGCTGCTGCTCAATAGCATTTAACACCCGATGAAAGGTACCAGTACACAGGGACAGGACTAGAGAGTTTTTTCTACACTAGTGACGTCGTATTTCCTCATTTCTCTGCTAAACAGCAGGATGTTTGCAGAAGTCATGGGGGCGGAGCTCCTTTGCTGATTGATGGCACCTGGATCAGCAGAGGATAAACAATCAAGGGGGAGGGAGCGTGTAGACACAGACACCCTGCAATTACACCATGAGCCATGTCCTGGCTCAGCCCATTGCTTTCATTAATTTGACAGGCTCGATAAATGTGTCACCAGCCCCTTAAATTATATTTTCTCCCAGCCAACCAGCCAGAACGGTCACGGTTCTCATCTCATAGCAAACAGGGGAACTGACCCATAACCCTCTGTGTGACCATCAACCCATCTATTATAACTAAACTGTCTATCCCTATTCTGTCCTATATGATTATTAGAGAGAGAGCAAAATGGAAGTGTCTATGTGAGTGAGTGTGTGTGTGTGTACGTGGTGTGTGTATTTACATGTATGCATTATGCAAGTGTGTGTGTGGTGTTAGTGCATATCAGAGGGTGTAGCTACATAAGAGAGTGTATGTCCATATGCTCAGTGGTTTAAAGATGACTGCTCATCTGTGGGTGGGGGGCAGGTGATATAGGGACCATGAGGGGAGGCTATGTGATGCCAAAATCACTCTTTGATGACTGGGGCAGCACTGGGGCCCATGAGACCCTCTGGGCTTTATAAATAATACCCTGTTCTCCACATACAGCCTCCATGATACACGGAGGAGCTACTGAAATCAGAGACGATAATGTAAAGCACACCTATCGTGCATTTCAGCATCTCTGTGCATAAAACACTGAATGAATGAATGAATGAACTGTCAGTTGTAAAGCGCAATGAACAGTACAACCCACACAGCCCAACCCCCTCTCCAATAGACCACTGCTACAGATTTCATCTATAATTTGGAGGTTTCATTACATTGGTGCAATAACACACGAAGCTAGCGACTGATTTTTTATTGAATGAACTCTGTCGTTTGGATTCCAGACTGGAACAATAGAATGTAGAATCTTATTAGTGCAATGTCCCGGTTTCCTCTAGCATCCCTGGATGAGAAATATGATTCCACTCTCATATCGCATGTCCTCTCCCCAGCCATCTTCAGTCATGAAAAGCCACGGGACTTTTTCACAGTGTTACATGAATGATTATAGTAAGGCAGGATGCGTATTTGGCAGGGGAGAGGCATGGATTGGCTGGGTGAGAACCCGCCTCTGGCTCTGGCAATGTGATAGAGAGTGGAGGGGATTGGCACGTGTTGCTGAATTGCATCACCCCAGCTGGTAGGTGTTGGCCCCCCTCGTCTGTGTGAGATATGAGATGTGCGTCACAGGTATGAAACCGAGGGAAAGTCTCTGGGGTGTGGCACGATAATGGTTAGAGGGCTGAAGACACATGCACTCCACTTCATCTGGCTTCCTCTCAGATCAAACTCTACAAGACCTGCCTACACAAGCACAAACACAAGCATACAAACAAACACACGCACACACACACGCACGCAGGCAAATGGACAGGTGCTCTCCTCTCTCTGCTCAAAGAACTGACCTCTGTACTTAGTTTTCCATTAGTAATATTGTTGTACACAATACTGTCTCTCGTACTGTTTTCAGAATGTCAGTGAATGCAGTCTTCAAAGGATATGTCAGTGTTTGTAGTGCAGCCCTGCATCTGAGTAGCATCAAAGGAGATGTTTACAGGATAGAAGAGAACATAGAAGGGAAATGTTTATCAAGAGGAAAGGTAAAAGTGAGAATGAATATGAATATTTCGCACTATATTGTCATAAGAGGATTCAAGGACATCGGTTCGGCGTTAGAAGCATTCATTTTTCAGAATGAGACACAGCGGGTTTGGGAATATGCATTTGGGGATGTTTTTCAGTGTGAGAGATGATCCTGACTTATAAATAAAATCACATAAAAATGCACCAGAAAATAAAAAGGAGAGGATGCAACAGACAATTAGAAAATGAAAAGGGTTTTCTACGATAACATCTAAAAAGCATTCAAAATCTATAAAAGGCAAATGCTTCCTACATCCTTGCATTATTCATGCCAAGGAAATGACCATGTGGTAGCATGTTACAGAAGACGGGATGGAAAACAAAAACCTGCATGTACAACCAATGCATGTCAGAAAAGCACCAAAGTCTCTATGTGATGGAGATAGCATAATGATCTGTTTCAGCACTGGACAGCTCCACTGCCACCAACCTGCCAAAAAATGCCAACTGAGGAATGGAAGGGAAAAAACAGATGTGTGAAGGGGATGGAGAATGACGGGAGAAGTAGACAGAGTAGAAAGTGTGAGACACGGGAAAGGGGGTTTCAATTAATGGAGCTTAGGCACATGTGTATGGGGGGGGGGGGGGTATACTGCCAAGAGTTTTTCATTCAGCCTGCATGCCTCTCAGCCTCTCAGTAGCTCTTCACCAGATGGGAGGTAGGGAAGGGTGGAGGGTCGCGAGGGTAGGGGGGCTCTCCTGAACCCCAAGCATTAGGCCTCCCTTTGTCCTCTTGGCTGTCACCGATGGCAGCGCAGTGGGGTAACACAGGCAGGCACACTGCAAATCTCATTAAAAAGTGAGAGGAGTGGCTGAAGGAGGCTTTAGGAGGCTTTCTAATAACAATACATGGGGAAAGCTTGCATATTGGATTCAATCACAAACATCTGCCCCCACCGTAACTCACTCTATCCACAAAAGGTCTTCAATAACCTCAGCTACTTTAAGGACATTTGTTATGAAATGAAGAAAGCATCACAATGTTACAGACATTTTACAAACTGCCGTATTTTACCATGACAAACAAGACTGTCTGTGACTTGTGTTACACATCACCAGCATTGTAAGTCAACCAGTTTTACAAGGTCGCATAGAATGATCTTCTCTTCCTTTCAAACAAATGTTTTTATTTCTCAACCAACCAACACAACCACCCACACTCACAAACACTGCCCTTCTCCCTGTCCCTGGTCCCCTCCGCCTTCCCTAGTCCCTTCCTCCACTTTCTCCCTCTATGCTTTATTGATTTCATGTTGTCACCACACCTCTCTATCGGATTTCATTAGTCACACTGAGGTGACATATCAGATGGAGGGATCTCAGAGAAGGAAGAGGACAACACAGGAGTGACAGTATCACAGTCTCCCATCTTGTTCCGTGTTAAGATGGAGCACAATGTAGTACTTAGGGACTGAATGGTTATATTATACTGTATGATATTGTATCCACAAACTTGAATGAGTGATGATTTCCAATGTTGTGTGTATGTCTATGTAAGTGCAGTTGGTCCTCTTTTGAACACTGCTCATTCGTCACGTCACTGACCCTGTAATTTACCGTTTAACACAGTGAATGGGGGATTCAACAACCCTGTCATTTCACTCATTGTAAGATTACACACACCAATTGGCCTATCGTCCAAACCCTATCAATGTTACAGCCACTCGGATAACCAGATGGATGGCTAGCTCTTTCCTCCTGGCAGATACACTATGTGCTGCCAAAGGATCTGAATTGTATTCTGTCTTTTCAGCTTCATGATTCCATCTTTCTTGCATTTCTAATGTGAGCGTTTCGGTGCATTCTAATTTTCACTGGGCAATTCAATGAGCTTCCTGATCTATGTTCATTCATTTCTTCTGGATTTATATTCGATTTTGTTTGTTTCTCTTCCTCTGTCCCCAGTTTTCAACTCTCTTTCATCTCTCGCTCGCTTTCCTTTTTCTGTGTCCTGCTTTAATGAGCATGGTGTTCACTGCTGGGGCGTACTGTCCCTTTAAGAGCGGAAGGCGTGAGCGCAGACACCTTGTGATGAGTGAGAGGGAACAAACCATAGAAAATGAACACATACAAGGGGAGGCACACGAGAGACAGTGCCTTGACATTTACGGAAGAAAGAAACAAGTGCAGTCTGATTCTCTCATAGACAAAGACAGAAAACCCCACAATATAGCGTCTTGACACCAAGGCAGAACTATAGAAATCAGCACAGAGTTTGCTAGATAAAGAAAGTGTCAGAGCATAATTTATTGAGTGGGGGACAGAATCAGAAAAGGGTCAAGATGAATGTCAAAATGAGTCGGATTGATATAATATGATAACGTATGACCACTGTCGCTGTATTTCTCTGATTATGTCCATTCGCTGTTCATCTGCCCCTCTCCCTCCCCCCTCTCTCTGTTTGTCACTGCATGGTGACTCAGACACTGCAGAACTGCTAGGTCTTACATGATATGAAATTAGTCACACTGCAACCGGACATTATCTAGCTCTCTTTCTCACACACACTCATACACACACACACACACACACACACACACACACACACACACACACACACACACACACACACACACACACACACACACACACACACACACACACCAACCATTTAGCCTCAGTACTCACTACCAACCCTCCGCTGCAGCTTGCCCGCAAACAGCCTGGCACGGACAGTGAGCTGGCGTACTTATCAAAGAAACTCCATTACCAGACTGTGCTCTTCCAATGTACCTAGACACCTGAATAAATACAGAAACTGACTTTAATGATGCTCTCTTCACACTGCCTTGACCACACATCACACAGGATGAATGCACACATTGGCTGAGGCTGTCAATCCACATGCCTCCCCTCAGAGACATCCTGCTCTCTCTCTGTCTCTTTCTCCATTTCTCTCTCTCAAATTGAAAGTCAGCACTGCATGGTTGGTATGTCAGCTGTGAAAAACCGCACAGTCTTTTAAAAGTATTTTCTTTGGTCTAGAATGGCTTCAGCAAGTCAGTCAAGCACAGGCCTTCAATTGAAAATAAAGTGCCCACTGCCCACAGATAGAATGTGACCATGAAAGGAAAACTGTTCTGCAGAGATAGGCCTGAGAAGAATGCTTGACACTCATTGTCATTTAGCTTTCAGTGACATTATGAGCACTCTGGGACGGTAGATGTTGCTTTAACAGCTTGGTGCACAAGCGCTTCAAAGTGCCCTCGCAAATTGATTACTTAATGCCACTCCCCTCCTTCAAATAAACATGCACGCTGCTCTCACAGACCTAATGCTTAAGTATCTTGTTACTGTTGCAGATAAAATCATGTCCCCTGAACGGGTATTGGCAGACATGTTTGTGCTGTTTAGAGAGAAAATGATGGTGGGAGGGGAGATCTAGGGAGGAGTGGGGAGGAAGGAGAGACAGGAAGGAGGCAGGAGTGGGGAGCAAGGAGGGGGAAGAAGGAGGGATGGGAGAGGGAGAGGGAGAAAGAGTAGGAAGTAAGGAGGAGGGAGGAGGTGTGGTTAGGAAAAGCCTGTTTAGTCCATCTGACTGATCCCTGAGTAGCGGTGCAGCTCCCACATGAAAGTGGGTTGTGTCATATGTGGCTGGCTGTGGCACGACGCCACGTCACACGGCCCCTGAAATCTAGCCAACGAGTAGGCCGTCTGGGAGCCAGGAACACAGGGGACCACAGACAACAGACAGAGAGATGGCAGGAGGAGAGGGAAAGAAAGAGGAAGAGTGAGAGAGTGAGAGAGTGAGAGAGTGAGTGAGTGAGTGAGTGAGTGAGTGAGTGAGTGAGTGAGTGAGTGAGTGAGTGAGTGAGTGAGTGAGTGAGTGAGTGAGTGAGTGAGTGAGTGAGTGAGTGAGTGAGTGAGTGAGTGAGTGAGTGAGTGAGTGAGTGAGTGAGTGAGTGAGTGAGTGAGTGAGTGAGTGAGTGAGACAGAGAGAGAGAGAGAGAGAGAGAGAGAGAGAGAGACAGAGACAGAGAGACAGAGAGAGAGAGAGAGAGAGAGAGAGAGAGAGAGACAGAGACAGAGACAGAGACAGAGACAGAGACAGATATTGTTTATTTCACTTTTGTATATTATCTACCTCACTTGCTTTGGCAATGTTAACACATGTTTCCCATGCCAATAAAGCCCCTTGAATTGAATTGAATTGAATTGAGAGAGAGAGATAGAGACAGACAGAGAGAGAGACAGAGACAGAGACAGAGACAGAGACAGAGACAGAGAGAGATAGAGACAGAGACAGAGACAGAGAGAGAGAGAGAGAGAGACAGAGACAGAGAGACAGAGAGAGAGAGAGATAGAGACAGACAGAGAGAGAGACAGAGACAGAGACAGAGACAGAGAGAGAGAGACAGAGAGAGAGAGAGAGAGAGAGAGAGAGAGACAGAGACAGAGACAGAGACAGAGAGAGAGAGAGAGAGAGAGAGAGAGAGCGAGAGCGAGACAGAGACAGAGACAGAGACAGAGACAGAGACAGAGACAGAGACAGAGACAGAGAGATAGAGAGAGAGACAGAGACAGAGAGAGAAATAGAGAGATACAGAGACAGAGACAGAGAGAGAGAGAGAGAGAGAGAGAGAGAGAGAGAGAGAGAGAGAGAGAGAGAGAGAGAGAGAGAGAGAGAGAGAGAGAGAGAGAGAGAGAGAGAGAGAGAGAAACATAGTAAATGATATAACACAGTGCGAATAGTTGAAATTAGTAGTGAGAAATGTATTGGAACAGAAGGCTGTGACACAGCATACATGCAGTATATGTATTCCCCTCCATTGACTAAGGACAGCAAACGAAGCACATAATAAGGGCAGACAAAAGGGGACTACGAAGATGCAGAGCAGTCAGTGCTAGTTTGATGTAAAACCAAGTGAATATGTGCCGGTGTCTGTAACGGACCACAACAATACAGGTCTTTCTCTACCTTGTGAGGGAGTCTAGTTTTAAACTCAAACCCTGACTCTGTGAGACTCAGTGAGGGTCTGTGTCCCTGTGTGTTGGGATGCTCATCAGATCTCCTGACTCAGAGAGGATATGTGTCCCTGTGTGTTGGGATGCTCATCAGATCTCCAGACTCAGTGTACCTGTGTGTGTCTGTATTTGCTATGGCAGTGCACATCCAGTACATGACTAGGTGTGTATGTGTGCATGTAGAATATTTGTGTCCTTGTCTAGTTCTCTTTTTCTATACACCTTTTGTCCATCTTTTCAAAGCTGAGATAGGTTGTCATGGAGACCGGGGCACTTGTGGAAAAGGAAACAGGCAGAAGGGAGAAATCTAGTTGTCATCAGATACTCTGAGATTGTGGGGTCGAGGAGAGAGAGAGAATGAGAGTAAGAGCGAGAGCGAGAGAGCAAGAGAGTGAAAGCAGGAAGACTGCAACAGCGACAGAGAGTGGTGAAACCACAGGCACAGCTGAAATCATCCTTTCCTTTCTCTGCTTAGGCCAAGTGGCGTAAATGTAGATAAGAGGACAAGTTGAAACCATATGCACATGCACACAGACACCAGTCCTAAGGAGGCTTGGCTGGGACCTTCCCTGGAGCCTGTGGTTGTGTCCGCTCGTCATGACCAGGTATCCTCCAACATGTTTAAACAGGCTTCCATCATCGGTCATAACTCAGGGACCAGGTGTCTAATCCTTCACCTGATGACAGGGGTTAAGAGACTGAGGAGTGATAATATAGCCATCACAAGCACTCCATCACATGATAATTACATTTCAGTGGCACTCCATTGCTTCCACGCTCTAAGGATAATCTTGTTAAAACCGAGTGGTCGGCATCCCAGTGACAGAGAGAACAGGCAGCCTCTCTCATACAAAGGCTCATGGAGCAGTCAATGTCTGAATGAATGAATGAACGAATGAATGAATGAATGAATTAATGTCTGAATGAATGAATGAATGTCTGAATGAATGAATGAATGAATGAATGAATGAATGAATGAATGAATGAATGAATGAATGAATGAATGCACAGTGTGGAGGAGCAAAGCTTTTGATGAGTAACCTTGGTGCTGGAGAGCAACAGTCATGCAGCGGTTGGTCCACTAATCTTTTTATCCTTGTATTAATGTGCTGAAAGTTTGGTTCATTTCTGATTAAGAATATACTGAAGAAGGAAAAGCTGAAATGTAACTTGAATTAGATGTGTTGGTTGTATTTATAATGTAATCAAATCGAATATTCCATTATGATGAAGTCATTGAAATGGCATGCGGGGTGAGGCTGGAACTTGAATGCCACAATGGATAAATGTATTGGAAAGAACTTGCTTAAAATGATTTACCAATATACTTCAATACATCCCCTTTTGTCAGGAATGGATAATCCAAGCAGAACTTTTTGTATCCTACACAGCATATCATATTATGCTGTCCCTCTAGACATTTCTCCTCCCTTTTTCTTGGCTAGTATGCTGAGCAGTCTACTAAGTAGCTATATCTCCCCCTGGCGGCTGGTTTAAACACTGCAGAATCATGAACATACTATTTTCTGTATCTAAAATATCTTACAGATGCTATCGAGAAGAACATATTGTTATATTTCTGCAGAGCTTAATCACTCAATCACCAAAATAATGCCACTGGATAGTTTAGTTTGTCAAATTCCGATCCCTATTGAAATATTTGTAATTTCCAGTCCAAGGCTACCTCCGTCTCATTTTCCATGTAAGATCAGCATTATACTGTGACAAAGCAGACAGCCAGTGTAATTACTTTACAACTGTACCCTGCAGCTACTGACCTGCCGCCCTGGCAGCCCAGGCTCCAGTAATATCAGGTTCATTTGTCTGGCAGGACTGACACATTATCCGTTAGACATTTTTATGAACGTCTCACACCCACTCCTTTGCTGTCTTCGAGTTTGATTGCATTTTCCAGCTCTGGTTAATTAAGAAGAGGACAGCAAGCTGATTAAAAATGAATAAGTTCCTTTGAGAGCCAGAGTGAAAAATAATAAAGTACTTCTTAATTTTTTCTACAATGGCAGATAGAAAATACTCTCTGAATGGCATTTAATATGGCAATGTTTTTCCACTGATTGTGTTCAGTATTTAGTGTGTGAAACATTACTAACAAGTTCAAGGGTCCAGTCATCATACACAGGGTGATCTGGAACTACATGTTCAAACAAAAATGCATGATTATTAAAACATATTAAAACATTGCATATTTAACTTCTATGGTAAAAATGGTATTACTTGAGCGCAGAATATACCCCTGAAAAGGAGATCTGTCCAATCTAATTTGACAGAGTGATGAAACGTTGGTCTATACTTAATACGTGTGAACCCATCTGATGGTGCATGGGTTCTCTTGACCCTGGGGACCAATTTGAGTGGTGCACAGCATAAGGGTTTACTGGATTTCCACCACCCCCCCTACACCATATTTGGGGACAACACAGTCTCACATTCAATTCGCGCATATATGTACAAAATGTATTTCAGCAGATTTCGTGCGTTTTTGTGCATTTTTGGGGTGTTTTGGGGTGGTTCAATTCGTTTGAAAATACACGAATTTCTGTGCTACTTAATTCGTGCGAAAAGACACAAATTTAACCAGTAGGTGACACACAAGCCGTTGCAACAACCATGTAGACGCGATAATTTGTATTTCATTTTTGTTCTTCTTAATGGCTAATTCAACGTCATGAATATACAGAAATGTTGTCTTTGTTTAACCATGTTTTAAAATGTGTCGTTGTATGCCTATATGTACTGTTTTAGACTTGCTGAACAGAATTTTTGAGAAAAGACGCACATTTACCTGCGACTTAATTCGTGGGAAATATTGTTTTATTAATGCCAATGCTGTTTTCTGTGCTTGATTTCGCTTAATACTTTGGATACTGGTGCACTTGTAATCAGAACGCCTTTTTGTCATGTAGGCAACCATACACGATTTTCTTCATAACCCATTTCATATTTCGTGGAGCCTAAATTACACAATTTTCTTCATAATGCATGTATTACATGTTAATGTAAAATAATGAATTATGTTGGCTTACACTTATGGCCTTTCCAAGGCCTTTCCATACCTTAAGGGAACATTTTAGCACTCGCCATATGGTTAGTGAGAAACGCCACATTGCAAATGTAAGGTCCCTTACTAGACGTCCTGCAACGTTTCTAAAATTCGCGGACGGCGTCGGGCCGTGCGCGGGGGAGAGATCTTTCAGGAAGTCATCAAACTAAATCTCTCGGACGTTCGGTTTCCGTTTTATAAAAATAACACATTTTGGTCATTTTTCCGCAGTCTAGGAAATTCCCACCAGAGGGAAAATAAATAATATTGCAAATGCACAAGCACATTGCAAATGCATGTGGCCTTTTCTCCTAAACGGAAAATATTTCGAAGACGTAATGGACAGTTGGCCCCGAACAAGATGGCGTCGAGGCCTCAACGCTTTTTGAGTTATGGCCATTTTTCTGGGATTAAAGGTCAAAAACGTAAAGTAGGGTGCTAATTTGACCGCTTCACGTCAAAGTACATAAGCATACGGTGTCAGGAAAAAAAGAACCAGCCATTTATCTATCGTAATTTAAGAGAAATCGTACATTGACAAATTGGTCATGTTCACAAAAAGGAGTTAAAAAAAAAAAAAAGTTACAGATCCAGTTGCAGTGTGTTCAGACGAACATTTTTTAAGTGGGTCTCGAAGCTCTGCCACTGCATCGCAGTGCTAGCTGCGCCACCAGAGTCTCTGGGTTCGCGCCCAGGCTCTGCCGCAGCCGGCCGCGACCGGGAGGTCCGTTGGCCTAGCGTCGTCCGGGTTAGGGAGGGTTTGGCCGGTAGGGATATCCTTGTCTCATCGCGCTCCAGCGACTCCTGTGGCGGGCCGGGGGCAGTGCGCGCTAGCCAAGGGGGCCATGTGCACGGTGTTTCCTCCGACACATTGGTGCGGCTGGCTTCCGGGTTGGAGGCGCGCTGTGTTAAGAAGCAGTGCGGCTTGGTTGGGTTGTGCTTCGGAGGACGCGTGGCTTTCGACCTTCGTCTCTCCTGAGCCCATACAGGAGTTGTAGCGATGAGACAAGATAGTAATTACTAGCGATTGGATACCACGAAGAAAAGGGGATAAAAGGATGGAGTGAAAAAGTACGGTGCTTAAAGACACACAAAGCCTGCAATGGCATTGCCATTATCTCCAGGCCGTGCCGAGTTCAACGAGATGCCCCGCTTGACCGTAGCTAGCTCGGTCTGAGTGCAGCGACAGGGACAAGAAGAAGGACCCAAATGACCCTTTGACCTCAATTTCATAGTTTTTTGCTTTTGGGAGACAGAGAGAGAACCGTTAAGGTTAGAAGCACAATTTGACCTCAGGAACGTTCCTAAGGTCCTCCCGATCTGTGCAAGCCTAACATTGACCGTGTGGCATTAACCCTTAATAGTTAAAAGAAGGTGTTTACATCAAACAGTTTACAATGACATGTCTCCCCATAGGAATACATTGCCTGCTCCCCTAAATTCAACCTGAAGCCTATGTGGGTTAATAATGCCTTATGAACCTGTCTTCGATGACAATCCATCAGGCCACTATGAGGTCTACCTGTGTCGATTCTAAGCTTCCTGGAGCAACCGGAAGTGGTTAAATCACCCTAAAAGTGTTTGCCATACCCAACCTGCATTTTGAGAGAAATAGTGCATTCAACCCTATGTAAATCAGTGAGTTCTTAACGTATAGACTTAAAACTCAGGATTCTGTAAAAGCCCACTCCAATGAGGATATGTGTTTACTTTCAGCTTCCTGTGCCAACCGGAAGTGCCATAATTGGTGTCAAAAGGGCTGTTTCGAAGGGTTAAAAAAGTCAAATCTTTCCAAAACTTAATATATGTGAATAGGCAACCCTCATGAACTGTAAATCAGTCATTCATCCCATCAGATTTCAAGGAAAAATGTACACACCCACACAGAAAGGATGGAGTGACACAATGAGGGGCTTAGAGGCAGACAGTGCCTGCAATAGTTACTTTTGTTTGAACTTTTAAAGAACCGTCAGACCTAGAGTTCTGAAACTTTACAAACCTGTTCTAGAGCTCAGGTCGATTAAGCACGGTGAGTTATGTGGCTCTAGAAGGTTCTCGGACCGATAAAAAGCCTCGGTGCATTTGCATTGACTTCAATTCATTTTGAGCATTACAAAATGGTGACATTTAGAAAAGTCCCAGAGTTGCAAGACTAGGTGCATTGAAACCGGCTCGGCCCATAGAGACGGACCCCGACATTTCTGTCCGATAGCTCATTCAAGGACCCCGTAGCAAGGCATGGAAAAAAGTGGAATTTCAGCACCAATTAAGGTTTTGCTCGGGCACCGAATGACCTATCGAGCCGAAACTTGGGATTCGAGGTCGCCTCACATAGGGCTAAACATAATGTGAAAACTGGACCCGCAGCTAGAACATAACTACGTATTATTTGTTTTATTATGGTTTAAATGGAAGGCGCTGTGAATTTTGGGCCTGCTCTGAAATATGTGATAGTTGGCTTCTAAACGAGTTGGAAAAAGTGAGTTTGGAGTCAGATGGTATCAGTTTGGTGTCTGAAAATATCTAATTAGCTGATGGACACTGACTTGCTAGTTGACTTTTGTGCATTTGCAATATGTTTCAACAGTGAAAAACCACCAAAATAGCATTCTGAAATCACCACTAAAAATGACATCACCATAGCCGTGCCGAGTTCAACGAGATGCCCCGCTTGACCGTAGCTTGCTCGGTCTGAGCGCAGCGACAGTGACAAGAAGATGACCCTTGACCTACATTTCAAGTCTTTTGCTTTTGGGAGACAGAGAGAGAACTGTTAAGGTTTAGAAGCACAATTTGACCTCAGGAACGTTCCTAAGGTCTCTGTGCAAGCCTAACATTGACCGTGTGGCATTAACCCTTAACAGTTAAAAGAAGGTGTTTACATCAAACAGTTTACAATGACATCTCACCCCATAGGAACACATTGCCTGCACCCCTAAATTCAACCTGAAGCCTATGTGGGTTATGAATGTCTTATGAACCTGTCTTCAATGACAATCCATCAAGCCACTATGAGGTCTACCTGTGTTGATTCTAAGCTTCCTGGAGCAACCGGAAGTGATAAAATCACCCTAAAAGTGTTTTGCCATACCCAACCAGCAGTTTGTGATATATAGTGCATTCAACCCTGTGTAAATCAGTCAGTTCTTAACGTATAGACTTAAAACTCAGGATTCTGTAAAAGCATACCCCGATCAGGATATGTCTTTACTTATAGCTTCCTGTGCCAACCGGAAGTGCCTTAAAATTGGGTCATAGGTGCTGTTTCGAAGGTTTAAAAAAGTCAGATCTTTCCAAAACTTTAAATGTGTGAATCGGTCAACCCTCATGAACTGTAAATCAGTAATTTCGCTAAACAGATGTCAAAGAAAAGCTCTCTCTCACACACACACACACACACACACACACACACACACACACACACACACACACACACACACACAGCAAGGATGGAGTGAAAAAGTATGGTGCTTAAAGACACACAGAGCCTTAAATGCTTTTAGGGGGGATCCAGACTTCCATACCCGCTCTGGGAGCGCTATACTACCGCCCAAAATCAATGGGTGCTGGCCTGAGTGATTTATGGAGGTTTTCTAAGTCCAAACTTTTCATGCACCTGGTATTTTTTTGGGGTTACCAGGCGTCATTTTTCAAAACGGTTGAAATTGCTTTTAGGGGGCATCCAGAGTGTCACATGACCGGATGAGGTAACTATTCTTGTTCTTCTTGTAACTTTCCGGTAGGCTAGAAGCTTTCCGGTGTTTTGCTGCTCGACACAGGTCGACGCAGGTATTGCACTTGATTTATCGTTATCGTAACCGTAGATGCAGCCAAGTGGAAATATGAAAGCTTTCTAGCTATTTCGCACTGACGGTAATTTGAACACAAGAACGTTTCTAGTGAAAAGGTGCTTACACTCAGAGCCATGTATTTACACTCAGCCACCCTAGCCTTATTACGGGTTAACGTTTTGGTAATTTTGGTTGGCCAACAAAATGTAAGACTACAATGACTGCATACGTTTCCCCAAATGTTATACGAAAAAAAAATGTTTTGTTATTGATGGACAATGGCAAGGCTGCCATTGTATTTTCAGTTACATTCTGTTCAATAAAAATGGTTTACACGTTTATTTTTTAAGAAATACATGGAACTACAACCGAATAAAACACCATTAACCATCATGCATTGCTTACATTCATTCTATCCTGAAAAGTCTGTTCAGAAAAAATCGAAAACAGTACATATAGGCATAAAACCACAATGTTTTAATAGGGATTAAATAAAGACAATATATATATAACCTCTTATGGTTAAATGGTTAAAAAAAGACAAAATATCTATATATTCATAACGTAAAATAAATAAATACAGGCGATCGCGTCTATGGTTGTTGCAACGGCTTGTGTGTCGCCTACTGGTTCAATTCGTGTCTTTTCGCACGAATTAAGTAGCACAGAAATTCGTGTATTTTCGCACGAATTAAGTAGCACAGAAATTCGTGTATTTTCAAACGAAATGAACCACCCCAAAAATGCACAAAAACGCACGAAATCTGCTGAAATACATTTTGTACATATATGCGCGAATTGAATGTGAGGCTGGGCTGTTGGGGAGACACTAATGGTTCTGGTTGTCTTGGCAACATGTGATGCCATCTGTCAGGGTCCTGCTCACTGATCCATGTGGTGTATCTGAAACATTGTTTTTAAGACAGTCTCTGTTCACCCTCAGACATTGTAAAAACAGAGAACCATGCGCTTATGTTTAGAACAGGGTAGTTTCACTTCCAATAAATTCTCCTATAACAATACATCTGAAGCACAAATACTGTAGTAAACATATTACAGAAAAAAATTGAATTTACTTTGAAGGATTTCACATAGGACATTTTGTCAAAACACATTTTGGAATCCACAATGAACACATGCTGTTTAAAAAAAGTGTATTATAGTACATATTTTCTACTGTATAATACTGTACATAGCAGTACATTGAATGAACAACAGCAGCCTTCCTGTTCAAGTCTAGTTCCAGATGCTCTACTGTTAATGAACTCTGTTGGTGCTTCTGAGTCATTGTTAAATGGGTTTAACATGCCTTTAACACACTGGCAGCACGGCCAACACACACACACACACACACACACACACACACACACACACACACACACACACACACACACACACACACACACACACACACACACACACACACACACACACACACGCAAACACACACATACTAACACACAAACACACAGATTGATTCCTCAGTTCACATGAGACGAGTCCCAACTTCAATCTGTCCATCATGAGGTCAGCTTCTTCAAATCTCTTTCAAGGCAATCTTTCAGACAAACATTTGTTTATGTAAATATGTTTGCTCTCTCTCTCTCTCTCTCATTAACAAGCACACACATATACAGGAGTCTGATGGGCTGAATGTTAACCAGTGCAAATTAGGGAATTGGCTAGTGGCAACTGGGAAGGGGTGTGTCTGAGGGGGTTCATGGGCACAAGAGATCTGTCCCCTGGGAAGGAGTGGTGGATCAACCACACCTGCGACCCCACCCTCCTCCTCACAGGGGTTAGCATGTCAGAGCCTCAGCGCACACTAGATGGATAGCTGCCCTTAAGCTGCATCCCCCCCACCCCTCCCTCTCTTTGACAAAAAGTACAATTACTTCTGCTCCCCCCTCTGCTTCAGCACCAATAAACTAGATATTAATGAGCCTGTAACAGGGCTGGGAGAGAGGATGTAATATAGCTGGTTTACCAGCTGATGTCGTCAGGAAACAGGGAGGTGGGAATAGTGGGAGAATGGTTTGTACTGGGCTAGCATACAGTTGGTACACTCCATAATTGTCATAGGCTACAGACAGACCTGCAATATAAATCAAGAACTAAACTGTCAAGACTGTTTGCTTTATTCTGATGTGTAAACTGAGTTGAGAATTATGGACATACGATACACAACATATACAAAAGTATGTGGACACCACTTCAAATTAGTGGATTCGGCTATTTCAGCCACACCTGTTGCTGACAGGTGTATAAAATTGAGCACATAGCCATGCAATCTCCATAGACAATCATTAACAGTAGAATGGCCATACTAAAGAGCTCAATGACTTTCAAGGTGGCACCGTCATAGGATGCCAACTTTCCAACAAGTCAGTTCGTCAAATTTCTGCCCTGCTAGAGCTGCCCCGGTCAACTGTAAGTGGAAATGTCTAAGAGCAACAACGGCTCAGCCGAGAAGTGGTAGGCCACACAAGCTCACAGAACGGGACCGCCGAGTGCTGAAGTGCGTAGCCCTGTCCTCGGTTGCAACACTCACTACCGAGTTCCAAACTGCCTCTAGAAGCAACGTCAGTACAATAACTGTTCGTCGGGAGCTTCATGAAATGGGTTTCCATGGCCGAGCAGCTGCACACAAGCCTAAGATCACCATGCACAATGCTTGCCGCCATTGGATCCTGGAGCAGTGGAAACTTGTTCTCTGGAGAGATGAATCACGCTTCACCATCTGGCAATCTGACGGACTAATCTGGGTTTGGCGGATGCCAGGAGAATGCTACTTGCGCAAATGCATAGTGCCAACTATAAAGTTTGGTGGAGGAGGAATAATGGACTAGGGCTGTTTTTCATGGTTTGGGCTAGGCCTCTTAGTTCTAGTGAAAGGACATCTTAACTCTACAGCATACAATGACATTCTAGACGATTCCATGCTTCCAACTTTGTGGCAACAGTTTGGGGAAGGCCCTTTCCTGTTTCAGCATGATAATGTTGTGCACAAAGTGAGGTCCATACAGAAATTGTTTGTCAGAAATTGCAGTCGGTGTGAAAGAACTTGACTGGCCTGCACAGAGCCCTGACCTCAGCCCCATCGAACACCTTTGGGATCAATTGGAACGCCGACTGCAAGCCAGGCCTAATCGCCCAACATCAGTGCCCGACCTCACAAATGCTCTTGTGGCTGAATGAAAGCAAGTCCCTGCAGCAATGTTCCAACATCTAGTGGAAAGCCTTCCCAGAAGAGAAGAGGCTGTTATAGCAGCAAAACGGGGACCAACTCCATATTAATGCCCATAACTTTGGCATGAGATGTTCGACAAGCAGATGTCCACATACTTATGGTCAGGTAGTGTATGATCTCATCCCACTTGATGGTTAACAATGATAAACAGTGCCCTCTACTACTAAAACCGATGAGAATTAGTGTTATATTATTTGAGGGTTTGGGCCTACCTACCTGACCCTTATGGTTTAGAAATGTCAAACTAATGTTAAAAGCCCCCCTTTTGAAGAAAAAAATGGCTACCTTTTAAACTTTTCATGGTAGTTGGTGTCGGGAACGCTGCCTTCGTCTTCTTCTTTAAATTTGTATTGGCGGATCGTAACTAACTTGAAAGGTGCATACACCGTCACATACTGTACTGGATTTTGAGACTGGTCTGGAGAGCAAAGCAAGTCACAGGTCTTGTCCCGAGACGCGTGGTGCGGAGAGCCCGCTCCATCTGGACAGAAGACATAAAAAATCATCACAAGTCCACTTCGAGATACTTTCAGCGATTCAACAGTCCCCACCCTCTTCTCTACCCATCCTGAAGGCAAGGATCCATTCTCTCCAAAAATCTCACTCCCACTGGGCCATAATCATCTTTGTCATCATCGGGACGAGGTCCGAACTCAGCGGTCTTCATGGCACCTGCCAGGAAATTCATCCTCACTCTCATCAGGTTACATTTCTGAGCTACCTGAGTGCATTTCTCCCTGCTCTGTTGAAGAGTTTTTGGCTCCTCTCATACAGGAGTAATATATTTTGTTGAATTATTTGTAAATATTTGTTAATATTATATTTGTTTATATTATTTTATTTGTATTTTTATCAGGGCTGCTGCAGCACCCTCAGCACCCTTACTACCCGCTGCTATGTCCCTGAATCCTATGAGGCCATTTACAAATATTTGAAAAGCACCATTCATCTGTAAAACACATAGGTAGAACTGAATAGGGACTAAATGCATTGGTTTCTTTTTTACAAAATATATCTATTTTTTAATCAATTTCCACTGTCCAAAAGTTGTGGAATTACCTCTTCACTTAGGTAGCTGAGCTGCCACCCATATTGACATAGACCTTAGAGAAAATAAGTTGTTCATTTGTCCAGGTCCAATTTCAAATCTTTTCACAACTGTTTTGTTTGATGACTCCACCTTATTGCTAGCCTACATGGAATGGATGACGCGCCAAAAATCAAAAGACACGAGGTGACAGGTCTGAATTACAAGATACTGCCTGCACATAGTAGTCATAAAGACCACCCACACAAGTAACCCCTGCACGTTTTAATAGCAGATGGAGATTATTAAAGTCTCCGCGAGAAACTTGCTGGTGGAGGACTGACAAAACAGTGGTGCTGAGTGCTCAAAGCAAGAATGTCCAGTACTCACCATGAGACAAGGTAACATTAGCGATGACTAATGTAAGAGTTCTACATTATTTATAGTGGAATCCAGATACAAAATAATAGGAACTTGCGCTGTGACTAATACAAGTCTGCCTTTTCTCTTGTCACAACGTCGTTGACAGCGGTAACACCTACAACTTGTAAGATGACACCAGCAGCTTTCACAAGGCGCACAGGGGTGTTTCATTGAGAAGTGGAGGTAGCCTGCGTTCTGATTGTACATTTTCCATTTAGCGGACCTGAGAAGATAACCTGTAAGTGATGTTTGGTCCTGCTGTGCCGACACACACAGTCTGTTTGTTGATTTTTACTGGAGGAATTTATTGAACAGTTTTACTTACTCATTGACACTGTAAGTATTTCCTTTATAAAGTATTATTCCTATGCAGAAAGTTGATTAAGATATTATGAATATTTAATAATGAAGGTCATTGATGAGGATGGTGATGGCTGTA
Organism: Salvelinus namaycush; assembly: GCF_016432855.1. Taxonomy (NCBI): domain Eukaryota; kingdom Metazoa; phylum Chordata; class Actinopteri; order Salmoniformes; family Salmonidae; genus Salvelinus; species Salvelinus namaycush. The sequence goes on from NC_052307.1 coordinate 68,179,283, forward strand.
CATGATTAATAAATAGCATGTGTTTTTTTGTTTACTTTGACCACTATCTCCAGTAATTGTATTTTCTACTACTCCCCACTAGGCCTACTAGAAAAAACAGTTGTTGACTTTGTGACTTGTGATCTAAAAAGTGAAGCTATAGATCAAATGTATGTATTTTACAAAATGCACTAGTTTTGAAATATCAGTGAAATAATGACGATTTCAAGCTGTAGCATTCATTTTATGTGATACATCCTAAGTATAGATGGTAAACGACAGCTGCATTGCCAAACCTTAATATTAATTTTGAACCTGAATATATATAAAAATATATAATACATTATTTGAACTTAATAAGTATGGATGTGCTTAAAATTGTACTCACTGAACAGCTTGTGCTGTGGTCACTGTTTATTTTATAAATGTCTCCTTAGAACCATCCATGCTAAAATTCCTATTTTTTCTGTTTGATTTTAGTGGCATAGTAAAAAAAGAATGTCCAGTGGAATTCTAGAGTAAAGCCCCATTGTTCAAGGTGTATAAACAGCAATGGGCAATTGACCTTACAATCCTATATGCTGGTCTGGAGTTTATTTAGTCTGGAACCAGCTGAGACAGAGCCATGTACCGGGCCTGGAGCCCAGCAAGATGTAGCCTACCTACCCTCCAACCAACCCTTTGAATATCTGTGTTCAGAAGGATCGCATTACCCCAGTTCAGCTGTTTCGATCTGAGACTCGATACTTAGGGACACCAGATCTCTGTTCAAATGCTGTTTCAGAATGGTGTAGCTTCCAGCAATGCTGTTGGACATCAAATTGAAATTGCCCATCTTTTTCTTCTCTGAATTGTTCATTCAAACTGTTTGGAAAACTGATATTTAGATCAGGGGAAGTCTCTGAAAGCATCTATAGATACGTGTTCATAGTTGCCACAGAAAGCCTGCTGGCTGTTTGGTGGTCAATTAGTTACACTTGACAGTAGTAAAGGGGCTCTAAGTACGTACCACAACACAGTGACACACACTGCTGTTGGCAATTGACTTTGTGTCAGGACAAGCCGTTGTCAGTTTGAGGTCTTTTCTACTCAAACTCTTGAAACTTGAAAGGAGGTACTATAATTTCAAGATGAAAACATTCTCTCAGCCTGTTGAAAGGACACTTGTTTACCGGTGCCAGATGTGAGACAACATCAGAGCCGTCAGACCCATCCCCATGACAGAGCCCAGGTTAGGGTCAGCTAGGGCAAAGAGAACCAGACCATCAATCAGTCTTGTCAATTTCAATTTGAATGGCCCGCTTTTGCATTACAGGAACATACTACACATATTCTTAAGTTTGATATTACCAGAAGAATTCTAACATTTTTCCCCCCTAATGGGTAGTTTGCTGCCCTGTGAGGTTGTTCCCTCCCATTAAGACACAGTCAATGAATAAGCATCACAGTAACAGGCTCCAAAATGTCACTGAAGGAAATCTTGCTAATAGGATTTTAGGTAGGGCTAGATAAATGAGGTAGTGGAGACCTACATAATATCAATGCAGGTATGGGCTTGTGTGCGTCTGTTTATACTTGTGTACTGTATGGTTGCATGTTTTGGTGTCTGTGTACGTGTGCACGTGTGTGTGGGTGTACATGTAGTTTCGGCCTTGAGAATAAAGACCCCTTGTGTCTAAAAGGTAGGTCAGGGACCTTTGCCCTCTTTCCGCAGCCCTGGATTGTCCTGTAGTAGAGGTGTGAATGTGGCACCTGTGTGTTCTGTTAGAGCGTGAGGCTCCCAGGCCCGAGCCGGTCAGCCTGAAAAACAGCCACATACATGGCAGACAGGCCTCCATTTACAAAGCCACCCTACTAAAGTCACTACGATGAACATAGAGGGACCGTGAGTCTACAAGGTCATCAATCTGATCTGTCCATGGTTGAGGGCTTTGTTGGTACATTGACCTACTACTGTTGCTGTAGGTTGTGTGCTACCTGCTTTCACTAGCAAATGGACTACATAGGTAGTAGCAGCCATTCCTCCCCCTTCCTACCTGTCTGGATTCCACACAGCTCCCAGGTCTCCTAGGTGTCTCCCTTAACCTGGGGCTTGTGTTGCGCAAACTATGTAGGCCTTCCTGCCCACCTGAAAAAATACTACAGCATACTGTGGTATAAATACTGTAGTATTTACTGTAGTGTTTTGGCATACTTTACTGTAGTATTTGTCGTAGTGTATGCTGTGGTATTTACAGTTAACTATAGTACAGTACATTGAAAGTATTCAGACCCCTTGACTTTTTCCACGTTTTGTTACGTTACATCCTAAAATTGATTAAATAGCTTCCCCCCCTCATTAATCTACACACAATACCGAATAATGACAAACCAAAAATAGTTTTTTAGAAATATTTGCGTAAGTATTCAGACCCTTTACTCAGTACTTTGTTGAAGCACCTTTGGCAGCGATTACAGCCTGTATTTAGGGAGTTTCTCCCATTCTTCTCTGCAGATCCTCTCAAGCTCTATCAGGTTGGATGGGGAGCCAAGCTGCACAGCTATTTTCAGTCTCTCCAGAGATGTTTGATCGGGTTCAAGTCCGGGCTCTGGCTGGGCCACTCAAGGACATTCAGAGACTTGTCCCGAAGCCATCCCTGCGTTGCCTTGGCTGTTAGCGGTCGTTGTCCTGTTGGATGGTGAACCTTCATCCCAGTCTGAGGTCCTGAGCGCTCTGGAGCAGGATTTCATCAAGGATCACTCTGTACTTTGCTCCAATTATCTTTCCCTCGATCCTGACTAGTCTTCCAGTCCCTGCCACTGAAAAACATCCCCACAGCATTATGCCGCCACCACCATGCTTCACCTTAGGGATGGTGCCAGGTTTTCTCCAGATGTGAAGCTTGGCATTCAGGCCAAAGAGTCTTGGTTTCATCAGACCAGAGAATCTTGTTTCCCATGGACTGAAAGTCCTTTAGGTGCCTTTTGGCAAACTCCAAGCGGGCTGTCATGTGCCTTTTACTGAGGAGTGGCTTCCGTCTGGCCACTCTACCAATAAAGGCCTGATTGTTGGAGTGCTGCAGAGATGGTTGTCGTTCTGGAATGTTCTCCCTTCTCCACAGAGGAACTCTGGAGCTCTTTCAGAGTGACCATCGAGTTCTTAGTCACCTCCCTGACCAAGGCCCTTCTCCCCCGATTGCTCAGTTTGGCTGGGCGGCCAGCTCTAGAAAGAGTCTTGGTGGTTCCAAACTACTTCCATTTAAGAATGATGGAGGCCACAGTGTTCCTTCGGACCTTCAATGCTGCAGACATTTTTTGGCACCCTTCCCCAGATCTGTGCGTCAACACAATCGTGTCTCGAAAGCTCTACGGACAATTCCTTCGAACTCATGGCTTGGTTTTTGCTCTGACATGCACTGTCAACTTTGACACCTTATGTAGACAGTTGTATGCCTTTACAAATCATGTCCAATAAATTTAGTTTACCACAGGTGGTCTCCAATCAAGTTGTAGAAACATCTGAAGGATGATCAATTGAAACAGTGTAAGGACTGGGTGTCGGAGTGCGAAGTCAAGTGCAGGAAACAGCAGGTGCAATAACAAATGTTCTTTAATGAACACTGAGAAACTAGGCCACCCTTCTATACACTGGATGTTCTCATAAAACAACCCCAGACACGGGGGGGAACGAAAACAGTCCAGATACAACGTAGATCGAAAACAAACACCACTCTTACCAACTAACAATCCCGCACAAAGAAACGGGCGGGCCGGCTGACTGATAAGCCCAACTAATTACAAACCTAATACAAAACAGGTGTAACCAATAAACACATAAGGAGGGGAAGAAAAGGAACAGTGGCAGCTAATAGGCCGGTGACGACGACCGCCGAGCGCCACCCGAACGGGAAGGAGAGCCTGCCTCGGTCGGAGTCGTGACAAACAGGATGCACCTGAGCTCAATTTCGAGTCTCATAGCAAAGGGTCTGAATAATTAGTAAATACGTTTTTTTTAATTTATGTATAGAAAACTGTTTTTGCTTTGTCATTATGGAGTATTGTGTGTAGATTGATGTGGGGAAAAATTATTTAATACATTTTATAATAAGGCTGTAACTTAACAAACTGTGGAAAAAGTCAAGGGGTCTGAATAATTTCCGAATGCACTGCATAAATACTGCAGTAAAAGAGAACTGTAATATAGACTATAGTAATTACTGTAGTGTTTTTGCGGATTGAAGTGTACTGTAGTATTTACTGTAGTGTTTTTGGGGACTGTAGTACGGTATACTGTAGTATTTACTGTAGTGTTTTTGCGGACTGTAGGATACTGTAGTATTTACTGTAGTGTTTTTGCGGACTGTAGGATACTGTAGTATTTACTGTAGTGTTTTTGCAGACATTACCGTAGTATTCACTATAGTGTGTTTGTTTTATTATCTTTGACATCGAAGTGGAGGCTTTCTCCTTTTAGGAAACCTACTGGAGAAATACTGAACGGATAGTTCAGCGCTTCTGCTCTTTTCTAAAACTTGTAGGAAATACAGTATATGGTCTATACTTTTCATGTATGTTTCTCAATTATGGGTGGCACAAATTGTGATATAGGGAAGGGAATGGGCAGGGTATATGCAAATTAAATACTGTAGTATTTACTATAGTATATACTATAGTACTATAGTATACTACAAAATTCTATAGTAAGTACTACACATGATTGAGGGATACTACAGTGTGTAGTATAGTATACTACAGTTAATTATAGAATTCTATAGTAAACCTAGTATTTTTTCATGTGTGTGCCTATGTGACAACAATCAATATTTGAAGACAATAGGACATTACCTTGAAATTATACTGTTTGACATGTGTATCCTATCAACAAATGCTATTTTCAATAGTTAGAGTGGTGGATTCTGTGGGGGTTACATCCCTGTCAGCAGTCAGTTTGTTTAACCTTCCAATAGTCTGTGACTTTAAACAGAACTCACATTTTCTTGGCAATTGAAATGAACAGCACATCTGATATTAAGATGTACATACCACAGAATCTTGGCATCTTATGGTAACACTCTACTCTAGTGTTTGTTGAAGTTGACCAGTATATTTTCTTCGGTCTTTCACTGCAACCCCGGTGCATGTGTTGTTTTCTTACCCCTGCAGATTAACTGTGGGGATTACGGGAAGCCAAAGCATGTCTCTGCATGGGGTTGGCCTTTATGATGAATACTTGTCTGGAAAGAGGCATAGAATAGTGCCAGGGGATTCGCTCTTGGCTTTAGATGTTTGTCTATTAAATCCTTCCCTGACATCAGTTACACTAACAGTTATGACAAAAGGTTGGTGCATGTCTGTTCATGTTTGTGTGAAGATTTGTGTGTGTGTGGGCTCTGTGTGTGATCTATTGTGTCAGTACATGTATTTTGTATGTTTGTGAATACATGGTCCATAGTGTTTGTGTATGTGTTTATTGTGTGGGTTAGTATGTTGTCTGTATGTGTATCATCCATGCTTTTGGTTTCCACACTGAAGACTATTACAAGTTTTACCTGTGCCAAAACCTTCTCCTGTCCGGACCTCCACCAACTCCAAACCTTTCCGCTCATGTGGGAGTCTGGTGGACAGTCCTCCTACTGTGCTCTGTTGATGACTCTCATAGCCCCCCCCGTCCTGGCCCACTCTTGGCTCCTGTCTCAGCTGTCTGCCCCTGTCCTGGCCCCTTCTCTGGGAGGATGGTGTGGAGTGCTCCTAGGCCTGGTTAGGGTCAATGAGAGTTCCACACCATTCGATTTACTGTCAAATGAACTAGAGGCTAGAGCTTGTTTCAGTTGGGTTGAACTCTTGCTGTAGTAGGCTATTAAAACTTTAAACAGAATGGCTATCCTGACGTATACAACTAGAAATGTACAGAAAATATTGAAACACCAGAGGCTGACAGACAGGTCGACGCCCCTCTGACAAAGAGCTGATTTACAGATAGAAATGTCGCATCACAAATAAGCTCTCCAACTCCCTCCTTTGATGTGACATATTCAAATGTTGCAAATCTAGAAAAGTGACAATACAAAATATTTTAAATATGAATGAAATACAACATTAACAGCTTCTTTTCCTCCTGTCCTGCAGGCAAAAGGGGAGGGAACCATGAACAGTCCGGTGGAAACAGAGGACGACAAATACAGTCCAATACATCTCACTGGGCTCGGAATATGTTGCCCCCTCAGTCCCAAACAGCACCACGATGGGCCTGGTCTGGAGAGCCCACAGCAGTACACCAAATGGCTCCCCAGCCGCCACGAGGCCAGCCTGCTGCCCATGAGAGAGGACCTGGCTCTCTGGCTCAACATATTTCTAGGTAGGGTGACCTTCACCTGGTTTTTATGTTGTTACAAAGCACCTGCAACAAACCTGTAACCATCTTGGGGTTTGGGGCTTTTAAAACACTTTTAACAAGGAATGTGTCTAAACTATGACTAAGATAATGTGATGCATTGGTTTCGCTAGATTCTTGTGCAACATAGGTCTATTTTTGTAGTTTCTGAACATCAATACAAATGTCACCCAATGACAAACAGGTTTTGCGAGGACATGAAATTGGATCATACTTTTTATATTGGATAATGGGGACCTTGCTATTGGTTGGTGTTCTGAACTGGAAAGGCACACATGAACCTAAATCCTTGAAATACCCCTGCATGTCTGGTCACTGAAAGGAACCCTGTTAAGATTCTAGGGGAACAATATTGTTGGAAGGAAGTCAGGAAGGGCCTGAACATGTCACAGCCTGTGTGTGTCTGGGTCGGGAAGATGACTAGATAATATCCATCACTCACACATAGGGATCAACTTGCAACAATGCAAGCCACGCATAAGTATTTTCTAGGTCTACAACCAGGAGGTTTGCATGAGAATGATGTCGTTAATAATAAGGTCCCATTAACAAGGCAAATGCTTCAGTTTAATATGGCATAATAAAAATACATTACTCCAGATCAACGCCCTTATCATTATTCACAAATAATGCCGGAGCAGTATAGTACAGCTGTGTCATCGCAGTGAGTAGTACCCTCAGGACAAAAACACCTGTGTAATGACATATAACGCCCTACATGATCAGTATGTAGCCACTATATATTCACTTATCATGTACAGCTGATTTTTTTGAAACAGGGTTTAAGTAAATAAAACATTATCATTAGATGTAAAGCACACAGTGATATAAGACAACTATTTGATATGAAATGGGCTCCCCTTTCTGTGGCTTGTTTAGCATGGTGTTGGTGACTGACATTTTTCACCACAGACTCTGGGGTTACGGCTGACAGCCTGATGGACAGGCTGGATAATGGGGTTCTGCTGTGCCAGCTGGCCGAGGAGCTACAGGAGAGGATGATCCAAGGCAGCAATGGCAAGGTAACATAGAAACATTCATGACCATAGACAGCATACATTACATGATCACAATTAAGAATATCGATCTTTCATCAACTTACTTATGCCATACAGATGTCTATATTTCAGTGGCTCAGTCTTTTTTATTTTTTTATTTCACCTTTATTTAACCAGGTAGGCTAGTTGAGAACAAGTTCTCATTTTCAACTGCGACCTGGCCAAGATAAAGCAAAGCAGTTCGACACATACAACAACACAGAGTTACACATGGAATAAACAAACATACAATCAATAATACAGTAGGAAAATCTATATACAGCATGTGCAAATGAGGTAGGATAAGAGAGGTAAGGCAATAAATAGGTCATGGTGGCGAAGTAATTACAATATAGCAAATAAACACTGGAATGGTAGTCTAAAGATACGATCTGCAATTGAGCCGTCTCTGGTGTACGTTTGGTGTATTTTTTTTAATGTTGAAACCTAGCCTTCACTTGAAAGTAGACAATAAAGGACAGAATGTTTCACTGAGAGTCTGGTTTTGAAGTCACCATCTGTGGTTCTCCTCACCCCTTCTCAGAGTGCTGCTGCTGCTGATACTGACTAAGAACTGCATAATGCAACGCTTCATTGTCATTCTTGAATTGTGTTTACTAGTAACTGTTTCCTAAATTTATACAAAAATAATTCAATATTGTTTATAATCTTACACAGAATCTGCCCAAGTGCTGGTTGTTGGAGTTACTTTCTATGGTTCACATCTTGACTAGACATTTGGAGGGAATTTAATTAAAGGCCCAGTGCTGTCAAAATTATGTTTAACTGTTTTTTGTTTTTAAAATATTTTTCAACAGCTGATAAAACTATCACTGTAAAAAGTGAAAACATTTGATTAGTGTTATTTCCTGATAGTTGCTGGTTGAAAATACAATCTACACAGGACCTTGTAATCAGCAGGTTTTGTATGGTTGACATCACCAGGCGGTTAATTAGTTAAAGGCCCAATGCAGTTAAAAACGTGATTTTCTTGTGTTTATATATATATATATTTCCACACTATGAGATTGGAATAATACTGTGAAATTGTGAAAATTATGATAATGCCATTTTAGTGTAATAGCTGTTTGAAAAGACCGCCTGAAATTCCAGCCTGTTTTGGTGGGATGGAGTTTTGGCCTGCCTGGTATCATCACCAGGCGGAATATTAGTTAATAGAGCAATAACAAACAGAGTTCCAAACCTCTCTGGCATTAACAGTTAGTTTTCAGTTTGCCCCTCCCCATTCAGACCACTCCCAGACAGTCCTAGCAAAATTCTTGCTTGAGAAATGTTTTGTTTTGCTAAAAAGCTATTTCTGCTTCTTTTGGAAACTGTTTATGGAAACTATTACAGTAAGGAACTTAATTGTTATCCAGAAATGATTTGATATTGATCTAAAAATGGCTGCATTGGGCCTTTAAGAAAATAATTGATGCTAAGAGGATAATGTAGTGGGAGTGACCCCAAATTAGCTGTTATTAATAATTATAATGCACTAATTATACCATGTTATACACTGAGTATAAAAAAACATTAAGAACAGCTGCTCTTTCCATGACATAGACAGACCAGGTGAATCCAGGTGAAAGCTATGATCCCTTATTAATGTCACTTATTAAATCCACTTCAATCAGTGTAGATGAAGGGGAGGAGACAGGATAAAGAAGGATTTTTAAACCTTGAAACAACTGAGACATGGATTGTGTATATGTGCCATTCAGAGAGTGAATGGGAAAGACAAAACATGTAAGTGCCTTTGAACAGGGTATGGTAGTAGGTGCCAGGCGCACCGGTTTGTGTCAAGAACTGCAACGCTGCTGGGTTTTTCATGCTCAACAGTTTCATGTGTCTATCAAGAATGGTCCACCAGCCTAAGGATATCCAGACAACTTTACACAACTGTGGGAAACATTGGAGTCAACATGGGCCAGCATCCCTGTGGAACGCTTATGACACATTGTAGAGTTCATGTCCTGACAAATCGAGGCTGTTCTGAGTGCAAAGGGGGGGGGGGGTGCAACTCAAAAGTAGGAGGGTGTTCTTAATGTTTGTACGGTATACTCCGTGTATTGAGCTGAATTAGAGTATTGACACTGACTTGGTGATTGTCCCTGTGTATTTTCCCCAGCCCTTCGTCCGCAGGGTGATTCATTGGCGAGCTGATGCTACTTCTGGCTCTTTCTTTGCTCGGGACAACGCTGCCAACTTCCTCTACTGGTGTCGGAAGATTGGTGTGGATGAGACTTACCTGTTTGAGTCTGAAGGTTTGGGTGAGTGCCTACTTGTTTGTCTATTTCCGTCTGGCACTGACAGGACACATATCTGTCCTTAAACAGCCAATGTCCATCAAGTTGTCTGTCTAAGAGAGAATCTGTAAATCTCTGTCAGAGTCAACCAGATTAACTCATGAACACTGAAATGGTGTGGCTAATTGGCAACAGACCTTACAGTTAGATCATTAACACACTTCTGCCGATTCTAATCTGTTGTAAATCTGTGCTCAGGATGTGCAACGTCCAGAGACTTAGCAGAGATCTTATTGAGAAACAGTCCTCATACACGTCACAAGATGTCTGCTTTTAAAATGTTCCCGACCCCCATCCCATCTCTAATCTCATCCATATACTGTATATACAGTTGAAGTTTACGTACACCTTAGCCAAATACATTTAAACTGAGTTTTCACAATTCCTGACATTTAATCCTCGTAAAAATTCCCAGTCTTAGGTCAGTTAGGATCACCACTTTATTTTAAGAATGTGAAATGTCAGAATAATAGTAGAGAGAATTATTTATTTCAGCTTTTATTTCCCTCATTACATTCCCAGTGGGTCAGAAGTTTACATACATTGAATTAGCATTTGGTAGCATTGCCTTTAAAATGTTTAACTTGGGTCAAACATTTCGGGTAGCCTTCCACAAGCTTCCCACAATAAGTTGGGTGAATTTTGGCCCATTCCTCCTGACAGAGCTGGTGTAACTGAGTCAGGTTTGTAGGCCACCTTGCTCACACACGCTTTTTCAGTTCTGCCCACAAATTTTGTATAGGATGAGGTCAGGGCTTGTAATGGCCACTCCAATACCTTGACTTTGTTGTCCTTAAGCCATTTTGCCACAACTTTGGAAGTATGCTTGGGGTCATTTGCGACCAAGCTTTAACTTCCTGACTGATGTCTTGAGATGTTGCTTCAGTATATCCACATAACTTTCCTGCCTCATGATGCCATCTATTTTGTGAAGCGCACCAGTCCCTCCTGCAGCAAAGCACCCCCACAACATGATGCTGCCATCCCCGTGCTTCACGGTTGGGATGGTGTTCTTCGGGCTTGCAAGCCTCCCCCTTTTTCCTCCAAACATAATGATGGTCATTATGGCCAAACAGTTCTATTTTTGTTTCGTCAGACCAGAGGACATTGCTCCAAAAAGTGCGATCTTTGACCCCATGTGCAGTTGCAAACCGTTGTCTGGATTTTTTATGGCGGTTTTGGAGCAGTGGCTTCTTCCTTGCTGAGCAGCCTTTCAGGTTATGTAGATATAGGACTCGTTTTACTGTGGATATAGATACTTTTGTACCTATTTCCTCCAGCATCTTCACAAGGTCCTTTGCGGTTGTTCTGGGATTGATTTGCACTTTTCGCACCAAAGTACATTCATCTCTAGGAGACAGAACGCTTCTCCTTCCTGAGCAGTATGACGGCTGTGCGGTCCCATGGTGTTTTTGCTTGCGTACTATTGTTTGTACATATGAACGTGGTACCTTCAGGCGTTTGGAAATTGCTTCCAAGGATCAACCAGACTTGTGGAGGTCTACAATTATTTTTCTGAGGTCTTTGCTGATTTCTTTTGATTTTCCCATGATGTCAAGCAAAGAGGCACTGAGTTTGAAGGTAGGCCTTGAAATGCATCCACAGGTACACCTCCAATTGACTCAGGCTAATTGACATCATTTATCAGAAGCTTCTAAAGCCATGACATCTTTTTCTGGACGTTTCCCAGCTGTTAAAAGGCACAGTCAACTTAGTGTATGGTAACTTCTGACCCACTGGAATTGTGAGAGTGAAATAATCTGTCTGGAAACAATTGTTGGAAACATTACTTGTGTCAAGCACAAAGTAGATGTCCTAACTGACTTGTCAAAACTATAGTTGGTTAACAAGAAATTTGTGGAGTGGTTGAAAAACACGTTTTAATGACTCCAACCTCAGTGTATGTAAACTTCTGACTTCAACTGTATATATACTCTATCATACCCTCTCATCAGACCATGGGAGGCCTCTGGCAGTAGTCTCTGGTTTCTTTCTTGTGCCTGTCCTGGATTAGTAGCCTGTCCCCTGTAGAATGACTGTGCTGTTTCCCTTTCAGTCCTCTTCTCTGTTCTGTAGAAGCATGGCCCCACTGGGAAAACACTCCAGTGTCACCTGTCTTTGTCCTCCACTGACTCCCTAGCTTTTATCTGTGACTGTCACTATGAGTACGCCAGCCATGCTTCCTCACTAGCTGTAGAGGATTTAGCGAGTGGATGAGATGGTTTAAAGGGAATGAAAGAGACAGATGTTTAGGTGGAGCTGGAAAGCAGGTCAGCTCACAGTGCTACCTGACTCTGTACCTTGAAAATAGGGACGTCATATTTTCTTCTGTGACTTGGATTGTCTTGTCTTAGGATCATGTATCACCCATTCACCTCTGTTTCTGTTTGATGCCTTCAGTACTGAGGAACATGGGAGACTAGTTATAGCATGTTGACCACATTTAGTGATATTAACTGTGTGTGCAGTATACCTATTCCACCTGGGCATGTTCCTGCATGGGCATGCATGACACTGAGAGAGTTAATGTGTAGGTTTAACTACCATACGCGTCAGTTTGCCCCCTAGTCTGACTAAACTGGCATGTTGGTGAATTTTCTCTCAGAATGATAGGACATGTACATGATGACTACTGTATTTTTCAATATTTATGTTTGACACAAGAACACAAGTATATTTTCATACGTACATAATTGCTTAAATTGTTGTACTTCAATGTACAACTACATGTAAGTGTATACTGTGTATTTGTGGCATTATGTCTGCTCTACTCTATTCCTGCTTTCTCTCCTCCCGCTTCCCTGCTGCATCCCTGGTGTAGGGATGGATTTACAGAATAGAGCAATGACAAGGAACTTCATTGCCAATTTCAAAGATCAAAGGTTACCTATGGACACATTCGGGAGGTGTGTCCAATGTGTCTCACATTTGAACTATAATACCATAACTTTTCCCAATTGTTTGTGTTTTGGTGGCGCTTTATTTTCATGTTAGGCTACTGAGAGAAGTTAATTTCACTACACAGTATATCCATGATTCCTTTCTCCCCAAAACAAAACCACACCTTCTGTCCCTGTGAAATGAAATGACATGTTTAGAACAAGATATGTTTTGATAAGTATTTTAATCACTTTGGAGAGCCTAACTTTGAAGACTACGGATGATTACAGGCATTGAGCGTGCTGTGTTTAGCCTGCATGCCCACGTTTTCTTTACACACGTGTCTGGTGCCTGCAGGGATTTGAGTTCAGCTTCAAAGATAGCTGGGCGCTGGAGAAAGGCATAACCCCTCCTGAGTCCTCACTGACATTCACCCGTATTCAAAATGCTGCTTTTGTTTTCATTTTCCTCACAGATAATGTCCTGTTTTATCTTTGCAAGCATCTCTTTTGGCAGCTGAATGATACTCATTGTTAATGGGTAGCATGTGTGTGTGGTTCTTGAAATATAAACACATTGGTTTGATCTTTATTAAATTTTGTCTGTGTGAATCCTCATATTCAAATAGCTTGGTGCAGGATGAAGGTTGTCTTTGTGTGTCCTGACATTCTGACAGTCTGTGTGGTTTGTCATGGACGTTCATGTAAATACACATTTAGCTGCTGTTCATGTCGTCAGGCTTTATACATAAAGATAATACATGAATATGACAGTATTTGTTTAGCCATGACATGTGTTGTGTGTGCTTTATGGTCAGTGCTCCACAAACAGCCTCGGGAGGTGTGTCTCTGTCTTATGGAGCTGGGAAGGATTGCAGCCAGGTGAGTTGTCATGACTCTGTGTACATCATTCACTCAGAGACTTGCACAACTGCGCTTTTCCCAGTTCATGGAATCTTTCTTTACCAACCGTCTAACAGTCGTGGTGTCTCACTGACTCGCTCTCAGCTATGGTGTGGAGCCCCCAGGGTTGGTGAAGCTGGAGAGAGAGATAGAGAGGGAGGAGGCAGGGGCTCTCACCCCATCGTCACCTCTGGCCTTCCCCTCACCCACAACTCTTCCCTTAATCTTACCGCTGCTCCGTGCTCCTACACCCCCTGCTTCTGTAACCGCACCTCCCAGTCCAAGCCCACCCCCTTCCCAAGCCCCAGTAGACCCTACACCTCCAACTTCCATCTCATCCTCGTCAACCACCACTAGTACAACTTCCACTCAAACCTCACCTGTTACCACTGTCACAACCTCCACCCAGACCCCTCCGACAACTCCAACCACAGATACTATCTCAGCCCTGAGCCTTACAGAGACCCCTGTCTCCCCATCTCCACATCCTCCGCCACTGCCGTCACCTCCATCCCAACCCTCACCCTCTCCCTCACCTAAGCCCAAGGCGCGTCGTCCAAGCAAAGCATCTGCTAAGAAGACGCCAAGCACATGCGACATGTTGGATGACATTGTAAGTACCTCCTCTCAAATAGGCCTAAAGTAACCATGAATTACCCATCAATATAATGAGAAATACAGTAGCTAATCAGTGTCATCTTGCCCCACTGACTGTATCGTAGGAAAGATCTTAAGTATTGACCTAGTCTAGCAAACCAGACTTCCTCTCCAATTGTTTAGCAAACATTCTTAGCGGTGATAATGCTGGTAGGTATAGCCTACGGGTAGGACGAGGTTATGTCTTTGAGTGCTTTATCTGAGAGATGTTTTGTGTTTCAGGTGAGAAACATTATCGAGGACCCGCCATGCAGCTGCCCCACTAAGTTCTCTGTGGAGAAGCATCCTAAAGGACGCTACCGTGTCGGGGAGAAGGTCCTCTACGTACGAGTATGTCAAAACCCCTTCCTTCACCCTAATTATAAGGAGTTAATAAACCTCAGGCAGTTGCGTGAAACCATGGAAGTAGATTATATATATATTGTTCTATACAGCAGTGAGTGACATCATTTATAGGACACATACTGTATGGACATAAAACATTAATTTAAATCAACAACCACATGAGGAAATATAAGGAATTTAATTTGTTGGTATTGACTTAATACCAACATATTACATTCTTTGCATTTCCTTATGTGGTTGTTTTTTAATCAAGTGATATTTAAGAATGTTGATTGACATATATTGAACAATGAGAGCATGTTTGCTGCACTAAGCTGCAATAAGTGGGAATCTGTAGAGAAGGACTTGTTCCAGGCAAAGCCCCATGGGATACAGGGTTGCTTGGCAACAGTAGACTGAGTTCTAATGGGAAAAAAGTATTATTAAAACATGCCCAGGTTTGTATTACTTGACTTGTCCTAATATGTATTGAATGTCTTACGAATAAGTTATTGTATATTATTTTGTTAAACAAAAAGTGAAATCTTAGCTATAATGTAAAATTAACATTTATACTTGATTGAGTAAAATGTGTATTTTGCCTTTAGTTGCTCCATGTCTAATATATTCTGAAATCGACTATTCAATTCCATAGTTAATTTATCAACAATTGGATGGGGTCGCACTCTATGGGTTCAACAAACCAGAAATGCATCAATTGCTTCCTCAGTGGAAGCTTTCCCTATATGGCCTTGACTGACACTGTAGCATCATCTGTCTGCTGTCCACACTGAGCTGACAGACCAAATCGTATGTTGTTTCTCATCTTTTGGGGACAATTGGTCACCAACAGAAGACCGTTTTAATGCTCAGTTAATGTTATTGAAATCCATTGGCTTAGAATGTGTTACTCAATAACAGTATGTGATTTAGCTGTCTTTGTCAATAAACTGACACGCTGAGTTACAACTGCACTCCTATTTTTCTTCCATGAGCAACAGATGCCTTATTTTTACTGCCCATTTAGATATAATGGCTGCCTTAGACTCACTGAACACCTGTTTCTCAGTAATAGTCAAATGTCTAACATGGGAAAACATGCCCTTACGCCACATCAAAGAAAATGGAGGTCATAAAAATGGATAGCCAATGGATGTTGTTGGTTTATGGCCAAGTTCAGTGAGGCTGTATGTTTAGGACAAACATTTACAAAATGGAGAAATATGCCTACCCTGACGGTTTCATGGTCACGGTATTGTATTTTTCCTTTCTTTCATCCTTCAGTGTTTCTCGGCAACCAAGGTCATATGACTGGGGTTTGGTTGCATGTGAACCGCTTGTCTGTTAAAGCTCTGTAATTTTCCTGATATTCCAGATGCCCTCCCCTAAACACACTTTGGCATATTTTAGTCTTCTGTGGTTTCCTGAGAATAACTGCTAATTACAGCAGCATGGACTTGTGCCAGGCTACGTTACCTTTTTCCCTTTAGATTGTCTGTGTGCCCAACATCTCCATCTTAACTGTTATTACTGTACAGCAGAGGTATTCAGCCGTGGGTCTGCAGCACATGTACCGCAAGGGGTCTGCAAAAAGATATATATTTAAAGTGGTTTAATTTAATTGTATCCTTTCAACATTTTTAAGAATATTGCTAGCAACAACAGA
Source organism: Salvelinus namaycush (assembly GCF_016432855.1). Classification (NCBI taxonomy): domain Eukaryota; kingdom Metazoa; phylum Chordata; class Actinopteri; order Salmoniformes; family Salmonidae; genus Salvelinus; species Salvelinus namaycush. The sequence goes on from NC_052307.1 coordinate 68,195,407, forward strand.
ATGAGTACAATGTGAATAACAGAAAATATTATTATTGTCATCCACACCAGAAAATAGGATGTATTTTCTTTCTAATGTCGCCTAAGGTATGACGGGGGTCTTTGGGTTGTCGGTTGCCTAGGAGGAGGTTACTGGGCAAGAAAAGGTTGAAGACCCCTGCTGTACAGCACTACCTGCCGGATACACAGTCCTTTCTCTCAATCACTAAAAAACACACTTCTCTTCTCTGTATGAATAGAGCACTACAGTCCACTCCCCTGTAAAGATGTTACCTGTGAATGTGTGAAGTGATGCCCATTAACCAGGCCCTGATAACCCCTGTCTGTCTGTCTGTCTGTATGAGTCCTGTGATGTTTGCTTGGCTTTTTAAAGAGCAAAATCTATTGATTACTAAAACCAAGTCATTAGTGGTGTGATTTAATCAGACAGCTCATTGAAGCCTGGCCTGGTATGACACCCCCTCTCTCCACTGGAGATTTTTCAATCATGCTAGCCCTGGAGGGCTCCATGCAGCATTCTCAGCTGTTGAAGAAAGGAAGGCTTTTCTTCTCCAAGCCCAATTAAGCACCAGGCTTTATAGCAGGGATGGTAACTGTGTCTGGCACTGAAGAGAAGGGAGACATTAAAACCTCTCACAATATCATCTCACTTCCATTACTTCCTATTTCCATCAGAACACATAGGAGCTTTGTTTGGTTTGCTTTATATTTTAGCAGTGGTCTGACTGCTATAAAAAGAAGACATATCTCCATTTAAGCTATCATTAAAGTTCTATGGGGTTACCTAAAAGGAAAAAGCAGTTTCATTTAAGAATAAGTAGGAGACGGTGGTTAGGTTATATTAAAGTCCCTGCCCTTTTTACATGTGACAAGATCCTCCCATAGAGTGAGATACATGTGAATTTCTCCAATACAATTACTCCATCTCTCATGTAATGACCAATGCAATCACAATAATCTTTCCTCAGAAGGGAATGGTTAAAGCATGGCCCCTAGTGGATGATGGGTGAAGGCCTCTTCCTCCATTAGCGTTCTCATGAATCTTTCAACAACAAACGGGAAGAGAGAGAATCAATAGAGCTGCCAGGGAAGGAGGACACAGGGGAATCCAGCAGTCAGCTTATGGGCTGGAGTAAAGGCACACGTGTGGGGGGGCAGGGGCTGTTAGAATGAATCTGATTATATAGAAGATGTCTGCCGCAGGGGGTTGTGTGCACAATTCCTGAGAAAGTCTACTTGCATAATTCTACTATGAGAATATTGAGTTTTGAGAGCCATAACAGTCATAACGTATTTTGACTAGTATTCTGAGTTGACTAGTGTTCTGTTACATACACAATTAAATAAATACAGTAACCCAAATATATTTTCCTCATAGAGCTCTTAAAATGTAGTGCTATAGGCTACAAAACAAATCCTTATAGCCTACAGTATTTTAGCCCACATTTGTATGGATAGCTCTAACCTAAGGTTGATGAATGGAAAAAACATATAGGTGTTTCCCTCCACTGCTCCTGCTCCCCCTTCCTCCTTCTTACCCTTGTGTTCGTGTGTTATGTCAAACTTGACCCCGCTGTCAGCGATAACATTTTAATCTGCCTGTGGACAGCTGAGGCAGATCACGTCTCAGGGGCTTCTTTGGTTGGTAAATGGGACTACCAGGCATTGTCTGTGTGCATGTGGGTGCTTGTGTATGTGCGTGTGTGTATTCACTTACACCCCTCCACCGTCCATCTCGCCATTAGTATGCATAGTGGAGGACAGGAGGTGTATAGCAGGGGTGTAAATCTGCTTGTATTATCACATTCTTAATGGTTCCATAATGAAGGGGTTATGGGCGATAAGGAAGGAGGGTGTGCGCCGGTGTTGACAGAAGGACGGCTGGCCAGGCAAGGCCTCTTGGGAATCTAGATGTCTGTGTGGAGCTACAGCTTTGTAAAGAGACAGTGATCTCTATTTCGCTGCTTTCATTTTCTTACAATCCGACTGTATTATTTGAGAGCTGTTGCCATGGTAGCGTCAGGTTTGTACCAGACCAGAGGGTGATGTGTAGAGGAAGGTGTCTATGCAGTAGTTGTCAGAGGGCTTGATTTAAAGAGTGCTGATATCTCAGTGTTTGCCTGCTATCACAGGTGTTCTAAGTGTAACTATGTACATGGTGACTTCACAACAACGTACTATTTATGCATGCTGTGTTCTCTGTGTGCGTGCCCGTGCGTGCATGTCTGTGGATTAGTCCACTGCATGTGCTCAGCTGGCGTCATGAGGCAGTGTTTCATTTGGCTTAATGAGATTTTGACAAAGCTGTCTCTTTCTATGGATCAGAGATCATTTGACTTTCATGAGGGCTGTTACACAGGCAGAAGGAACTGGTCAATATTTGATTAGAAGGGTATCTTCTCTTGGCTCGGGGGTCATACAAAGAGCAGTTTCAGTCTATGGAGTGAATCATAACATTTTCCAAGGTTACTATGCCTTGGCCTACTTGAAATCAGACATAGGTGAAGGGGGATTCAAAACCAAGCTAGGTATTGAGCAACAAACAAGTACATTTGTTGTGATTTGGTTAAGTTACTCAAATGGAATAGCAGTCATGGGTTTTATTGTACCTGCTGTTTCTGACTATCCCCTCCATCTTGTTCTTCCTGCAGATGCTAAATGAGCGTCATGTGATGGTGCGCATCGGGGGAGGCTGGGAGACCTTGGGATGTTACCTGCTGAAGCATGACCCCTGCCGGATTCCACCAGTCACCCCGGTCAGGACCTGTTGGGCCAAAGGCAAGTCCCCCAACATGAAGGACTTCTCACCACTGTCACCAGACAGCTACATGGTGGTGGGGGCACACTACCGTGCCAAGAAATAAACATGAATCTGTTCAACCATAACAGATAACTGACACCACAACCTAGCAATGAAGCTTCCTGGTTATTCTGAGCATATCAAGGTTTTTTCTGGAGATTTATTTGAATGAAAGCTATTGCCTAGTGACCAGAGGTGTGTGTGTGTGTGTGTGTGTGTGTGTAGATATATCTTTGGTAAGTTGGGTTTAGTGGCTCACATGTATGTAGAAAGGTATATTTGATAATCTAAAGGAATTCAACAAAATACCTGGTATGGTGTTATTTTGGGGCGGCAGGTAGCCTAGTGGTTAGAGCGTTCGGACAGTAACCGAAATGTTGCTAGATCGAATCCCTGAGCTGACAAGCTAAAAATCTGTCATTCTGCCTGAACAAGGCAGTTAACCCACTGTTCCTAGGCTGTCATTGTAAATAAGAATTTGTTCTTAACTGACTTTCCTAGTTAAATAAAACAATTTAAGATTAGTTTGAAAAAGTGATCTTACCTGTAAAAATCTATCCTGTAGTCTTTAAAAGAGTTGATTCAGGATGGCTAGTATAGCTGAGAGGTAATGGCGTTTAGAATTGTATTTTACTACATTGGATGAGGGCTCATCTGAAGACTGTCCAGTCATTTCTCTATAAGAATTGTTTTATTGTACTATAAAATATGTTTGTTAGAACCCTGAGAGAAGACGATATAGGGATCAGTTATGAAATGTTTATTTTTCATTATTTTATGTATATTTTGGAATGTACTCTGATTGAATATCATGTAATGACATCACATGGGCATGAAAAAAGGCAAAAATGTGAACTATCAATTTATTTGTAGTCAGATGTTCGATGGTTAGCTACTACCCTGCAGCCTTGACTCTTTCTCAGTTGCTGGAATTAACACGACTGAGGACAAAGACAGAAAATACCCAACTCTCCTCTAGGTGGCACTGTGTCCTAAGCAATAGATGGTACAAGCAACACTTACCCCATTGTTTCTTAGCCTCTATGGCTGAATTTAGACATGCAGCACAATTATGATTTTTTTTTTACCAATCAGATCAGCCTTAAGATGATCTAATGTGAAAAGATCTGTGATTGGTCAAAAGACCTATTGGTGGAAAAAAAGTTCATGATTGGGCTGCCTGTCTAAACACAGCCTAATATTATTACAGGGAATTCATCCACTGAGGTCCACTTAAAGTAAGTCGAGCATTTGGACTAAATCAGTGTCAGCTCACTAACTGACAGATGTCGGCAACATCCATGTGAATGTTTTTAAAACCTCATCAATTCTGTATTAGTTTGGAGAATGAATATGTGCTACATACTGATGAAAGACAAACTGAGATGAATGATGGTTGTTTTTTTTATTGTGAAATCATGGCATTCGTGTAATTCCTCTGAAAAATGTGCCACATGTCCAACCAAAACTTTACTGCAGTGGTTGCAAGAACCATAATAGCCTATTTGATTATACTCTCCGTGGGTGTGAAATAGTGTACATGTACGCCCAGATGGGCAGTTCACAGGAAGAGCTTTACCTAAGCTCAGTGTTTTTCTGTTGTGACATAGGATGACATAGACATCTAAAATACATGAAATATACAGACACAGTTGACTTCAGAATAGTATATTAATTACATTTTATTTCAGTAAAATAAATTAGTTTCAAAAATGGACACAAGTTTGAATACATTAAAAGAAATGAACCATAATGATCTCATGCGAGACTATAATGTCTTTTAATCGTCTTTCTCCATCCTCGTGGATTGAACCAGTATAAATGACTTGTAGAAAATCATAGCAGTGCTACTTAAAGAGGTGCCACTTGAAATTGTGGCATTTGTACACAGTGTCCCACATTGCTCACGCTGAACACTTTCCAGTTCCTCATGAAACACTAGAAGTCCCAATAAGAGAAGTACTTTGCTGTCACTTTTGCATACAAGTTGTATATTGTGCTTACCCCTTCTCTCATTCTTTTTTACGTGGCCATTTTACTACTTTTTCCGAAATCTTGCTATGCTACCCAGATTTTTCTCTATCAACCGGATTAGCAACAAAGCCTTTATCATTACTCAAACAACGCAATTACAATACATGTATTGTTTATTGTAGCAATTATCCATGCATTCAATATCATTGGCCAATTTAGAGATCTAAGGGACAAAACCTGTACATGTGTGTTGATATAAGCTGGAGGAGAAGACTGTGGATGAGCTCAGAATGGCAGCAGAACACCACCAATATCCACAACTCTTTTACAAGTCTGAGGTGGTGCTACATGTAGTAACAATGTTGGGATGTTTCACTTTGTAGTCACTTTGAGGCAATGTTTTTGTCTACAGTCAAACACTAATTCACTGGAAAGATTATAGCTCATCACCTCACCTCATAACACTGCTGAAAAAGTGTCACAATTAGTGCTTTTTTTAATATAGGTAACAAAACAGTGTTCCTTGAGTACTCTGTACTCACAAAATGTATAAATTCCATCTTACCTGTAATTCCATCTTAATTCATGTGTAGTGCTAGCCTCCGAAGCCTGTCTGAACCCAGACCTGCCACAAACAAACTCCCAACATGGCCTGAGTTTCATCCCAGACCCTTTATGTAATACACAAGTGTGCTTGTATCATTATTACACCTCTCAAGTCCTGCAAGAACTGTGCACTTACAGAGTACATTAATCAAATGTTACCCAAATGAGGGCCTTTTGACCTCTCCTGATCTCTATGAATTGCGAAGGGGACTCAGAAAACTGCAAAGGGCCAGTAAGACTGCCTGTTTCCTGGGGCAAAAGTGGCACTGAAAATAGAAATGGTGAGCTCCCTCAATTCATTCAGCCCACTTGCAGGAAAGTGGTTGACTCAATAGGGATCCTTCATACTGAAGTGATGCAGTTGATGCTTTAACAGGACATCATGTTGTCTGCTTACAAGCTGCCACATTATTGGTCTTGTCTCCAAGAGACCTAAGCTGATTCCTAGTCTCCCCCTACTGAGGAAGAATACAGAGAACAGCTATGGGCAAGAGCAGACACCCCTGCCTCAAATGTGAGGAGAGAAGGATTGGTAGACAGGAAAAAACAACATACCAGTGGTGTTACTGATGTAAACATGACATTGAGTATGACTTTTCACAGCCCTACTGCTCTCTCAATGTAACTCTCAACATTACCCATTTTCACTTACAGAAGAATATTAACAGAAATGTTGTGTTGAGTAAGACATGGATTCAATGATAAACTTTAACAGAAGCTTTGGGAATCTATGCTGTGCAAATACCTGCATCTTGAAGCAATTCACACAAACCAAATCACTCAATGCATTGATACTTGCTACAATGTGTTGTGCTATGTGAAGGTTTTTGTGACAGAATACATTAAATGCAAGTCCAACACTGGTGTCTGCCGTTCAATTCCTGCCAAATCCAAGACGGCAGGTATTGTCACTTATAACTGTAAATTACCGTCTGTCATTGTTTCTAAGTTTGAATGTGTTACCAGAAGGTTACATTTATTTTCATTGAACCCCGTCCTTCAACATAAAATATTCACTGTTCCTTAAAGGTCCAATGCAGACGTTTTTATTTCAATATCAAATCATTTCTGGGTAATAATCAAGTACCTTACTGTAATTGTTTTCAATTAAAATAGCTTCTTAGCAAAGAGCAATTTCTCAAGCAAGACTTTTGCTAGGACGTTCTGGGAATGGTCTGAGTGGGGATGGGAATACTGATCAAACAGCTCTTACACTATAATGGCATTATCAGCATTTCACAGTATTATTCCAACCTCATAGTGTGGAAATATACAGTATATAAAACACACACAAATCACATTTTTGACTGCACTGGACCTTTAACTGCCTCTGCTACTCTCAAACAGTACTTAATGTGCCTTGCGATCACTCTTATTCTTCTAATCATGAAGCATACAATTTATTCCAGCAAAGAACATCACTGAAGACCCAAATTTCCATTGTTACCTCGAAACAAACAGAAACATGTTTTCTTATTCAAGTTACTTTATACAAACAATGACCTGAATCTACGTAGAGATGCATTTGTACATACTGAATCATAGAAGCGTTGAAAGATTTGCTCTTCAAAATTGTATCTTGCTGTTCCACCCCTGCCATTTCCATGTTGTGCTCTTTGTCCTCTGCTGCAAGAAGCAGGTTTTAGGCTTAAACTGTAAAGTCCTTCCTAGGGATAATGCTTCCTAAGGATAATGCTTCCTAGGGATAATGCTTCCTAGGGATAATGCTTGACATCAGTCAGCTGATTCAAAACATTGGACAGTTTATGCCAGCATCATTTTTTGTTGCGAACAATAACAAACACAGTACAGACCACCCGACTAAAAGAGGAATGATGACAGGATGCTCTGCCACATGTTCTTGTTTGTTGCTTGTTGTTTCTTTCTAAGCTTTTGGACTGTGTTCTGTGTTGTGTGTGTTAAAAGAGAGCACCATTTTAAGACAATTCCTCTTGAAAAAAAAACAGACAAACAGTCGCCTTTAGGCTGCCATAGAGTTAGTAGTCAAACGTTTAACAACAAAAAAGTCTTGCCATGTCCCAAAGTATTCTGGGGGCCATTGCTCTGTGTCTTAGATGTACAGTAAATAGTACAGTTTGGTGTGGTTTGTCTTTGCTCTGTTCTCCCATGTACAATTTCTCTGGTACACTCATGATTCAGATGGATGACAGAGGTGGTATGGACAGGGAAGGGGGACGAGGTGAGATGGTGGTTGGACAAAAACGTTGGACAAAGTTGGATGGATGTTGCTTATTTGTGCGCCAGTCACACAGTCCCATCACACGGTTCCGTTCTCCTGCCTGGGCTTGTGGACGGTTGTACGGGAGGGGGTGCTTAGGGATGGGGCCAGGGTGCACAGGAAACCAGCCAGCAGAGTGAGGCCTAAGCCCCCCCAGGCACAGAACATGGACCAGCCGTAGCCATGGCTAATATCCTCTGGGAGGCCATACATGTAGCGTGGGTAACGCGACAGCTCAAAGTTGATGCCCGCCACACACGTACACAGGGAGATGATACAACATGTTCCTGAGGGAGGACAAGGAGACAATTGGAAATGTATGGGATTCACAGCAACTTCAATGAACTATATACAGTATTATGTCATTCCTATTTTGGTAGGCTTAGTGGGTCACCCAGACAATAAATGGTAAGATCTTCACACTCCATGTCATGAGTTTCTTGTACATCTTATTATATAAACCTATATGTGTTCACACATATAGCTCTCTCTCACACACAAGCGCATATACCCACAACTACTGTAGTCTACACAATGCATCAAATAAAGACACACACGCACAAGTACGCACACACACACACACACACACACACACACACACACACACACACACACACACACACACACACACACACACACACACACACACACACACACACACACACACACACACACACACACACACACACACACCAAACAGAGAGAGGAGCCAGCTCTTACCTCCCATGAGAAAGAGTAGTCCAGCTACATACTGCATGAGGTCATGCTGCTGACAGCAGCCCAACACTCCGATAATCCAGCCAAACAGGATGATGGACACGGCCATGCCCACAAAGCCAGCCGTCATCCTGCGTAGATCTGCACCAACAGACACACACCTCCGTCATTTTAGTGGACAAAGAACAGTGGAGATCAGAGCAGGAGGCCCAGTGGGATCTACAGCATGCACAGCACAGAAATGCAATGTCTGCACAGTCATATTCATGGCATATGATACACCGAAATATTCCTGACACAAATAGAGCCATACACCCTTACAAATCCCTGTCACTTCCTTCATGGAACCATGTAATCTTCCTTATCTTTTTTAAGGATATCAGAACTAGAGAGGGCGACAAGGAGGGGTGAACAGCGATAACAAGAAGATGAAATTGCTCTCATTGGGCGCCACTTTAAATGTATTTGATCCTGAGATAACAGTTAGAGAGAAAGAGAACTAGAGAGATAGACAGAGAGAGAAAATGATTGAACCCAGGGAGAGTCCAGACATACTGTACAGCCAGTAAGACAGCCATTAGACAGACAGACAGACAGGCTCAGACTTACGGAGTGCATGCCACTCATCCTGACGGATGGTCTTGGTGATGTTGATGGGTAAATTGCGCGGAAGGATGGAGGAAGAGTAGTGATACTTGACTGGGATGCACCGCTGAATCAATCCTGAAGAAAAGAGTTTATGATTATGATAGAAACACAGTCTTGATAAGATCTTGATAAAACAGGCTGCTTTGCAGACAATAAACTCAACCACACTGAATATAGTGACTCAGTTAAGCATGTAGACACTACAGTAGTTCTAAAAGAGGAAAATTGTTTTGAGTCCTTTGTGTCACTGTGAATGATGTCATCATGCAATATCCTCAGTGTGCCTCTCAAAGTGAGAGACATCTAGCTGCGATTCAGAGCAGAAACAGCATCCGGCATCATTCATGTAGATCAGCCTCTAATTAGGCTCTCTCAGTGCGAGGTGGGTATCCAGACCAATTATAACAACAGGAAGAGACAAGTCTTGCATTACTGTTTCATCATATCACTGCGATGAGATAGACCACCTATGTATGCTCAAATGACATATGATTATTGCAAATATATTCACATATTCCTGGATGTTGTGTACTGTAATCATTGTGGTTGATTTACCAACAGTTACTTGTTAGATCAGGGAGAAAGGAGATTTATGCTGGAATATGTTTATGACGTGGTTTTGTAAGTGTGGAAGAAGACCCCTGTCATGAAGCCTAGTCAGTCACCATGAATGGAAAAGGCTATATGGTTCTGGCATAAACAGGAGGAATAATCAAAAAAGAAAAGATGAACTAGTGTGAATGTTCAAAAAGGGTTTTACAAGGATTTAGCATTGAGTTCACTCAGTTCAGAGTACAGAAATACATAATTCATTGTTCTCATGTTCGGTGGGGAAGCACAATACATCCAGATGAGTGGTGAGACATTTATGTCCCATGACTACTTCTGCAAAATCTAATATTGTGTGAGTCTCAAGATCAAGAGCTATGGATGGAGACCAATTTACTAAGCACTTGCTCAGTAGCAGATCTGACTACCTACTCGCTAATATTATTTGATACATTTTAGGTCAAAGGCAGCAAAAACAAGTAATCAAATGTGAGAACCCAATGTTGAGGCAGGGATATCACCAACACATTGGTATTGACCTACCAAATGTGATAGAGTTGTCAAAAGTCAGAGTGTGAAGCTCCACTCTTAGAACACCTGGACTTCAGCTGCAAACATTCAGCTATGTGAAGCTAAGGAAGTCAAAAGTACTGTACGCAGGCTAAAATATGGAGCCAACAGTTCACAGCCTCATATGGAACTACAGCAGTCTGAGAGAGGAAATAGACATTTCTGGATTGGGTTCCATGTCCCAGTTACTGAGGAGAATCTATAGTATTGGCCAAATTAATCACTTTCAATGTGCTCTGGTCTCATAGTGTGGTGGTAGCCAGATCTGTTTGTGCTTAAGCCAACTCATCTGTCGTTTGTTTTCATGCCATAGATGTAGCATTGAATCACAAACATATCTGGCTAGTGGCTACCACCTGGTCCCACCAAGTTACTTATATCAGTATTACTGTGATGGTGGTATACAGACCTACTAACTTCACTATAGAGACACTTTGAGGTGTGAGTTGTGAGGTGTCTGCAGATGCAGACCAACTCATCATTCTGATAAACAAGGGAGCAACTAGAGAGAGTATCATGTTGTCCAGTGGGCCTATGTGTCTCAATGCAAATCAACCTGAGGGTGTAGTGGATTTTGTTGTCGATTTATGATATGCTACAGATTACCTTATTCTATCAAAGAAAGCAGCTCACTTTCCCACAATTCTGACAACAGTAACTGTTTACCTCAGCATGAGGGTCGTTCCACCAATTCGGTGCCTTTTGAGAAGTGTAACTTTATGATTATTTTTTTTGCTTTCACCTAATTTTAACATTCTGTTATAAAGACAACATGTTCAACTTAATTTAAAAAAAAATCTCAAGTAAAAAAAAAAAAAAAAAGACTATAGTAAGTGCCAAATGAAGTAACAGGGTTGACCTTAACAGGGTTGAAGTCAGCCATACATCCACTTATGACATGGGGAATGGAAGATTGTTGTGTGAAACAGAATGACAATTAAATGCAAGCTTCACCCCAAAAAATGACATTGTTAAAACATTTCTAGGATTGACATGTTATGCTCGCCCCGCTCAGTTTTCCACCACAAAACAGGCAACAAAAAAGAGAACCAGCTCACCTGCTTTTACACTATGATTTTACTATAGATGTGTTGGTTGATTAACAAAACCAATGCATGCGCAACAATGGGGCATAAACAGACAGGGTTGGCTTAGATTGTTGACAACATGTAAACTGTATTTCCTCTCCCATGTTTATTGAAAACAAATACATTAGCACAATGAGCACTTACTTGTTGTCTCTCAAATACATCGTTACAGTTGTTGGTTAGCTAGCTAGCAAATTTGAGCCATATTAGCATAGACATGACATCAGTCAAAACAAGACATGGTATCAAGAACAAGATACAACTAGCTGAAACGAGCCACATACGATTCCCCACCAGTGGCGGTTCTAGACCATTTCAACTGGGGGGGACCAAGCTGGGGCCAGTTGTACTGTTAGAGGGGCCAGTTAAACGTTATTGTTGTCATATAGTTTTCTTCACTGCATTGCAGGCATTAGCAGGCAAAAGACCATGTTCATAATCATTCAACTATTTATTTGCATTTCCTGTCTAATAACGGATGTAAAAAAAGAACGATAGATGGACATGTCAAAATGCTGAATATTGGCACCACGGTCTTTATTCTTGTTAGAAATGTAAATATTTATTGAATTCTCCATTTCATTTAATATAACAGGCTTTTAAAATTCAACATTGGTGCACAATTTCTACTTAAAATATCAAAGGGATGCAAAATAAACTTTATTTTCGTGGAACAACCCATGAACATGTATGTTTTCACTGTCCTCTAGGCCTACTCTGGACAGTTTGAATCTGATTGAATACATTAGGAAAACATCCTGGTAAACAAACATGCTATAATTTGTGGGAAATTCTCCAAAATATTCAGTGTCCTGAATTTCCTTGAATGAAGGTACTGTGTTAATGCTAACATTGATGCTGTTGTTCTCTCATTATTCGTCAGAAACTCAGAGTAGTCAGGCATGAACGCCTCATGGCATTGCACAGAAAGCCCTGCTGTTATGTATCGGACGAGGCCGTTCTGCGAGAGTTCCATGCACTGTGATTGTCTCTCCTGCAGCTCAAAATTCCCACGAACCAGGATGTTTATCAATAATTCAGTCGTTGGTCTTCTCTCAATCTCCCCCGTGGCAGTCGACGCATCACCCATAACACATTATCTACTATTTTAACGTAACAGATGCCAAATGCACTCATCAAAATCGAGCAGTCCAAATAGCACCTGAGACAAAAACCGTTTCGCTTTTACAAGGGAAGACCCCCCTTCCTCCGCCATAGCGTTCTGCTGCTAGGCGAACGGGCAGGGCGCAAAGCCTGAAAAGAAATTCAGCACCATGGACAGCGTTGTACACACAAGGCGTAAAAATACGCAGGTTTCACGTCTTCGGCGTCACGTATACAACTGGCATTCCCATCTAGATTATTTACTGATTATTTATTTGCTACTGAAGTTTACAGTGATGAACAAAAGCCCCTCTTGTAAAATATTATTATGGCAACGGCCCTACAGTGACAGTTACGAGCATCAGTTAATCCCATGCCCAGTGTATCAATAAAATCATGTTAAGCTTGGATCTGAGCATCATGCTTACACTCAGTGAGCAGCATCAGTACCACATCACACCAGGGCCTGATGTAGGCTATTAGCTGTAGCATCCTTACCTTTATATATGAGATCCTCTGTCTCCAGGTCAAATCCATCTCGATGACACTTTCTCCAGAGCCCAGAGATGGTTGAATTGAACTGGCGACTGCAGTGGGACTCCATAGCTGATGCTGCAGCCAGAAAGTGCCGTTTTTCCCTAATAAGAGGCTGAGCTCCGGCACTTGGACTGTTACCTTTCCTTTCAATGCCCTTTGGGGGCATCTGGAGGGGGAGATTGCTATTTGAGATATAGATGTACCCCGGGTCGTTTCTCTTGTTGGCGTAGTTTTTACACCTTTCTCGGTGTCTCCGCGCATCTGTCTCATACCAATAGTCGGTGCAGATTGCCATGGCTAGCAACCCCAACGCACAGAACGCTAAGAACAGCCCACTGCTGGTTAAAATTTTCATGGCGGCCATCTTCCCCACTCGATGGAGAGCCCAGACAGTCGCGAGAAGAATCCTCGGCTGCCGTGATGGTACCCCGTGTCAAAAATCACGACGGCGCTCACAGCCTCATGGAGCTCTTGACAGCAAACATGATGGACGCCCCGGTTCTCTTGGGCTAGATGCTGTCTATTGTTGTCCTGCGTCCCGGCAGATGTGATGATTTTTCCACCATCTGTTTTGGTACTGGAAAGAGGAGAGGTGGGTGGATGGCGACCAATGTTGCGAGGAGTGGGTAGTGATGCAATGCACTCTCTCTCCTCTCGGGTTTCAGTAGGATGGGAAGAAACTAAGCACTGGCAATATATCTCCAGCAGGTTGTTCACTAATAATACTAATAATAATACTACTAGGGGTAAACATGTATGATTGATTAAATATGAATACATTGTGTTAATATACGAATTATATCATATGTATTATTAGTAGTATTATTGTTATTATTTGGGACATTGTGATCTGCTACAACTGTAAGGACCTGACACAGTTGTTTTACTATCATATTAAGTATATTTTGGGCCATGTTTTATGTATCATGAAGAAACACACACATGCACATGGACCACATGCTGGATCAAAACCTATTTGTAACCCAACATATTTCATTACAAGCCTTTTCTGTGCACAGTTGACAAACGCACTGAGACAGGTGCGAGCTGAAATTCAATTGGACCCACCACAGCAATGATTGGTGACTTTGTTTACAAACTACCGCCATCCAGGTTTGATTGAATTGAGCCCACAGCCTTTCAAAACATGGAGACACACTGACCAAGGGATTCCCAAGGCCTACATTAGTGCTCTCCAACCCTGTTCCTGGAGAGCTGTAGGTTTCCATTCCAACCCTAATCTAGCACACCTGATTCTAAGAATTAGCTGCTTGATAAACTGAACCAGGTTAGTTACAACTGGGATTGGAGTAAAAACCAACAGCAGGGTAGCTCTCCAGGAACAAGGTTGGAGACCCCTGGGCTACATGATAACAACGTTATCAATGTTTAAGATGAATCAAACTGTACTCCTCCTTCACTCAGGCTCGGCTGATGCAAAAACACTGCTAATGTACATCAAAGAAAGGTTTTACACAACTTTGGAGAGACATTCAATCAGTACTTCAGCACTGTTATGCTATATCCACTTAGGGATAGGTTTTATCATTTACAATACAAAGCAATAAGGTGTACATATTAATTAAATGTCATTACTTGAATAATTACATTGTTATTACACAAGTATAAGAGCAATTTAGTGTAAAGTGTCACCAATTAAGTTTTGGGGACATATTCCTATTCAAAATTGTACATATGGGTCTCAATTGTTCATCTGAGGTAAAGGGAGGTAAAGACAGCAATGGAAATCAGCACTTTGTTCAATAGTGCCAATAGTGCAACAATAGATGTCTTTGAAAGACTTTACATGCATTGCTCATGCATTCGTTTTCTCTGTGTATACTATGTGCAATACGTGATCCATTTAAATACAACAAGATATCAAACATTTACATTGAACAAATGATACATAAGCCTTGTTCGAAGTGTGCCAGACTTGAGTTTGAACTGGACTTGTCTTTCCTAAGACCTAGTGGGATCAAGATCTATCTCCTGTTAGAAATGTTGTGCAATGTTTCGATAGATGATCAGAGAGCCGATTTATGTTCGAGTTCAACGGTGTTAAGTTTATGGATTTTCTCGCTTTGCGGTATAGGTTGTCATTCAAGTCTCGTTTATACCTGGCACTAACATGCGTCCTTTGTCCTGGTCTTGTGTGCATTCTACACATGGAATTTAAATGTCTCTCATATCTGTCCACTGTGTCCGCATTGTGACTAGATGTCTTGGTCCCTCCCTAAATGTAAATTATTTGACAGACTTTCTTTCAAAATAGTGTTAGTTTATTTTAAGACACAAATACAGTGGGGCAAAAAAGTATTTAGTCAGCCACCAATTGTGCAAGTTCTCCCGCTTAAAAAGATGAGAGAGGCCTGTAATTTTCATCATAGGTACACTTCAACTATGACAGACAAAATGAGGAAAAAAATCCAGAAAATCACTTTGTAGGATTTTTAATGAATTTATTTGCAAATTATGGTGGAAAATAAGTATTTGGTCACCTACAAACAAGCAAGATTTCTGGCTCTCACAGACCTGTAACTTCTTCTTTAAGAGGCTCCTCTGTCCTCCACTCGTTACCTGTATTAATGGCACCTGTTTGAACTTGTTATCAGTATAAAAGACACCTGTCCACAACCTCAAACAGTCACATTCCGCCGTGATGGTACCCCGTGTCAAAAATCACAAGTAACTTGTGAGCATGCAAATACCAAGGGTGAATACAGTGCCATTAGAAAGTATTCACACCCTTTGACTTTTTCCACATTTTGTTGTGTAACAGACTGAATTAAACACTTATTAAATTGAGTTTTGTGTCACTGATGTACACACAACACCCCATAATGTGAAAGTGGAATAAAAAATAAAAAAACATCTTTACAAATGATTTAAAAATGAAAAGATGAAATGTCTTGGGTCAATAAGTATTCAACCCTTTTATGGCAAGCCTAAATAAGTTCAGGAGTAAACGTGCTTAACAAGTCAAATAAACTGCATGGACTCTGTGCAATAACAGGATGGGGGGGGGGGGGGGGGGGGGTGCAGACATTACATATCCCTTTGAGCATGATGCAGCTATTAACACTTATAATGGTGTATCATTATATCCATTCTCTACAAATATACAGGCACCGTTCTCAACTCAGTTGCCGGAGAGGAAGGAAACCATTCAGGGATTTCACCATGGGGCTAATGGTGATTTTAAAAAAGTTTAATGACTGACAGGAGATAATGGAGGATGGATCAACAACATTGTACTTTAGTTACTACACAATACGGACATAAATGACAGTGAAAAGGAAGCCTATACAGAATAAAAATATTCCAAAACATGCATCCTGTTTGCGACAAGGCACTAAAGTAATACTGAAAAATAACGTGGCAAGGAAATTAACTTTTTGTCCTGATTACAAAGCATTATGCTTGGGGCAAATCCAACACAACACAGTGTACCACTTCATATTCTCAAGCATGTTGGTGATTGCATCATGTTGTATGCTTGTCAACATCAAGGAATAGGGAGTTTTTAGTGTAAAAAGAAACGGAATAGAGCTAAGCACAGGCAAAATCCTAGAGGAAAACTTGGTTCCGTCAGCTTTCCTACAAACACTGGGAGACAAATTCACCTTTCAGCAGGACAACTACCTTAAACATGGCCAAATATAAACTCAGCAAAAAATGAAACGTCCCTTTTTCAGGACCCTGTCTTTCAAAGATAATTCGTAAAAACCCAAATAACTTCACTGTAAAGGATTTAAACACTGTTTCCCATGCTTGTTCAATGAACCATAAACAACTAATGAACATGCACCTGTGGAACGGTCGTTAAGACACTAACAGCTTACAGACGGCAGGCAAATAAGGTCACAGTTATGAAAACCTAGGACACTAAGAAGGCCTTTCTACTGACTCTGAAAAACACCAAAAGAAAGATGCCCAGGGTCCCTGCTCATCTGCGTGAATGTGCCTTAGGCATGCTGCAAGGAGGAATGAGGACGGCAGATGTGGCCAGGGCAATAAATTGCAATGTCCGTACTGTGAGATGCCTAAGACAGCACGACATGGAGACAAGATGGACAGCTGATCATCCTCGCAGTGGCAGACCACATGTAACACCTGCACAGGACCGGTACATCTGAACATCACACCTGCGGGACAGGTACAGGATGGCAACAACAGCTGCCCGAGTTACACCAGGAATACACAACCCCTCCATCAGTGCCCAGACTGTCCGCAATAGGCCGAGAGAGGCTGGACTGAGGGCTTGTCGGGCCTGTTGTCAGACAGGACTGGCAAAAAGTGCTCTTCACTGGCGAGTCGCAGTTTTGTCTCACCAGGGGTGATGATCGGATTTGCGTTTATCATCAAAGGAATGAGCATTACACCGAGGCCTGTACTCTGGAGCGGGATCGATTTGGAGGTGGAGGTCTGTCATGGTCTGGGGCGGTGTGCCACAGCATCATCGGACTGAGAATGATGTTATTGAAGGCAATCAACGCTGTGCGTTACAGGGAAGACATCCTCATCCCTCATGTGGTACCCTTCCTGCAGGCTCATCCTGACATGACCCTTCAGCATGACAGTGCCCCCAGCCATACTGCTCGTTCTGTGCATGATTTCCTGCAAGACAGGAATGTCAGTGTTCTGCCATGGCCAGCGAATAGCCCGGATCTCAATACCATTTAGCATGTCTGGGACCTGTTGGATCGGAGGGTGAGGGCTAGGACCATTCCCCCCAGAAATGTCCGTGAACTTGCAGGTGCCTTGGTGGAAGAGTGGGGTAACATCTCACAGCAAGAACTGGCAAATCTGGTGCAGTCCATGAGGAGATGCACTGCAGTACTTAATGCAGCTGGTGGCCACACCAGATACTGACTTACTTTTGATTCCCCCCTTGTTCAGGTGCACATTATTCCATTTCTGTTCGTCATGTCTGTGTAACTTGTTCTGTTTATGTCTCAGCTGTTGAATCTTATGGTCATACAAATACTTACATGTTGTTTGCTGAAAATAAACGCAGTTGACAGTGAGAGGATGTTTCTTTTTTTTCTGAGTTTACACAAGTTGCTTACCAAGACGTCATTGAATGTCCCGAGTGGCCTAGTTACAGTTGACTTAAATCTAATTGAAAATCTATGGCAAGACTTGAAAATGGCTGTCTAGCGATGATCAACATGACCGAGATTGGAAAAAAATAAATGGGCAAATATAGTACAATCCAGGTGTGCAAAGCTCTTAGACTTATCCAGAGACCACTGTAAATCCCTGCCAAAGGTGTGTAACAGACTCAAGGTATTGAATACTTATATAATCAAGACAGTGATTTAATTTTCTTATAATATATTTTTTTACTTTGACATGAGTATTGTAGATCGCTGATTATTATTTTCTCCAATAATTTCAATCCCACTTTGTAACAAGTGTGAAAAAAAATCAAGGGGTGTGAATAACTTCTGAAAGGACTGTATATAGTAAAATCAAGACCACACAAAAATATATTGCATAATATTTTATTACATTTCTAAATCATATTTTCCTTAACAATTAAGCTCTCATTATAATTAAGAAGTTCCAAATATATCTGTCTGAGTGTCTCTCATCATCAAAATTAGCATTGTATACAATTGAAAAATACACCATCTTTTTGCTTGAATATACATCAATGCAACAGATTAACCCTACACAAAAAGCAAATGGTGTGTGATGGAAATCGTAACAGAATTTGACAAAAACATTGCACCATGTTACTTTCTGAAATACTTCAATAAATACTAGGCAGTACAAGCAGATACAGAAACCAATAAGATACAATAAATATAAAATAGCCTGAAAGAGGAAAACAAATAAAAAGCAACACATGAGCATACAATTTGAGGATTTAAGGAAATGTGTATGCATTTTAGTATGTGAGATTAAGTTTATACAGTATGCATGAGCTGCTCATATGTGTCTGATAAGACCTGTTCGAGTATGTGTATGTGTCTCCCCATTATGGTCTGATTCTCTCAGATAGTCCAGTTACTTCCATGAAAGCTTCAATAAGCTTTCTTTAGCTCTCTTGCCATTTCAAAATGTCTGTCTCTGGGTTTGGCACATTAGTGTCCACACAGACAGTAGTCAGAGATCAGCAGACAAGGTGGACACAGTTGGTCTAGAGTCCTGATAGAAAAAGCAGGTATGATTCAAGGTGCCGTTCTGATTGCCGGATCGCTTCCATGTTGATGGCCATGCTGATGATAGGATGTTTTGGCACTAGGTGGAGTATTAAAAACAGTTCCATATAAAAAAAAGGGCGATTGAGTGCAATCTGAGGACTTAACTTTATAGAAAGGGGCATTGCTTCCCAGTCCAGTGAATGTTGCGGTGATGTTTTCAATTATATTTTGGTAAAGCAAGCGTGTCTTTTGAGCTCAATCCACTACGGCAGACAAGACGGCCATGACGGCAATGCCACAGCACAGGAGCAGGATCTGCAACAGGGAGTGTCTGGAAAAACAGATGTTTTTTTTTTGCTTCAGTGTCTGCCCATTCATTTTCATATTAGTGTAACACTTTTTTCCCCTCTGCATATTTAGTCTCTTAGTGGGTATTTGCATGGTGGTCAGTGGCTGTCCAGACTGACCAGTGTACATACCTGAGGCTAGTCTCCTCCAGAAGGTCAGGCACCACGTTGACCAGGGCTATGTACAGGAAGCCTCCCGAGGAGAATGGTAAGATCCACGCTGTTGCATTTTCTACACAGGATAAAGTGGAATGAATGAGACATTTGGTTTGACTTAATTTAAAAAAGCTTTTCATGCTGCTTGGAGGCCAAAGCACTGAAGTCTATATGGTTCCTTGATAGCCTATACCAATGGTGTGGACAGTTCTCGACATGGGCAGGAGCTCACCGGAGCGGAGTACCAGCACTTAATGGTCTACTGCTTTAGCTCCTGCACCTCCTATAGAATATTAAATCAAAAGTATTGTGGATCTCTTGCACCTAGTTATAAACAGTACCGGCATCCAAAATAAGTACTGTTCCTTATTTCAGTCCAAGTCAAGCACCTGGTGAGGAGCTGTAGTTTGAGTGCTCTGCTGCTGTTTTGTATATGGAGAATGCTAGGCGGCTCACCTGTCCCTCTGGGAGACTGGGCACATAGGGCGAAACAGGCCCCCAGCACCCCTCCCAGGGCTGTGGATAGCTGCATGCGGGCGGCACTCCAGCGGTCAAACCCTGCACGCAGCAGGATGGCAAAGTCGCCCACCTAGAGATGAGCAAACATCATGTCAGCAATGTGTCACAGATTCACATATAAGCAATGCGTCACAGAGCACATTTATGTAAGCAAAAAAAGATGGGGATATCAACTAGAACTGAATCAATTCATGACTCAAAAAAGTCATAATTAGCTTTCAATGGTATGAAGTATGTTACAAAAAAAATATTTAAAATAAATAGGTCACAAAAATAGCGAGTTTGAACTTACCTCATGGGGGATTTCATGGAGCAGGATGGCAAAGGTGGTGAGACACCCAACCTGTCAGGAAATACACATAACATGTCTCTGATCAGGCTCTGCAAAATGTATACTGTACAAGACGTGTTTCCGATTCTATACTACTCAAACTCTGATAACTCCTCTCCTGTACTACATTACAGTGTGTATACATGACAATGTTTTTTCATGCATCCAACTGGGCTTCTACTTCGATAAACACCATCATGCCTGCATATAGAAATATGAGTGCAGATGGAAGCCAAAATAAGTGGGATGCCCATGTGTGTGATCGATGTAGAGACATCTAGCTAGTTTACTTCCTCCCTGGCAAACTCTCCCTTTGGCTCATGCTGTCAGCCTTATGCCTCTCCAGCTGGACCTTCTCCCCCACAACCGTGGGTAATGTAATCATTATTCTATATCAGAAAATAGCAAGGTAGAATTCAATGTCCTGACTCAATGTTCTGTTCTGTAATAATGACAATACCGTACTTAGTATTAAAAGCATAGAATTGTGTTGTTGAAACTAGTCTCTTAAGCAGGGGTGCAGTATCATGCTCATAGTGGACTGAGCTGAGAAAAGTGAATGTTATGGCTAAGTGAGAGCTGATACAGCTATCTACAAGTCTGCCAAGGGGTTTAGGTCCTATGCCAATCATGGGCACAAGCCTCTCAAATGCCAAAACAACCACCTTCCATAACATACTGTATGTAGTCTGTACTAAGTCGGCTCTATGTTGAAGTATTGTATGCATTGTTTATGACCAAGTTGCATTTTGTTGAAATGTTTGCATTGAAATTAGTAACTGCTATTAGGTTTCATTCACATGTATTAAAAACCCACACATGGTGACTATTTAATATAGAGCATCTGGACAGACTGTTCTGCAGACTAACTCACCTTCCTGCTGACCAGGAAGCTCCCTGCCACAGCCAGGCCATGGGTGAAGTTGTCAATGCAGTTGGCCAGCAGGTTCAGGTACCCACTCGTCTGCCAGATAGAGACACAGAACCAAGTCTGTACAGGTTAACATTCAAAGGATCCCACAGCTGACTCACACTGAAGTCATATACATAAAGCTAAAGAGGTTACTTAGTACAGAGGATTTCATTTTGGTGGCTCTTAAGCAATGGAGACTTCCAGATTCTTCTCCCTTTTGTCATTTACATATGGCTGGTTAAAATGAACAATATTCCATCAGACAAACTTCACCCATTTGATCCAACATACCTTTATTTTCTTTGGCACTTGCTGCAAGCTGCTTTTTGTCTTGGAGGACGAGCTCCACGTATCAGAATGGTGCCCATTGATGTGGGACAACACCTCACTACTGGAGTCTGAGCTATGGGAGGTCTGAGGAGAAGGGGTGACAAAAAAACAAAACCGGTATTAGCCCAATCAGCAGGAAATTCCATAGCGTACAAAGGTTTACATAGTACACTACACATATACATTTCCTTGAATCACAACCTACAATACTGTGTTTCTTTTATGTCACCCATAGCTTCTCTCCTCCAACCACTGACTGCACATTACATCCTAAAATTCCTGTCACAGTCGTCACATCTTCCACTGAATTTGCGTGCTTTGAACAAAAAACTAACTCATTCTACCTCAGGCCATTCTCCTTTCCAGAGCAGGGCTGACTTCCCTGTTCCTTCCTCGTTTAGAGCCATTTACAGTACGGTGGCATTTAATAGTCAAATTAAATGAGGGAAATAGCCTGCTGTATTCTAAATGTGGCTGGGAAATGTTCTCTATTTTTGTAACCACACCACAAGCAAGAAGTCAAACTGTACATATCGTCTCAAATATCAATCTGTCCCCTAATGTGTGAGTGGGCTGGTTAATTAATCGGAGAGGGAGAGTGACACCAGGTGAGATCGTGATTCATGACCCATGTCTCTGAATTGAATAGTAGCGGCATCTTGATAAAAACATGCTTAATAAGACTCCATTTGTGGAATGAGCACTGATCTACCCTGAGTCTCACTATCCACCCCTGAACACTCTCCTCTGGCCTCTCTGAAGTAGATGTAGCAGCTGCTTCCTCCCCATCTCTATAAATAGCTACAATGAATGAGCCCAGACATGGATGCCAATCCTCCTCCTCCTCCTGAGCAAAAGAGAAGGAAAAGGAAAGTGGTACACACACACCTTTTGCGAGATGTATGGGGCACAAGCATAAGAAACAGAAATACCTGAAATTAAATTAAGAATTATCTCTTGTATAACAGAACATTTTAGCATATGGGATCACAAATGCAGTATGATTAAAAGTGCTGGTTTTCATCAGCAACTTAGAGTTGACTATATCAGTGAAATAAAATTGATAAAAAAGGAATCCTACAGACATTAAGGCCTTCAAAAGACTGCAGTTGTGTACCTCTGTTTTACATACTCCACAAGAAGCTCTCCCATATCTACAGAGCAGAGAACATCTCAACTCATCTAAATCCACACTGTCAGACAGGGAAAATGCACCACCCAAAACCACTCCATACCCCTATATGCCAAAACATCAAAAGAATCCTGAAGCTAATACTCTGCACTAATACCCACACCAAATCCCATATGAAAAAGGGTCTCACTGGTATTAGAGAAATGGAGGGGAGAGAGAGAATACAGCTTTGATCCCAAGCGTGTCTAGCAGATAGACACTCAGGGCTATGGCACAATGGGTCCCTGCATCAGTAACCATGTTTCCATCCAGATTAAAGTTATACTGTATACAAAAAAAAGAAATCACGACAGCTGGGATGGAAACAGGAAGTGTCGGTACAATTTCATTATTGCTTGTACGACAAGGTGGGATCTTTTTGTCGGTAAAATGAATTATGCAACAAATTGCGTTGAAAACAATTTCTTGCACAATTGTTGATAGAATTACCATCATGTCGACGTAAATTTGAAGTCATGCAATGCTATGTTGTATGGTCCCCCTACTACAACTAGAAAAAGCTTGCCCAGTTTATTAGGCTTTAGATGAAAGAAGTTATGATGAACTTCACGGGTTGGTGCACAGTCATGAGCTTAATGCTCCTTTCCAATAAATATTGAGGAACTTATTTTGTATGCTAGTGAGATTATCTGTGTTTAGCTGCCAATTGATTGGGAGTCCCATAGGGCGGCGCACAATTGGCCCAGCGTCGTACGGGTTTGGTCGTCACTGTAAATAAGAATTTGTTCTTAACTGACATTCCATTCCTAGTTAAAAGGTTGTTTTTTCTTTGTCGGTACATGACAAACTTTAGCACCAAAGTGGTTTCTATGTACACTGCATCACAGCCTTTTATCCACAACACACCCGTTTGATAGAAGCAAACCTCTGGTGGGAAAATGTGAAAAATAAACTATTTAAAATGCATATTTTATAATATTCACATGAACATCTGTCACAAATTGGATGGAAACCTAGCTTATGACATTTGTTTGACTCAAGACTTATTTTCCATTTGGACTCAAACTCCACTTATAAAGTTATAAACAAGAGCATTCTGGGAGATTCCCATTCAGCCAGAATGTGTCATTACAGCACTGTTTATTAATTACCTTAAGATGGCTTAAATTCAGAATGTTGAAGTTAAAATGCTAATGATTCATCACTGAAGAGTAGAATAAAAACGGATTGTGGTTTCTTCAGCCACAACATTATCAAACAAGATGATCTAATGTGCCTTGTTTAAGTTTAGATCAGAGTTATTAAAGAGTTGCTATTAAAGAGTTGACTTGACTCTGTTGCGCCTCATTTCATGTAGACAACATGGATAATACAACAGCATTGAACTACTCACAGGGACATGCTGGCTGTTACCAATGGAGTCCTCCTGACTGTTCTCATCTGGGAACATCTTCTCCAGGAGAAGGAAGGACAGCATTCCCATGATAACCCACAGGCCCTGGGTCCTGTAGTGGAGCTGGCTCTCGTCTGAACACAGGGAGGATGGAAGAGACATAAAATGGAGCCTCTCTCACACTGTAACAGGGATGACAAACTAATTGGAAAACTTTCTCTAGGATTGCATGGTGACCCCCTTCCACATGGATCAGTGGAAAGCAGGCATGGCTTAGGGTTGCTCATCATCACCACTGAGGACATCACAAGTCAGCAAAGCATTTTAAAGTGTATTTCTACATGACAACCAGAGGACCTCAGGTTAGGGAAACTTAATCCTGGGCCACATCCAGTTGCCAATAGTTGTAGATAGAAATGCCATGAATAGTACTTTTCCAGGGTTACAATAAAAAATATATTGTTGGGGTACTGGAGTTTGGAAACACTGCTCTACATGACAGAGAGGCATGTCTGTTTACATATCATTACACAGGTGCACCTTGTGCTGGGACAATAAAAGGCCACTAAAATCATCAGTTTTGTCATAACAATGCCACAGTCTAAGTTCAGGGAGTGTGCAATAAGCATGCTGACAGCAGGAAAGTCCACCAGAGCTGTTGCCAGAGAATTTAATAATTTCACTACAATAAGCCAACACTCCAACATCATTTTAGAGAATTTGGCAGTATGTCCAAATGATCTCAACTGCAGAATACGTGTAAGCACGGCAGCCCAGGACCTCCACATCCGGCTTCTTCACCTGCGGGATCATCTGAGACCAGCCACCGGATGAAACTGTGGTTTTGCACAACTGTAGAATTTCTGCACAATCCGTCTCAGGGAAGCTCATCTGCATGCTCGTTGTCCTCACAAAAGGTCTTGACCCGAGTGCAGTTTGCCGTCGTAACCGACTTCAATGGGCAAATGCTCACCTTCAGTGCCCCATGGTGGCGGTGGGGTTATGGTATGGGCAGGCATAAGCTAGGGACAACTAACCCAATTGCATTTTATCGATGGCAATTTAAATGCACAGAGATACCGTGATGAGATCCTGAGGCCCATTATCGTGCCATTCATCAGGTGCCATCACCTCATGTTTCAGCATGAAAAGGCACAGCCCCATGTTGCAAGGACCTGTACACAATCCCTGGAAGCTGAACATGTCCCAATTCTACCATGGCCTGCATACCCACCAGACATGTCACCCTTTGAGCATGTTTGGGATGCTCTGGATCAATGTTTACAACAGCGTGTTCCAGTTCAACTGCCTGATCAACTCTATGCGAGAGAGATGTGTCGCGCTGCATGAGGTCTGGTCACACCAGATACTAACTGGATTTCTGACTCATTCCCGTAACTTTTTTTTAAGGTAGCTGTGACCAATAACTGCATATCTGTATTCCTAGTCATGTGAAATCTATAGATTATTATGATTTTTTTTAAATGAACTGTAACTCAGTAAAACCTTTGAAAGTGTTGCATTTATATTTTAGTTTAGTTTATGTGTTTGCACTAAAACTGCTTTGAAGAGTTAATGTAAAATGCTGTATTTGACTATTTTTAAAACTGACGAGAATATCTGCACTTCCAAAGTTCACTTATTCAAAAGATAAATGTGGTACCCTGTGAATGTTATCTGTCATCCCCTGTCTGGCTCTGTCAGCTTGAAAAGTGTAGAAATCAACTGTTTTCACAAACAGCCTATCTTCACAATATTGCTGACATGTCAGAAAAGTGATAAGCAAGCCTATGGACACACAGGAATTCCACTGGTCTGTGTGAAGGGTCAAAAGAGGTATACTGGTGGGGAGAAATAAGCACAGGCAATTTAAAATGGGGATGTCTCCAGGAGGGATAAGGATGGGGATAGAAAGAACAGGAGGGTGCCTAAGAGAGAACGTTGACCCACCTGGGCTGCAGGAATGGGAATGTGCCCAAGCCTCCGGGAGCAGGTGGAGGAACACGTCACCCAAGAGACCACCAATGGCAAAGCTCAGAAGCTGCTTTAGCTTCCGACAGCCAGCTGGAAACACACGGAGAGTAACAAGAGAGAAAGAGATGGTAATTATGAAAAGTTTAGTTGAGGTAGGCTGTATCATCCATGACATACAAAATTGCTGGTTCTTCGCTGTTTGAGCTAAAACATTTACAGGCTTCATTTAAAATAAACCTATGGAATAAGTGATTTTCTACTTCTAGCTTTCAAATTAAGAGCCATTACATGTTTTTCTATTTAAACATTTTCATCTTTGCATGAAGTATGACTTAATGATGACTATGACTGAATTAAAGAAATAGCCCTACTGGGTAATTTCCCGATAGAAAAAAAAATGGATCCAATAAATTCTAACTTCTGAACTTACAGCTTCAGAGAATGCAATTGCCATTGCTATGATATTACAAGATGACATTAGTGATTTGACTTCTCTCTCCTTACCAATACTAATAAGCACAAAGGACCAGGACAGGCAAAAGCCAGTGCCCTTCAGTGTTAATTGTGTTTTCTGAGATGTGTTGAAATGCAATACAGAGGCCTGGTTTCTCTTCTTTGAGAGTTTAGAATACAGCATGGCAATGAGGACACACCCAATTCAGCACCATTTCCATTGACACATTTATCCATCTAGGCTTATGTCAGTGATACCTTCAGAATTACTTTCTCTAGTAACAAAAAAAATAAAAATACTGATTTAAAACAAACTTGTCCTAAAACAAACACAGCAGGATTTGGGTGAGCCAAAAGTGCAAATGAATCAGTGACATTTGACCCCAATTTAACAGTTTGTAACACTATATGCACATAAATTGTACCGGTATCTCACATGGTTAAATACTCAAGGCAACAAGAAAAAAATGAATCAGCAACACAGCTTTGGAGGTAGTGACTGTGGCCTCTATATACACTACTTGAAGGCTGTGTTTAAAAGGGTGTGGTCAGGCAGAGTTTAAAACCACATGGTTCATCTCATTAGCAGCAGTTTCCTCACCAGAGAAAAATAGAGGGGCTATTGCTCTACATTTAAATGGCTCTTTAGAAAAAATGGTGCAGAACAAATTAAAAATATATTTTATGATAAATTTATGCCCAGCTCACAAGGGCCCCTTGATAATGTGAGGCATTTGCCTTTTCTGCCTAATGGTAAGTCACCCTGAGGTAGCCTACAGTGACTGTCTAATTACAGGTGTGTGGTGATTGAGGCCTATCCATTGTGGCTCATTTTCAGAAGAAAGAGAAGGCCTACATTAGTCTGGCTAACAGCAAGGCTCACATATCAGTTTAGGTCACAACTTACCCGCTGTCTTGAGGGCCTCTCCTGCCTCAATAGGAATAACAAGAAGGGGGAAAATTCCAGTGAGGCCTACAGCAACAGACCCAACCAGAGAGCAGAGCCAGACATCGGCACGTTCACTTGCAAAGAAGTCAGCTAAGGCCCAGAAGCCTAGGAGCTCATCTGGAAGCCCTGGGCCTGATCCAGCGGCTGTGGCTGTGGCATGAGCCATGGCTGCCTGGGACATCTTACCACTGGACGCCCCTCTGGATGAGACGACCAGCAGGGCGACACCAGTGAACAGTGCAGCCAACGCCCAGCTGGGCCTACCACCTCCTGATTTCATCCGTCCCTCGTTCCAGAGAGTACCTGCAACCAACAAGGACAATGTTGCAAGATGGAGAGGTCATTATAGAATGTAGATAAGAATGAACTCAACCAGAGATGCTTTCTCAAACAAATGGTTTGCACATTCACTGCCAAACAGTTTGTATAGACATTTTAGGCTAAGGTTGTGATAGTGTGTGACCAGTAATGGTTGACGATAGATTAAAAATGGACAGGACAAAATAAATCCCTTGGTAGGGTAGTCATTCCACCAAAACAGATGGAAAAAGTGCTCCATGAGCAACTGCTTAGGTCTGCTAATATCTAAGAAAACGTGTCTACGGGGCCCTATTTCACAGCATCTTGACTTGAACTAAACCAAATATCTATGGTTGACGTTTAATTCAGAAAAATATTAGTATATTAACTTTATATGGTTGTGTGTGATAATGCCTGCGATACCCTGTCTACACGCCAGCGTCGCATTTTGAATGTGTCCATCAGAGTGCTGTTCAACGTCGACGAAAATCACAAATTTAAGGGAGAAAGACAACACTAAAAAGTTGGAAGCTGTTGTGAAGACTTCGCAAACATGGCTTGCAGGAACAAGTTAAATGCATGTTTACTTCAACGATAGATATAGGATGCTGATATCTTGTTGTATGATGCTCGCGCAGTAAAAGTTACGACATAGCACAAGCGAATGTTGCACACGTTCCGGAAAGGCCCAAACATTGTAACATGTTGATGAATTGTAACAATTTGTAGGCCAGCTAACGTTAGTTACAATGTACTCACTGTAGCAACAGCTGTATCTGCTACGTTAGATATGCATCGCATGTATTTAGTTAGTTAGGTGAATTTTGTTTTTACTTTGCCAAAAAACAGCCTATCAGTTATATTTAATTCGCCCTGCTACTTGGAAAGTTCTGGTCGTGACGCACAAATGGCTGTCTATAAACAAACTCCGCTAACAAACTTAACTAGCCAAGCCTAGCATTTCAAGCCTTGAAAGTTGAAGTCAGCTAGTTTGGAATGCTAAAATCACGCAGTCATATTAGAAGAAAAACTACATAAGTAATGTGACATTAAAAATACGATAATATATTTTACCCTGTTGTGATTCCTGAAGTTCTTGCACCAGTGTGTCCCTGCCATCCAACTCCGTGAGGCTAGCGCTGCTGTTCCACTCTCCAGCTGATGCTGCAGATAACTACAGCCAACATTCCTGCCACGGCTTCCACTTTTCCAGAGGAGCCACGTCACCGGAAGTGTATTTTTATTCCTGACATCATGGCCCGGATTTGGATGCGAGGGAGGGATGAAATGTAGTTTAGGTTTCTGGGGTCTATTCATCACGGAAACCGTTTAAACGGGACGGACCTACCCAATAGAAACTCACGTTTGCCATTTAGAGTTTTTTTTTGTAACTGAGTCAGGGGAGGACGACAGATTTTTACCCTGTCAGCTCGGGGATTCGATCCAGCAACCTTTCAGTTACTGGCACAACGCACTAACCACTAGACTACCAGCCGCCTCACGCTGCAATGATTACACCCCAGATTTGGCATTTGCCTGCAATGCAATGCTTCCGTTTCATGTGAATGTTTGTGGAAAGAGTACTTAAATGAAAGTTCACTATAGTAGAAGTACAATTAATGACTTTGAAAAAAACCTCAATAAAGTACAAGTACTCATTTACAGTAACGAGAGTATATTTGTAATTAGTTACTTTACACCTCTGCCTTAAGTAGTAGCCTATAAGGTAATCTCAAAATATTTTACTTATTTATTTAACTAGGCAAGTCAGTTAAGAACAAATTATTATTCATACTGACAGCCTACCCCGGGCCAAACTCGGACGATGTTGGGCGCCGCCCTATGGGACTCCCAATCATGGCCGGATGTGATACAGCCTGGATTCGAACCAGGAACTGTAGTGACACCTCTTGCACTGAGATGCAGTGCCTTAGACCGCTACAGTACTCTTTTATTCTATTATATGGTGGGGGTAGATAATTCCACCAAGGCAATAAAACATTAATGTTGATAAAGAAATCATAGCGAATATGATTATAAATCCATATTGTGCTTTCAGAATAGGAGAGCATATTTAAATGCAGCCTAAATGGAACAGAAACGGTGCCTTCAGGGCATCAAGGCATCAACAAAATGTTCAAGGCTTGTCTTGTTGTATTCACTGGAAGGTGATGAATGGTGAAATAAATATTGGGGACCCAGGTCATTATGATTCATGATGCAGTTAACGCCATGATCTATGGAATACAAATTGACTCCCAACGAATTTGTCAGGCGGCCTACACTGTATCATCATGCCTATCTAGTTCGACCACCAGATGGTGCATTTGACAGATACAGTACAGAAAGTTCTAGATATTCTAAGGTATGGCACTCAGTAATCTCGTCCACCAGCTGGCCCTCTCCCTTGAGCCTGGGGATGAGGTTGGATTCCCATAAATACTCTGTTGATACAGATGATTTCCTCTATAATGATAACTCTTCCGTAAGATTATTTGTGAGATCCATACTGATTGACACACCAATGAAGTGCGTGTGTGCGCACAGGTTTCGGTGTGATTTGGCGCCTCTCTTCTTTGACCATTAGGTGCTGCTGTGAACCTCACTCCAGAGAAGGCCATC
This sequence comes from Salvelinus namaycush, assembly GCF_016432855.1. Classification (NCBI taxonomy): domain Eukaryota; kingdom Metazoa; phylum Chordata; class Actinopteri; order Salmoniformes; family Salmonidae; genus Salvelinus; species Salvelinus namaycush. The sequence continues at coordinate 68,225,812 of NC_052307.1, forward strand.
AAACTAGCTGCCAATGACTTCTTTAGACAGCACCTGTCCAAGGATGAGTAGTGCTCAGAGGCCTCTTTCAAATACCTGCCTGAGTGTGTGTTCAGAATAAAAAATTGTATCAAGAAAAAGTATGACATTAATCTATAACACTGTTTCTACTCTTTTAATCTATTATTTTTTATGACGCAGACATGTTTTTAGGGGGTAGATCAGCTTTGATATTGCAGATAGATTGTGGCTTCTATCAATGTAATTGACTGCATCATTTCCAATTCCCTATATATTTGGGGTAAATATACTGTATATTTGTCACGTTCGTTATAGCGATGAGACCAAAGCGCAGCGTGATTTGAATGCATCTTCTTTTAATAAAGAAAGAACACGGAATGAACTATACAAAAACAACATGACGCTATATAATAATAGTGCTGACACAAGCAACTAAACATAGACATAGATAATCACCCACGAAATACTCAAGGAATATGGCTGCCTAAATATGGTTCCCAATCAGAGACAACGATAAACAGCTGCCTCTAATTGAGAACCAATCTAGGCAACCATAGACATACAAAAACCCCTAGACTGGAAACAACCCCATAAACATACAAAAACCCTAGACAGGACAAAAACATATATCACCCATGTCACACCCTGACCTAACCAAAATAATAAAGAAAACAAAGTATACTAAGGTCAGGGCGTGACAATATTAAAAAATCTTGCATATCTTAATTTATTTCCACAATTAACAAATAATATGAGTAATAATGTTGTCAGTTCATACGAAGGGTTGTTACCTATAACTAGGATTGGCATTACAAAAATGTCATTTTTGGCAAGTATTTATTATTTTGACAAACAATTATTATGATTAATCCTGTATTGGCCCTAACATCATTGCAACAGATATGGGACACACACATACACACACATATACATTTGTAGCTGTTTGGGAAGGCATGCAAAATTGAGCAAGAATGGGGAGATATGATTAACCAATATCAAGTCCTAGCTGATGGCGCTCAGATACACCCCCCTACTCTGAAACACACACACACTGGTCGCCCGTTGTGAACATTTTCCCAAACATCTCTGTGCAGCCAGACCTTTTCATTATTTTGTGCCACCCTGGCCACAATAATTGGTCCTGATTGCTCTGATTGTCCAAGTATGACCCCCTCCCCATGGGTTACTGTAGCTAGTGTTGCTAGCACTGCCACTACCTGGATGGGGACACCCCACCGTAATCCCCACCGACTAGGTACAAGGTCATCAAGGTTCTCATTAGCAGCTTTGAGAAATTCCTTGTATATTTGTTAATGGAATTTATATGTTTCAATGAATGATTAGAATATTCCACCCTGAAACCATATAATTGTATGAAATTGATTAGAATCATAAAATTCTTATTAACTTCTACTTGGTCACAATCCCGGATCCGGGAGCACCCCCATCAGTAAAAAAAGCTGACTAGCATAGCCTAGCATAGCGTCACAAGTAAATACTAGCATCTAAATATCATTAAATCACAAGTCCAAGATACCAGATGAAAGATACACATCTTGTGAATCCAGCCATCATTTCTGATTTTTAAAATGTTTTACAGGGAAGACACAATATGTATTTCTATTAGCTAACCACGATAGCAAAAGACACAACTTTTTTTTCCCACCATTTTGTTCCTGCATAGGTAGCTATCACAATTTCGACCAAATAAAGATATAAATAGTCACTAACCAAGAAACAACTTCATCAGATGACAGTCTGATAACATATTTATTGTATAGCATATGTTTTGTTAGAAAAATGTGCATATTTCAGGTATAAATCATAGTTTTACATTGCAGCCACCATCACAACTCTCACCAAAGCAACTAGAATAACTACAGAGACCAACGTGAATTACCTAAATACTCATCATAAAACATTTATGAAAAATACACAGCGGACAGCAAATGAAAGACAAAGATCTTGTGAATCCAGCCAATATTTCAGATTTTTTAAGTATTTTACAGCGAAAACACAATATAGCATTATATTAGCTTACTACAATAGCCAACCACACAACAGCATTGATTCAAGCTAACAATAGCGATAACGAATAAACCAGCAAAATATATTAATTTTTTCACTAACCTTCTCAAACCTCTTCAGATGACAGTCCTATAACATCATATTACACAATACATATAGAGTTTGTTCGAAAATGTGCATATTTAGCGGCACAAATCGTGGTTATACAATGAGAATAGTAGCCAAGCTGCCAACAAAATGTCGGGAGAAATCTTGGTAGAGGCACCTAATCTAATCAGTAACTAATCATAAACTTGACTAAAAAATACAGGTTGGACAGCAAATGAAAGATACATTAGTTCTTAATGCAACCGCTGTGTTAGATTTTTAAAATTAACGTTACTACGACATACAGCGTGCGTTAAAGCGAGACCGCACCGAAATTAATGGCGGAATAGGAGTTTTACATTTTTCAACAGAACAACGAATTAACATCATAAATACTTCTTACTTTTTGATGAGCTCCCATCAGAATCTTGGGCAAGTTGTCCTTTGTCCAGAGGAATCGTTGCTCGGTTGTAGATTGTCGCCTTCAACTTTGGAATTAGCAGTAAACATTAGCCATGTGGCGAAGACGTGTCAAACTCACTATAACTCAGCACTAAGAAATATCCGAAAATCGCAATATACTGATATAAACTGATATAACTCGGTTTAAAATAACAACATTATGATGTCTTTAACACCTATATCGAATAAAATCAGAGCCGGATATATCTAAGGCCTATAACGGGAGCTTCCCAGAACGCCATCCTGAGGTCTGTCTTGCGTCATGGCGAATGATGAAAAGACTGCACCCCACGTTCCAAGCCCATTTATATGGCCTCAGATCTGCCTAGCAACTCCATTCCAATTCTCACTATTTGCTGACATCTAGGGGAAGGCGTATGCAGTGCATCTCGACCAATAGAAGACATGCAAATTAATAAACTGACCCCAGAACAGCCTGCCTGATTTCAGATTTCTCACTTCCTCATAGGAAGTTTACTCCAACTTGAGCTCTGTTTTACTCACAGATATAATTCAAACGGTTTTAGAAACTAGAGAGTGTTTTCTATCCAATAGTAATAATAATATGCATATTGTACGAGCAAGAATTGAGTACGAGGCAGTTAATGGAATTTATATGTTTCAATGAATGATTAGAATATTCCACCCTGAAACCATATAATTGCATGAAATTGATTAGAATCATAAAATTCTTATTAATGATGTGTGTAGTTTTAGTCAGAATTAGGATAAAACAATATATCTGTACAATATGTCTTTATAGTATCTTAAACACAGACTGTCTGAGCAAAATTCGGTGCCGACTTTGGCTAGGGGCCACTGAGAGATTTGGGAGAGGGCAGGGAGTACTTCTCACGGTTTCCCTAATCTTGGGGGAGGACAGGGAGTGCTTCTCACGGTCTCCATAATCTTTGTTGGCTGGGTAGTGATACAATATGTGTGTCGGATACCTACTGTTCGTGTGTATGTATGTGCGTATGATATCTACTATTTGTGTGGAAGTATGTGCGCCGCTATAAAATGGATGTCTTTGTATTGTGGACTTGAGAACGTTCTCGTGAATAAACTGTACTAACCTTTTGCATAAGCTGAGTCTTTGACTAACTATTATTAAACCCATGGTCTTACAAACCTCAGGGATTGGTCAAAGCTATTGATTGATTGTTATTATCATTGGGATTGAAAATTCTCGTGACAGCTTGGTCCTTCGAGCCGGATTTCAATACCTGTTTTCTGTTGTCCCATGGGAGCGCCGTAAACCGTGCACGGACGGATCAGAGATCCGTAAATTAAAGAACTGACCTGTGGAAATTGAGGTTCCATTTCAGGCCGGTGGCAAATTGGTACACGACAGAAAACGGTGACAAAATCCAACCAACATTGAATTCTCAGCTGCAAGATAAGGTCAGTGATCTTTATTCAGTAGTTTGGGGTTAAATTCTAAACTTACTATAAATGTGAGGGAGGATTTTAACTGTAAAACTAACAGTAAGTAAGATTTGTATCGGGTATACCGTCCATATAATCTAATGTAGAGAAAGTTTAAGACAAAAGTATCTATGTTAGTGTTGGCGGCACTGGGTCACAGATCTAATTAAGACATTTCGAAGTACAGTATCTAACAGTAAGACCTAAAAGTAAAACTGGTTGAAGTACGGTATCTAACAGTAAGACCTAAAGTAAAACTGGTTGAAGTACAATATCTAACAGTAACACCTAAAAGTAAAACTGGTTGAAGTACAGTAGCCGGAAAACGTAATATAGAAGGCGAAATAAAGTAAAGTAAGTTACGTTAGTCTAGGACTAACGGGAGTAAGTGAGATGTAAGTATAATAACAGATTATAGAAACACACACATAGATTGTGAGAATTGGAGCTAATATTGAGACCTAAATGATAACTGGTCAATAATATATTAGGCGGAAAACGTAATGTAGAAGGCGAAATATAATAATAAAAATTATAAGAAAGTAGGTGAGGGACATCATTTGTATGAATATAAATCCCCTGTCGAAATACATTTTTGGAGAGGATAGTCAAGATCTACCGGAGGCGCGCAAAATAGGTCTGATTATTCCAAACAGGAGGAAGGAGGTTACACCCATAGAAAGTGAGAATACATATTAGAAAATAAATGTAGTAATTGAGTAAGTACACACATAGATTGTGAGAATAAGCATAACAGTAATTGAATAAACATGGGTGGTAAATCCTCAAAGGAGGTCCCGGAATTAAGAACAAAGGAAAGAGAGAAAGAGAGAGGCAGAGACAACGAGAGAGAGAGAGTAAGGAGAATCCTCGCTGGGGAAACGCTTGGACCTTTAAATTAGGGCTATTTTCTGGGAATTGTCTCGGTAGTACGTGCCTGAGTTTTCGATTAGAGACAATAATAAATAGGGTTATTGGCGACGAGTCTTCACCATTTCAATAGCTTTGGTGGTCCAGGGGTAGAATTATTGCCTACCATGTGTGAGACTCGGGTTCATATCCCAGCCTAAGCACCAATTAACTAAAATCTGGGTTTCTGATAGTAGTTGAACAATTGATATGTTTTGCCTGGAAAGATACGGTTGTTAGTGTTTGTTTAAGATATAAACTGAACGTTTAAATAGCTTGTTTAGGTTTAATTGAAAGATTAGAATTCATTCTAAATAATAGCGAGGCGATTTCGATGTAATACGTTGTCTTGCCTAAATGGTTTGCTGGAATAACCTATTGAGAATGGAGTCGTATTTAAATGACTGAATCATAGAAGAGACAGTTACCTAAATGTAATGAATTCTAAATAATAGCAGAGAGATAATTACGATAGTGTTGTGCCCATCGCAATGTGTTTTTATTCTTATGGATTGACTGATGTCGGACAAAAGTTTTGTGATAGTTTCTGGTTATTGATTCTTGGTTTGATTGTTTAGGTAACACCAGTGAATTGGAACAGAAAGTAATGAAAACTAACATTATAATCTGTTTCCATTACGTGGAACAATGTCAGGTCAGTAAAGTGGATTGCAGGTTGAGTTAATTTTATTTTACAGGGACAGTGCACATTAATCACAGTTATGTGTGTCGAATGGCTGGGTATTCCTATCAAGCACTTTGAGAGAATGTTTGCAGACAGACTAAATGGGTTTTAAATTTTGCAAAGCAAGCTTGGGCCAAACGAGGCAAGTAGTATGTTAAAGTAGGGGAATTTCATAGATTTAAAGTACAGCATTGTATCCAAGGGTAGCGAATGTACATATAACCATTGAGGAAATGTAAAACTAATGATTGGAGGGAGTACAATGGAATAATCATTATTAATAGGTTTTGTTTGTGGTCAACGTTTGGGTTTCTGAATCGGTGTAGTATAATGAAATGCTGAACCAAGTGGTTGTATTTTTTCCTGGGAATAGGAAGGTTTCATTGTCTCTTTGGAATGTTTCCTAGAAGTCACGATATCTTAAAGGGGTACACACACACACATGGAATGTTTAACTAAGTTAGATTTTCTGAGTTTTAATAAAACACGTGAATTCTGTGGAGAAGGGAATGTTCTGGGAACCTGGGATAGAACATGTAGAAAATGGTTGATGGTTTTTCTGTAATTTGTCTAATATAGTAAGAAACACTACTGTGAAAGGGTGGTATGACTTTTGACCTCTATCATGGCTTTCCTTTGTAGTCTGATCAGCCTCATGGGAGGGCCATTTGGATAATGAATTTAAGGTAATTTGTAATACTGATTTCACGGTAATTTGTGTAATTGATAATTATGAACGAGTTTATAGTTCTTTGACGTATTTGTAATTTTAACCAATGAGAAGAAAGAAATGGCATGGCCTTGGACTAATGGTAGACTTATGTTAAGTATTTAGAACATATTCTAAGCCAACAGGACAGGGATATATGACATCTGTGGTGATTCAGGATCATTGAGAGCATTGAGATAACGTTAATCAAACTATGTAATAACCTTAGAGATTACTACCATAGACATGTGATTTTTCTAAAATCCATGAGTTCAGACAGACAGACAGATGAGACATTTAGTCAATATTTGGAAACAACCTATATTTGATAGGATTGAGAGGTTATAAGAAAAAGCGACAGACAGATAGTAGAAAAGGCAGACGGAGAAGGGCCCATACTACCCGCCCTATGCGGAGGCCTAAGGTGACCTTGATGGTTTGGGAGTATGTGGGGAGGGGGGGGGGGGGGGGGGGCAGGAAATGAGCAAGATAGAGAGAGAGCAGAAGGAATTTGAGGAGAATGAGAGGGAGAGACTGGGAGTGAGGAGCAGGAGACTTGGAGCGTTACGAAGGTTAGAATCTCATAATAAGCCAGGATTGAGAGAAGACAGAAGTGACACAGAATAATTAGAAGACAATGAAAAGATACCCCAATTCCCACTCATAACCTTACCCAACCCCAGAGCTGGGGATGGAGCATAACCAGACACGATGGAAGTCTATAGGGCATGGACACAGAGGGATGTAGCAAGGGCATTAGAAGGAGTCGCACATCCTAAGACAGGAATAGAGGGATTCAGAAAAGATTTGGTTCAAGGATAAGTTGCCCATACTACCTAAGTCATTGTTTAGGTATGCAGCAATATTGATACAGGGGCAGAGCCTTGTATCAACCGGAGGGATGGTAGATGGTAGAGGTAATTAGACAACACTTTGGAGCATACGGAAATGGTAGATGGTAGAGGTAATTAGACAACACTTTGGAGCATACGGAAATATTTCTGCACAGAATAAGCACCAGGGTAGACAGAAAGCAGGTTAGAGGAAGGATGGTGGAGCAGGTTAGGAAACACTGCAGGTTAGGAAAGTCGTTGTGGCCTATGTGATAATGAACTACTTTAAAAAAAAAATGGTAACAAAAAAATTAGGTCAAGATATTATCCCTAGAGTTGGGTTACTAGGATCTATTTCTTTAAATAATAGATGACAGTTCAGCTAATTGGGTAGAACAAATAGAAGGCCAGAGTTAGGGACCAGAACAGGTAGACATAGAAGTTGAAGATATACTAGCAGAACACATGAGAAGACTGTTTGTTAACCAAACCCGTATGTCCAAGATTTTGTGTCCAACAGGTGAATTACAGGAGAAGGTGATTCACTCAATCCAACCAGGAGACTGGGTGTGGATCCAGTCCCTGAGGAGTATAGACTGGAAGCAGCCCCATTGGGAAGGCCCATACCAGGTTCTGTTAAACCACCGCCTTTGCCATTAGAATAGCTGAGAGAGTCACTTGGGTCCACGTTACCCACTGCAAAAGAGTATGTACACATACAAAGCACTGCTGATCACACACAGAGTTAGGAGAAGAACCGAGTACCAACAGGGTCCGGGGGTTACCTCCTTAACGAAGATTTCCTATCCCGACCGTTCATCACTGTGGGTGATCCTAGAAGTGTGAGTATGGGGTGGTACCTAGCAGACCGACTAAGGGCAGGAGAGGGTTGGCGGTTTTTGGGAAGAGTAGGGGCTCTGAACGGCATTATAGTCTTGGTAACCTTTCTGATACATCCAGATATACCACCTGCCGGTACTAATTATATGACGCCATCGTCATTGATAAAAAGTAAAAGATAAACGATATAATACACTGATGAGTGTCTTACAGAATAAGGAGTCAAAGAAGATCAAGATGTAGGATTTAAGGTAAATATTAAACAATTTCCTAGGAAAGCAAATAACTTTACAGGGATTGGATTGGCCAGATTGAAGTACTCGGCCAACCCACCTCGGTTCACTTTAACTCCTGATGAGTACCAGTGTTATAGATACAAGAATGGCACCGAGAACTTAGATGATTTTAACTTCTCTGCGCTACGGATCCCGTTAGCGGGATCCCTTTCCTTAACAACCGCTGAATTCCAGGGCGCAAAATATTACAAAAAATATTTATAATCATGCAATCAAAAGTGAAATATACCAAAACACAGCTTAGCTTGTTGTTAATCCACCTATCATGTCAGATTGTGAAAATATGCTTTGCAGCAAAAGCAATCCAAGCTTTTGTGAGTGTATCAATCAATGCTAGAACAGCTAGCCCCAAATTAGCATGGTCACGAAAGTCAGAAAAGCAATAAAATTAATCGCTTACCTTTGATAATCTTCAGATCTTTGCACTCACGAGACTCCCAGTTACACAATAAATGTTCTTTTTGTTCGATAAATATTACTTTTATAACAAAAAAACGCCATTTGGGTTGCGCGTTATGTTCAGAAAACTACAGCCTCGTTCCGGTCCTGAAAGGCAGAAGAATATTCCCAAACGTATCAGATTAAAAAATATTACTAAAAATATTTATAATCATACAATCACAAGTGAAATATACCAAAACACAGCTTAGCTTGTTGTTAATCCACCTATCGTGTCAGATTTTGAAAATATGCTTTGCAGTGAAAGCAATCCAAGCTTTTGTGAGTGTATCAATCAATGCTAGAACAGCTAGCCCCAAATTAGCATGGTCACGAAAGTCAGAAAAGCAATAAAATGAATCGCTTACCTTTGATAATCTTCGGATGTTTGCACTCACGAGACTCCCAGTTACACAATAAATGTTCTTTTTGTTCGATAAATATTACTTTTATAACAAAAAAACGCCATTTGGGTTGCGCATTATGTTCAGAAAACCAAAGCCTCGTTCCTTTTGACGAAAATTCCAAAAAGTTTCCGTAATGTTCGTAGAAACATAGAAACGTAATGTTCGTAGAAACGTAATGTTCGTAGGTTGTTTTTAACAAACATAATCGATAATATTTCAACCGGACCGTAACCTATTCAATAAAAGAGAGAAAGAAATTGGAGAGCTACCCCTCTCGCACGCAGGAACTAATCAAAGGACACCTGACTACTTTTGAAAAATCTCGCTCATTTTTCAAAATAAAAGCCTGAAACTATGTTTAAAGCCTGGTCACAGCCTGAGGAAGCCATTGGAAAAGGAATCTGGTTGATACCCCTTTAAATGGAAGAAAGACGGGCAAGGAAACACAGATTTAAAAAGAAAAATCACGTCCGGGTTAGATTTCCTCAGGTTTTCGCCTGCAGAATCAGTTTTCTTATACTCACAGACAATATTTTGACAGTTTTGGAAACTTTGGAGTGTTTTCTATCCTAATCTGTAAATTATATGCATATTCTACGATCTGGACCTGAGAAATAGTCCGTTTACCTTGGGAACGTTATTTAAAAAAAAAAGAATAATCTGACCCCTAGCGTCAAGAGGTTAATGGCTGAAAGGTAATCGTTAATGTGACTAACTTAGGTTTGGAAGTACAGGAGAAAAATCTTAACCTAACAGCACCTATAACTGATGTAGGGTGGCCTCGTACCAGCAAAGGATGCATACGACAGAAACTACCAAAAAGGGTGGTTAGGAACTTGCGCCCCGGGGTTATTGGTCCAACCAGTTCGAGTTAGTCATCAGAGGCCAGTTATAGGAGGCTAAAGTAGGCACAGGAGGAGTTTTGACCAGGATGGGGGTAGCTTTGTCTAGATGGATGCTATTGGCATCCTCAGGGAAGTTACAGATTAATACAAAGCTACTGTATGAATCAAATAGGTGAAGACCATACCACTACGTTCTTTTGGTGGTTGACAATAAAAAAAAATGTGGATTGGATTAATGACCTCCATTATAATCAACAGAGATTCGTGAATGATACTGGGGATGCTGGGGATGCTGGGGATGCAGTAAAGGGGTTCTCTGACTAATTATACGCCACCTCCCTCATGACCTGGTAAAATAGACTGACTCTTGATATGTTATTGGCAGAAAAGGGCGGGGAATGTAGAATGATTGGGGTTCATTGCTGTACGTTTATTTTTTAAATAACACAGCTCCAGATGGATCAGTGACCAAGGCCCTGGTTGGGTTAACCACATTAGCTCACGAATTAGCAAAGAACTCTGGGGTGGATAATTCTCGAACAAATTGGTTTGACAGTGTGTTTGGGAAATGGAAAACTGTCATAATCACTGTGTTGTGGGCAACTTTCACCTGTATGAGTGTTTTGGTTCTGTGTGGATGTTGTTTGGTCCCATGTGTGAGAGGTTTGATCACCAGGACTCTGGAGAGGTCAATGACGCAACAGATGGTGAGATAAGGACCGATTCCGAGCTCCGGCCAGTGGGATGACGAATACAGGCCTCCAGGCCTAGGAGATGGCTCCGTTTCTTTTAACTACGAGGAGCCAATGTTGGATGAGACTATTTTTAATGTTTAGACTGTTTTTTATGAAGATTGTAATAAAAATCCTAACAGGAAGCGTTATGATTGGATATAGGCCTATAACAGTCATTGATGAATATTGAATGTACATACATGTATTGGTTTGGATTATTCTTGTATACCATTCATGTTTCCATATAGTGTTTGAGGTATCAGGGTGTATTATTTAGTCATTAAGGGTGGATTGTTAATGGAATTTATATGTTTAAATGAATGATTAGAATATTCCACCCTGAAACCATTTAATTGTATGAAATTGATTAGAATCATACAATTATTATTAATGATGTGTGTAGTTTTAGTCAGTAAAATTATAATAAATGATGTGTGTAGTTTTAGTCAGAATTAGGGTAAAACAATATATCTGTACAATATGTCTTTATAGTATCTTAAACACAGACTGTCTGAGCAAAATTCGGTGCCGACTTTGGCTAGGGGCCACTGAGAGATTTGGGAGAGGGCAGGGAGTACTTCTCACGGTTTCCCTAATCTTGGGGGAGGACAGGGAGTGCTTCTCACGGTCTCCATAATCTTTGTTGGCTGGGTAGTGATACAATATGTGTGTCGGATACCTACTGTTCGTGCGTATGTATGTGCGTATGATATCTACTGTTTGTGTGGAAGTATGTGCGCCGCTATAAAATGGATGTCTTTGTATTGTGGACTTGAGAACGTTCTCGTGAATAAACTGTACTAACCTTTTGCATAAGCTGAGTCTTTGACTAATTATTATTAAACCCATGGTCTTACAAACCTCGGGGATTGGTCAAAGCTATTGATTGATTGTTATTATCAATGGGATTCAAAATTCTCGTGACAATATTATGCTCAGCCATCCGGGGGCTTTGGCTTTATTGGACCAACCCTGCCAGGCAGGCTCAGACACTTGAGGGGGCAGTGCTGCTTTAGTGGGTCACTGACCACCTTTATTTTTCTGTCTTGGCTGGACATAGGCTACTTGCAGTACGCCGATGAAACAGATAAGGATTTCTCCTTAGTGTGTGGGTCGCTCTGTGTCTAGGGTACAGGGTTGGGGACCGCTTCATCATGATCAGACAATATTTATTATTTATTTTAAAATGTATATCCCATATCTGCACAAAATTGAAAACTCTCTCTGTCCTAACTCCTGCTTGCAGACACACATGGGCTCTGGCATTTCAATCAATCAATCAAGTTTATTTTATATAGCCCTTCGTACATCAGCTAATATCTCGAAGTGCTGTACAGAAACCCAGCCTAAAACCCCAAACAGCTAGCAATGCAGGTGTAGAAGCACGGTGGCTAGGAAAAACTCCCTAGAAAGGCCAAACCTAGGAAGAAACCTAGAGAGGAACCAGGCTATGAGGGGTGGCCAGTCCTCTTCTGGCTGTGCCGGGTGGAGATTATAACAGAACTATGCCAAGATGTTCAAAAATGTTCATAAGTGACAAGCATGGTCAAATAATAATCATGAATAATTTTCAGTTGGCTTTTCATAGCCGATCATTAAGAGTTGAAAAACAACAGGTCTGGGACAGGTGGCGGTTCCATAACCGCAGGCAGAACAGTTGAAACTGGAATAGCAGCAAGGCCAGGCGGACTGGGGACAGCAAGGAGTCACCACGCCCGGTAGTCCTGACGTATGGTCCTAGGGCTCAGGTCCTCCGAGAGAAAGAAAGAGAGAAGGAGAAAATTAGAGAGAGCCAAGATTTTCAAAATGTTCATAAATGACAAGCATGGTCAAATAATAATCAGGAATAAATCTCAGTTGGCTTTTCATAGCCGATCATTAAGAGTTGAAAACAGCAGGTCTGGGACAGGTAGGGGTTCCGTAACCGCAGGCAGAACAGTTGAAACTGGAATAGCAGCAAGGCCAGGCGGACTGGGGACAGCAAGGAGTCATCATGCCCGGTAGTCCTGACGTATGGTCCTAGGGCTCAGGTTCTCAGAGAGAGAGAAAGAAAGAGAGAACGAGAGAATTAGAGAGCATACTTAAATTCACACAGGACACTGGATAAGACAGGAGAAGTACTTCAGGTATAACCAACTGACCCTAGCCCCCCGACACATAAACTACTGCAGCATAAATACTGGAGGCTGAGACAGGAGCGGTCAGGAGACACTGTGGCCCCATCCGAAGATACCCCCGGACAGGGCCAAACAGGAAGGATATAACCCCACCCACTTTGCCAAAGCACAGCCCCCGCACCACTAGAGGGATATCTTCAACCACCAACTTACAATCCTGAGACAAGGCCGAGTATAGCCCACAAAGAACTCCACCACAGCACAAACCAAGGGGGGGCGCCAACCCAGACAGGAAGATCACGTCAGTAACTCAACCCACTCAAGTGACGCACCCCTCCTAGGGACGGCATGAAAGAGCACCAGTAAGCCAGTGACTCAGCCCCTGTAATAGGGTTAGAGGCAGAGAATCCCAGTGGAGAGAGGGGAACCGGCCAGGCAGAGACAGCAAGGGCGGTTCGTTGCTCCAGAGCCTTTCCGTTCACCTTCACACTCCTGGGCCAGACTACACTCAATCATATGACCTACTGAAGAGATAAGTCTTCAGTAAAGACTTAAAGGTTGAGACCGAGTCTGCGTCTCTCACATGGGTAGGCAGACTGTTCCATAAAAATGGAGATCTATAGGAGAAAGCCCTGCCTCCCGCTGTTTGCTTAGAAATTCTAGGGACAATTAGGAGGCCTGCGTCTTGTGACCGTAGCGTACGTATTGGTATGTACGGCAGGACCAACTCGGAAAGATAGGTAGGAGCAAGCCCATGTAACGCTTTATAGGTTAACAGTAAAACCTTGAAATCAGCCCTTGCCTTAACAGGAAGCCAGTGTAGGGAAGCTAGCACTGGAGTAATATGATCAAATTTCTTGGTTCTAGTCAGGATTCTAGCAGCCGTATTTAGCACTAACTGAAGTTTATTTAGTGCTTTATCCGGGTAGCCGGAAAGTAGAGCATTACAGTAGTCTAACCTAGAAGTAACAAATGCATGGATTAATTTTTCTGCATCATTTTTGGACAGAAAATGTCTGATTTTTGCAATGTTACGTAGATGGAAAAAAGCTGTCCTTGAAACAGTCTTGATATGTTCGTCAAAAGAGAGATCAGGGTCAAGAGTAACGCCGAGGTCCTTCACAGTTTTATTTGAGACGACTTTACAACCATCACCATTTGCAACCATTTCCCTTTTTTACTCACTTAACTTGACTTTTCCAAACACAAAAATACACACCCCACCTTCCACCACAATACACCCGCACATACCCACATACTGTGCCTTCTATGTCCTCTGTTTGCTGTTTTTATCCCTACCATCTTGAAAAAACAAAAACAATGGACAACACAATGCAACACAATGGACACACGAGGGCCTTGAGAACACATTCAGATTGTTTGTGAGAGGTTAAGATAACAGAAACATGAATAATGTCCGCACTATGAGTCATCCCTGGCTGACTTGAGCAATGCATATAGAAAGAGGAACTTATGGTTGGTGGGACAAGGGCCCATGAAGCAGAGTTTATGGAAAACATAGTGTGTGCGTGTGCGTGCATGTGTGTGTGTGTGTGCTTGTCAATGGGCCATGTGATTTAACTTTGTCTTCTATCCAAGCCTTGTCTGATGGTTGGATCTTGTAAAGCCGAGTGCATTGGGGAAAATGAGGAATCGGGAATAAGAAGTGAGAAATCTGGATGTCCCCTTGCACGCCTGTCAGGGGCGGCTCCATGTCATTGTGAAAGAGATGACGGCCAACGAAACTGCTGGTGTCAGTCAGGCAGGAAACCAGGGTCAGGGTCCTCTCTGCAGCCTGTCTATCCAGGCCATGCTCTCAAAACCATAACTTTCCTGACAGTTGCTCGCTTTTTCGAAAATGTTTTTTGGGGATCTAATATTCTGATTATCCTCCAACATATATGCGTACAACCAGTTCTTTATTATCTGGGTAGACAGTAGACAAAACAAATAACTACGACTTACATTTGGATAACCCACGGCCATAGCAGTGTGTGTCCACTCCGTTCAATTATTGTCACACCCTGGTCTGTTTCACCTGTCCTTGTGATTGTCTCCACCCCCCTCCAGGTGTCACCCATCTTCCCCATTATCCCCTGTATATTTATTACTGTGTTCTCTGTTTGTCCGTTGCCTGTTTGTCATGTCAACCAGCGTTTTTGTTCGCATCGCCTGCTTTTCCCTGTTTCCCTTTTTCTCGCCCTCCTGGTTTTTACCCTTGCCTGTCCTGACTCTGAGCCCGCCTGCCTTACCACTCTGCCTGCCCCTCAGCCTGCCTGCCTGCCGACCTGTACCTTTGCCCCACCTCTGGATTGTTTGACCTCTGCCTACCCTGAGCCTGCCTGCCGTTCGGTACCGTTGCCCCACCTCTTGTTCACTGACCCCTGCCTGCCATGACCTGTCTATTGCCTGCCCCTGTTGGCATATTAAACCATTGTCAATTCGACGTGTCTGCATCTGGGTCTTACCTTGATTCGTGATAATTATAAACAACTCTCTGATATACATCCAAATCAATAAGGGCCCGTGGTGTTCAGTTCATCATATGGTAATCTAATGGAGTCTATGGCATACTACTGAATTGCACCTGCAGTATAAGGCCTGGAAGGAGCAAGTGGCTCCACAGAGGGAGCAGAAATCAGATCACAGATGACTACCTCGACCACTACCTCTAATTAAGCTTTGCTTTGTGGCAAGCTGTTTAGTTACCATCTGGTTTAAGGAAGAAGGAGAAGGAGAAGAAAATCTTTTGAGTTCCAGGTTAAATTGGTAAAATTTAAGGAAGTTTTTAGTTCCCTAGTTAAGTTATAGAAATCTCAGATTTCTTGCTCTCTGTGGCAATTTGCTTTAACCGACTCAGTGAGATTCTCCTGCATTCACAGAGAGCGTACTACTATCCATGCTGCTCCTGGAAGACTTATGAGAGTGACGGTAAGAGTGAGGCTGGCTGGACTGAGAGAGACAGGAGGCGTTTCTTCCCATGAGCATCCTTTGATACAGATTGTAATGTTATGAAATATGTTTTTATGCTGGTTTCAGCTCAGAGATATATCTGTATTACTAGTATTGGTATTCTTGCTACTTTTTATTGAATGGAGTAAAGAGGCAATTTGAGAGGCAATTTGGCCTTTGTAGATCACTAGGTTACAGTTTGCATTATATCCTTATCCATTATTTGATTTGATAGTCTTGCGTTATAAGTTGTTGAAAAATAAATACTAATTTACCCTTCTTGATCATTAATAGTATATTTTATCTTTGACTGAGAGTCAATGGGTTACGTCAAGAGTAAAAATGTACCTTTAAAAGTTATCTTTAGCTAACATCTAGGCAGTAGACCTATGGTCATCATTGGCAGCTAATACTTTGTATCCACATTGGTCTTAATTTGTTTCTTCTAAATGTAATTACTTGTTTTAGAATATGTTGTCAGCACATCAAAACTAATAACAGTACTCTTTAAATAATAACTCGAATGAAGAATGTTTGGTAACACTATTTGGATAGTCCATCTGTAGATGCTTTACAGACACTATCAGTAACATTTCAACTAACTATCTACTAACCTTAGCTCTAATCCTAACCATTATCCTAACCCTTATTCTAAACCTAACCCTAACCATAACCTTAGCAAGCAGTAGCTTATCAACATAGTCTGGATTTTCCAACTCACTATCCAAATAAAATGTTATCGAATGTTTTACTGGGCTGTAACATGTTTCCAACTATTCAAGCTAAATTACTCTAGTTGTTCAAGAGAGTTTGTCAGAGGATGATTACGTAAATGCTGTCAAAACCAGCACAGTGTGGACATTGATCTGGAGAAATGTTGGTCAAACAATAGACAAAGAGTGCAACATTTCCTGTTGCGACGGTCTCTGTATCCTGTTTTCCACAGTCAGTGGTCTTGCATGTCATACCCTTGTGAGAGGGTCTGTGGGTACGTTCTCGTGACCCGAAAGTGTGAGGCCACAGAGGTCTAGTAGAGGCTCTCTGTCTGTTCGAATTAAACAAACAGATTATGACATATGAGTAATCAAAGGTTTCCATTTAAAGCCAGATATAGTCCTGCCTAGAAATGTAGGCCTGCATTGTGACTATTTTGCAATCCTTAAGAATGCAGTCTTTTGCCACTGTAAAAGAAACAGCTTGTAAAAATGTTTTTTACTGAAATTGGTTTAAACCAGGTATGGGCAACTTTGATGGGGATGGGGGCCACAAAAAATCTGAACTCGGTCTGCATATCCATATCCACATCCATACCCACATATGCAGTCAGTTGCAAAAGACTCTAGGCTTTTGGGGGCCCTAAGCAAAAACATTTTGGGGTGGGGGGGGTGCCACCTTGCAAGCAAAACATTTTGCAGCAGAGAAAAAAATGTAAGCTGCAATATGTTGCAACTTTTTGGGCAACCAGACCAAATGTACATAGAAATGTGAGTTATAGATATGTCATTCTTGTGCGCTATTTCTATGCTTCCAGTTCTTAAGTTTTGTTTTTGCGACTTTTACCTTTGGTTTTGTACACCAGCTTCAAACAGCTAAAAATACAATATTTTTGGTTATTGAAAATATTGCTTGTTTTGTCACATAAACAGAAATTTGGCCAACTATTAGAATTTTAGCAACCAGGAAACGGCAAAGCAATTTCTGCATATTGCATCTTTACGTTTTAGAGTACATTCTACACATTTTGCCATGGGGCATAATGAAAATACTGCAGTTTTAAAGAAAGTTTTTTGCAATTTTACACATTTTTCCATGAGGGGGAAAGAAGGTTTTGCAGTTTTAACAGCTAATTTCCTGCAATTCTAAAAAAGTTGCCATTGGGTGGAGAGAAATGTTTGCAATTTTTAATATGATATTTGAGTGAGAGTGACAACAAAATCAATGGGGCTCCCCGGTTGGTAATTGGACCATGATTACTAAATCAAATCAAATCAAATTTTATTTGTCACATACACATGGTTAGCAGATGTTAATGCGAGTGTAGCGAAATGCTTGTGCTTCTAGTTCCGACAATGCAGTAATAACCAACGAGTAATCTAACCTAACAATTTCACAACAGCTACCTTATACACACAAGTGTAAAGGGATGAAGAATATGTATATAATGATATATGAATGAGTGATGGTACAGAACGGCATAGGCAAGATGCAGTAGATGGTATCGAGTACAGTATATAGATATGAGATGAGTAATGTAGGGTATGTAAACATTATATTAAGTGGCATTGTTTAAAGTGGCTAGTGATACATTTTTTACATGTATGGCAGCAGCCACTCAATGTTAGTGGTGGCTGTTTAACAGTCTGATGGCCTTGAGATAGAAGCTGTTTTTCAGTCTCTCGGTCCCTGCTTTGATGCACCTGTACTGACCTCGCCTTCTGGATGATAGCGGGGTGAACAGGCAGTGGCTCGGGTGGTTGTTGTCCTTGATGATCTTTATGGCCTTCCTGTGACATCGGGTGGTGTAGGTGTCCTGGAGGGCAGGTAGTTTGCCCCCGGTGATGCGTTGTGCAGACCTCACTACCCTCTGGAGAGCCTTACGGTTGTGGGCGGTGCAGTTGCCGTACCAGGCGGTGATACAGCCTGACAGGATGCTCTCGATTGTGCATCTGTAAAAGTTTGTGAGTGCTTTTGGTGACAAGCCGAATTTCTTCAGCCTCCTGAGGTTGAACTGTCTGTGTGGGTGGACCAATTCAGTTTGTCCGTGATGTGTACACTGAGGAACTTAAAACTTTCTACCCTCTCCACTAATGTCCCGTCGATGTGGATAGGGGGGTACTCCCTCTGCTGTTTCCTGAAGTCCACGATCATCTCCTTTGTTTTGTTGACGTTGAGTGTGAGGTTATTTTCCTGACACCACACTCCGAGGGCCCTCACCTCCTCCCTGTAGGCCGTCTCGTCGTTGTTGGTAATCAAGCCTACCACTGTAGTGTCGTCTGCAAACTTGATGATTGAGTTGGAGGCGTGCATGGCCACGCAGTCGTGGGTGAACAGGGAGTACAGGAGAGGGCTCAGAACGCACCCTTGTGGGGCCCCAGTGTTGAGTATCAGCGGGGTGGAGATGTTGTTACCTACCCTCACCACCTGGGGGCGGCCCGTCAGGAAGTCCAGTACCCAGTTGCACAGGGCGGGGTCGAGCCCGAGGGTCTCGAGCTTGATGACAAGTTTGGAGGGTACTATGGTGTTAAACTAGAAGTTAAGATACAGTAGCTAGACTAACTTAACAATCAAAAAAATATTTAGCTGACGGGCTAATTGACTGACTGTCAGTGACTGACGTAACAAGAGAAAAACTCCTGATGCACAACTAAATTTCAAAATTGCATCTTGTGTATTCTACTATTCTAACTCAAAACAGTAAGTTGAGACCCTGACTGAGTCCCCCTCCAGTATATTGTCTGTATTGCTAAATGAGTACTAATGTCACACTGTGGCCCTGAGAACTCAGGGTATTAAAGCCATAAGGGGCTGTTAAGTAAGAGGTGTCAATGTGACTGCTTGCTTATAAGGATGCTTTAGCCATCAGAGATATGCATCTTGTGAACATAACTGCATTCAGACATCTCAAGTTGTCGAGTACTCAGTCACTCGCTTTCGTAGCCTAAAACCAAAGCGTCCATGGGTGCAAGTGATATAGTAAACACAACAGCATCCGTGTGCCTGTAGAAAAGTTACACACTGAACTTCTGGGCTGGTTTCCCAGACCTAGTCTTGTATTAAAAAGCATGTTTTATTAAGTATTGCCATTAACTAAGTATATATATTCCAGTAAAAGGCTTTATGTGTCCAGGAGCTTTGTCCACAAGTCATTGCTGGAAACCAAACACAGTAGACATTTTATCTACTATGTTTTACCAAAGAAAGAAGCTGGTCTGATCTGTCAGAGACTGATAAGATACGGTACGTATTGTGTTTCCTTACTGTATGAAATGGCCCAACGTGATCAGACAAGACAATCACTGAAATACCCCTATATATTTATATTTTAAGTTTTGCGGCCTAGATCATACTGAAGTTTAGACACACAAATGGAGTCATTCACAGCAACCCCCCCATAAGGAACTGAATCTAAAAGAGAATTTCCCAGTTCCTCTTTTACATAGTGGTGTGTGTGTGGGGGTGTGAGTGTGTGTGTGTGTGTGCGTGCACGTGTGATGCTGAAAATGATGATGGTCAAGACTGAAGTTGACTAACAGTAGAAATGTAAAACCAAATCATAGGCCTGATTCTGTTGGAACGTTATCTGCCTATTTCCTGTAGCTTTTTACATTGTAAGAAATGTAATTTCAATACACATTTAATGTATTGAGCCATTCATTCAAACACAGAACTGAAAGTGGTTTCTTGTCTTTCCCAAAATGGGATGAGCACAATGACGCCTGTTTAACTTTCATCTTGTTCTTAGCTGTCGAAGGCCTAGTAATCTGAAGCCTTATGTAGTAGACCTGTATGTGGATATACTCTGTAAAGCAAAGTACAGGGGAACAGAAATTACAGTATATCATACTCATCAAACTAACTATAGTGCTGTCCATGAGGCTGAGGGACTGACCTCTTACTGAGATGTCCACCAATCTCCACCTAATAGTTCATTTTAAACAGATCTGGGAAACCTGAATGATTTATGACAAAACAGCATATTTTTGTGTTTGAGAAAAAACGATATAATCAAAAAGAGTCGTTTGTGTGCTCTGAAAATAGCCGTGGTGAAAATAGCGTGCTGGGCTTGCTGTAACGCACATAGTGTATTAATACTAAATGTCATCAGTTTAGCTCAGACAGCTGTGATTAACATGGGGGCCATGGACAGGCTGTGTGGTTTCAGCAGACCTACAAGTGGTAGAAGGATGCAGGGGACTCAAATTATAACCCCAGACCATGCAAGCAAGGCAAACTGAAAAGCCACGTAAACCAAAATCCAACAAAGTCCACCAACATCAAATGCACAGGCCTACTGTCACGTTCCTGACCTGTTTTCTGTTGTTTGGTATGTGTTTATTGGTCAGGGCGTGAGTTTTGGGTGGGCAGTCTATGTTTTCTGTTTCTATGTTGGTTTTGGGTTGCCTGGTATGGCTCTCAATTAGAGGCAGGTGTTTGACGTTTCCTCTGATTGAGAGTCATATTAAGGTAGGTTGTTCTCACTGTTTGTTTGTGGGTGATTGTCGTCCGTGTCTGTGTCTGCGCACCACACGGGACTGTAGCGTTTGTTCGTTTGTTATAGTCTGTACCTGTTCCTACGTGCTTCGTGTTATATGTAAGTTCTCATGGTTTAGGTCAGTCTACATTCGTTTTTGTTATTTTGTAATCCTTCCAAGTGTTTGTTTTCGTGTTTCGTCGTTTGCTTTAATAAATCATTATGTATTCACAACCCGCTGCATTTTGGTCGAATCACTACTCCTCCTCTTTGTATGAAGAGGAGGAGGAATGCCGTTACACCTACCAAATTAAGATAGTTATACTGCAACCAGCAAGTCAAACTGATTGTTTGCCTTTGTTAATGTTGATTATTAAACAAAGAATGCACTGTATTTGGTGCTACTTAGCACATACAAATATTATCAGATAAGGTTATAACAATTCACAGAAAATTCAACATAGTCTTTGGTAGAGATGAAGGAGAAGAAAAACAATATAATACATGGACATCCATAATAGAGCACATTTGACTACAGGGTTTTTGGTTGTGTGTTATATTAAGCTTTGAACCACCAAGGGAATATAATAATCATTCCGAAATTATCTTCAGTGCGATTTGGATCTTACTGTCTACAGTATTTCAAGTATCTGGTCATTATCAGACTGATGCACTCTTCCTCTGTCCAAATCTACACAAGCCTGTCAGTTGGAGGATAGGCTTGTGACCTCACTTCTCTTCAAGTTAAAACAGAGATGTTGTGTCAGGGAGAGATACCTGAGACAGATAGGGCTGGTTTCCCAGACACTGCCTAGTCCTGGATAAAAAAGCATACTCATACTGTGTCCTGTAAACCAGCCCATAGGGTCAGGAGAGAGGGTCATCTGAGTCTAGTAGCAGAGCTACTGTACACTGTACTCATTGTAAGGAAGAATGGTGAATGGTGAGAAAAACACATTTGGTCAGAAAATAGAATAAAACATTTGCGATTTCTCAAGAATCCCCCCACCAACACTACTATTGTCTTAGGAGGTATTTGATCTCCTCTCCCTTTATCTCCACAGCTGTTGCAGGATTGCAAAAAGGAAGTGGCATGATTTTATCTGTCCAGCTAATCTACACACAGATGAAACAATTGTTTGGATAGAAATATAGCAGAATTCATCAATGTATGTGAGTCATTATTTCATTGATACGGCTAGAACTCAAGCTACTGGTTTGTTTTTTAATTGACATATTTACACCAGTTTATTTGAATGGATAGCATAGTATAGGGAATAACAGGGGTCCAAGTGCCGAACCTTGCTGAACACCAAATCCAATGTACACACTGATACTGGTCTGAGAAGTAGGAATTAAACCAGTTTAAAATGTGAGATGACAATGTTAAGGTGTCTGGCATTGAAACATGCTAAAAATGTTTAATATTAGATTTGTAATATTCACATAGATTTGTATAGTGTATACAAGGTATATGAATATGGATACCTGCACTTTAGCCACACAAAAAAAAAAAACATTTAGTTTGGTTGGCAAAATGGTCACAATGAGATGCAAAGATACTATCCACTGACAGATGATGCTATGCTAGAAGACTGACAGCTAAGACAGGCCTTGAAATGATTGGCTGGTTTGGGAGGCGACGCAATTGAGCCTTAATAAATGTGAGATGTTAGAATCTCCCCCTGACAAATCACCAATGACCAGGAACCGCCACCAGACACACTGAGATGTGTACACCCACAAAGATATACAGAAGTCAAAATATCAGGTTCCCTTTTAATTTTCAGTCATTGAGTAGGGCTAATTTATTTTATTTTCTTAGACAAAATTTGAGTCCCAGAGAATAGCTTGGCTTACAAGTGGATAAAGTTGTGTAGGCAGAGGGAGACATTTTGGGTTTCGTTTGGTGAGAGGAAATTTGGTAAACGTTGTGCAATGGTGCGGGAAAAGTTTTGAAAGAGTGTGAGAAACAATTGAAGCTAAGTGCCTGAAGTAGGTCGGTTCAAGAAGAAGCCTTCATGTTGCATCCGTACAGAATGGAGGGGTACCTCATCTCACCTGGTCCTGTAAGTACACAATGAGTCAAACAATTTGTGTTAATTCAGTTATAGGCCCAAGTATGTACAGGTATGTGGTTATTTGTTGAGTTTATGTACTTGTTTATATACCACAGGATGTACTTATACAGAAAATGCATCTCAAGCTCACTGAATTCAAGTTTGAATTTCATATTAACATTGAATTTTTCAAATTATGATAATTAATTAAAATATGTTAATAGATTACTGTAACATCATTCAATTTCAAACTCTTAAACTGGTACACAATGTTGGTACTTTTGTGGTCTACATACTGGCAAAAGAACAATATTTCTAACATAATAGTTTATACAACTAACAATATGTTGTTTCACAAAAATCAATTTTGTAAGGTTATGACCAACCATGAAAAACCCCCAGCAAAAGTATTATAGTAAATGTCAATGAAGTTTAAAAAGCTCAAAATGTTGTTCAACAATGTCATTATCAACAAACATTATCAAGGGCAGAAAGCAATTTGTATATAGATGTTGAGTTTCAGTTCCTAGGAAACAATAGTAAAACATTATGTGAAGTTTTGTTATGATTTCAGTTGAGGATATTATTTTTGTTTTAACAGGCATCAGAAGACATGTACGAACCCGACATCTATAGACAACAAATGTCAGAATATTCATATCCGTATGTCATCGATGCAGAGAGTCAAGGAGGTGAGCTTTAAAACACTACAACATTTTTCCTAGTATTAATACCTCATGTATTATCTATTGATAATCTTGGTAACTATGATACAATGATATACATTTAAAAAATAAACTTACCATCGCATAATTGTAGACGAAATAAACAATTTGAAAATCACTTATACGGAAGTGAATAGTGCCGGACCAACTAGATACTGTATGTGTTTGACCAGGCCTGAGGAAATCACACACAGTAGCTGTATTAAAGACAATACTGTACATAAAAAGTATCAAGACACTGCAGCTGGAGCCAACCATGTTGCCCCCATGGAGTACAGGAAACAGATGCCATTTCTGTCAGGCACAACTTTCCCCCCTGGGGTTTATTGAAATGGAGAGGTTTGGTTGTATTTTCTCCTGTAATCAACTGATCCTACTGCAAGAATAAACTGGTATTTACTAGTAGGAGCTGTAGAATTATATAGGCTCTGCTGCATTTAACAAACTAAATTATTACAGTATGCTTGATAAATATAAAATAAAAGAATGGCAAGTCTCTGGTGCAGTGTCAGGACAGAACACAACAGATCACTAAAACATGTTTACCTGCGGAATGTTTTTAGAGTTGCTACACGTTTTAACACATTTGTGACATTCAGGCTAAAAAGAAAGAAAAAGGCAACTGCCAAAGCAAAGATGTGTGAACAGGAAACTGCCTAAAACATTTTGCTGAACACTTTAAATGTATAGCAGACATTGTATATTTGGAATCTGTAGTCAAATAGGTTTTCTCTATTCTATTCCATCTGAACATTGCCATTTAGTGTACACTTCCTTCAGACCTACCTCTTACTCTATGAACAATTAAAATGCTTCTCTCTGTTCAGAACACTGGGACTATCACGCCACTCATCATGCTCATCCTCTGGACTTTGACAACCTCCCAGAGGGCCACTTCACTGAGCTCCAGAGTGTCCAGCAGCTACATCTACCCAGTATGGCTCGTTACAGCGATGTTGACACTCTCTCTCTGGACCCTGGCCTTGGGGGACACAACCATGCCCTACCCCCACCGGTGAGCCCACCCCCTGACCCCTGACCTCTCTTTTCCTCTAACACAGACAGAGCGTTGGAGTTGGTCATTCTTTTCAAGCAGATGTAGTGTACATGACTAATAGAGAATGTTCTAAATGTTCAGGACTAAAGCAAGTAGCAGAATTCATTTACATGTCCCCTCTAGTGGCAATAGCAATGCTTCAGAAATGCCTAATAACAGTTAAACATAAAATCAACCATCTGGCTTCAGATAAAGAAATGAGTATGAAAGCATATCTGGGCTATTGTTTGTTACTGGTGAGCTATGTTGCGTGGAGGATGTAGGGTGCGCCTACACACAGATGGTTTGACATTGTGGCCTTTTCCTAACTGGGGCCTGCTGGTGTTGCTACAGAACTATAATCTGCCAACTCACTAACGGCTGATGAACAAATAATTCTTTTTTTAACCAGAAGTGGCCTCCCCAACATTATGTCACACACACACACACACACACACACACACACACACACACACACACACACACACACACACACACACACACACACACACACACACACACACACACACACACACACACACACACACACACACAGAGAGAACATTGTCTGTCTTCTTGTGTGATATGTGGTTGCTGTTATTGCAGTTTGACTGTTTGGCTGTGCAAAATCCTGGCAAAACATTCAGCACACAGTTCTAAAAACCCACTGTTTCTGCTCTGAGACAGTATGTCAGTTCCATTTAAAAATAGAAAATGCATCTTTAAGGATATTTTCATCCACGCTCATTAATTAATGCTCTCTGTTTAAAGTGTAATATTTATACTGCCTCAGAGCAGAAACAGTAGGTTTTTAGAACTGTGTGCTGAATGTTTTGCCAGGATTTTGCACAGCCAAACAGTCAAACTGCAATAACAGCAACCACATATCACACCTCATGCAGCGGGGCGGTGTCCTAAAATCTTTGCGACCGCTGGGCTAACTTGAGATGATTATATTGTCAAGAACAGGTCAATGGGCAGAGTTTAACAGATATACTACTCTTAAAAACATGGCGAAGGTTTGAACTGAGAATCATGTCAATAAAACTTTGAGTTACAAGTTGTTTTTATGAGTAGGAAGACAAATGTGCCAATACCTCTAAAATACAACTGGTCTCCTGACTTGAAACAGAGTCAAATGTAGCAAGCTAGCAGTGACATGCTAAGCTAATCAGAGCAAGCTAGTTAGCTAAGCATTTAGCAACCTCTTAGCTACTCATGTTGAATTAATAAATATAACTACTATAGCTAACTAGGTGTCAAATATACAAATAAGTCAGGTAACATTTGCTTTATTGAAATGTTAAGTTGAATAAGCTTTATGACAAAAACAACAGGGATGGATAGTTATGCTGCTCCAGAGGCATCAATATAAAATGCTAAGCAAAACAGAACTAATTGGCTAGCAGATAGCTATCTTCTACTAATGTTGAGTCAAAGAACAGAGCTAGCTAGCTAGGTCTCAAATATGCCAGTAAATGTTAGTTTGGGTGACGATAACAATAGGATTTAGAAAAGGGCAATTCCACGACTCAGATTGTTCACTTAAAATGTATGTCAAACAAAAACAATTTATTTTAAAGTTTAACAAACCATACAGTGCACCAGGGCTCTATGCACAAGGGCTACGTTTAACAATTTACACAGAAAATTTTACAAAAACACATTTACTGGAAGATCTGTGCAGATTCAAAGTTTGGTAACAGAATTTCTGTAAAATTTCAGAATTAGGATTCAACAATGTCTGCAGAAAGAATGGGGTGTCAGCTATGACATGACACCTTGACTTTGAAAAAAATCTATTTTTTGTTATGGAACTACAATAGGTGAAGTGGATTTACACTGGTTAAATTAATTACGGTAACAGAATTTCATCATGGGTCCCTGATCTGTACTACACAGAAATGCATAATTATGGATATGAATGTCATTCTCTTCATGGGGATCTATCCTAAATAGGTACACAAAGGTATACATATGCAATATCCTCCTTTGCATATTTTGGGGATTATTCTACACAACGGCTATTACTTTAATGAGCTCTGCCCCCAAACAAGACCAAATTTGCTTGGTCCTAAACTAACCAAATCTGAACCAGTCATAGAACGAACGTCTATGTTTCATAAGTTTGGACATCAAAGTACAACACAGTAGAGTTCAGTAGAGTACAGTACAGCAGAGCACAGAACAGTAGAGTACAATCGAGTACAGTAGAGTACAGTAAAGTAGAGTATAGTTCAGTACTTTACAATACAGTACTGTACTGTACTGTACCTTTCTTTACTGTACTGAGCTCTACTCTACTTTTATTTACGGTACTGTATAGTACTGTGCTGTCCAAACTTGTGAACCTAACTGTGGTTTGTGACTACTATGATTTCCCATTGTAGCCAATTAAATTGCAGATATTCCATTACCGAGTTTTGGGAAATTCCGTTACCAAGTTTTAATCATTTATTTTAATTTTAATTTTAATCAACAAAATTGATATCAGTAAAAACACTATAATTGTCACGCCCTGGCCTTAGTTATCTTTGTTTTCTTTATTATTTTAGTTAGGTCAGGGTGTGACATGGGGGAGGTATGTGTTTTGTATTGTCTAGGGTTTTTTGTATGTTTATGGGGCAATGTTTAGTCTAGGTGTATGTATGTCTATGGTTGCCTAGATTGGTTCTCAATTAGAGACAGCTGTCTATCGTTGTCTCTGATTGGGAGCCATATTTAGGCAACCATAGTCATTAGGTAGTTTGTGGGTGATTGTCTATGTCTATGTGTAAGTTGCCTGTGTCTGCACTTGTCATTATTATAGCGTCACGGTCGTTGTTTTGTTTAGTTTGTAAGTGTTCTTCGTCTTCGTTGATTAAATATGTGTTCATTTCACGCTGCGCCTTGGTCCTCCTCTCTTTCACGTAACGACGATCGTGACAATAATAATTGATAGGTGTACTTGTTACTTCTGTGACCTTTCATTATCCTCCCTCATGAGGGAGAGAAATTAGAAAATATCTTAAAGATATGCAGGGTTTTGGTAGCGGAATTTCAAAGCACAAGGCAATGTTTTTTAATTTACAGGCAGAAACATGTATCCAAATGTAATAATGAACGTGTTGATATTAGTTGGCAGGGGTCTTTACTTAACATGATAGTCATTTTTAGGATGGCAAATGGTTGAAAAATGTATATCTGCCTTAATTTCTCCTATGAACTTCACATGTTGGTGCTCATGGGTCCTTTTACATGGAAATTACCATATGTCCATGGCTGTCCCTAGGGCAGTAAATACTTTTTTGTATCACCTTTTGTGCTTGAATTCTGCCCTTAGGGCACCAAAGTGATCCAAACCAAAATGAACACTACTGCACCCGGGGAAGCATTTAAACAATGCATTCCAGTTTGCTTAAAGTCTGCCCTTAGGGCACCAAGTGATCTTGACCCAAACTAACATTTCTGCCCCCAGGGTAGCATAAACAGTCAGTTCCATTTTTTTTGTTGATATCGCTTATTCAACTAAACTTTTAATAAAACAAATGTTAACTGACCTATTGGCAGATTTGAGACCTAACTAGCTACCTATTTTTATTTTATAATTCAACATTAGTAGGAGGTAGGTTTCTGTTCAGCTAAGCTACATTTAGCTTAGCATTTTACTTTTCTTACCCCAGAAGTTTATATAGCTTATTTAACTAAATATTTTTTATAAAGTAACTGGGAGCCGATTTACAGGTATATTTGAGACCTAGCTAGTTTTATTCTATGACTCAATATTCTATTTATTAATTCAACATGAGTAGCTAAGAGGCTCTGATTAGCTTAGCATAAGGCTGCTAGTTTGCTACATTTTACTCTTCGCTTCAAGTCAGGAGACCAGTTGTATCTTAGAGATACTGTCACCTTTGTTTGACTACTGTAACACAAAAATTATTTTAAAACATTACAACTTGTTAACTCAAAGTTATTTACAAGATTCAGAGTTAGAAACCAATCGGATTGGTTCTGCCCTAAACCAATCAGATTATTTCTGCCCTTAGAACAAAGTTGACTACACTTTAAGTAAATCTGCGTTGAAGCTCTTTTCCTCCCACATAAGTATTCATTCAACTCCACTGTCACTTGATAAATTCAAGGGAGTGAGTATTCACAGGAGGGTGTTGAGGGGAGGACAGCTCATAATAATGGCTTGAATGGAGTGTTTGATACCATTCCATTTATTCCGTTCCAGCCATTACTATGTGCCAGTCCTCCCTAATTAAGGTGCCACCAGCCACCTGTGGTGGTGATAAATGATTGGGGGAGTAAAAATGGTTGCCGTCATTAATAACACTTGCGCCTCACTGTGTATATAACATGATCAGCATGGTATCTAATTTGTTTAGTTGTAATTTCTCATTGAATACTGCTCCAAAAATAATGTATTGTAATTGGTTGTAATTGTAATGGTTTTGTATTGTAATGACTACATGGTTATTGTTGTTTGTGGTGTCCAAGGTGCCATATTACCCTCGTGCCATGGGCTACTTGCACCCCTCTCCTCAGACGATGAGGAGCTCAGACGACGAGGAGCCAGGAGGCCGCAGCCCTCCACTAGAAGTGTCTGATGAAGAGTGTCTGAGGGACCACATTGCCCACGTAACAAGGGGAGAATTGGGTAGGGAATTCTTTCATAAATGCATACCTAATATCTCACATGATTTAGCTTTTGAGGTCACAATAATCCTACCCCATGTAGGTCATAGGTAGGGAACCTCCTCAACTGATTCATTGCATGTTTAACCATTTTGTCATTTTGTCAACATTAATATAGGCAACAAGAAGAAGATCCGTCTGTACCAGTTCCTGCTGGATCTGCTGAGGAATGGGGACATGAAGGACAGTATCTGGTGGGTGGACAGGGACAAGGGCACCTTCCAGTTCTCCTCGAAACACAAGGAGGCACTGGCACATCGGTGGGGCGTACAGAAGGGCAATCGCAAGAAAATGACCTACCAGAAGATGGCACGGGCTCTTCGCAACTATGGCAAGACAGGCGAGGTCAAAAAGGTCAAGAAGAAGCTGACTTATCAGTTCAGTGGTGAAGTGCTGGGGGGGAGGTCTCACTTGGAGAGGAGGCCATATTCCCATTTGTAGAGGGAGAAACATAGTGGAAGTCCTGAAGAAGGGTAGAGTGAGAGAGAGAGAGAGAGATAGTTAACTGTATATAGTATGCAAGATGGTTATCAATGTAATAACTATTGATTGTGCTCAAATCAACAATAACTGTTTTTGCTGCTCTTGTAAAAAGCATTTATGTGAACGTCAAAGCCAATGTCTTAATGGAATCTGACAATTAGCAAGTTTTGCTCCTACAACTCAATGATTGCACAATCACATCTGGACCTTTTACATTCTATAGCACGTAGAAACAGCACCGTTTCAAATGATACTGTCAATCATTATCACCAGAAAGCTTACAAGAGTGGTAATACAGATGACCACTAGAAGTCCTCAGAGATCTCCTTTCTTAAAGCTGTCTGTGTTCACTGACTTCTACGCACTGTTGGACTCACTGACCATTGTGCACATTTGACATCGATTAGACTTGGATGCAATGTAAACAAAGAAAAAGACTGTGATAAAGAACTCTTTAGCATTAATGAAATTGATTTGACACTCTGAGATGCACTGACTTTGGATACGCAATTCCTCTTGCTTAACCTTTGGTGTAGCAGCACACAAACACAACATATTATACATTAGCTTTTGCTAATCAGAATTGAGAATTCAGCCAAGCCGTGGTATAAAGCTTGTATATTTGATTGATGGTATTACATGTGTATTTCATACTAACTCATGTTAGCTCAAGACTTTGGGAAGTAAACCCTTCTGAACATTGGGAGGTTTAACCTGCAAACTTTTTGGACTGTCCCCTTGACCATTACTTCCCTGTAACAACCCATTGACTTGTTCCTGAAATGGGAGAGGGTGAAGAGGCTTGTCACCCAGCCCTTATCATCTGCTTGTGTTCTGAGATATAGCACAGACCCTTGCCTCCTCCGAGCTGGGGTGCAATCTATTCCTAGCCTAGGAATACCAACACAGGGATATTTCTCCCATGCTCTCAATCATAGACCCCTGTTTGAACTGTATGATAGTGTATATGACCAGTTATTTTCCCGTACTCTATGTGCTCTCTGTATAATGCATGTTGGCATGTTTGTATGTTGGCATGACTCAGTTACATATCTGCACGTGATGAACTCGAAAGCATTTCTATTTCTCACACGTCATGTGGTTTTAGTCGACTCATCCTCACATTGTTCCAGCACATCACAGACTGGCTTTAGCAAATACTCTGGGAATCACAGCCATGTACGCAGAACCCCAGTGGCCGAGCCAGATAATATATAGACATGTGGGCAGCCGTGGAAACTTTACTGGGCCCACTGGCAGCATACAAGGCCACCCCGTCCTCCACCATCCACCCACCCCCAGCCCAGTTATGTGGCAGCCGAAGCCTGTAGGTGTAAATAATTCTGGGTGCTGACACAGCTCTATGATGGGAGCACAGGGCACAGTCTGCAGTGAAAAGTGACGCAAAGTGAGGTATCCAGGGAGAATACCATCAAGAGACAGATAATAGTTTTAAGTGTATTTTCCCTACAGCACCATAAAGCAATGAATAAATACAACTGAAAAGGAGACATAAAGGACAGGGATATAGTTAGAAAAATTCTATTTAATAATGCAAAATCGTAGAAACAGTGAGGATTGATTGAAGTAAACCCACCTGCATTTATTACTGACTGAGCGATAATACAAGGTTGAAAATGAAAACATACAGTTGAAGTCGAAAGTTTACATACACTTAGGTTGGAGTCATTAAAACTCATTTTTCAACCACTCCACAAATTTCTTGTTAACAAATTATAGTTTTGGCAAGTCGGTTAGGACATCTACTTTGTGCATGACACAAGTCATTTTTCCAACAATTGTTTACAGACAGATTATTTCACTTATAATTCACTGTATCACAATTCCAGTGGGTCAGAAGATTACGTGTATATGACCAGTTATTGACTGTGCCTTTAAACATGTTATGGCTTTAGAAGCTTCTGATAGGCTAATTGACATCATTTGAGTCAATTGGAGGTGTACCTGTGTGGGTGTATTTCAAGGCCTACCTTCAAACTCAGTGTCTCTTTGCTTGACATCATGGGAAAATCAAAAGAAATCAGCCAAGACCTCAGAAAAAAAAAATCTGTCTGGTTCATCCTTGGGAGCAATTTCCAAATGCCTGAAGGTACCACATTCATCTGTAAAAACAATAGAACGCAAGTATAAACACTATGGGACCACGCAGCCGTCATACCGCTCAGAAAGGAGACGCGTTCTGCCTCCTAGAAATGAACGTACTTTGGTGCGAAAAGTGCAAATCAATCCCAGAACAACAGCAAAGGACCTTGTGAATATGCTGGAGGAAACAGGTACAAAGGTATCAATATCCACAGTGAAACGAGTCCTTTATCGATATAACCTGAAAGGCAAGGAAGAAGCCACTGCTCCAAAACCGCCATAAAAAAGCCAGACTACAGTTTGCAACTGCACATGGGGAGAAAGATCATACTTTTTTGGAGAAATGTCCTCTGGTCTGATGATACAAAAATAGAACTGTTTGGCCATAATGACCATCGTTATGTTGTCAGGAAAAAGGGGGATGCTTGCAAGCCGAAGAACACCATCCCAACCATGAAGCATGGGGGTGGCAGCATCATGTTGTGGGGGTGCTTTGCTGCAGGAGGGACTGGTGCACTTCACAAAATAGATGGTATCATGAGAGAGGAAAATTATATGGATATATTGAAGCAACATCTCAAGACATCAGTCAGGAAGTTAAAGCTTGGTCGCAAATGGGTCTTCCAAATGGACAATGACCCCAAGCATACTTCCAAAGTTGTGGCAAAATGGCTTAAGGATAACAAAGTCAAGATATTGGAGTGGCCATCACAAAGCCCTGACCTCAATCCTATAGAAAATTTGTGAAAAAGTGTGTGCGAGCAAGGAGGCCTACAAACCTGACTCAGTAACACCAGCTGTCAGGAGGAATGGGCCAAAATCCCCCTAACCTATTGTGGAAGGCTGGTGGAAGGCTACCTGAAGTTTTTGACCCAAGTTAAACAATTTAAAGGCAATGCTACCAAATACTAATTGAGTGTATGTAAACTTCTGACCCACTGGGAATGTGATGAAATAAATAAAAGCTTAAATAAATAATTCTCTCTGCTATTATTCTGACATTTCACATTCTTAAAATAAAGTGGTGATCCTAACTGACCTAAGACAGGGAATTTGTACTCTGATTAAATGTCAGGAATAGGGAAAAACTGAGTTTAAATGTATTTGGCTAAGGTGTATGTAAACTTCCGACTTCAACTGTATACAGTACCAGTCAAAAGTTTGGAAACACCTACTCATTCAAGGGTTTTTCTTTATTTTGACTATTTCCTACATTGTAGAAACTATGAATTAACACATATGGAATCATTTAGTAACCCCAATAAAGTTGAATAAATCAAAATATATTTTTGATTCTTCAAAGTAGCCACCCTTTCCCTTGATGACGGCTTTGCGCACTCTTGGCATTCTCTCAACCACCTTCACCTGGAATTATTTTACAAAAGTCTTGAACGAGTTCCCACACATGCTGAGCACTTGTTGACTGCTTTTCCATCACTCTGCGGTCCAACTCATCCCAAACCATCTCAATTGGGTTGAGGTCAGGTGATTAAGGAGGCCAGATCATCTGATGCGGCACTCCATCAATCTCCTTCTTGGTCAAATATCCCTTACACAGCCTGGTGTGTTTTGGGTCATTGTCCTGTTGGAAAATAAATGATAGTCCCACTAAGCACAAACCAGACGGGATGGCGTATCACTGAAGGATGCTGTGGTAGCCATGTTGGTTAAGTGTGCCTTGAATTCTAAATAAATCACTGACAGTGTCACCAGCAAAGCACCCCCACACCATCACACCTCCTCCACCCTGCTTCACGGTGGGAACCACACATGCGGAGATCATCCGTTCACCTACTCTGCGTCTCACAAAGACATGGCGGTTGGAACCAAAAATCTCAAATTTGGACTTATCAGACCAAAGGACAGATTTCCACTGGTCTAATGTCTTTTGCTCGTGTTTCTTGGCCCAAGCAAGTTTCTTCTTATTTTTGGTGTCCTTAAATAGTGGTTTCTTTGCAGCAATTCGACCATGAAGGCCTGATTCACGCAGTCTCCTCTGAACAGTTGATTTTGAGATGTGGCTATTACTTGAACTCTGAAGCATTTATTTGAGCTGCAATATGAGGTGCAGTTAACTCTAAAGAACTTATCCTCTGCAGCAGAGGTAACTCTGGATCTTCCTTTCCTGTGGCGGTCCTCATGAGAGCCAGTTTCATCATAGCGTTTGATGTTTTTTGTGACTGCACTTGAAGAAACTTTCAAAGTTCTTGATATTTTCCGAATTGACTGACCTTCATGCCTTAAAGTAATGATGGACTGTCATTTCTCTTTGCTTATTTGAGCTGTTCTTGCCATAATATGGACTCGGTCTTTTACCAAATAGGGCTATCATTTGTATAACACCCCTACCTTGTCACAACACAACTAATTGGCTCAAACACATTAAGAAGGAAAGAAATTACACTATTTAACTTTTAACAAGGCACACCTGTTAATTGAAATGAATTGACTACCTCATGAAGCTGGTTGAGAGAATGCCAAGAGTGTGCAAAGCTGCCGTCAAGGCAAAGGGTGGCTACTTAGAAGACTCTCAAATGTAAAACATATT
Organism: Salvelinus namaycush; assembly: GCF_016432855.1. Lineage (NCBI taxonomy): Eukaryota > Metazoa > Chordata > Actinopteri > Salmoniformes > Salmonidae > Salvelinus > Salvelinus namaycush. The sequence goes on from NC_052307.1 coordinate 68,260,411, forward strand.
TCTATTTGTTTAACACTTTTTTTGGTTACTACTGTTATTTCATAGTTTTGATGTCTTCACTATTATTCTACAATGTAGAAAATAGTAAAAATAAAGAAAAATCCTGGAATGAGTATGTGTGTCCAAAATTTTGACTGGTACTGTAGTTTACGGTAATTGCTGGGACACTTGAGAAAACTGGGCAGACACAAGGCCAAGGTAAAAAAGCTCAAAAAGAAAAATGATAAAATGATGAGGATGTAGTGTTCAGGATCAGGGTCAGACATGCCTTATTATCCCAAAATAACCCACTAAGGTGGGGTTGTTCGCCCGCCTCCAAACTCCATAATATTTTACTCCAGTCAGTCTGTCAGTCTGTCATGTTCTCGCTATGCCACCAAGCCGAGGCTTCCGACGGTAGGCCCCTACTAATAAGATGCTAAGCTCCAGTGTGTCAGGCAACAGTGTATGATTCAACCAGAACAGGATTTATTTAGAGAGGGTAAAGGTCCCACATATATGTGTATTACTTCCTAGGGAAATTAAGTTCTGATGTAAAATTGACTGCCATTTGGAATACTTGTTTTACATGAAAAAGTATTGTTACATTACGAACATCAGGAAACATATTTTTCTGTTTACAGTGCTGCCTGTTCAGAAAATGAATGTTAAATTAACCAGATGGATGATGGAAAGCTGTGCATACAGCCATTTACGGATTCCTGGACGTCCTGGAAGTCCTTGTTCACCAGGGGAAAAGCACTCACATTCCTGCCAACAGATAAAAGGATTGCTCTAGTCTCCTGTCTGCTGTTTTCTGATGCGGCTACTACTTTTTACAAGGCCAGGCAGCGGCACAAATCTAGAAAGAGTAGGAGACCTCGCTGGACTCAGGTTCTAAATTTAACCCCCCACCTCCCATTCCCTCCCTCCCTCACTCGCTTTGCCTGTCATGCAGCTCAGGTGTTGGGAGAAGAGATGGTTGAAATATGGTCTGCAGGAGGTCAGAGGGGTCTGGGGGTTGTGTGAATGTGGGGTGGAGGGACAGGGAGGGATGAGGTGCACGTCTATTATCTCATTGCCGGACAGAAAGGGGATTGGGTCTAGACATCGTGACAAAAGAGGGTGGGTTAGTACTGTTGTGAAGGGGGGTTGCTCAGGAGCCCCACTATTAAACGCAAGTGGTGAGCTAGGAAGGAGCGTGTAATTTATTGTTGGTTACTTTCTGGAAGACACATTCAATCAGGATGCCAGAGCCGGTCCAAAAAACAGGTAAGTGTGCCTGATCAGATTCCATCTCATTTTACTTCAGCATCACTGTATCTCCAGCTGCTATCTAAAGACGTCGCTGGATTTTTTACCTCCTCTCCCTTTTCCCTCTGTAATAACAAATCCCTCCCAACCTATGGGACTGGTGGGACTTTTGATCACTGATCATCTCATGTCATAGTTTCTTGTCTTCACAGTTGCATTTCAGAGAGGTTACGTTTGAAAGTTGTTGCTGTTACAAGGGGGAACTTTGCCAATGCCTGCCTCTTCAGCTTAATATTAGCTATGCATGTCTTCTGTGCAGGTTTTCTCTCTATTTGATCCATTGAAACTGTAAAGGGAGTGTACAGTGCATTCGGAAAGTATTCAGACACCTTGACTTTTTCCCATTTTGTTATGTTACAGCCGTATTCTAAAATGGATTGAATTGTTTTTCCCCTCCTCATCAATCTTCACACAATACCCCATAATTACAAAGCAAAAACAGGTTTTTAGAAAGATTTTCAGATGTTTAAAAAAAATATCACATTTATGTAAGTATTCAGACTCTTTACTCAGTACTTTGTTGAAGCACATTTGTCAGTGATTACAGCCTCCAGTCTTCTTGGGTATGACGTTACAAGCTTGGCACACCTGTATTTCGGGAGTTTCTCCCATTCTTCTCTGCAGATCCTCTCAAGCTCTGTCAGGTTGAATGGGGAGCGTCACTGCACAGCAATTTTCAGGTCTCTCCAGAGATGTTAGATTGGATTCAAGACCGGGCTCTGGCTGGGCCACTCAAGGACATTCAGAGACTTGTCCTGAAGCCACTCCTACATTTTCTTGGCTGTGTGCTTAGGGTTGTTTTCCTGTTAGAAGGTTAACCTTCACCCCAGTCGGAGGTTGTGAGTGCTCTGGAGCAGGTTTTCATCAAGGATCTCGCTGTACTTTGCTCCGTTCATCTTTCCCTCGATCCTGACTAGTCTCCCAGATATGATCTGTTTCACCGTTTAGAAATGATAGCACTTTATGTATCTAGTCCAAACATTTGAAGGTGTCATATTTGGACCAATTCACTTGATTACAAATAATAATGAATGAATCGTGACTAATGATGAGTGAGAAAGTTACAGAGGCATAAATATCATACCCCCCCAAAAAATGGTGAGAGATTAGCATGTTTTGGGGTCATGACCTTTGTGCATCTGTAACTTTCTCACTCATCATTATTCACGATTCATTCATGATTATCCATAATCATGGTAGCATCCACATTAATGTAGAAGTGTTCAGAAACATATTTGATTCTTATTTACAATAAAAGTGACTCCAAAATGAAACAATACATTATTTACCATTCATTGCTATTGGGCACAACATAATCTGAAACACAACCAAAACCAACTGCAAATGCATCCAATAAGTTTGTACAGTCACAAGCTTGATGTAGTCATTGCATGCTATGAATATGGGAACAAATACTAAACTTTTGACAAAATGTTATACATGGTAAGTGAATTTGTTCAAATACTTATGACACCTTCAAATGGGGGGACTAGATACATAAAGTGAGTTGATTTCTAAACGGTAAAACAGATATGTATGAAAATACCCACAAATAAAATGTGACATTCTGTACTGTCGCCTCATATAAAACATTTTATCTCAAATTTTTAGCTTCACTGTCCAAATAAATACATAGGGGAGTGTATGTAAGCGTAAGTTCAAAATTCCGAGTGCATCATTTCATGCACCACTGAGTCCATGTGTAAACATCACTCATCATGTGCAGATGATCCAGAAATGCCTCACAGGATTCTAACCAGACAAATTACTTTCCAGTTTTTTGGGTCAGATGGAAAGCATTGCCATTCACTGTGGAAAGAGCAACTCAACAGATCAGATGACAATGCAGCCTCCTTCCAGTATCAGTTACTCAGATACAGTATGTCTGCTAAGACATCTAGCGTTCCAGATCTCCCAAACAGTCATGGGCTGTTTGAGTAATTTAGCATTAACATCAAGACCCTGCTATCAACAGATAATTATTCTGTAAATCTGTTTTTTGTTGAAGTGTCTTTTAAATGTAGAATGAGTCTCTCTACTGATACAAAGATGCTTTGCACTTTGGGGTTTTGGGGTTTTGAATTCCCCAACTGATGAAGAAATAGTTTGTGGTGAACCATTTGGACTGAAATAAAACAAGAACTAGAAGATACAGGTGAACTATATAAGTTAATTGGGTAAACACTTACTGGTCCTAATGCTAGCTAACTGCTTTGCTTGCTTGTTATTTTTTCCTTTTCTTTTTACAATAACGATTGTTAGTTCAAAATATGTTTCAACCCTCATATTATATTTTTTTCTCATTTACTTTACATGGAGGAATTTGAGTGAAATGTAATATAAATAGGCCCAATAAATACACCGTTGAGGTTAAGGAGGAGATACCAGTCATCACTAGCCTGAAAAAGGGAGCACACTTGGAAGCCCAGAACAGGCGTAACATTCTTTCTATGCTCGCTGCGCAACTAAAATAGTGTCTCACTAATATCTCTACTGTGCTACCTGTGCCCCTGTCACTGGGGTTGCCTGCTGAGTGCATTTATTAGTGGGGCACAAATGCATTCTATATTTAAACCAATAGGGTCGTCTTGCTCCATGTGGAGGTCATTTAATTTGTGATGTAATGAGCTGATTGGAAACCATTCTCTGGTTAGAGGGTAATAAAACACCTGATACAACTCACAGAGAGGAGAAATGTATTAGACAATAAAAAGCTCTCATTAACAACACATTGGAGAGCTCTGATATCAATCCACTGCAATGCAGATGATTGCAATGATAAGATCAGCCTTTTCAGCATTTATCCATTTCAATTGATTAATTCAACTGAATTCAAAATAGGGGTACAATTAAGGTTACATACAGTGCATTCGGAAAGTATTCAGACCCCTTGACTTTTTCAACATTTTGTTACATTACAGCCTTATTGTAAAATTGATAAAATTGTTTTTTTGCCCCTCATCAATCGACACACAATATCCCACAATGACAATGCAAAAACTGTTTTTTTGATTTTTTTGCAAATGTATAAACATTTAAAACCGTAAATATCACCTTTTCATAAGTGTTCAGACCCTTTACTCAGTATTTTGTTGAAGCACTGTGGCAGTGATTACAGCCTTGAGTCTTCTTGGGTATGATGCTACAAGCTTGTATTTGGGAAGTTACTTCCATTCTTCTCTGCAGATCCTCTCAAGCTCTGTCAGGTTGGATGGGGAGCGTCACTGCACAGCTATTTTCAGGTCTCTCCAGACATGTTCGATCGGGTTCAAGTCTGGGCTCTGGCTGGGCCACTCCTACGTTTTCTTGGCTGTGTGCTTAGGGTTGTTTTCCTGTTACAAGGTTAATCTTTGCCCCAGTCGGAGGTCCTGAGTGCTCTGGACCTGGTTTTCATCAAGGATCTCTCTGTACTTTACTCCGTTCATCTGTCACTCGATCCTGACTAGTCTCCTAGTCCCTGCTGCTGAAAAACATCCCCACAGCATGATGCTGCCACCCCCATGCTTCACCGTAGGGATGGTGCCAGGTTTCTTTCAGACGTGATCGTTGCCATTCAGGCCAAAGAGTTCAATCTTGGTTTCCTCAGACCAGATAATCTTGTTTCTCATGGTCTAAGAGTCCTTTAGGTGCCTTTTGGCAAACTCCAAACGGGTTGTCATGTGCCTTTTACTGAGGAATGCCTTCCGTCTGGCCACTCTACTATAAAGGCCTGATTAGTGGATTGCTGCAGAGATGGTTGTCCTTCTGGAAGGTTCTTCCATCTCCACAGAGGAACTCTGCAGCTCTGTCAGAGTGAACATCGGGTTCTTGGCCACCTCCCTGACCAAAGCCCTTCTCCCCCAATTGCTCAGTTTGGACAGGCAGCCAGCTCTAAGAAGAGTCTTGGGAGTTCCAAACTTCTTCCATTTAAGAATGATAGAGGCCACTGTGTTCTTGGGGACCTTTAATGCTGCAGAAATGTTTTGGTACCCTACCCCAGATCTGTGCCTTGACACAATCCTGTCTCGGAGCTCTACAGACAATTCCTTTGACCTCATGGCTTGGTTTTTGCTCTGACATGTGCGGTCAACTGTGGTACTTTATATAGACAGGTGTGTGCCTTTCCAAACAATGCCCAATCAGTTAAATTTGCCACAGGTGGACTCCAGTCAAGTTGTAGAAACATCTCAAGGATGATCAATGGAAACAGGATGCACCTGAGCTCAATTTCAAGTCTCATAGCAAAGTGTCTGAATCTTTATGTAAATAAGGTATTCCAGTTATTATAATTTTTTTTATAAATTTGCAAACATTTCGAAAAACCTGTTTTTGCTTTGTCATTATGGGGTGTTGTGTGTAGATTGATGAGGGAATCCATTTTAGAATAAGGCTGTAACGTAACAAAATGTGGAAAAAGGAAAGGGGTCTGAATACTTTCTGAATGCAGTGTATAACCTTATTTGTAATTTTTCTGAAGTGCTTCCATTTTGATAATAGAACTACTATGGTGTATCATCATAGTGCACTTCAAAGGTTTTACATCACAATTTACTGCAAAAATCCATGACAAACTGGGCATCTTAAAGGGAATAATTTCATTCTGACCCATCCTTCCCTCTCCAGTCTCAGCATTTGCCAAGAAACCAAAGACTCAGGTGGCAGAGGAAGGGGCAACAGTGGTTTTTGAGACAGAGACAGAGAAGCCTGATGCGAAGGTGAGATGGCAGTGCAACACAAAGGACCTTGTCTCGGACGACAAGTATGTGATCAAGGCAGATGGAAACAAGCACTCACTTACCATCCAAGAAGTCACCAAGGAGGACGGCACTGCCTATGCAGTGATTGCCGGAGGGTCAAAAGTCAAGTTTGACCTAAAGGTGAAGGAGAAAGAAGTCATGGAGGAAGTCAAATTGGAATTGAAGGAGAAAGTGAAGGAGAAGAAAGGTGGGAGTCTATGAGGCTGTAGACCTGTGTCCAGAGCCATACTCACCTATGAGCACAGTGTGAGGAACACCGAGCACAGAGGCCACCAAACACCATAAACATGTTTGTTGAACACTGAGCACTGTTTGTTGCACTGCTGGTTGTTATCACCTCAATCACAGTCTGTTTTAGACAATCATTCAGTATGTTTCATTTCATCAAGCACAGAGCACAGTGTGTACTGTAACATTACCTACATAGTTGATCACACAGCAACATGTACCCTTCAGCCTGGCAGTAGGAACTGTGTGTGGTTTGATAAAATGCCTGGGGTCAGAGAGAGAGAGTGGCTGTGGAGAGCTCAGACTTGGAGCAGCTCCAGCCTGTCCAGGGCTGCTGTGATTCACATCAAACCCTCCCTGATGACCTTCACCCTGGCCTGACACAAACAGATTGTTTCCTCATGAGTAACCACAGCAGCAAGTGCTCAGGATAGATAGTCACAAGAGGCATCTGACAGGAGATAGCACATGGAAACTTGATCCGTTCAAAGTTGATAAATGGAAATATTTGCTAGATAAGCGTAGACAAATGTGTAAAATAGGGACCTTGTAGCAGTGGTAAGGGCAGAAATGTTACAAGAGGCAGGCAGGTTCAGGTGCAGAAGTTGTGCTTTTATTTATGTCAATGGTGATCCAGACATTCAATTGACAATATTGACAAAGTAATCAAAAATAGATATTTCCGAACTTCTAATAACACTTATAATGAAAAAGAGAATGCCTCGAGGCAGGCAAATCTGTCTACTCCAGACTCAGGTTGGGGTATAACAGGCTCATATCAGCCTCCTAAAAATGCCCGAAACAGGCGATTATAACTGGTAATGTAAATGCATATTCATTCAAAAATCCTTCATTACCCTTCAATGTGGAATAATAGTCTAAAGCAGACATAATAATCATCAGAACTTATTTAATTCACAATTCACAGTCGAGTCATTCATAATATTGACGTCCTCGCAGGAAGGCCATCTACAACTATTAGAAAGTGCCCGCGCACAAATACATTACAGATAGGCCCACTCAGAGCCATCTACCAAAAGATTGTCTATTATATTGACAAGATAGTCGATTGACCGCTCCAACAATGGAAATACATGTCCTTTAAAGATGGAAGGCAGGCAGGCAGGCAGGCAGGAAGAGGTGAGATCAGGTGGGACCATTCTAGCTAATGAGAGGGAAGATACTTGTATGAACAACAGGCTATAGAGATATACTGTATATCTGTGCCATTATAGCGTCTGTGACTACCTGGGCAGCGCCATTGAGGCTGTCTCCATTTTAAAGTAAGCAATTATCTTCTGCTTCATTGGCTGATTGCTCCCAACTAATAGGAATTCCCACCCAGTTGACTACTTTAAAATGGTGGAATCCTCAATGGCAATGTCCATGTTAAAACGGGTTATATCCATGATGAGTCCTCTATCTATCTCTATGACAACAGGCACAACTCTGATATAAAGTGGGTTTTTTCAAAGTTGCCGAAATGCCACGTGCATTCACTTATATCAGTGCATTCGTAACAACCTAATCATTACGGAACTTCTATTCAATCAAATAAGCCTCACGTAGCAAATGAGCAATTCCATTTTTTGTTGACCAAATTCAACACTCTCTCAATGACTACTGCACATTTGAAACAGATGGGGAGTGCCATGGACAAACAGCAAACAAACAATTTTTATGGAAATCTCTTGCCTTGTGAGTCTTGCAAATGTCCATGTGCATTATAAACATTGTGCCCACTCAGAGGAGAAGAAATAGTCAATGAAATGCAACAACATATCGTAGGCCTACCAAACATGAATAAAAATGTGTACAATGTTGCAAAAAACGGTAAGGGAATGACATTTTGTCAACCTAGCGATTACTGTACGTTCATATGTAACATTGATTTAACAAACATGTTGATCAATTTGAGAAAACAACATCAAGCAATAGGCCTACGGAAACAAAGCGCTCTCAAATGTTAAGACATTTTATGAGTTAAGAGAACATGCGCATAGGCTAAGTTTCGCCACAAAATGTGACCCCTCGAGTTATCCCATTGGTTCCTGCATGATGCCCCCCCTCGAGCATCCCATTGGTTCCTGCATGATGCCCCCCCTCGATCATCCCATTGGTTCCTGCATGATGCCCCCCCTCGAGCATCCCATTGGTTCCTGCATGATGCCCCCCCTCGAGCATCCCATTGGTTCCTGCATGATGCCCCCCCTCGAGCATCCCATTGGTTCCTGCATGATGCCCCCCCTCGAGCATCCCATTGGTTCCTGCATGATGCCCCTCCTCGAGCATCCCATTGGTTCCTGCATGATGCCCCCCCTCTAGCATCCCATTGGTTCCTGCATGATGCCCCTCCTCGAGCATCCCATTGGTTCCTGCATGATCCCCCTCCTCAATCATCCCATTGGTTCCTGCATGATGCCCCTCCTCAATCATCCCATTGGTTCCTGCATGATGCCCCCCCTCGAGCATCCCATTGGTTCCTGCATGATCCCCCTCCTCAATCATCCCATTGGTTCCTGCATGATGCCCCCCCTCGAGCATCCCATTGGTTCCTGCATGATCCCCCTCCTCAATCATCCCATTGGTTCCTGCATGATGCCCCCCCTCGAGCATCCCATTGGTTCCTGCATGATGCCCCCCCTCGAGCATCCCATTGGTTCCTGCATGATGCCCCTCCTCGAGCATCCCATTGGTTCCTGCATGATCCCCCTCCTCAATCATCCCATTGGTTCCTGCATGATGCCCCTCCTCAATCATCCCATTGGTTCCTGCATGATGCCCCCCCTCGAGCATCCCATTGGTTCCTGCATGATCCCCCTCCTCAATCATCCCATTGGTTTCTGCATGATGCCCCCCCTCGAGCATCCCATTGGTTCCTGCATGATCCCCCTCCTCAATCATCCCATTGGTTCCTGCATGATGCCCCCCCTCGAGCATCCCATTGGTTCCTGCATGATCCCCCTCCTCAATCATCCCATTGGTTCCTGCATGATGCCCCCCCTCGAGCATCCCATTGGTTCCTGCATGATCCCCCTCCTCGAGCATCCCATTGGTTCCTGCATGATGCCCCTCAATCATCTCATTAGTTCCTGCATGATGCCCCCCCTCGAGCATCCCATTGGTTCCTGCATGATCCCCCTCCTCAATCATCCCATTGGTTCCTGCATGATGTCCCCCCTCGAGCATCCCATTGGTTCCTGCATGATGCCCCTCCTCAATCATCCCATTGGTTCCTGCATGATGCCCCCCCTCGAGCATCCCATTGGTTCCTGCATGATGCCCCTCCTCAATCATCTCATTAGTTCCTGCATGATGCCCCCCCTCGAGCATCCCATTGGTTCCTGCATGATCCCCCTCCTCAATCATCTCATTAGTTCCTGCATGATGCCCCCCCTCGAGCATCCCATTGGTTCCTGCATGATCCCCCTCCTCAATCATCTCATTAGTTCCTGCATGATGCCCCCCCTCGAGCATCCCATTGGTTCCTGCATGATCCCCCTCCTCAATCATCTCATTAGTTCCTGCATGAACGCCCCCCCCCCAAGCATGCCATCTTCCTGCTTGTGTGACACTTTTGATATTGTGGATTTCCCCGGATTGTCTATGCAATTAAAATGTTGGTCAAAAGGGAATTAAAGTATTATTTGAGTTTTTCTTTGGTCCACCACCAAAGAACATTCAGCCAACTTGTCACAACTGTGGGAAGCATTGGAGTCAACATGGGCCTGGGGGGGTGTGCAACTCAATATTAGGAAGGTGTTCCTAACGTTTTGTAGACTCAGTGTATATGGCCTACAGTCCAAGGTACACTTAGTCTACTAACTAGAGAAACATTCAGTTCTATGAGTCTCTCATTGTTAACTCTTTGTTACCAGAGGAAGCCCAGGGTGGAGCAGGGGACCCAGCAGCTTCAGATCCAGCTGCTACATACACTGAAGCTCCAGTGAAGGCCCCAACCCCAGCAGAGACCCCTGCAGCAGCGGACACTACACCAGCAGCACCTCAGCCAGGTGCCAATATACAGGCACATGACACTCCAGGATTTGATGGTTAGACCAATGTTTACAGATTGTTTCCACCGATCCTTTGAGCTACTGGATACACGCTTGTGGTGATGTTGTAGGGTCACAATGCATGGAAACGGATACATTGTAATATACTTCACTGAAAAACTTGTGCACTGCGCTTGCCAGTATCACAATTTAGCTTTGTATTAGCCTCACAACCTTCTACAGAGCTTCTGTGAAGAAAAAAAACACAAAAAAACAGATGGTTTAACAATCCTCGGTAGTTTACTTTCTCCCAGCTTCTCCCTAGCTCTGTTCTGTTTAACATTTTCCTGTTCCTTTCCCAGAAAGTCAAGCCCCTGACACGAAGACAGACCTCACTGGCCTGTTTACAGAGAAACCCCAGAGTGGGGAGGTCACTGTGGGTGAGTGACACCATTACATTTTAGTCATTTAGCAGACTCTCTCCTCCAGAGCGACTTAGTTAGACACCAGACATGGTAACATTAGGGAACAGTACCCCAGAGATCATAACCATTCATGCAAGCCATTCATAAAGATGTTATGGCCATGTCAAGGCATGTTTCCCTACTGTTGTGTCCAGGTGAGAACATACATTTTGTGGCTAAAGTGAATGCTGCTTCACTGCTGAAGAAGCCCACCATCAAGTGGTTTAAGGGGAAGTGGATGGACCTGGCTAGCAAGTCTGGAAAGAACCTGCAGCTCAAGGAGCTTTATGATCGTAACTCTAAGGTTAGACTTTTTTCCCATCCATGGGCATGTTACATACTGTTGTCACCAATGTACAGTTCTGAACATCATGATAGGTTGGACACTGCAATGAGCTGTTAAAAGTTGTTCAGGAAAGTCCTAGAGATCACCTTGCAAAAGACTTCAGAGGTTTTATGGTTTTGGCTGACATTATTATTACCAGGAATTTTTTGGCCTTTGATTTCAGGTCTACACCTTTGAGATGCAGATCATTGCAGCCAAGCCCAGCTTCGCTGGAGCTTACAGGTGTGAGGTGTCATCCCGGGACAAGTTCGACAGCTGCAACTTTGACATAACTGTGCATGGTGGGTGCCCTCACACACAGTACAATCCCTAGGGGCAGATTAACAGAAATTACAATTGTTCTTATTTTCTCCTTAGTGCCTTTCCTTGCTAAAGCATACAGTAAATATCAGTTATTTTTTTATAGTACCTGTGGTATAAAAATCAATGATAGAGAAGAGATAAGTGATTATTCTATCATGTTTCAGAGGCCCGGGCTGTGGAGGGGTTTGACATCAGGGCAGCTTTCAGGCGCACGTAAGCTCAAACATTTATTTCTTTCTGTGTGTGTGTGTGTGTGTGTGTGTGTGTGTGTGTGTGTGTGTGTGTGTGTGTGTGTGTGTGTGTGTGTGTGTGTGTGTGTGTGTGTCACAAGAGGTTGGTGGCACCTTAATTGGGGAGAACGGGCTCAAGGTAATGGCTGGAGTGGAATAAATGGAATGGTATCAAATACATCAAACACATGGTTTGATGCCATTCCATTCTCTCTGTTCCAGCCATTATTATGAGACATCCTCCCCTCAGCAGACTCTACTGGTGTGTGTGTGTGCGTGTGCGAAAGTTAAAAGTATATCAAGTTGTTATTTAGCAAGCTGTATCAACAAAACAACACAAATTAACTTTGTACAATGGTATTAACAAAAGCATTTTTCGACAGCCCCAAACTAGCAGTCTGTGCATATTGTTGGACGGTTATTTAAATGCTTCTCTTTTTTTGTATACAGTATGTGCCAATACACAATAAGTAAATGGGGTGTAATAGTATCTATACAGTCCTTTGGATATGTGAGAGAAATAACTATCTGGCAATGCCAACTTGTCAGAAGTGGAGCTGCTAAGAAGAGAAGTGGAGCATCAGGAAGGTAGTGGCGGGAGGGGTGTTTGCTGCAACATTGGGGGTTCATATCCAAACACTGGAGCCTCTGATTACCAAAAAGACTTCAGGGAAAGGTTTTCAGTCCCTCTTTTTTTCTGCTTTCCTTTTTGGCCAAACAGAGCCAGTTTCTGGGAATATGTAACTTCCTCGCTGGAATTTGAGAAGACAGCCTTGGTGTGAAAGAGACAGGGTTTGACCTAACTCATCTTTTAAAGAGACCACCTTAGATGTTAAATCCACTGGGTCATCCTTTAGCTTGACAGTTTGAACACTGTCATTGTGTCGACTTTGACAGAACCAGCTTCTGGTTTGGAGGTGAGAGAGTACAATAGGCTGGGTTAACAAGCAGCTTAACAGCACACCAACTTTATATGTCACTCAAACTCTCTCTCTGATCTACCTCTGGGTCTTTATCAAAACAGCGGAGCCAGCTGCACAAACATTGAGCCGATGTAGTGAGTTTTGGTCTTGCCCCTGGTTTGATGGTATTGAAAGTGCCAGGATGTGTTAAGACACACAGGCTTTTCTGTGGCACTGGTTCTCCAGGGCTGTCGGATGAGAGATATCACTGGAGGAAGTCACCGCCGTGTGTTGTAATTCTACCACATAAACCACCAGGCCCTTGTTTAATCCTGATCGCTTCAGAGATCAGAGGGAAAAGATAAACACTTCCAGCCGCATATAAAACTGCTGTCCTCTCCCTGAGATCCCTCATCACATTGATCAGTGTGGAATACAGATTCCATGGGGATTTTGACCAGGTGCTGGCATTCACTTTGAGTGGTTTGTTTTTGTTTGGAAGATTGTTGCTTCTCATGGTTACACTAGTACAGGGTAAGCATGCCAGAAAAGACAGCCTGTCTGTCTCTATCCATCTATATTATACTTTATTTACAGTGCGTACCAAAGTTCTCTTTGTTTCTTACCCCTTAAAATATCTACCAGCTCCCTGTGTTCCACCTTGAAAAAATGTCAAGACCCTTTCTGCTACTGTCTATCATTGTCCCCCATTATGAAATCGGGGAGGGGACTGTGGATTTGTCTCTGTCCGTTCCTTCGTACGTTAGTCACACGCGATATCTCAGACAGTACTGGCCTGATTTTTAAAAAACGTGGGTGAATGATACATCTTGCCACAGAGATCCGGCATTTACAAAATTACACTGATTCGTCCAAGGCAGGAGCTATAGTAATTAACTGAACATCATTCGTGGGGGACAACATGTTTACTGTTGTTTTCAAGGGTGCTGCTCATCTCTTATGGTGATGATGATAACTACACTGTAAGAATACATTGCTTTGATAGGGTACTGACATTGTGTTATTGGCGCTGATATTTCTACAGCAGTATGGATGGAAGCGAGGAAGCAGGAGAGTTGGACTTCAGTGCCTTGTTGAAGAAAAGGTGAGTAACATCATTATTTTCCAAATCAGTAAGCTTGTTTCTCTTGGGCATGTTATCTCATTGTGTCCATCTCTCTTTGTCACCCCCTCCGTTTCTTCACTGGATTTCACTATACAGAGAGTAAGTGACTACTACTAGTTTACCCAACAGATTGGATTTATGGACATGATTTCCCAGCTACTTTATCACTAACCTGAATTCAGGTCAGTCTTGCTGCCTACTCACAATGCATCTTGAGTCCTCCTGCTGATCTCATACTGGTCCCAGACTACTTCTGCCTAGCACACTCACACCCCTCATGCCCTGCAGAAGACTCTGTCACTTCTACCAAACAAGCTAGAACACATAGAGCAGTACACTATTAGAAAAAAAGGTTCCAAAACGGTTCTTTGGCTGTCCCCATAGGAGAACCCTTTTTGGGTCCAGGTAAAACCCTTTTGGATTCCATGTAGAACCCTCTGTGGAAAGGGTTATACATGGAACCCAAAAGGGTTCTCCCTGGAACCAAATAGGGTTCTTAAATGGGTTCTCTTATGGGGACAGCCAAAGGACCCTTTTAGGTTCTAGATAGCACATTTTTTTCTGAGAGTGCAGGAGATTTAGCACACATCTGAATGCAATAGAAGCTTTCACAACACTTTGTGGTCTACACCTGTTTCTTCCCTGTGAGTGTCACTGCATCATCACAATGAGTCATCACTGACTCTCAAGACCTACCTTCCATATCCAGTCACGACTCCACCTGTTTTAATGGTTTATTTATTTATTTAATGGTTTATTTTAGCCCCCATCACACACAGACATTGTTCCATCTCACTCAATCCCTTAATGTCAAACCCATCTCCTAGTCTAGTGGATTTCATGCCCTGGCATTTACCTTGATGTCATGTATTGACCTATACTGGCAAACACATTGTTTTAGGATCTCTTGTTTATGTGAATGTTTTTTTCAAAATTCATAATGCAGTAAAAATTATTCTGATTTGATGTTCTGTATAATTCAGATTAATCAGAATTTATTTTCAATATTTTACAATAGCTATGGCACTTTTCTGCATGTCTGCAGACCATTGCAGCAGAAATGATATTTGTTGTAGTTGTTGCGCTTGTTTGCGGTCTTCATGGGTGGGTTCTAGGGTGCTATAATTCGATTTTGGGTACTGCAATGTATATTTGATGTGTGTATTAATCTGTTTGGTTTGTCTTGTCATGCATGTCGCTTGGGTTCTGCTTCGGAATGAGTACAGCAGTTGTTTTAAAGGTTCACCAGGTCATCGGTAAGAAACAATTGTTGTCGATGTAATAATATGCTATCTGATTGTTATGTGAAGACTGCAATGAGTTTTGAGTGAAACCTGAATGCAAATTTGACTTATAAAATTGTAATGGAAAATTGAAAAAAAATTATAATGAAGAAAATGTATAAGTAGGCCTATTGAGCATGAGTAGACCTAACTGTTACTGTGCATGGTCAGTAATGTAGCCTAATGATAATGCTAAGTGTGGCTTCAGACAGTGGCTTACCTTGTCCCCTTGTGTCATCTTTCTGTGCCAGTGCCTCTAAGTCCCAGGTCAAAAGTGAGCCTGATGAGGATGTATGGGAAATCCTCCAGAAGGCTCCAGCCAGTGAGTATGAGAAGATTGCCTTCCAGTATGGCATCACAGACCTGCGTGGGATGTTGAAGAGGCTGAAGAAGATGAAGAAGGAGGAAAAGAAGAGTGAAGGTTGGTATCTCTATCTTTGTGAAACCAACACTTATCCTTCAGCTAATACATTATGCATCCTGAGACTGAACCCGACCTAAAATGGACACCGCAAATACCCATTTAGGTACTCATCCCTTCAGTCATCCCTCCATGGAAGCCTCCATTGTAGAAGCTAGCTACTATATCTGTATTTACAGCTAAATGTTACCTCTGCAGCACAGGAGGCTGCTGAGGGGAGGACGGCCCATAATAATGGCCAGAACGGAGTGAATTGAATGGCATCAAGCATGGAAGCTATGTGTTTGATGTAGTTGATACCATTCCACTTACTCCGCTCCAGCCATTACCACAAGCCCGTCCTCCCCAATTAAATCGCCACCAACCTCCTGTGCTCTGCAGATAAGTATTGTTAACTATAGGAAAAGTAATTGCTCTCCATTTTTGTATTTTTTTTTATTTCACCTTTATTTAACCAGGTAGGCTAGTTGAGAACAAGTTCTCATTTACAACTGCGACCTGGCCAAGATAAAGCAAAGCAGTGTGACACAGACAACAACACAGGGTTACACATGGAGTAAACAATAAACAAGTCAATAATACAGTAGGGGGAAAAAATGAGTCTATATACATTGTGTGCAAAAGGCATGAGGAGGTAGGCAATAAATAGGCCATAGGAGCGAATAATTACAATTTAGCAGATTAACACTTGAGTGATAAATCATCAGATGATCATGTGCAAGTAGAGATACTGGTGTGCAAAAGAGCAGAAAAGTAAATAAATAAAAACAGTAAGGGGATGAGGTAAGTAAATTGGGTGGGCTGTTTACAGATGGACTATGTACAGCTGCAGCGATCGGTTAGCTGCTCAGATAGCAGATGTTTAAAGTTGGTGAGGGAAATAAAAGTCTCCAACTTCAGCGATTTTTGCAATTCGTTCCAGTCACAGGCAGCAGAGAACTGGAAGGAAAGGCGGCCAAATGAGGTGTTGGCTTTTGGGATGATCAGTGAGATATACCTGCTGGAGCGCGTACTACGGGTGGGTGTTGTTATCGTGACCAGTGAACTGAGATAAGGCGGAGCTTTACCTAGCATGGACTTATAGATGACCTGGAGTCAGTGGGTCTGGCGACGAATATGTAGCGAGGGCCAGCCGACTAGAGCATACAGGTCGCAGTGGTGGGTGGTATAAGGTGTTTTAGTAACAAAACGGATGGCACTATGATAAACTGCATCTAGTTTGCTGAGTAGAGTATTGGAAGCTATTTTGTAGATGACATCGCCGAAGTCGAGGATCGGTAGGATAGTCAGTTTTACGAGGGTAAGTTTGGTGACGTGAGTGAAGGAGGCTTTGTTGCGAAATAGAAAGCCGATTCTTGATTTGATTTTGGATTGGAGATGTTTAATATGAGTCTGGAAGAAGAGTTTACAGTCTAGCCAGACACCTAGGTATTTATAGCTGTCCACATATTCTAGGTCGGAACCGTCCAAGGTGGTGATGCTAGTCGGGCGGGCGGGTGCAGGCAGCGAACGGTTGAAAAGCATGCATTTGGTTTTACTAGCGTTTAAGAGCAGTTGGAGGCCACGGAAGGAGTGTTGTATGGCATTGAAGCTCGTTTGGAGGTTAGATAGCACAGTGTCCAAGGAAGGGCCAGAGGTATACTGAATGGTGTCGTCTGCGTAGAGGTGGATCAGGGAATCGCCCGCAGCAAGAGCAACATCATTGATATATACAGAGAAAAGAGTCGGCCCGAGAATTTAACCCTGTGGTACCCCCATAGAGACTGCCAGAGGACCGGACAATGTGTCTGTGTCTGTGTGTCATGTGTCATGTGTGTCATGTGTCATGTGTCATGTGTCATGTGTCTCCAAACTCCAGTTTTCCTAAAGAAGCTGGACCCTGCCTACCAGGTAGAAAAAGGGCATAAAATGAAACTATGCATTGATGTGGCCAATGAAGACGTAGATGTAAAATGGTTGAAGAATGGGCAAGAGATTCAATCAACTGGAAGGTAGCCATCAGTGGAAAGGGTTTTCTGAGCTTGCATTCAATTAGAATTAATTACTGATGTACCATCTCTTACAAATGTGTGTACAACACATGCTTATTCAGCAACTCAACAATACAATTATCTATCTCTCAGATTGCTGTATATGCCATGCTAACGTTTCTCTTCCTTCCCCCCACAACACATGGATGGACTGTGCTGACCTTGCTGACCTTTCATGAACAGCAAGTAAGTACTTCCATCATGTCAAGCAGCACATCTGAGATTGTTTTGCTAGGTACCAACAGTAGCAAAGGGCTGAAATAAGCTACACAGGAATACGACTTTGTCAACCATTGTAAATATGGAAGCTTTTTGGGGTCTCCACACTGCTGTCTAATCTGAAAACATGATGATGACTGATGTAAAACTGTTATGCTATCAACCAATTTACCAACCATCTATACAATGTATCATCAACAGAATACAGTGTTACACAGAAGGTTATTGTGGTTTGAATGTTGTCTATGTCTGTCAAAAAGAAGGGACAATTGAGTGAATAAATGAGTGGATAATGAAGGATCTTGTCCATCTACCAGGTACATCTTTGAGAGTGTTGGCAACAAGCGATACCTCACCATCAACCACTGCTCACTGTCAGACGATGCCACATACACTTGTGTGGTCGGAGATGAGAAGTGCACCACAGAGCTCTTTGTCAAAGGTACATGTGAGACAACTGAAAGTGAACAATCAACGGTCCAACATTAATGTTTCATTTGTACACCAGTTTGAATGCATTTCACACTGACATTATATTTGTGCCTGCGTGATGTTTAAGATAGCATCATGACATAACAAGGGAAACCAGTGGCGTGCTGTGGGCCTGGGGCCTGGGCCTTCAGTGATGTACTACACAGTCCCACCCGAATTAATCCACCTCATTATGATGCCATGGCTCTAGAAACTATACATTTAGACAGAAACGCAGTATAACCAGGCGTTGCGTCACCTTGAAATTGACAAATTGACATTTTTGGGTAAACAGTGTTTACCCAAAAACATGACACAATCAATGAGTCTTTTCAATATTTCCCTTCACCTTTTCATTGTGCAGCTCCGTTGCCCTGCGCGTTTGTTCTTTGAGCTGTCGATCCACTCCGGTGTCCCCAAAAGTTTTCAAAAGCACCATTGCTTGTTAGGAGCCTGTGAGCCATTGACAGCGCTCGTAGTTGAAACTTTGAAAGTGGCGAGCGAACGAAGCACTTTCCCGCCTGTGACAGGCTTTGTGGCGTCGGGCGACCTCTCCTTACAATGTCTAACTTTTCTTGAAAAGTTCGTCTTGAGAATGGCGTTATAATTATATCCTCGACCAAATCGATATCTTCTCCTCCTTCCGCCATTGTGGGTTGAAAAAACAGCTTAGTAGTACGCGAATTAATTCGTTTATCAAATTCAGTTTCCTAGATCTCCATAGGACCTGCCTCTCAATATTGGTAATCCAATCAAAAGACGTGCACGCACTACGCCTGCTAGCTGGCTCCTGTGTAACACTGGAGCCAGCCAGAAGGCGTACAATAGCCAACTCTAAAGCTGATTGGTTGACACTAAATTTTCATTTCCATTCACTATAAGCTACAAGCGCCCGCACTGTTGATTCTGAAGGCCTGAGGGCAGATTTTAGACCCCTGGCAACACATGATGGCTGAATATGATTGGATAAAAGATCTAACATAAAGACCAGCCCTCAAAATCTCAACCTGGGGCTGGAAGCAGTGCAACCAAGAGGAAAGCTATGAAATGAAGAGTATAACTCTTACTCTGGGGAATAATTTAATACATATTTGTGGGAAAATATATTTTTAAAAAAATTATATTCTGATGATGTTTAGGCCAGCAGAGAAGGCCTTGCAGGCCCTGACGGCCCACCACTGAGGGAAACTCACAACAAGGGAAATATGATTATTTGCTAAGGTGCCTGGTGGTATAATGGTGGTTGTTATTGTTTCTTTCTCTGTGTGTCTGCAGAGCCTCCTGTCACTATTACAAGTAATCTGGAGGACCAGATGGTCATGAAGGGTGAGCGGGTGGAGTTAGAGTGTGAGGTGTCAGAAGAAGGGGCTACTGTCAAATGGTAAGACGTTCCCTCAACCCACAAATCAAACTCAAACACCATAACTTCCATACCATAGAAGGTGTGAGTGAGGAGGTCAACAATGGGTGCCATTCCAGACAGGGTCTTAAGATTTACAAAGTGCCAAGTCCCTGACCCAGGACATCAAAAGCATGGTCTGGCATACTGTTCACATTACGTCACTTCACAACAACTCAGACAGACACAACAGATGGCTGTAATAACTAATATGGTGACATAGTGGTACAGTAGGAAATAGCTATATTTTGTGTTTCCCTTGTTAGAAGTAATCCACATATCAGATCTTGGTTTGAGGATACATTACTCTGGTTGTAAGGATTGAAACAGATGTAGTTTTTGAGTCTGTGCTGCATGGTACACATTCCTCACATGTCCAGTTGATGGCATTTGTGTCGCACATAGCTTTAACGTGTTAGTCACCCCGAGGCTGTGACTTCCCTGATTGACAGATAGATGCTGACCTGCCTGCCACAGTGTCTCTGCCACAGTGTCTCAGCCACGGTGTCTCTGCCACGGTGTCTCTGCCACGGTGTCTCTGCCACAGTGTCTCAGTCACAGTATATCTGCTACGGTGTCTCTGCCACGGTGTCTCAGCCACGGTGTCTCTGCCACGGTGTCTCTGCCACGGTGTCTCTGCCACGGTGTCTCAGCCACGGTGTCTCTGCCACGGTGTCTCTGCCACGGTGTCTCTGCCACGGTGTCTCTGCCACGGTGTCTCTGCCACGGTGTCTCTGCCACAGTGTCTCAGTCACAGTGTATCTGCTACAGTGTCTCTGCCACAGTGTCTCAGTCACAGTATATCTACCACAGGGCTAGGCTGGATATCATAACATGCAGTAAATTATCAGCCACATGAAAGGTCACACAGGGCTGTTAGCACCTCCCCTGTCCTTTAGCGGAACAAGAAAGTAATTGTGAATTATGGTCACCCATCTAAAATACAACAGGGTGATGTTCCTGGAATTGGGCCTAATCATGGGCACAGAAATAAATATCTATCTGCCAGTTTGTTTCTTTGGACAAACATACAGTATCAGATTTCCATGATACCACTGTTAATACCTGTGCAACAGTGCCTTCATTGGTGAAAATGAAATAGTTGTGGTAAAGTGATGACCATTCAGAAAAGCGACATGTTGAGAACATTTGTAATGCAAAATGGCTGACTGTCTTACATCGACAACTCTGTAACACATTCACTAGATACTGTCTAACATAACCTCAAATCAAAGCTGTTATAGTGACACCTCTGACTGTTCTGTAGAAATGTAGATTCAATTAATCAGACAATAATGGAGAATTTGATACTGCTGGTGCTCATGTGGTGCTCTGTCTATGCAGGGAGAAAGATGGTGTGGAGCTGACAAGGGATGAGTCCTTCAAGTACCGCTTCAAGAAAGATGGCCGCAAGCACGTCCTCATCATTAATGAGGCAACTAAGGAGGACTGTGGCCACTACACAGTCAAAACCAATGGCGGTGAATCTATGGCTGAACTCATGGTGTCGGGTAAGTGCTCACGTCAGACAACAGAACAGAATGAAATACATCTCTGTTCAACAATGTTGAATATGATAGCTAGTATCCTGGGGTCCAACCACCTGCAGTCCATAAAGCATGTCCAGTTTAAAGACAGACAAAGTAATCTTTGAACTAGAGTACTGGGCTGAAGATACAAAAAATATTGTGAATCTTCTTCCTCACCCTTCCCCCGAGACACAGCCTACTCTTGTGTTCCTGTCACTCCAAGCAAGCCCCTGTTCTGCCTAACCTTGAAACATGGCTGCCCACGCCATCAACCATGTTACTATGTCAAGGTTACAGCACAGACACAAGTCTGTCCAAATGCCAGCTAAAGTTAGAAGACATGGCACATTTATTTTATCTGAAGGGTACAGGCTGGCGCAGGTGACCCTCAATTGTCTATCTTTGTCTGTCTGTCTGTCTGTCTGTCTGTCTGTCTGTCTGTCTGTCTGTCTGTCTGTCTGTCTGTCTGTCTGTCTGTCTGTCTGTCTGTCTGTCTGTCTGTCTGTCTGTCTGTCTCTCTCTCTCTCTCTCTCTCTCTCTCTCTTTCTCTCTTTCTCTCTTTCTTCTCTCTTTCTTCTCTCTTTCTTCTCTCTTTCTTCTCTCTTTCTTCTCTCTTTCTTCTCTCTTTCTTCTCGCTCTCTCTATTCTGTCCTGTCCTGTTGTACTGCATGTTTAATTTGTTCTGTATATCTAATTTGTGCCAATAGGTGTATATTTATAGGGATATTCCAAAAAGGTATTCAGGGAACACAGCAAACTAAAAATGTTGTCCTATTCCAGCGAGTATAGAGAATCAAACCACAGGCGACGTGGTAGAGACGTTGGATGATGACCATTCAATGGAAACGAACGTAGGAGAAAATCTAAACGAACGTAGGACAAAAATTAAATAACCACATTAATTTTGATTGAAAAACAACCATCAATTAACAATGTCACTTCAGCATTTTCAACTTTGACAGAACCTTAGCCGTGTCATTATGACATCTAAAAACACCCATTCTCCACCATCTCGTAACTAAACATCAGTTTATCACCGTTTTACAATCCTAACATGACCGTAAGTGCCCAGTCATTGATGTCAAGAGCTGCAGTAGAAGACATTGGTTTTGCTGTCTTTAAGTTAGACCTGTAATTTCTTTTGAACATTTTGGATGTAGATGTACAGTACCAATTCAAAAGTTTGGACACACCTACTCATTCATGGATTTTTCTTTATTTTTACAATTGTAGAATAATAGTGAAGACATCAAAACTATGAAATAACACATATGGAATCATATGGAAATATATTTTATATTTGAGATTCTTCAAAGTAGCCACCCTTTGCCTTACCACACTTCACCTGGAATGCTTTTCCAACAGTCTTGAAGGAGTTCCCACATATGCTGAGCACTTGTTGGCTGCTTTTCCTTCACTCTGTGGTCCAACTCATCCCAAACCATCTCAATTGGGTTGAGGTCAGGTGATTGTGGAGGCCAGGTCATCTGATGCAGCACTCCATCACTCTCCTTCTTGGTCAAATAGCCTTTTTTGGCTACTACATAATTCTATATGTGTTATTTCATAGTTTTGATTTCTTCACTATTATTCTACAATGTAGAAAATAGTAACAATAAAGAAAAACCCTTGAATGTGTAGGTGTGTCCAAACTTTTGACTGGTACTGTATATAAACAGACATGTATGTTTGTATATATACAGTTATCAAACCAAATCAAAATCAAATCACATTTTATTTTTCACATGGGCCAAATACAAATACAATCTTATCATGAAACGCTTACTTATGAGCCCTTAACCAACAATGCAGAGTTTTAAAAAAAGTAAGTAAGTAAGAATTTTTCTGCTAAATGGACTAAAGGATAAAATAACAATAATGAGGCTATATACAAGTGGTACATGTACTGAGTAAATGTGCAGGAGTACGGGTTAGTCACGTAATTGAGGTAATATATACAGTACATGTAGGTAAGGGTAAAGTGACTACGCATAGATAATAAACAGAGAGTAGCAGCAGTGTATGTGAGGAGTGTGATGGAATATTAATGTATATATGTGTGTGGCGTCAATATGAATGGGTGTGTGTGTGTTTTGTGTGTGTGTCCGTGTGTGTATTGCAGTGTCAGTGTAGTATGTGCGGGTGTGTGGTTAGAGTCCAGTAAGTGTACATCAAACCTGTGCAAGAGAGTCAGTGCAAAAAAATAAATAAGAATAAAATAAGGGGGTCAATGTAAATAGTCCAGGTGGCCATTTTATTAACTTTTGAGCAGTCTTATGGCTTGAGGGTAAAAGCTGTTAAGGAGCCTTTTGGTCCTAGACTTGGTGCTCGGGTATCGTTTGCCGTGCGGAAGCAGAGAGAACAGTCTGTGACTTGAGTGGCTGTAGTTTTTTGCAATTTTTAGGGCCTTCCTCTGACACCGCCTGGTATAGAGGTCCTGGATGGCAGGAAGCTGGGCCCTACACACTACCCTCTGTATCGCCTTACCGAGCAGTTGCCATACCAAACAGTGATGCAACCAGTCAGGATGCTCTTGATGGTGCAGCTGTAGAATTCTTTGAGGATCTGAGGACCCATGCAAATTCTTTGCAGTCTCCTGAGGGGAAATAGGCATTATCGTGCCCTCTTCACAACTGTCTTGGTGTATCTGGAGCATGATAGTTTCTTAGTGATGTGGACACCAAGGAACTTGAAGCTCTCGATCTGCTCCACTACAACCCTGTCGATGTGAATGGGGGAGTGCTTGGCCCTTCTTTTCCTATAGTTCACAATCAGCTCCTTTGTTTTGCTCACGTTGAGGGAGAGGTTGTTGTCCTGCCACCGCACTGCCAGGTCTCTTCTCTGTAGGCTGGTTCGTCATTGGTGATCAGGCCTACTACTGTTGTGTCATCGGCAAACTTAATGATGGTGTTGGAGTCGTGTGTGGCCACGCAGTCGTGGGTGAACAGGGAGTACAGGTGGGGACTAAGCACAAACCCCTGAATACACAAGTATCTTGTGTGTATAATTTTATTGTGTGCTGCTCAGCGGTTGTTGCTCGTAGTTGAATTTAAAGATGATATCTGGCCCAGCTCACAACTATAGATTATCTGGGCCTCTAATCAAATTTAGCCATTGCCAAGAATTACCAGCTGCCAATCCCATTATGCTCTCGGTAGCAGCTTCTCATTGCTCCTGTCAGCTAACTTCATTCTGCCGTAACCTTCACTAGGAGTGGAGTAGTTTACATTGATCATTGCGGACACTACCTGTCCACTACCCTTAACTGTCTCATACTCTCTCTTATGTTGATAGACTTTGAGCTTGCAGCCTCCATTGATGTCTAAAAGTATCTGTTTCCTGTGTGGATCAGATGCCCTATCCTCTATGCATCTGGTGTTGTCATGTACAAGTTACACAGTATATCCATGTCACTTAGGATCCCCAAGTAAAAGTCCCCCAGAAAAAACTAGGATCATAATGAACACACCCCATACTCTGAAATACTTCATATACTACATACATTGTGAATCATATCTGACCTCTGACCTCTGACCATTTAGAGAAGGAACTGGAGGTGTACCAAAACATTGCTGACCTCACGGTGAAGGCAAAGGACGAGGCTGTGTTTAAGTGTGAGGTCTCAGATGAGACTGTGAAGGGTATCTGGTACAAGAATGGAGTGGAAGTGAAGGCCGATGCCAGGACCCATATTACACACATTGGCAGGTGAGAATGGTATCCATACTGTTGTAATGGGTTAGGGTCAGAATGTTTGTTGAGTAGTTGGACAAAAATTTGTGAAAATTATGTCTCACTGAAGGATCCACAAGCTCACTATTGATGATGTCAAACCTGAGGACCAGGGTGACTACACCTTTGTTCCAGAGGGATACGCATTCAACCTCTCAGCCAAACTCAACTTCCTGGGTACTTTTACAATTACACCATGGCATGTGCCCCTGCATTTCATAATGATCCTTTTCATTTTATGAATTCATTGCGTGTTTGTCTGCTTTTCAGAGGTCAAGATCGATTATGTGCCTCGCCAAGGTATACCATGGTTGATTCTTCATCCTCGCAGCCTCTTATTCAATTTAAAATATTATATATCTTGGATTGCTGGATTAAGAATACATTTACATATGTTGCATGTCCATCATTCTTTATTCCTGAAGATCCTCCAAAGATCCACCTTGACTGCATGGGTCACACGGCCGACTCCACCATAATGGTGGTGGCTGGGAACAAGCTGCGACTGGACGTGCCCATCACTGGAGACCCAGCGCCTACAGTGGTCTGGACAAAGGGAGAAAAGGTAAAGTTGCTGGTTTTCCTTATTAGCCACGCAGGCTAGCACATAGGCTCTATTCCAATATTGGTAGGCCAGAACCAAATCTTGTGTGAACGCTGGCCTCTGGCCAGTGGATGTTTAGGAGAGACTACCTCAGTTCCAACATCTTCTAGGTAAGGCTTGCTGTGAGAAGACTGAACCATGTTGTTTTGTCTGCCCCATTAGTACGTCATAAGCTGTCTGATAGTTTGTATGTTCACTCATACAATTAACTCTTCCACTACCAGTGGCCACGTACTGTAGACTAGCTTAATTATTAATGTTTCTATCCATGTTTTTTTCACTATCAACTATGGTGTTTACCTTGTTTTCCACTTTCAACTATGTGGTTTCCCATGTTCTCAATTGTCAAACTTTTTAATTTATGTCTTAGCTAATTGTCCCACTTTCATGGTGAGAGGGTCCCTTCCTCACCCATCCCAACAGGTAGGAGGTCTGCAGGCGATCACATGACCTAAATTCCAGTAGGTGACTGGTTGATTGCTGGGAATGGGAGGTTAGTTGTGGAGAAGGGGAAGACAAGAGGGGAATACCCTCTGGCCTCCTCTTCAGCACCCTTACTGCTTTGCTTTGCTCATGTAGGCTGGCTCTGAGGTGGCGGCAGAAACATGGAGCATCAAGGATGGGGATGTGAGTGTGGCCCTAAACACCAACGCTGAGGCCTGTGCATGTCTCTTTTCAATCTCTGTTACTACTTCTCTCCATAACACCTGGGTTCCAAAAAATGCATCTCTTTCCCCTGTATATTTGTGTCAGTCTCATGCTGTCCTTTCTCTTCTGGCATCCCTGTTACTTTTTATTCCTCATGCTCTCACACACTGTTCATTTCAAAACATCAAGGATTTTATTTTGTCTGTGCCAATAGAGGCCTGGGTGGCAACGTGTTGCCTGATAACTTAACACAGCATTCAATGCTAATTAAACAATGCATGCAGTTTCATACTTCCATGACGATCAGGTAAGAGCATGTTCAAAATCTTCTGCTGAAATGAAAGACATCGAAGGGGTGACACCAGGGCAGAACAGTAAGTATTATAACTGCTTTTGCATGGCCATTTCAGCTGAGTCTATGAGTAAACCTCCCAGTGTGGTTGGTTTTCATGCCAAAAAGCATGACCAGGTAAATCCTTTCCAGCCAATGTGTCTTGGAAAGTGTATTTCATCCTTTTTTGGCTTTGACAATAAACAGTATCATCAAGGGTGTGTTCACTACAACAGACCGGAAGCAAGCAAGCCGAAACAAGGAAGGACCTACCTGAATTTGTCCATTAAGAAACTCTTGTTTGCAACGGTGTGCGCTAATGAATACACCCCAGATCAGATGATATAAACGGTTGCATTACGAATTGGAATTGATCCCTTAAGTTCAGCTGAATGAGAATGACTCCACTAATGAACTGCTGTCCTGATGAGTCAGGTGATGACAGAGGGAGATGGAAGGCTCCACGTGGAGAGCACCAAGGGACACTGTATCTTCACTATTGAGGGAGCGGATAAACAGGACGAGGGCCTCTACTCTGTGATTGTGCGGAACCCTGCTGGGGAGGACAAAGCTGACATTAACGTCAAAGTTGTTGGTAAGATACAACCACTGTCCACAAGGATTTTTGTTGATAAATTTTTCATTCTGTCATTAGTCAAAGAGATGAGACAAATTAGTTTAATCAGGTTGTACCTTGCTTATCCTGTATTTTACATTATATTTCGAGGGGCTTGGGACAAAGGTTGCAAATCTGCATTTTTTTTCCAAATGTAGTTATTGTCATAGCCTTGTTCTGTTCAATGTTCTCTGCCTATGTAGTACTCTAAATACCCCAATTAATTTTGTTAAGTTCAAAAGAATACTAGATAAAAATTGCAGACGCCATTCAAACCAATGAGGGTTTGAAACTTTAAAGCCAATTATCTCAGAATCATCTTTTTGCAGATAGAACCTTATAGTCGCAAGTCATCGTATTTATGTTTTTTTAATGGCCTTTTCTTTTCCTCAGATGCGCCAGACCCTCCCTCGGCCCCAAGGATCCTCAGTGTTGGAGAGGACTCCTGCGTTGTCCAGTGGGACCCCCCTAAGTCAGATGGTGGCAACCCGATCATTGGTGAGGATATACAGTAGCGTGCATAATCTCTTACCAGATCTTATGTTCAGGCATACACCGTGCTCACTTGTTTACAGCGAACATGTACAGAGAAAATATGAGTAGTTTGATTGTAGTATACTGATAGGTACAGTCACGTCTATCGGTGGAGGCTGCTGGGATGACGGCTCATAATAATGGCTGGAACGGAACTGAACGAATGGAATGGCATAAGACACATGGAAACCATGTGTTTGATGTATTTGACACCATTCCACTAATTCCGCTGCAGCCATTAAGGTGCCACCAACCTCCTGTGATGTCTACAGTAACAATGTTTGACTTTTTCTTCCCAGGCTATGTGATGGAGAGGAAGAAGAAGAAGAGCTACAGGTGGATGAGGCTGAACTTTGACCCCTACACTGATACTACCTATGAGGCCAAGAGGATGATAGAGGGTGTGGAATATGAGATGCGTGTCTATGCAGTGAACGCCATTGGCATGTCATGTCACAGCGCGGCCTCACAACCTTTCATCCCAGTGGGTGAGTTCCCCTCCTTGTGATTTTCCTTTATATACATCTATGAAATTGAACTTCCCTGTTTGAGGGATGGGGAAATACATTTTGTTCCATGTAGCGCCTCATACAATCAGGTCATTCAAAATGCAAACAGATAGGTGTCAGCTTTCAAAACTTGTTGGTGTAAACTTTGGGCGGTGGAAAGTGATTAATGGGATGGATGGTCATCGTATAGGCATGTGCTCTCCCTTGGGCGGTCACACTGGACAGTCAGACTAAGGGTCAGGTCAGCTAAAGATATCAGTTACTCGCCAGTCATATGATTATGTTTACATGCAAACTAATAATTCGATATTAAACTGATTATGGCAACAGGCAGATTATGCAATAGTCATGTACACACCTTACTCTGATTATCTTAATCGGCGTAAGGTCAAAATCGAAGTAAACATGCAGCAATTAAAACACCAGGTTTTCTAAGCAATCTTTTGAATTATTAGGACATGTGTAAATGGCTTAATCGGAGTTCCAGCAGTGCATTTGATCTGCATTTGTGCCAGCACCAGCAGCGTAAGCCTCCCTCTTATGCGCGAGGGAAGTTACCACAAGAGGGCACAGTGGTCTGAAAGTATGTATCTTTACAACGCAATCATGTATTATGCCAAATCAATTAAATTAAACCATTACTTATGAGAAGCAATTCACCACACATACTGTAAACTAACACCTCACATACTGTAACCTAACACCTCACATACTGTAACCTACTGTAACACAGTGTGAGTTAGCCCATCTAGATGAATAATGTAGAGAAGTAATGACCTGTGTCTGTGGAAAAACTGAAAGTATGCATCTTAGAAATAGCTTTCACATACAAACTGTATATGTCTGAACTCAGAATCAAGTAGGCTTCCCAAAAATAACATGGTCGCTGTGGTAGTACGTTTACTTTGATTGGTGATTTTCTGCATTAATCAAAGTCCCATCAGGTAGCCTATTTCAGATGTGTCCATGTAAACAGGATTATTAGGAACATCGTTATTTTTGCATAGCATGTAAACGTTTTAATCAAACTATTATATTAATCTGATCATTCTGATCATGTATTGTCACACTGTCACATAAACACAACTTTTGTCCTGGCAGAGATGACTGATTTCTGATTTACACTCACACTGACCTGCTGTGAGCTGACCACGGAACATAAACAGAGCATAAAAACAGAAGAAACAACCCCATTGTTCTGACTGCAGCTACATACCTGTATTCTCTGAATATAATGTTGACATTACTTCCTTAATAATACAGTTGCGCTAATATGTCACAAAATTCCCAATTTGATGTATCAAATTGTATGTATTTTTAAAAAATTTTTTTTACATGATTTTAATTGAAAATGTACAAAACTGTTTCCATCTTAAAGTATTTGGATTACCCATATACATATTTTCAGTGGCAGTGTGTTTGATTGATGTCAGTGCTGTCTATCACTACAGTAAATTGTCTTGGGGGTTTGGCTACTGAGAGTTAAGTTTACATATCCCCTAAGCCATGTCAGGTCTGCTATGCAATCACAACGGGCACCTGTAACCACTCAACAACAACACATGGTCATCTTGACATTTGGTTCCCATGGCATGCAGACTTGTGCTCGTGGGGAAAACATGTTTGGGTAGACACTGTCTAAAATAAGACTGGAGGAGGTGTCTTCAAGACAGAAATCAGAGTCTAGTGGAATTATGGGGCTCTCTTTGCTGTGTCTCTTAATATTTTACCTTGGGTCCCGCTCTACCTTCTCCTCCTTCTCGAGGATGTGAGTGTGAACATCGAGGTATCCGGATGGACCCATCTCTTGTAAGACAGCTGATTAGGAAACTATCTGTGGCATCCCCCTCTATAAATAATGGCATGTAAGCGCACGGCGGGGCTGGGACCAGCTGCTTAGAACACAGGGGCTAGCTGCTACTGTTGAGGCTGCTCTGGGAGGACATTGACCCAGCTGAACTGCTGCTGTCGAGTGCTATCACTGAGATAGAACAGAGCGAGAAAGAGAGAGAGGAGCAGCAGCAGAGTATATTGAGGTGTGTGGGAGACAAAGAACAGGAGGAGTACGACAAGCTCACTTCGAACAGCACTATCTTAACCTTTTTCAAGGATGACCAAGCCAATGCTGCCAAAGACGGCCGAGAAGAAGCCGCCAGCGGAGGAAGTTCCAGTGGATGGTGCAGCAAAGGCACCGACAGAGGGGGAGGCCAAGCCAGACGCAGCACCTCCTCCAGAGGAACAAGCCCCAGATCTAGCACCAGAGGCCCCTGTTGAGCCAGCAGCACCCGCAGCAGAGCCAGTCCCAGCAGAAGGAGCCCCAGCTCCGGCACCCCCAGCTGAGGATGGGGCCTCTCCGGCAGAAGGAGACCCACCAGCCGATAGAGCTCCCCCTGCAGAGGGTGCCACAGCAGAGCCTGCCCCGGCACCAGAGCCTGCCCCGGCACCAGAGCCTGCCCCGGCACCAGAGCCCGTACCAGAGTTGGAACCTCCTAGGAGTAGGCATTGATTTATTTTCCTCTAAGCTAGGGTCAACTATTAGGGGCATGGTTTGTTCTGTAATAAATACTGGGATTTCTTTAATGATGATGATAATGATGATAATAAGATAGAAGGTAAACCCTGGCTGTGGTTTCTATGGTTCTGTTCTCCTTTTTACTGTTATTGTAAGGGGCAATGTAAGTAGGAATGGACAGTGCCACCTTCATTGGTAAATCAGAGATGATTGTTGTATGTTTTGTCTCTCTGTATTAAAACTCACAGGCGCAAAAGAGAAGAAAAGTTTTCTCCTGTGTTGTTGTTTGTGTGTTGGCTAGTAAAATGAAATGGATGTTTATCAAAGTATTATGTTTGCTGTGTTCCTGTACTGCCCGTAGACGCCGGTTGATCTTTCCCATTCAGTCTGGCCCTTTAAACACAGACTGACCTCTGACCTCTAGTACATGCCTACATGGCCCCCCTGTCTGGTTAACCTGTGACATGGGACCATGGGCTCAGGGCCCGGGGGAAAGGCAACTCTGTAACTCAACCTCTGATGGCTGTCAGCTTGAGCTTATTTTAGGCAGCTTTTGCAGGATGTCTCTATGTGCTAATGTTTTGTTACATGCAAACTGTTTATGTGGTACAAATCAGCTATGACAAGACAAATTACAAATAACCTCAGTTCTCTCGATATTTGGAGGATTATTCATGAAATACATCTTTAGACTTTTGGATGT
This sequence comes from Salvelinus namaycush, assembly GCF_016432855.1. NCBI lineage: Eukaryota > Metazoa > Chordata > Actinopteri > Salmoniformes > Salmonidae > Salvelinus > Salvelinus namaycush. The sequence continues at coordinate 68,291,575 of NC_052307.1, forward strand.
AAACAAAAAATGAGTGAGATACTCTCTATTTGTTTCTCCATTGTTATTTACCCATTTTCTAAGAAAAATGGTGAGATGAACATGACATTAAGATTTATAGGGACTGAATGGTTTCCATAGTAGCATTGATGCAGCTAGCCCAGTATTGCAGCCTGGTCTCATAGACTAGACGTAACATAGTAAAGGTAAAACCAGAACACTGATATTAGTATGATATGTCACGTTTGGTATGGTTACCACAGGAGGTTGGTGGCACCTTAATTGGGGAGGACGGGCTCGTGGAAATGGCTGGAGCGGAATAATTGGAATGGTATCAAACACGTGGTTTTCATGTGTTTGATGCCATTCCATTTACTCTGTTCTGGTCATTATTATGAGCCGGCCTCCCCTCAGCAACCTCCACTGATGGTTACATAAGACAGATGGTTACTTAACCCCTTTAGCTAACCCTTTACCCTAACTCATAAACTTAATCTTAACCCTTACCCCAAACCATAATCCCTAGCCTAGCTATGGTTAGCCAGGTAGCTAACGTTAACCCCCCAGCCACCTAGCTAGAATTTTTAACATATCATACCTTTTTGCAAATTCGTAATATATTGTACGTGTCGCAAATTCGTAACACATTGTTCGTTTTAGAAATTCGTAACATATAATACGAATTGTAATTCGTAAACATGTTATACGAAAAGGGTAATGGACATCCACAAATGAATACATACCATCCTAAATGGAGTGGCTCGGATTTGCATACAGAATAATACAAAATGCTCTAAGACCAGGTTGAGTATTGATGAAAGCTCTGTCATGCATTCTTTATTTAACCAGGCAAGTCAGTTAAGAACAGGTTCTTATTTACAATGACAGCCTACATCGGCCAAACCCGGACGATGCTGGGCCAATTGTGTCGCCCTATGGGACTCCCAATCACAGCCGGTTGTGATACAGCCAGGATTCGAACCAGGGTGTCTGTAGTGACACCTCAAGCACTGAGATGCAGTGCCTTAAACCGCTGCGCCACTCGGGAGCCATTTGGGAGCCTGCAAGGTCCATACTTAATCTCCAATGTGCTAGCTCCATGTCAGCTAGCCTGCAGGGGAGCTTAACACATGGGTTGTGGTAAGGTTGGAGATACTGTATTTCAGGAAGTGATGCTTTTATTGGAGGACCCTAGTTTACAAGGCTGTTACCTGTAGCAACACTACACTTTATCTGCAGCTAAGTTACGCTGCCTTGATGCTGAGGCATCAGTGACAGGTAGCAGTAAATCCACAATAAAAATATCCTGCATTGACACTGAAATGTTTCCTTCTCTATTTTCCAATGTCTTTTTTACAGTCATATACTGTGACATCTGTGACATAACATATGAAAATATTGATGTATTTTTTCTTGACATTGATTTCTTATTTAGACTAGAATAATGTTGCTGAAATCCCTCTCTCTTCCTTTCCTCTCTCTCTCTCTCTCTCTCTAAGCCCCAACCAGTGAGCCCGTCGGCCTGTGCGTGGATGACATCAGTGACACTACCATCTCACTGAAGTGGAGAACCCCGGAGCATCTGGGTTCGTCTGAGCTGGATGGCTATGGGGTCGAGTACTGCAAGGAGGGCTGTGAGTACCGCATTCAATATTTTGATCCCTGACACACACACGCACACAATACCTGGGTAGATAAGGAGGATGGCATGAAAGCTGTTGAAGAGAGTATTTAAGTTAAGAACACACTATTTGAAAACCAACCTAACAATATAGAAAAACTGTCAAATAAATCAAAATTCAACAACATTTCAGAGAGCATTGCCTGTTTTTATTTTTATTTTTATCTTGACCCTCTTACATAAAACGACATCCTCTATCATGCTAGCTGTATCACACTTTCCATGATGAGCCATTATCTAAAAAGCTTTGGTTTTAGTCTGACAACACCAAAGGCCTAAGTTGTCAAGAGTGGTTTGAACCAGGAACCATTAGCACAATGCATATGTAATTAATCCCTTCCCTTCAGGGCTGGCTATGCTGGCCAGCTGCACATCAATGTTCTAACTCAATCCATGCAGGCAGCTCTAGTTGTGATGACATATAGGGATGGGGCACTGAGCCTTCTTCGGATGTTGCGTTTTGACACGTCTGTCTGGCCGTCTCTTGCCCACAGCTGATGAATGGGTGCCAGCTTTCGAGGGTCTGACAGAGAGGACATCTGTGATCATCCGGGACCTGCCGACCGGGGAGAAGATGCAGTTCCGTGTCAGAGCCTACAACATGGCAGGGCCCAGTGCACCTACCTCCCTAGCACAGGCCGTCACTATCCACGAGATCATGCGTAAGCATTCCCCCATGATTGCCTAAAACAAATCCCAATTTTTCAATTTTATCCTCCCTCCCATACAATGAGCATGAAGTCCAAACATGTACAAGACATTAATATATTTTTTTTTACCAGGGAAGTTCCTAAAACACTTGCACTGTAAGAGTAAGACATCATCAGTTTGTTCAAAACCCAAAGGTTGTAATGGAAAGTAAGTGAGGTGTCCTGCTGTTGTCTCCTCTCTCCTATTTCTCTACAGTTTGAGATATTTAGCTGATGAGGCTTGAAGTTAGCCTCCACTACCCTACATGGATCTCAGGGCTCACAGATCATGTTTGGGAACACACATACATTGCCAAGGTCATCAGCTATTTCGCTCTCAGCACCTAACAGATTAGTTGTGAGGTGTATTTTGAGGTCTCAGATGCACACTGAAGCCCCCGGCCTGTCCGCTTGCTGACAGGATGATACTATCACTAAGTGCTGATTGGCAGTAAGGACATTTCCGCTTGCTGACAGGATGATACTATCACTAAGTGCTGATTGGCAGTAAGGACATTTCACGGTAACAGAGTGACACTGAGACTCAGATTTTTCACTTTAAAATGTATGTCAAACAAAAACCAATGATTGCAAAGTTAAACAAACCATACAACTCTATGCATAATGACTACGTTTAACATTTTCCATTGAAAGTGTTACAAAAACACATTTACTTGTAGAACAGTGCAGATGTAAAGTTTGGCAACAGAATGGTGGCACAAACTCTCATTCTCTTACCAAACTTTGCATCTGCAATGTTATTCAAGTAAATGTGTTTTTGTAACATTTTCTGTGGAAATTGTTAAAAGTAGTTCCTGTGCATAGAGTTGTATGGTTTGTTTAATTCTCCAATTATTGGTTTTTGTTTGACATACATGTTAAAGTGAAAGTCTGTGTCACTGTTACCATGGAATTGCACTAAAAAGCACTTGATGTTGTCAACTCACGCTTATTACTACCTCACGGGCGGCTGGTCAATGTACATGAACAGTAACTCATTGGATCAGTAATGGTGCCATCAAGCTAAACTTGATAGTTGAAAGGTATTGTGATACTCCCAGTCTCAGGGAAACGTCTGAGCCATGAACCAACTTCTAGGGTTGGGCGGTATGCAGATTTTCATACTATTCCTGTACCATAGCGGGGTATACGGCATTACTGGCAGTGCACACAATGGCCGGTATTCCCCCCCCCAAAAAAAATTCCCATAGCGGACACTAGCTAAATGCTAACAAGCGAACATAAACTAATTGCAAGAACAGACAACCCAGCTCATAAAGTTATATAACTACAGTATCTGAAAAGGCTAATCAGTTTGCTGCAGCACAAAGAAATGTTTGACAGACAGGATTTTTATACAGGAGGGGATTTTGATTGTTTCTGCCATAACCAAGAAGCTTGATCTTGCGAGCTAGCCACTAAGTTAGCAAGTTAGCAAACCAAATGCATAGCTGGAGCCCTGAGCTGGAGATAATTTATTTGGCACATCTTAGATAGTGAAAACGTACAGTTATAAGCAGTGGCATAGCACACACCCCCGCGAGGCGGGTAAGTCCCGAGCTTTAGGGTACTGATGGCATTGGCATCATTTCAGGTAAACCGAGGGTAGGCTATAGCAAAGTGACTTTATTTATTCTATTTTCTGCATTCCTACACAATTAAAACATTTCTAAAATGCTGTTAGAAGAACAGCAAAAACAAGCAATTGACAACAATTGACTCCAGTCATTATCACCTTGGCTGCTGTACCTTCATTCACCTCCATTGATAAGGGACATAAATAACATTCTTCAGCAACATGTCTTACAGCAATTAGCTGCTACGCACTAGCTCAGCACCGGAATTCAAATCTCGAGTTTAGTTTCAAGTCAAACAGCTGTTAAGTTACCTAGTCAGTTACAGCCATCTTCCACCTCTGCACTGTTTTGAGAGGAAAGTCGGGCTGTTCACCGCAGTCAGGCAAACAGCCTTCCCGCCCACTCCGAGGTGTCTGCATGGTCCTAAAGCCAACCCAAATTGACACCCCTGATTGACAGTATTGATAATACGGTATACCGCCCAAGCCTACCACTTTCCCCGCACACGCACGCCACAAAACTGTACCCAAACACTTTTATTCATTGACATCTTATGATATTTTTGTTAACAGAGAAACCCAAAATCTGGATTCCTAGAAATCTCCGTCAGACCCTCATCAAGAAAGTGGAGGAGACAATCAACCTTGTGATCCCTTTCCAGGTATGGGGTAGAGTACACCCTTCACACTCTATAGGATGAATGTACTGTATATATGCTGGTGCCCTTGCCCATAAGATAAATATGTTGAATGACACAGGAACTAGAAATTGCTATTTCCTTTTCTTTGGTGCATGTTGAGTTATGGAATGGTGCTACCCACATGAAAAAAATATTACAGTTTACTATAGAATACTAGTGCTACCTATCTACAGGTTTTGGGAAATGTGCTCTTTTAGTATTTGTCCAGTAGGTTTCCTCAATGAGAAAGTTCCCATTTGTATGTCAAAGATAATAAAACAAAATGACAGCAAAAACACAACAGTAAATACTACAGTATACTACAGTCTGCAAAAATACTACAGTAACTCACGCTATGTCTCTTTATTCCTTTCTGCTTTTCCCTCAAGACTATAAATACATACAGCTTCAGTTTTGAAACTGTATCCTAGTAACACATGCAATTGACAGACTGATAACTGATACAGACATGATTATCTTAAGCAGCTCATAATGAGTAACTGCTGAAAACCACAAGCCAAGGAGTCTCCGCCAAATGTACCACCATCTACTGTATTCATTAGGAACACTTATCTAGGTTCAAATCTGCCATAAGAATATCTGAACAATATCATATTTCAAATGTCTTGGTCTGGAGATGTACTGAAATCATTATCACCCCTGGAACTGTAATGATTATTTAGTAAACATAGGTTACTGAGGAAAACCAATATTTCACACATACTAACTTACTTGTACTGTAGTCCTCCAGAATCTGGTTTGGTCTTTCTAAAAAATATTAGAATGTTTATGTTAATTTCCAATCTCAATTATTTTTTATTTTAGGGCAAGCCTAGGCCTGTGATCACCTGGAGTAAAGATGGGGAGCCTCTGAACCCGAAGCAGGTCAGCGTCCGGAACAGCGACACCGATACAATCCTATTCATCCGCAAGTCAGAGAGGAAGGACTCTGGGAAGTACGAAGTCAAGCTGCAGATTGAGAATGTTGAGGACACAGCCAGCATCTCAATTCAAATAGTCGGTGAGGGCTCATTCACAACTCTAATGGTTTGGAATAGAAATGGTTTATGATTGATCAGTGGCACTATCAGTTCACTCAGAATGGGTTTATGCTGTATCTGAGTTAACTATGAAACTGACACGTTCCGCAAGTGACACATCCCGCAAGCTGGTCCCATTATCGTTGGATATTGAAACAAAACCACACCTGTCCCTAAAATACAACGTAAACAATATTCTACATGTACCCACCGTGTGGTTTACATTTCTCTGTGAATGATTGAATTGGAGTTTAAGGTAAAGTTATGGTACGGTATGTTGACTCGATAAATATTATTTCTTATCTTTAGATTTGCCTGGGTCTCCAGAGAAACTGAAGATCATGGATGTTTGGGGCTTTAACGTGGCTCTGGAGTGGAAGCCACCCAAAGACAATGGAAATTGTGAAATAACCGGCTACATGGTTCAGAAGGCTGACAAGAAGACCATGGTGAGAGTCAATGTGCTGGGCAGTGTCTAACATGAAAATGTTCTCTTCATCAATTTGTGCAAGAGGTTCATATACGACAGAAAACTAGCAATTAATATCGGTCAGACAATATTGAATGAGTAAGGTTATACACTGCCCCTCCCATGGAAGGTTCAGGAAAGCATTATCTATATTCTAAATGATGATTAGGCTAATATTTATTTTCTAACTGACACACAGAGGTCATCCCAGTGTGTGTGTGAGAGAGGGCGAGCTGCCTGATAATTATCTGTTAGTTCTCTGGCTGGGCTCAGAGTGAACTATGCCAAGCTCTGAGTGTTAGAACGTTGGGTTTAATAACCATACCATTGACAAGGCAAGGTAGCTAAGCTCTCTGACACACGGCCATAATTGACTCATGTATGCACACTATGTGAGGGGAAGAATGCTACTTGGTCACCGAGGGGTATTTTACCCTCCCTTGTGACACACAGTCAGCCACAGCTAGGCAGAGAGCCTTTGTGAGCAAGGAGAACTGCATTCTGGGCCTGTTTGTTTGAGCTCCAATTGCCACCTTCCACCACCCCAGGCAGCCACCCAGAGCACAGCAAGCCAAGCACGCCCTGTTTTTAGCCCCCAGCCTTGGCCTCATACTGGACATAGCTTGTCTGTGTAGTGATGGAAACCCATTGTACTTCTGAGCTGCAAGGTTAGTGGCTAAATTTAAAAAAGCTCCCTGTTCAGGTTTCACACAAGTCATTATTAGACCCAATTAATTTCCTCCATCTCACAATGGCAGGCTGTGAGATATGAGATTATCATGTTACAAAGAGCAATATCTCATTTGGATATCGGAGATGCCCCATTGCTAAATATAACACAGTTGGGCCCCTTTGTTTGGCAAACATTCATAGGAGTTGGCATGCATTCTCATTCTCTCAAGACACATTACACTGACATTGTAGTATTTTGGTAGCCCTAAAATATGGTCTCACTTAAAAATGAAGAGTTTGACTAAAATATGGTTGGTTTTCAGGAATGGTACACTGTCTATGAGCTATATAGGCGAACTAACTGTGTGGTGGCTGATCTCATCATGGGGAATGAATACATCTTCCGTATCTACGCTGTGAACATGGTAGGCCTCAGCCTAGAGCCCTGCTTCTCAGCAGACAGTGCCTACATCCAGAAAACAGGTGGGCTCCCATACCTGGCGCACCGTTCATGACAGTAATACCACCATGACATCATAACTATAAACAAACAATAGTTATACACTTATGTATGTAGGAGCAGCATTCAAAAAACATCCCCTGCTGCCACCTGTGTAAAACCCATAAACTTTCTGAACAAAAGTTGAGCACTGCACCTGTTCATCTGTTCATCAGGTTTCGAATACAAGCCTCCAACCTACAAGGAGCATGACTTTTCTGAGGCGCCTAAGTTCACACACCCTCTAGTGAGCCGTTCAGTCATAGCAGGCTACAACGCCACCCTCAGCTGCTCTGTCAGAGGCATCCCCAAGGTGAGGTGTCCCTATACAAGCGAGAATGACAGAGACAAAGGCTATGCTGCTAACCATGAATGATATAGTGATTTATCACCATCAGAATGACCATCAAATCAGCACGACTATTACATTATCATCATGTCTGCTACTAGTACTGTAGGGGGATGACAAGCATGTCCTGACCAGTAAAAACTATGAGCCTTAGTTATAGCAGATAGACATTATTTCATTTTTTTGCCACATGCATTACTTTAGGCACATCTAGTTCACATTGTAACCTCTCTCTCTCAGCCCAAAGTGACATGGTACAAAAACAAGATGGACATCTCCAACGAGGCCAAGTACCGTATGTTCAGTAAGCAGGGCGTACTCACCCTGGAGATCCGCAAGCCCTGCTCATTTGATGGGGGAGTGTACATGTGCAAAGCAGTCAACGCCAGTGGAGAAGATGTAGTGGAGTGCAAGCTAGAGATTCGCCGTAAGTATCCCTAACACTACTCACCTTTTCTCTGCTGGTGAGCTCCTTAACACACCTGGCCTGCAAACCAACTGCCAAATCCATTGTCAATCTTGTATGCTCAGTGGCTAGTTTATTAGGTACACCACCCTGTTCACGAAAATTGTTCGCTCCTACAGATAACGAATCATGTGGCCGTGGCTTGCTATATAAAGCAGGCAGATAGGCATCAAGGCATCCAGTTACTGTTCGATTGAACATAAGAATGGGCAAAATGAGTGACCTAAGTGACTTTGAGCGTGATATGATCGTCGGTACCAGGTGCGTTCCAGTATCTCAGAAATGGCCGGCCTCCTGGGCTTTTCACGCACGACAGTGTCTAGGGGTTACCAAGAATAGTGCGACAAACAAAAAACATCCAGGCAACGGCGGTCCTGTGGGTGAAAACAGCTCATTGATGAGAGGTCGAAGGAGAATGGCAAGAATGGTGCAACCTAACAGGCTGGTCACAAACAGGCAAATAACGACGCAGTGGTGTGCAGAATGGCATCTAGGAATGAACAACTCGTTGGTCCTTGTCACGGATGGGCCATTGCAGCAGATGACCGGGTTCCACTCCTATCAGCTAAACACAAGAAGTGGCTCCAGTGGGCACGCGATCACCAACACTGGACAATTGAGGCGTGGAAAAACATTGCCTGGTCCGAAGAATCCCGGTTGCTGTTGCGTCATGCTGATGGCAGAGTCAGGATTTGGCGTAAACAGCTTGAGTCTATAGCCCCATCCTGCCTGGTGTCAATGGTATAGGTTGGTGGCGGTGGTGTAATGGTGTGGTGAATGTTTTCCTGGTACACATTAGGGCCCTTGATACCAATTCAGCAATGTTTCCATATCCCAAATAATTCAGGCAAAGGGCGGACCGACCCGGTACTAGATGGGTGTACCTAATAAACTGGCCACTGAGTGTACATGGTGATTGTTACAGTTATGACCACCGTAAATAGGGATGTAATTGTCAAGGTTTCCAACTTCCTATGTACTTCACTCTGTTTCCGGTCTGGAACAGGTACCCTTAGTACATATCTGTCCATCAAATATGAAGTCGTATATGAATGTCTGAAAATGTCATCATATATGAATGCTCCCCAACTCATATTTGAAACATGTTTTGGGGTTTCCTTATGAAATAATTAATACATTTGGACATCAAATCTGAGATGGAAGAATTATACTTGTACGTGTTAAATGGCATGTTCAAATCTAGAACATGTATCATGGTAATCATAGTATGTTCTAGAGGGCAAATACAGTAAATCTATTCCTCCTATTTGAGATCTCATGTTAACATATACAGACATATCATTATGTCTTCATAAGGGTATATTAACTCCCTGACGGACCTTTGGAATGTACACTGGAATACATGTAAAGGTTCTAAATGGATCCTGCCACCATTACATGATCCATCTCTTCTGACGTGTGTCTCTCCTTCTGTCTGTAATCCCACCATGCTGTGTCCTGTCATGCTTCTACCCTTTTTATTCCCAGCACCTGGCACTTTCCCCCAAGGTAAGCCCCCACACTCAGTAATAACTGAGGTCAATCCCATTATTATAGAACTGTTTCATTTGTGTTAATTTGAGAAGAATAAAAGGTGTGCCAAAATACTTAACCCTAATTGCTTCTGGAAATCGCTCTGCATAAGACCGTCTGCTAAATGACTAAAATGTAAATGTACTATACATTACAGTATGTAACAATGTGCATTGTCCATCTCACTTAATTTAAGGTAAAATATGTTACAAAATATTGGATAATGTGAAAGGATAAGACACGTTTTACCTCATCTGTACACTATAGATTTTTAGAAAAATCTATCTTGATATTAACAAATTGAACTGGAGATGATATTATAATCCCAATGTTATTGAAGTAACAGTCATTTTCTCAGTGGTAAGTATTTATCAAATGGCATGGATATTATAAATATTATATTTTATAGTCTAGAAATAAAATGTAAAAAGACAATAATTAGATTGAATAGTCTAAAATAGTTAAGTATTATCAGTCTTACATTGATCACCAACAATAAGTTCTAGTATGTTAGATTTTTGAATTGGAAATATGATTCACGAATTAGACTAATTGCCTTGCAGCTCAAATCACCAAAGAGGAGAAGGATAAGCAGATGAACAAGGCCGATTAGGTGTAAAGAAGCCGGTTGAAGATAGGGTGGATGTCCCGTCTCATCCTACACGGACCTCCACTGGGACCCTGGCCAGACTACAGCTCAATGTGAAGAGACCAGAGATAATCCATTAGCTTTCATTTCCCTGTGTCCCACTACCACCCTGTTATGTGCACATGTCAATCTTCCCCGTTCCCTGTTGTGAAATCATCTTACATAGGTCATCCAATACATTACATTCATCCACATTGGGTTATTGTACCTTTATTTATTTCATGGAATAATTTGAGGAGTAGCAAAGGATTGCATTGTTTGATTCACTCTTGCATCCTTTGTAGAATAAGATTATTGAGTATTAGTGGCAAAGATCATTTGTTTTATGTATGAAAAATAAATGCAAAGCTTTGTCAATGGGCAGTGGGCACCCCTTTTATTCTCAATTATTCAAATGCAAGTCTATCCCAGGTTTCTAGGGTGCCCAATCATACTCATATTCCCAGCTGTAAACTGGTTATAATGCAAGTTAAGTAAACCACTACCCCTGGTGTGGCCTGTTCGCTAGTGAGGCCTGATAAAACCTCACCATTGTTTAACATGGGAAACAGACAGTGGACAGGGGTTAACACTGAGATGAATACACAGGTGGAGCAGCACTCGTGTGCCTCATGCTGCCCTACACACAGAACATGATCACTATGAGGTCAACAAACAGTTGACGCTCTGGCGCTTGAATGCCAGTGGGAATGAACAAAAGCTGCTGGGTATTAATGTAACAAAGCCTAATTAAGGCCAAAAGAGGATACAGCAATATGCTTAATGTGTTTGGCCCAGTGGGAGGTGTGGGGAGGGTTGGAATGTCCCATTCCCCCTGTGGCTGCATTGCTGGAAGGTGAAATGTTTGGTCAAGCCAAGCCATGTCCATTGCCAAACAGGGTGTGAGAGGTAAGGCTGCTCCTGTTGGTTTCTGAGGTCCACTGCCAACCACCTACCTTCATCCACATGACACATTTAAACATAAACACATAATTGTCAAACTTGGTGTAGATTTGACATGTCATATTCAAGACCATAGTTCATGTGCACTTGTCCACTTCCAGTAAGTCCAATCATGATGTTGTTTTTACACCCCTCGCAAGGTTTGTATGTGTTAAAGGAACAGGGGCACCCAGTGTGAGTCAGGTGACATGGACACCATCAACAGGGTTATTTTATACCCATAATGCAGTCAAACCTTTCCACACACCGGTCAGAGGAGCCAATTGGGAGAGGTGCCAGTGCCCTGGTGCACTGCGGACCATTTATAGCAATGATGATTTCAACAGCACCCTTGAGTAGCACTATGGTCAGTCAGTCAGACAGAACCTAACACTGTAGGCAAAGAAAAACACTCCTGATAAGTCCTGATGAGGTCAAAATCAGGCCAACTCAACTGTGTCACTGTGGGGCAAATAAATTATACGAATGTGTGTCAGAAATCTTGTACGTAAAACATAGTCTTTTTTAAGCAACTGGTTTTATATATTTTGGTTTACAAAAATCACAGTATACAGTACATACTGTACATTCCTCCCACAATTGGCATCAACTAAAGTCGTGACTTAAATTCAGTGATGCTGTACAACCAGATGTATTTACAAACAAAGCCTACAGTTCAAACCAAAATAACAAAATATCAATAGCATAAGAACACACACCTTACAAAGCACTGCTGGTAGCCACTAAAGTTGAAGAGGTAGCTTCCGTGGTTAGACAATGCATCCCATTCTTGATTATTGTTTTTTCTATCAAAAATAATTTACATATGGATAAACAGACAGCAATACACACCAATTTGGAATTTGCACATAAGGGCTTCTAACATCTCCAATACAATCTGGACAGTTGGTTGGTGTTAAAATTACACTCAGTCAAAACATTGACAAATCCATACAAAAATAAGAAACTTTGTGATATAATTTCAAAAGCCAATGAGCTTCATAATGTGGACACATTAACAAAATGTTGAGGGGAGTCAAGGCTTCCCTACATTGCCTAATTTCCTGAGCGCTCGCATGAATTACACATGTGGATACAAGCTCCTAGGGTGTGGTGCAGGCCCCATACGCAAAGTCATGCTCGTGCACATCAAACAGATATTCCCCTACAGTCACACGTGATCCAATAAAATGTTTCATAGTGAAACATTATCTACATTATATGTTGTTATTATATTATAATATATACCATGATATCCATTACACTGGCTACACTGCTGAGCTGTGGGATTGTATGCATCTTGATCAAAATGAATGGGTTGTGAGCACCAATGATGTCCATAAAAAAAAAATATATATATATATATATATTTTACTACAACGCGATCTGTCTCAGAGAACAATCCAGAAATTAAGGCCTTTGTGTGGCATCAACATTCAGCGCCAGAGGCTTAGCTTGCACTTGGTACATGCTGCATTCACCTTTCAAAGCCAACTTCCTGACACCTGAAATAACCTTGTCCTTGGCCCAGACATTCTGCTCCTCTTTAAGCAATAAATTAGAACGATCCTGGGGGTAAAGCACAGTTCAACGAAATGATTTTCAGTCCAAGAGACAAAACAAACAAAGTCATAAAAGTCTCCACAACAACTGGGAAGACTGTTGTTAAAACAGTGCCCTCTTCCATTCCCACGTGACATCCAAGACTTTATCACTCATAGCGAGGAAGAATTGTTGACACTTATTGTCAAAGATAATAAACATTTAAGTCATTGTCTTGTACTCTTGAGGAATGAATACAGGGCATGTGAAGTTACATGAACAGATTCAGACTGGAGATTCAGTTGGCTCACATTGGGAGGGCTGAAAATGCAGCTTTCAGATTATATTTAACACATTGTCAGTACCCCTTAATTTAAAGCCGCTGCCATACAATTCTCCTTTCAGTTACTTTACATTCTCATATGAAAAACAACCCTAGAATGAGGATTATGATTACATTTGCTACATATACAAATGAATAGCGATTATGGCAAGGCTTTAAAATCGACAGACCAGGGAATGACAATAAAATAAAACGTATAGCTAGCTACAGGTAGAACCTACAAAAGGATGGCACATAGATCCTTGCCTTAGCAAGAGATGTGACAGATGAATTCAGGCTTGTAACATCTTGATAATGAGTTTGCTCTAAACCAAGAAGCAGGCGAATTTGCTCTAAACCAAGAAGCAGGCACTGGTGGAAAGGTTTCCTCTTTTGTTACATTTTTGACAGCCAGTTTGGTGTTATCACACACAGGAATCAGTTGTAAATCTTGATGGGCAAAACAAGTGTTGGCCAAAAGTCTCAGAGAAGTCTAATTTAACGCCAGATTCCCTTTTTGTGACAGTTGAGTCTGTTTCACACAGTGATTAAAGAAGTGCTCCCTGAATGATTTGTGTGCAGGGACCCACATGCACATGTTTTGTTGTGTATCACAAACCTTTTCTTTTTGTTATAGTGTCCAACACACACACACACACACACACACACACACACACACACACACACACACACACACACACACACACACACACACACACACACACACACACACACACACACAGCTGAAGAGTTTCTCAGTCTTTGATGCGAGGTATGTTGTATGCGTAGTGGACCAGAGGGAGCCCTCGGCTCTGGCAGAAGCAGGCTCGTCCACAGGCCTGCACCTGGTCGGAACTGTCGGACACAAACGAGTCCCCCTCGTCAGCATACTCTGACTGGGCAGAGAGGGTGCCGCTGTCTGCCCAGTAGCCCTCCGTACGCTGGCCCGCTGCCGCACCAGCCGAGAGGGTAGGGCAGCTGTGGGACTTCACCAAGTGTCTGCAGACTGATGATGAGGAGGAAGAGGTCCTGGCGTGTAGAGCCGCCTCGCAGCGCTCACACACGCCTGTTTCCCCACAGAGCTGGGAGTACACCCCACAGTCATAGCCCAGCTGTGTGGAGGAGTCCCCGTCCACATCCACAACCCCAGAGCCCCCTGCACACTGCCCAGCCTTCACCCCACAGGCCACAGCTCCATGGCCCCGCAGCCGCAGCCAGTCCTCCCGGAAGGCGGGGCTGAAGAAAACGTAGAGCACGGGGTTAAGGCATGCCGGTAGGGGGAAGAAGATGAGCGTGATGGACTTGGCGATCTCAGGGCCCCCCACGGTGCCAGACCTGGCCAGTAGGGGGGCGAAGGAGAAGGCTGCCACAGGGCAGAAGAAGATGCAGTTGGTGAATATGAGCCATGCCACATGGCGTACGGCCCCTGCCTGCTCCTGGTCTGCCAGCTCCACCCTGCCCAAGCCACAGTACAGCTGGGTGTACACTGCTGCTGTGAACAGGTAGGCCAGAGCGTTGAGCAGCACCAGGGCCACAGTGACCCCCAGTGCAGGGCCCTCACCGCCAGAGAAGGGTAAACAGAGAGGGGAGGCTGAAGGGTCGCTGGTACTGAAGAGGGGCAGACAGGCTGCTGCAGCCGCCAGGAGTCCCAAGAGAGCAGCCGCCAGGGCGAAGCGTCGGTCCCCGACCCCCCTCTCGCTGCTCCTCCTGGGTGAGATGGCCTTCCCCAGGAGCCCCCTCACCGCCACGCTGCGCTCAACAGCCGCCAGAGGCAACAGCAGCACCGCCCACTCTGAGGAGAACACCGCCAGGGCCCCTGTTGCCCGGCAGCCCACCCCCATCTCCCACCAGACCCCAAACTCAGCGAAGGAGCCCCAGGTGGCAGCATCCAGGACAGTGAGCACCCCCACATAGACCCCAGTGAGCAGGTTGGTGAGGGCCAGGAGGCCAACCAGCAGCCTGGCAGGGGAGAGGGCCAAGGCCCGGCGGGAGAAGGTGGCTGCCAGCACCAGAGTGTTGAAGATCAAGGCCACCAGGCAGATGAACCACACAGTCAGACGGATCATCCAGCTGCCCAGGAGGTGCTCACAGGGCTTGAAGGCTCCTGGAGGAGAGAGACAGAGTCAGCCTTCAGTTAGTAAGAGATGTGATGATGTACACAATTCAATGCTGTAGATGACAATAAAGTGACTGTGGTTTACCTGGAGAGGGAGAGCAGTGCATTACCATCGATATCCTCTCTACATCTTCTCCACCTAGAACACAAAGATGACTTAGCTAATCAGTTTCAATAAACTTTTTATCTCTCCTCTGAATAATACTTGTTTATGTCAAGAGTGGTCTAATGACCAATCATGACTGACATAATTTACCTGTACCCTTCTTGATGTTCTCCTCATCAGTGGAAGATGTTGAAGAATCACATCCCACAAATGCACAGCACTGGTAAGCATAGGGAACTGATACTGACCTGTAGACCACAAGAGGACCATTATCATTCAAAGTGTTGCATGAGTTGCAAAGTGTTGTCATTTAGATGAATTACTAGGATTCTGACCTGAGTTTGGGGAGGCTCTTTGCAGTAAATACATTTTTCATCTGTAGGTTTCCTGTGAGTTTCAGTTGGTTCAGGGAACTCAGTCCAGTTGTTGGAATGCTGGTCAGTGAGTTTAAACTCAGGTCTCTGAAACAAACAGGACATATTAGCATACATACATTCCTGAAACACACTACTAGCATATGTACACATATGTTTAAACAGTAATGTATTTGTTATCATGACTTGTATGAGAACGGATTTAGTTTTTACCACAGTACAGTGTCCTACTCACAGGTTTGTTAGCACCGTCAAATAGAGGAAAGCATCTCTGTGGATGGTTTTCATTTCATTTCTACTCAGGTCCCTGCAGGAAAGAAAATTACTTAATGATGTGTTCAGAATGAGGGCAGAAAATTAAGCTTTTTAATGCTTTTTAAAATTAGCC
This sequence comes from Salvelinus namaycush, assembly GCF_016432855.1. Classification (NCBI taxonomy): domain Eukaryota; kingdom Metazoa; phylum Chordata; class Actinopteri; order Salmoniformes; family Salmonidae; genus Salvelinus; species Salvelinus namaycush. The sequence continues at coordinate 68,307,626 of NC_052307.1, forward strand.
TCTGGCATGAGCTAGTGAAAGCAGAACTAAGTTAATTTCAAATGAGATCTACTTAGGCCCTTCACCTTTAAGCCTCAAGGTACTATAGGCTGCAAGTGTGTGTGTGAGTGTGTTTGTGTGTGTGTGTGTGTGTGTACTCACAGCAAGCGCAGGGCAGACAGACCCTGGAATGTGTCCCTGTCGATTTGCTGGATGTGGTTGTGCTGCAGGCTTCTATAATTAGGGCAGAATATACACTCAGAAAAAGGTAGAAGGTGGGGGTCATCTTGAGTGTGTAATGTTTAAAAATGTGTTTGTGCTCTTGCTCACATTCCCAACAATATATACCATACTCACATTTCCTGCAGCTTTAGACAGCCCTGGAAGGAAGGCAGCTCCTCAATCTCATTGTAGGACAGGTCTCTGATGGGCAAAAGGATGAAATAATGTAATCTGGAATGTCATCAGCATTTATGTGAAATAGATTAATAAGGTAGGATAAGGGTGAAAGGTGAGGTTGGGGATACTTACAGAGTCCGCAGCACCTTGAGATCCTCACAGAGCTCAACCGGTATGGCGGCAATCTCTGTGCCTGTCAAAGTGCTGAGAAAGAAACACTCTGATTTAATTACCACTGACAAACTGTCTCACTTAACCTCAAACAAGGCAGAAAAAAAGCCAATCACTCACAATCTGTCTAACACAAACACATTCATTCTAACATTGTTTGTCGGTCTGTGTCAGTTGTGTATGTTGATGTAAAGCGTCTGCTGTATTGTGTACTCACAGACTCTCCAGGTTGTTAGTCCCAGTGAGACAGGGAAACTCCTGCATCATACTGGCTCCACGTAGCATCCTGAAACACATACCTCACAGGGTTAGAATACAAACAGGTATGACAGACCAGAGACTAACTTTAGTCTGAATAACTGTCCACTTGTAACATTAGATTATGGTATGAAATAAGCACCAGCAATATTCAGTGTATTGTATCACATGGTGATTAAATACACTTTTATTGTAAATCAGTTAATCCAGAGATCCTTACCACACTATGAATACAATGTTCAGAGTACCAGACTTGGTTGTCTAACAGATATGGACAGAGACTTACAGGGAGTGCAGGTCAGACAGGTTCTGGAAGGCTGAAGTTCCCACAAAGGACAGAGGGTTGTCATACAGGTGGCTGGGGAGGATAAGAGAAGAGGACACACTGACAGTAAACGCATTTACTATGAGAGAATGGCACCATCTTCTGGACAAGTATCTTCTAGGCCCATGGTCAGTCACTATATTACCAGCTTGGTGCTGTCAGTCAGTCACTATATTACCAGCTTGGTGCTGTCAGTCAGTCACTATATTACCAGCGTGGTGCTGTCAGTCAGTCAGTCACTATATTACCAGCTTGGTGCTGTCAGTCAGTCACTATATTACCAGCTTGCTGCTGTCAGTCAGTCACTATATTACCAGCGTGGTGCTGTCAGTCAGTCAGTCACTATATTACAAGCTTGGTGCTGTCAGTCAGTTACTATATTACCAGCTTGGTGCTGTCAGTCAGTCACTATATTACCAGCTTGGTGCTGTCAGTCAGTC